>NC_062287.1:112761281-113394870 GCF_902655055.1 Lutra lutra
GTCCCCTTGGGGTGATTCCACGCCTGCACCCTGCTACCGAAGGCCCCCACTGACCTTTGCCCACACCCACTGCCAAGGACGCTCTGGGGGCAGGTGGGCGGGGGCGCCTCGGTGAGCGGGCCCTGTGCTCGGGGGAGCCCCACTGAGGGAGCGTGCACAGCCCCACCACACAGCACCTACCGCTGGGAGCGCGAAGAAGGAGATGGCGAACACAGAGAAGCAGGAGGCGATGGTCTTTCCGACCCACGTCTGGGGCACCTTGTCCCCGTAGCCGATGGTGGTGACCGTGACCTGTGAGAGGAGCCGGGGGCAAGGGTCAGGCCCGGAAGCTCAGGACACATGACTGTCCGGTCCGAGCCCACTGCTCTGCTGACACGGGGCTCCTGCCCAGAGGACAGCTGATTCTCCCAGAGCCGAGGCCATGCAAGGAACGAGGCCGAGCCCCAGCAGGACTCCCTGGTGCACCACCTGCCCCGGCCCACAGCAGGGCCGCCACCCAGGAGGCCAGAAGCTCCCACCGAGGCTGGTTCTCGACCAGGAGGACAGGGGTGAGGCGCCATTTCCTGACGTCACCCTGGGCACCAGATGGCTCAGTCCCCCTTCTTCCGAGAGAACCAGATACAGCCCAAGCCCTCTTCTCAGTGGGGGAGCCGACCCTCGGAGGTGGCGGTGGGACCACGGGCACTGCCCTGCCCCGGGCTCCCGTCCCGCTAGCATCTGAGATCGGCTGCCGGCGGCCTCCAGCATGAGCCTGAACGCGCCATCCCACAGGAATTGAGGGCCCAGCCTGGCTGTGCCCGTCACTCAGCCCCGACGTCCTCGGGCCCATGCCTGCCTGGATGCTGGGCCCTGGGGCCGCCTGTGGGCTTTGCTAGCCTGGGTTTTGAGCCTGGCCAGCAGACCAAGGATGCCCGGGTCCCACGTCCTGTGGGCACCTGTTCACACCTGCAGGCACAGTGGCCCAGAGCATCCATGTGGCTTCCTGCCTTTGGAGGTGAGCCTGGATGGCACCTGCCCGCCCCGCGGTCAGGTGGATCCTGTTCTGAGCAGCCTGGCTTCTCCCCTCAGGAGCCTCCAGGCCAGGCCAGGCGAGAACAGACTATGGTAGGCCTGGGAAGGTCTGCACGCAGCCTTCCCTCGATGCCCGGCCCAGAGGAGCCAGTGTGGGCAACGGGGGACAGAGAGCCAGGGCAGCCCACAGAACAGATGCCAATGGAAGGTGAGGTCAGACAGGACATGGTGAGGTCTGCGGCAGTGGCTGTCCATCCCAGGACCCTGGTGTATACGCCCCACCAGACGTGGAGTTCAGAGGGTGGGAGAGACCTAGTGGCCACGGCCAGGCAGGGACACCCATGGGACCGCTCACAGTGCTGGAGCAGACAGGGGAGGGGGCAGGCAGGACAACAAGCCCATCAGCGGGCAGGTGAGTCTGGGCAAGCGCTCAGCTTCTAGCGCTGGGGGCAGCCAGGGCTGGGCACTGCTGAGCCCACGGCAGCCTAACCACGCATCTGCTTGGGATCCTGGGACTTCCACAAGGCCACCGACCCTCAGAAACACACATCCAACCCCCCCAACATGGAACACATGGTGCTGCCTATGGCCCTGTCCTGTACAAGGGATACCTGAGCCCGTGGAGGCAGGTGCAGACCCACAAATGTGCCTCCCACGCAGCTGGGGCACCACACGCGCGCGTGTGCACACACACACACGCACAGACACACGCACCCGTGCACACCCGACCGCGGCACAGGTGCCTGCAGGGTGGGACCAGACCACCCCAGGGCTGAGGGCCAGCATGACGACCAGCTGGCAGGTAAGAGGCCCTGGGGAAGCCTGGAGCGCCCTCTCCCACGGCCTGCGCCCCACATGGGAGGCCTGGGCCGCAGCTGCCTGTGCAGAGCACCCAGGCGTGCGGAGCGAGGGCAGGTCTGGGGCTGCGAACGGGGGAGGGCGATGTTAGAGCTGCACCTAGCCATTCCGAGAAAGTAAAAATGTTCGTAAAGTCTTTTTATTTATATAAACATAGAACAGGTCTGCTGCCATTTTAATAAATAAACAAGAAAACTTCTTAAAATGGCTCAGGGGTACTTCCCTCCGTGCTGAGCATGGATAGGTACAATCCACATGGACAGAGGCTCTCTGGGGTCCACGGTGACCGCTGAGAGTGCAGAAAGCACCTGAGACCAGTAAGTGTGCGAGTGGCTGCTGGGCAGGGTGAGGCGGGGGCCACCGGTGGGGGGCTCCCACCTCAGGGGCTAGGTTTAAGGACGTCCCGAAAACTTAAGCATATGACCTTTTAAGTGATCATAATGAATATTAGAAGAAAACCTAGTGACGGGGAAGCAAATGGGGGGCCACAGGCAGGGCCCCCAAGACCATCTCCCTGAGCAGACCAACCAGCACCCCAAACCCCCCAGCCCTACGACAGCTGGGGTACTAGGGCTCCCTGCGGCGGGCCAGCGGACACTGGGTGTCCAGCCAGGCGTCCCCCACCCTGCGGAGGGCACGTGGCTCTCACACCAGGTCACAGACCCACGTTGTTACCGATGTCCTTTGGCTCTCGGAGGCCCATCCCCCCCAGAGCTGCTGCTCTTCCTGAAATCACAGACTCGGGCAGCTCGGGGCGGCCCCTCTCCTGCCACCGCGCTCGCCACTTGCCCCCAGCCAGGGTGGTCCGGGGTGCAGAGCTGCACATCCTGGGCCCAAAGACGTGAGGAGACACAGCACAGCCCCCGCGGCCCTCCTCTGGTGGCCGGCCACCAGGCAGCGGCCCAGGCGGACCAGCTCACATGCAAACCCGCAGACGTGTGACACCGGGGATAGGGCCGTGGAGGCAGGCGGGAGGGGAACCGAGCCATCCTCATCCTCTGGAGGCTAGCGCTGGCGTGTGTGCTTGTCTCTGTGTCTTTGCTCACATTTTGAGGGGCAGGAGGTTGAGGGAACTTTCTAGAACAATCCCCTGAGAAGCCAGCCCCAGTGTTTTGTGCTCCTCTCTAAAGCAGCCCCTGGAAGGCCAACCTCCAACGAGATGGGAGGCCCAGCCCAGAAACCGGGGCTGCCCTGGGGGGGTTGGCCGGCCCATCGGGAGGCGGTGTGGCCATCTGTCCACATGTGGGTGTGACAGCAGTGCTGGTGTAGACACCGAGGGACTCACACCAGTGGTGCATCCACTTGGCAAACTTGGGATGGTGTCATGAGTTAGGGACCAGCTTATGGAGGAGAGACTGAGGCTGACAAGGGCAGGTGCTGTACGCGAGGTCTTATCACTGGTACGTGACTGAGTGGGCACAACCCACTGGTCCATACCGTGACATGGCCAGAGACAGCCATGCCACCACGGGCCACCAACTTGCCTGGAGGAGGCCTGGAGGACACAAAGGGGGCAGTCAGGGTGGCAGGACGGTCTCAGGCCGAGACTGGAAAGGGCAGGGGTCCCGAGGGTACGCTTGGCCCCGGCCACCATGGAGCTGCCCTGGGGGCCCTGGCCTGGCTGGTGGGAAACAGCCACGAAGGGGACACATGCTGGCACATGGGGGCTGGGGAACCGCCTGGCCAGGCAGGCAAACGATGGGTCAAAAAACAGCAAACACCCCAAAAGAAACGGACTTCCTTTCCTTGGGCAGAACAAAGTCCCTGAACACAAACCCACACAGACCGAAGCCTCTCCTTCCGTGAGTCCACGGTCTCGCTCACAGGGAGCTCCGGCCCCAGCACCGGCCCCGTGCGCTCATGGGCCCACGCACCGGCTGGGCTCGGACAGGACCCGCAGACGGCACACTGTAGACAGGAGGTGGCCAGGACCCCTCTGCCCTTCTCCTGTGCACAGCCCGGAGCCCGGCACAGAGGCTGATGTGTCTACCCTCTAGCAGGGCTCCGGGCCCCAGGTGACTCCGCTTCAGGTCTCAGCTCAGATGTCACTGATTCAGGAAGCCCTCCCTGACTGCCAGGGCCGAGAAGGTCCTCCAGGGACCCTGAAAATCACCTTGTGCAGACCGTGGCGGTAGCTCCGAGAGCAGGAGACGAGGGCAGTCGCCGTGTCGCTGCGCCGGTGCTGGGCAGGACAGCAGCAACGCACCATCACATCTGTGCGTGGAGAAGTAGGCTTTCCTGCCAAGAGCCAGCCTCCCCTGGAGAACCGGACAGTCTAAGGAGAGTCCTCATCTGCGGCCTTCCTGGGCCTGAGGCCCTGGTGAGCCTCATGCCAGCCTGAGGAGGTACTCTGCGGCCTCACCGTTTTACAGATGGGGAAACTGAGGAACGGACTAATCCCATGCTCACTGGCCCCAGGACCAGTTCAACGGTGCCGCTGAGTTGACATCCTTGGAAGTAGACGCTGTGGTCTGTCCCCCTCATCTACCCCCCCACCCATCCTGAGGCATCCAGGAGCCCCTTCTATGTGGCTGGCCTCGCCCAGGTCCTCGGGACAGGGATCAGAAACATGAGGCCCTTGGGGTCAGCAGGGGCTGAAACACCTGCTCTGAAAGGGGCTGAAAGTGCTAGAAGTGGGGAGCTGGTCAGGGGCAGAGCGAGATTCTCCAAGCCAGAAGGGCTCAGGGGTGTGACTAGACCCTGGCAGCCAGAGATACTTTAGTGTGAATTAGGCTGCTATGGGTCCAACCCAAGTGTCTGGCTTTGGGGAAGGCCTAGAGAGCTGTGGCTGGCAAGGGCCCCCCATGGTTCACAGCCAGCCTTTGCCGCCTCCTCACTGGGTACCCGGGGCCCCAGGCTTCCTATGTCCTTGCTGACGGGACTTCTCCAGCTTTGGTGGGTGTGGGTACTCGTTTGCTACCGAGTTTACAAACGGGCCTGGAGAGGTGAGGTAACCTGTGCAGGCCACACAGTTGGTGGGTGGCAGAGCTCCTGATCACGGAGTCACCTGGATTCCTGTCTCACAGCGTTCCCTCATGCTGACCACGTCTTTTCCCAAAAGGCTGAACGTGGAACTTTCTTGCCCTCACAGACACAAGCTGAACCCCCACTTCAGGAGAAACGAACCCTGTTTGCTACCTACATGGGGCCTTCCAAGCCACAGAAGAACTCCCTCACACCCCCCAGGAATCAGCCCGTGAGCAGGAAGTGCAAGAGGCCCCACTCACCTTGTGGGCTCCTACTCAACCTGCAAAACCCATCGCCAAGGTCCTTTCTCGGGGAAGGAGCCCACAGTCCTTCCCCCACACCCGGTGGTCTACAGGCACAAGCTGGGGTCCTGCAGACTTTGGTTCTCAACCACACAGCACCCGCAGGCTCTGCAGAGAGCTCCAGGCAGAGAAAGCCCCAGAACCGGTGGGGTCTTAGTGCTGGGGTGGGGTCCTGGCTTGCCAACCCCGGGCTCACCGGCCTCAGTTTTTCCAGCTATGGAGGAGGTCCTGACACTGGCCCTGTGTTCTTGGTGGTGCTGACGGGGCTTCCATGTGAATGTCTTGGGGGGTCCTGTCCTCACCCAGGCCCTTACTCAGGCCCCAGGCCCAGCTGACCTCACCCGGCCAGGAGGCAGTCCAGCCCTGGAGGCTGGACCCTTCTGGAACTGCCGGTTGAGGAGAGAGGAAACGGGAATCAGACTCTAAACGGCGGTTGAAACGCAGGGACGGGCTTCCAGCACATTCGCTCTAAAAAGACTAAATTTAGAGCACGGGGTAAACAGAGCCCAGCAGCCTCCGGATTTGAGAGACCCCCGGGCGCTAAACAGAGGAGCCCGTGTTTGCAAAAACGGCTTTTCCCTCCACTCAAACTTTAACACAAACAAACGCATTTTGTTCCAAGGGCGAAGAAAAGTCTTAAACGCCTCAGCAGCCGGGCATGGGGCGCCACCCCTGGGGGGGCGGGGGGGGGCAGGGCGCCACCCCCGGGCTGCGGGACGAGAGCAGACACTCAGCCATTGAGTGGATACCCCCGTCAGACGACCTAGAACCGAGGCTTGTGGGGGGGCTTCTCATGAAGTCTGGCTGGGACTCCGCCATCCTGGGCTGAACGTGTCCCCCCAGACGTCACACCCACGCAGACCCTCAGAACAGGAGCGTGTTTGGAAACAGGGCCTCTGTCGAGGTGGCTGCGGGGAGAGCGCGCTGGAGATTCTCCTGGTCTCCCCGGGCAGGCGCTAAACCCAAGACAAGTGTCCTTACAAGGGGCAGAAGATGTGGCCGCACACCCGGGGAGGCCTGCAGCCCCGGCAGCTGGAAGAGGCAGGAAGGACCCTCCCCGGAGCCTCCGGAGGGACTGCGGCCCTGCCCTCGCGTCCATCTTGGACTTCTGGTCTCCAGACTGGGAGAGACCACGCTACTCTTGTCTTAAATGCCTCAGACTGTGGGACTCCGACGGCCTCGCCGGGAGGTAGATACCCCGCTGTCCCTGGTGCCACGGCTCGTGAACTCAGTCATCAATCCATACCACAGACACCGCTGAGCCCAGAGGCTGAGGACACCTGGGGCCACCCCCACACACCCCCAGCCTGGACAGGCTCCAGGGCCTCGGCGCACCAGCTCCCCTGCTCTCCCCACGCGGGCAATGGCCCTATCCCACCTCCCGATGGCCCAGACGCCCGTTTTAGGGTCTATCCTGCGCATCCCTGAGAAGCCAGTCCGGCTTCTGGTCTGCCCGAGCCCAGGCCTGTGGGGTGAGGGGCGTGGGGAGCGCAAACGAAGCCCGGGACGGACACCGCGTGGAGAGCAGAAATGGTCTGGCATGCGGCCTTTGCCACCCCCCCATGGGTGTCCCAGGGCAGCACCCCCTCTTCTGTCTGCCCCGGGCAGGGAGCCTCGGGGCCGGTGCCCCCTCCTGCGAGAGGGAAACGGAGACAGGACATGGGGAAGGGGCAGAGAACGAGTACTGGGCGCAGTTGCAAATCACCAAACTCGCTTGAAATCCGCAACCAGGGCCAGCCCCGTCTTGCAATTCTTGAGCTCTGTCCGAGACGCGCCAGGAACACAGCCCATAGCTCAAGCCTTGGGGGCCGCTCCTGCCCGGACAGCTGCAGGGGCGGCCGTGGCTATGAATGGGAGCCGTTTGCCCCGGAGCCCGGGGGGCGGGGGGCCCGGGGCGGCCCAGAGGCGCAGGGCCTGGCGGGAACAATGGCCAGGCCAGGGCCCGCGGTGGCCGAGGCTGGGGCACCGGTGCCAAGCTGGGCACAAAGGGGCTGTTCTCCCGGCCGGCGGGCGGATGTTTGCACAGGTGTGGGAGCGGGGGCGCTGCGCGGCCCAGGGCTGGGGGCAGGGGAGCGGCCTCAGCCGCCTGCCGCTCCTGGAGCCGCCCGCGAAGGCAGGGAGGGCAGCGCCACGGCTGGGCACCACTTATCAGCCGGGCCTCGGGCGATCACCCACACACTTCCTCCTGGTTCTGGGCAGCCTGTCCCCCCATGGGCCCGTCACCAGGACTTGGCCCCTCCACCCGCCACCGGCAAGCTGCCCATGGGGGGCTGAGCCCTCCCGCCCTAACTTGCTAGGGGCTGCTGCACCTGGGCCGAGGGGGCTCACGGATGCCAGAACCGGGGCCGGAACCGGGGCTGGAACCAGCCCAGAGCTGGGTCAGCATGTCCTTCCCTTTCTTGAGCAGCCTGGCACACCGGAAGCTTCCAGAAAAGACACAGACTCACCAACATCGGGGCCCCCCTGTGTGCTTGGCCTCGCAGCCATGAGACACACGGCGGGGCGTGGGCCGGCCTGGGGGGCCGCAGCAAGGCTTCCCACCCCCCCAGTCAAACTGGGATGGGCCTCCTTTCAGGAAGAGGGTGGCGAGCCCCAGGAGAGAGCAAGGCCCATGTTTTCTGAACGGGAAAAGACGGGGCAGACCTGGCTGGGGCCTGCCATGGCTGTTACCCCCTGCCCAGTGCCCCTAAGACTCTGTCCTGCCCCCAAGGCCTCACCACAGCTCATGTCCCCGCACCCCCCAACCCTAACGAGCCCGGATGTCTGCCACCCCACCCCCAGCTTTTTTTTTTTTAAAGATTTTATTTATTTATTTGTCAGAGAGAGCGAGGGAGAGAGAGCGAGCACAGGCAGACAGAATGGCAGGCAGAGGCAGAGGGAGAAGCAGGTTCCCTGACGAGCAAGGAGCCCGATGCGGGACTCGATCCCAGGACGCTGGGATCACGACCTGAGCCGAAGGCAGCTGCTTAACCAACTGAGCCACCCAGGCGTCCCCACCCCCAGCTTTAAGGGGCTCCCCACCAAGTCATGCTCAGCCTGTAATGAGGCCCACTGTCCTCCGCTGTTTCCCACTGCACTGCTTCCGGCTCTGTCCTAGAGCCCGCGGGGGCACTAGCTGGCTGCACCCCAGGGCACTCTGAAGGAGGGAACAGTGGGAAGCGTGAGGGCCTGGCCTGTGGCCCACACCCCGTCCCTCCCCGCAGCAGCTGTCCGTCCCGGGCTGCAGCACGGCCTTGCCCACGTGGTTCCCGGGCCTGTCGCAGTCCCTGCAGCTGGGGGAGCTACCGGCCACCCCGCATGAAGTGCCGAGGACCCTGCTCCCAACAAGGTCGAGCTGCGGTGGAGGGTGTGGTCACGAGCGCCCTTCATGCCCTCGGCGGTCGCTCCGTAGGCCACACGGCAAGGATGCAGCCAGGACTCGGGATGTGTGTGGCTGGCGGAGGCCACGCCTGGCTGTCCACAGCCAAGCATGGTCCTTGGTGGAATGTCCCTTGTTCCCACAAGTCTGGCCTGCTGGGAACCCGCCCACCTTACGTCCACTTCTCCCGCAAACTGGCAGCCCAGCGAGCCCGGAGCCACCTAGCCCAGGCTCCGGCCACTTACAAGTGAAGCTGGGGTGCCGGGCCCCACCGTCATGTGCCCAAGGAGCCCATCTCTGCAGCCAGGGAAGCCTCGGGGCTCCTGCGGGGGAGCTCTCATGTCTCGGGGGGCAGAGCCCAGCTACCGCACCTACAAGCCTGGTGCACTGTCCAGAAAGGGGAGCACTCTTCCGTTCCCTCGAGGATTCAACCCGTCACATCCTGGGTTATTTGCTATCTAACATTGCGCTCTTCGGCACAGGGACACTCCTGGGGCCAGCACAGACCCTCCTGGACAGGCCCTGTGCCTGACCCTCCCCTCCCCACGTGGCCAGAGCGAAGGAAGGATGGCTGGCGCCCTGGGTCGGGCCACACAGAGCCCAGCCTGGGGGCAGGCAGGAGCTCCCGGCCTCCACACACATCCCGTTGCCCTGTCAGACACCTGTTATGCTAGTTCCCAGATACCGAGAACCTCCCCATAGTGTCCTCTGGGCGTGAAGGGTCTACCATGGGGCCCCAGACCCCAACACCCTTGGTCCCGTCGCTGCCCAGGGCACGCGTCCCCACTTACCACCCCCCACCACAGGGCGTCCGCGTAGCTGCCAAACTCCACTTGGCCAGAATCGTTCACAGCATCCTTCTCGGCCAGATACACGAAGTACGAGGAGAAGATGAGGCCCAGGAAGCCGATGTACAAGGTGGTGATGAGCTCCTGGGGGCGGGGCGGGCAGAGGGCACGTCAGGTGAGGCCTTGTGGCGGCCCAGCCTCCGTGACCACGCTCTGGACAGACATCGCAGGCCAGGGGCTGGCCCTGGGCAAGCTCCGGGCTCTCCTGATGGTTCCCCATGAGTTCCCATGAGTTCCCCTGCCCGCACTGACTTTGGACCACACGCCACCACCCCATCCTCCGTGGCCAGTGTCAGGCTGTGGCCATTGCCCGGAGGGACAGGCCGGCTCGCACAGGCTCCGATGGTGCCTTGCCTTCAAAGGACAGCTCCCGTCCACGGTGCTGAGCTCTCTGAGCCCCTTTCCCCATCCCGCACTCTGCCCCGCACTCTGCCCCCGGCTCCTTGCCCTTGGCCGAGAGGGCGTGGCTACCTCGTCTGTGTACACTCTCCCGCCCGCCACCCAGGCCCCTGCACCCCACCCAGCCTGCCCACCTGGCGGTGGATGAAGACCACGGAGCCCAGCAGCCTCCAGGTGCCACCCTGACGGTCCACGTGCAGCATCCGCAGGATCTGGAGGAAACGGATGCCCCTGCGGGGGAGACGTCGCTGTGCCCTGCGCCCGACTCACCCGCTCAGCCCCTTCCCCCAGCCCCTGCCCCGGGGCCGCCCCTCAAAGCCTGGCTCAGAACCGCCCCCTCAAACATGGGGTGGGGTCTCCAAACTCCTCTGCTCCTGGGGGAGGCCCTGGGATCACCCCAGTTGGCAGAGGAGCAGACTGAGGTCCCCAGAAGGTTAGGACCCAGCCCAAGTCCTAGAAGGGCTCCTGCTGGGCCTCCAACCCGGGAAACCTAAGTCCATGTGGGGTCGGAGCCTGCGCCCCCCTTCCCCAGCACGCTGCCCGCGGTTCTCACAGCCCAGCCGGGACAGCCTGTGCCCCACTGTACCTGATGGCCGAGGTAGCAAACACCTGCCCTTTGGAGCCCACGCAGAGGACCACCATGGAGGCCAGGACCACGATGAGGTCTGGGGAGGGATGGCATGTCACCCAGCCAGGCACCGGCTCAGGAGAAGGAGCCTCGCGGTCAGGAGGACATGGCCCCTCAGACAGGGAGACCAGCTCTCTGTCTCAGGCACACCCAGGCCCACCTCCCAGGCCGCTGGGGTGGCAGACCCTCCACAACGCCGTGTCGAGTGCGACCAAGCCAGCCCGCGAGCCGCGGTTGAGGCTGCTTTCTACACAGCCGGGCTCAGAGGATCACCCCGTGGCCTCAGGGGGCCTCTGTCTGCTGGCGCTCATGGTGGAACCCACCCTGCCGGATCCCCCTTCCTGGGGAGGGTGCCCAACCCATGGCCAGGAAGCTGGGGGTGAAGCTCCCTGGGGGCAGGCAGGACTCACCGATGATGGAGATGGGCTTCCGGGCAAAGCGCAGCCTTCCCCAGATGCCGACGTACTTGCTGCGGCAGCCTGCTGACCAGAGGCGGACCACGTACTCCGTCCCAAAGAACACCACCAGGACAATCTCCTGCGGGGCAGAGGGGAGTTAGCTGGGGGCCTCCATGAGAGATGCCCGAGGGCAGCGGCCCGGGCCCTCGTCTGCCGGGGGTGGGGGGCGCTGACCACGGGGCCCACCTGGACAGGGCGGCGGCCCGAGGCCGGGTCCGCCAGCAGCAGACACCTGCTTGCTCTTCTGACCAGGGCCCAAGCAGGCCCAAGGGGATGTCCACACCAAGGACGTCCCCAGCGACATGAGAAACATGGTGTCCTGGGGTCCACATTCTCTGGCCAGCACTCACATGAACCACAGAGTCCCCAGAGCTCAGGCCATACATCTTGATTTGGGTGCTGGGGACACCCGTCCTCATGGAGTGGTCCCTGTTTTGCTTAAGAGCCTCCATGCCACCCAGGACACCCCATCCAGGGGTGCTTGGCCGCCTTCCCTGGGGCCGAGATGCAAGAGCTCCCAAGGTGGTCGGGTGGGGGTGGGGCACCGGAGGAGGAGGGGAAGGGTCTCAGAGGCCATCTCTGGCCGTCTCCTCCAAGGAAGGGCAGGTACCAGGTCTGCTGTGGACCAGTGCCCCTCGGCAGTGCTGACCACAGTCAGGGCTCCGGCTACGGAGGTTTCCCGTTTCAGTTTGCGGTCAGGCCAACCCGAGGAGCAGAAGCCAGAGTGCCGAGGGCTCACATCCAGGCCACAGACGATGGACGGGCCATGGACACAGGGACTGCTGGGTAGACTGCTGGGTGGGTGAGTGGACAAACGAAGACACGGGATAAGAATGAAGTTCAAAAGAAACCAGACAGCCCAGACCAAGTGGACAGGTCCCAAGAGATGCAACCCTACCGAGGTTTCTCAGAAGGACCTGGGAAACCTTACTAGGTCCATAGCTAGTGAGGAGACTGGACCAGGGACCTCGCTCTCCCATCAAAGAGAAGCCGTCATCCGTCAACGGAGGGGACCTGAAGCTCCGCTGGTAAATTCTAGCAAATGTTCAGAGAAGAACCCATCAGTTTTCCTCGAATTTCTCTGAAACACGGAAGAGGGAGCACTTCCTAACCCGTCCCATGAGGCTGACAGGCCCCTGAGAGCAAAGCCAGAGGAAGCCCCGAGGAGCAGGGGGCCCAGCCCAGGGCCCGAGCTGCTTCCGGAGCGTGCTGGGGAGAGCCACGCCACGGCCATGTGGGATTCACGTCTGGAATGCAAGGATGGTTCTGCATAAGAAAATCGATCGCTAGAATACATCGTGTTCACAGGAAGAAGGAAAAGAAACGCATGACCTCCATTGACAGGAGAAAGTATGAGAAAACGCCACAGCACTTTGTGCCGCGAGCAGGGAACAAGTCAGGACGACAAGGAGACCAGCAGCACCTAACACACGCCACATCCGGAAACTCCGCAGTAACCAGCACACCACTGAGGACAGGAACTACCCCTCCACGGTCAGGAGTGAGGCAAGGACACCCCCGCCGCCTGCGCGTGTGACACCAGGCTCTGTGACCCCACCTGAGCAAGGAGCTGGGAGAGGAAAGAAAGGGCATCCAGGTTGGAAAGGAGAAGTAAGACGGCCTCCGCGCACAGGGGATATGACCCAATGCGTAGGAAACTCCATGGATCCCCCCACACGCACCTGTCAGATCTTACTAGAATTCCACAAGGCTGGGTACAGAGTCAGCCCGCACGAATCATCGTGCTCTCTCCACCGCCAACGAACCTCCTTCCCAAGAAATGACAAAAACGCTGCCGCTTACAGCAGTGTCGAAAAGAATAAAACAGTCGTGGATTAACCAAGGAGGACAAAGACCTGCAGGGTGAAAACGGGAAAATACCGGAACAAGGAACGGAAGGAGACACACAGGTGCACGAGGCAGAGAGGCCAACGCCCCCAGAATTATCTACAGATGCAACACCATTGCTCCCCAAGCCCCCACGGCTTGTTTTGTTTGCTTGTATGTTTTAGAGAAATAGAAAAACTTATCCTAAATTCATGTGGCATCTCAAGGAACCCTGACAGCCAAACAAAATGGGGTCTGTCCGTACAAGGGACTATCCCTCAGCCTTACAGATGGAAGAGATGCTGACACTTGCCCAGCATGGACCCATCCCGGGGGTGCTGGCCTCCGGACGGCCCCCTGCCCCATCCTATCCTGCCCCTGGTGTCTGTCCCTGGCAGGGGGCCCCTGCTCCCAGGGCCCATCACTGCCCTCCCTGCCACAAGGGGGAGGCTGGACAGGGTCCTCTGGCTCCCAAGTGTCATTGACTAGGATGCTTCTGCCGGCCAGCCGGGGTTGGGGGTCAGCTCGGCGGATAACGGGAGGAAAGGCAGGAAAGGTGACCTCCTCCCTTTTGCAAAGAAGTTCTCCGTCCGTAACGTCCGTAATGTGGAACCCTGCAGGGGGCTGCGAGCGAGGCAGGGGGACGCGAACCTGCAGGCTCCATGACCTCTCGGGCCGGCTTTGGGTGCTACCCCGCCCTTGGCTCTGGGGACCTCGGCCTGGGCTGGAGGCTGGCTGAGCCCACCAGGGCCATGCGCGCTGCCGCCCAGCCCCAGCTCCACACAGATCTCCTGAATGAACGACCGCGAGGCACAGACAGGCCGGTGAGCAGGCTGGGCGCGGCCCGTGCACAGGCTCCGTCTCGTGCTCCCCGAGAACCTGGCCCTGCCAGGTCCCGGGCGGTGGGCTGAGCCCGTGGTCAGTGAGGAGCTCACGGGGAACGGAGAGGGCAGTCCAGCCTCTGGCCGCCTGCCCTGTCCCGGGAGTGCAGACACGGGTGCTGGCATCCTCACGGAGGAGGGCTCCCCTGGCTGCCAGGTGGTCCCCAGAGGAACCGTCCTTGGTGCCTCTGTCCCAGTTCCACACCCCACTCACCACCTGGGCTCGTTGCTCTGTGGTTTTTGTCTCATTTGCATATATTTGCTTATTACTTAAGCGCCTTCCCCCATTGTGTCCTAAAGAGATTTAAAGCACTAGAAACGTCTTGTTAAAAATAACAACGACAACAACAAAACCTTTAAATAAATAAGTAACTATCAGGGTGGCTGTGTCTCCCCCGCTTCCCAAATTGTCTTGCTCTCACACATCGGGAGAGCCTGCCCGCCGCTCAGAGCTACCCCTGCCCTCCTAGGGCCGGCCGTCTGAGAACGTGGGTTCCCCTCTGCAGGGCTGAGGTGTAGGAATAATTTAAAACCATGCTAATCCTCAAATCCTGTTTGAGGCTGGAAAGCAGCACGAGGCCCGGTGGGCTGCAGACGGGCCGCACGGGGTGCTCGTGGAGTCCGAGCCAGGCCCAGACCCAGGCAGGGCCCAGTTCATGGACGCTGTGCGGCCGGCACGCTGGGAAGGACGGGAAGGAGCCCTTTACTGTCCAGAGGCATGAGACAGCGAGGATGGACGTTTGCTCAGAGACCAAATGACCTCTACCATGGGCAGCCTCGGACTCTGGGTAGGGTGCCGCACAGGGTCAAGGCCTCAGCTGGAGCCTCAGACCCAGACACTGCTGGCTGGGCCCTCCGGGGGCTCCCTGTGGCTCAAGCACCCCCAGGAACAGGTTTTCTGGCCAGCCTGGCCCTGTGTTCTCTCTCAGAGCTGCCTGTCCACTGACCTGGGCTCGGGAGGGCTGGCCGGGCTAGCCCACAGCTCTGGGCCAGCAGGGCCCTGGGATGATGTCATGGGAGGTGCCCTGGCCGCCCCAGGCTGGAGACTGCGTGGGGGTATGACCAGGATTGACTGTCCACTTGCGGAGACTTGGGGGGTGTGGTATGGGGCCTGCAGAAGGGCCCCTTCTTCCTGGTTCCAGGCTGAGGGAGCCCAGCTTCCAGCCTCAGGGCCCAGACCCAGGAGGGTGACCCCCACCCCCACCCACCACCCTCTCAGTTTTGTCCCCTCGGACAGGAACAGGCCCAATGGCCATCTGTCTTCACATACCAGGCCCTAAGCAAGCCCAAAGGTGGATGAAAGGGGCCTCAGACTCCCTGCAGAGGCTGCTAACAGCTGTTACCTGCCCTGGACTCTGTGCTCCAGCCTCCGCTGTCCCTCCTCGTCCGTACAGTGTCCCTACATTCCAGGGCCTCACCCCAGCCTATCCTGAGAGCTCCCATTGCCCCAAGGCAGCCCCATACCCCAGGTGCTGCCCCGACCCCAGCCCCCCCAGTGCTCTGTGCCCCCCCACACACATAGCCCCTCTCTGGGTCCTTACACCCTTCTCAGTCCAGCTCAGCCCGCTCCCACCCCCCGGAAGCCCCATCCACCAGCCCCATGGAAGCCGCCTGGCTCCCCCTCCATAGACAGCCAGCCCAGAGGCACCAGCCAGCTCCGCCTGGGCCCGCCTGACCCCGGGAGTGCACCCGGGTCAAGGATGCAGGCCAGGAGGCTGGACTGTTGGCGGAGCAGGGCCCTGAGCTCTGCCCCGCAGACACGAGGAGAGAGGCTATGCTTGTGACCGGGATCTCGTTGAGACCACAGTCCAACCAGGGGGACAAAGGGACCCCTCCTGCCCCAGATACTGTCATATAGACAGACCAAGGTGCCCCCGGCTGCAGGGCCCGCGAGGGGCCACGGTGGTAACGGAGACAGAGGTGCAGACGGAAGCACCTCCAGGGCACCGAGGGGCTGAGCAGCCCCCACTCGTGTCGTCCCTGGGGCCTCAGTCCAGGTCGATCCTGGGCTCTCTGGTGGGTCTCCTGTGGGTCTCCCTAGCGGCGGGTGGAAGGGCTGGTCCACGGTGGCATTGTGGGTATGATTTAGACTTCTAAGCACACAGTTCCTAGGCAAGAGCCCAATTAAAAACCAGGCAGGAGGATCCGAGCAGACGTTTCTCTAGAGAAGACACAGGAGGGATGGACAGACGCGTGAGAAGAGGCTCTGGCCGGCCCGGCAACAGGGAAACCCAGATTAGAATTACGATGCAACGCCACCTCACACCAGTCAGAACGGCTCATGTCAAAAACGCACCGGAAACAGGTGCCAGCGAGGGCGCGGGGAAGGGGACCCCTTCCGCACTGTTGGGGGCAGCCCCTCTGGAGGACAGGACGGAGGGTCCGCGGAGAATCGAACAGACCCAACGACCCAGCCGCTGCACTGCTGGGTGTTTCCCGAAAGAAACAAGACCTAATTCCACAAGTGCACGCCCCCCGTTCACACTGGAAACATCGACCACGGCCACCTGCACGCCGCCCACCTGTCCACGGGGGTGAGCGGAGAAAGAAAGGGTACGTGCGGCCGAGGGGAGAGCACAGGAGCCGGAGCCGGCGTCCGCCGCTGCGCAGACTGGGGAGGGAGGCGGAAAGGACAAGTTGCATGTTTTAAACAAGAAAGCAGCACCGTGGGCACCGGGGCTGTGGGGGTGAGGCTCTGGGGGTTGGGGGGTCAGCGTCTCATGGGGATAGAGTTTCTGTTTGGGAAGATGGAGAGTCCTGGAGACGGGCGGTGGGACGGCCGCACAGCACGGATGTGTGTAGTGCCCGGAGCTGGGCACCCAGGCACAGTTTGGAGCGGCCGTAGGGTACGTGTGCCCGTCTTCACGGCCGCCGCTTGCTCCAGTGAGGGGAGTGCCCGACGCCCGGGCCCTCGCAGGGCCCCTCCCACAGGAGCCGCAGGGGAACGGGGGCGCAGAGGGCCAGCTTGGGGTGGTGCCATGACTGAGGGGGGTCTCCCCGCTTCCCCCCGCCCAGTTTCACCGCAGTGTGGCCCGGGTGTGTGTGGCGCTCCCCGAGGGCCCCGAGCCGGTGCGGACGTGCCACAGCCCAGGTGCGCCCACCCCCCGCTCGGCACCGAGAGGCCCGGACCCCGCTGTTTGGCTGACAAATACCAGGTCCAAGTTGACTGAGGGAGAAGAGCCCCAAGTCACAGGAGGGTGCACGTGGCCCGCACACCGGCCTGCACCTGCCCTCAGGGTCTGGGGGTGACGGGGCTGTGACAGCAGATCTGCCAATCCCGGGAGGGGAGATAAAGGTTCTGAAAAGCAGGTGCTTATCTGGTCTCCCTGCGAGCGCACACGGGGGAAAGGTTGGCGATGACTCAAGCGTTTCGTAACCGGGGACCCACGGCGCCGGGAGGGGGGTGAAGGTCACTGGTCACCTTATCTACGCGCCTTCCTTATCAGCCTGCGAATCCTCGGCGGGAAGATGGTCCAAAGCCCGTGTGCTCTGAGGCCCGGCGCTGCCGGCATTGCGGGCCGTAGACGCCCCGGGAACGTCCCGGCCACGAGCTGCTCACGTGTGACAGGCAGCTGGACGGCCTGAAGGTTAAACCGCTCAGATGAGCTGAGCCTACAGCCCGGCTTCGGGCAGGGAAAATATTTTCTCTTTGGCTAAACAGTAAAGGCCACCTCCCTGACCCTTCGTCTCGCCGGTCCCTGGGGTTCTGTAATGTTACTACTCCGTTATCTTTACGTGAAAAATTTTCAGGAGAGGTGGACGGCCAGCCCCCAGGGGTTAAGTGCTGGGGACTGCAGGCCAGAGGGCCCTGCAGGTTGTCGGTGGGGGAAGGGAGAGCAGAAATCAGGGCCAAGGACAAGAGGACGGCCGCCTTCCTGGCTCTGGCCGGCTTGGGGACGCACCCTGGGGATGCACGGCTTTGCAGGAGCTCCTGGTCCCCCCAGAGGCCTCCTCGGGGAGAAGGATGCCCAGACTTTCCAGGACAAATGGGACATCGCCGGGCAGAGAAAGGGGAGCAGAGACTGGGAGAGGCGCAGTGGCGTGGGTGACCTCCTCCCCACACAAGCCTGGGAAACCCGGGGCAGACTGGGGCCAGGAGGCACCCCTACGGGGCAGGGGATGCAGGGTGCGGTCCCTCCAGCCCAGAGCCTGGACAGCTTAGGGGCCGGCCCAGCTGTTGTACCTCCACATGGGAGCAGATAAGCCACAGGGGGAGCTGGTCTCAGCATTCCCAGCTGGCCCGAGAGCACGAAGCAGGTCTACAGACCGCTCAGAGCACTCTTTGTTCACAGACAGCCTGCGGCCAGCTGCTCCCAGCCGCGTGCCCGTGCTGAGGGCTCCTGGGCCTCCCAGTGACATGTGCTGAGCACAGCTGGGGCCCTCCGTGCACACTCGCTGCCCACCCCGTGGGACACCAGCCTCACCCCAAGTGATCCCACCTTGGAACAGGCACCATGGCGCAGCCGCCCAGAGGGGCCAGGAGGCCCATGCTGGGCTGGGGAACTACTCCACCTGCCTCTCCTGGTCAGCTCCCCCTACCCCCACCGTGGGGACCACTCCTGCCCCACAGACCCCCAAATGTGTAGCCCCACAACCTTGGCCCTGGACCCCTCTGCTTCCTGCCCGAGGTCCTGGCTCCCCGAAGTGGCCCTAACAGGGCCTGCGGGCCAGGCCCCGAGTCAGCCACCGGGAGGACAGGGAAGAGGGCCCTGATGCCTGAGGGGAGCTCTGGGCTGGGACAGTGGGGCAGGCCCCCGAATGCCCCCACTGCCCCCCAAGACAGCAAGACCCAGCATTGCCGAACCCCCAGGGTGGGGGAACCAGTGGCCATTCAACCCTTCCAACGCCTGAGCGTCCTCATCAACAAAACAAGGGTCCTGGGGGTGCCCACCTCCTGCGGCAGGGGGTCTGAAACGAGACGAGCCCCTTGGGTCTGTGGAAATGCCACAGAAGGACCTACAGGACACGGTGGTGTTGAAAGGGCTCAAGATAGGAGGGACCCCTCCAGGGCAGGTGGGGAACAGGGTGTGGCACGGGGAGAAGGAGAGCCCGCCTGGTCAGGGTCTGGCACGTCCAAGGCCTCCCTAGACCTGTCTCAGGACCCCCAGACTGCCCACGGCCCAGATGCCCCTCCTGACCCGCTCCCCAAACCTGTATGAGGCATCCCAAGCCGTCAACACCTCCACCCGGACCTGACCTGTGTCTCCCTGGCCCGCCCAGGCTCCCGACAGGGCAGTGGGATGCATCCCGGCCGAGGGGACCCCTCCGCCGCCCATGGCCGTCCCCCCAAGGCCAGGGTCTGCCTTCACTTTGCAAGCACGGTCCAGGGCCAAGCGCAAGCACAGCAGCCTTCCGCACTCGAAGGGCCGTATGGCAAACTCTGGGCGGGGCCGGGCCTGCTTCTTCCCTGGTGTCCCCTCACCTGGGTGAGTGCCACAGCCTAGGGGCCGAGGGACCCAGGTAGACCCACAGTGTCCCCAGGTCAGACACTATGTCCCTGTGGGTGCCACGCGGACCCCCAAACCCACGGAGGTCTGGGGCCCACCTGCCCAAAGTCATTGGTACTTCGGGGCCCCCTGTAGCCTCTCCCCAATGGGCCAGCCACCCCAAATTCCCCAGAGGGCCCCGTGAGGAGGTAGAAGCCCTTGCCTGGGGCTGGAAAGCCTGGACCGGCCAGCCACCGTGGGAGCCTCCCCACCCGTGGGAGGTCGTCACAGGTTTGGGGTGCCTCAGAAGACATAGGGCCACTTTCCCCCGAGAACCAGCCCCACCTGTCAGCTGTCTGGGGTGGCTGTTCTGCAGGCCTAGCAGGAGAGCCCAGGAGAATTGTTCTGTCACCATGGGGACGGACGCTCCCATCTACCCAGCAGCTGGGCCCTGCGAGGGGGCGACAGCTGCTGTCCAGCCCCGTGACCTGGTGAGGGGCTGCGGCACTGTCCCCCACCTCAGCCACTGCCTGAGCGGACTGTTGTCAGGCTGGTGGCCTCCTTCATGTGTGTGGATGCAGTGAGGCCCCAAGGACCCCTCTCCTCGGCCCCCTGGTTGGGGTCAGGCCCCTGGGCTGCCCTTGCACCCCTAACCCAGCCTTACCCCCTGGGCTCAGGGACCGATGGGGGTGGGCAGCGGGTGTCCCGCCTCGCAGACACGGCACCTTCTCCTGGCCTGGGGAGATTCTGCTGGAGGCCTGATGGCCTTGGGGAGAGCATGAAGAATCAAGGACAGGTTTCAAGCCAGTGGTCCCTGTGGCCGAAGCTTGGGCTGGTTTGTCCACAGGAGTCCCCCAGCTCCTGGGGACCTCCAGCTTCCTCCTCCTCTGTCCATAGGTCCACAGGGACATGTGTCACCTGTGTCACATGTGTCGCAGAGGGGAGCAAGCCCCACGGCAATGTGTGTATTCAGCGGGGGGGCAGGGAGCAGAAGACCAAGACCAGACACTTGGCCCCACCCACCCACGGCCCTAACAGCCTCAGACCCATCATCCCTAGATCACAAGATTCCTGGCTTTGCCTCTGAAGGAAGGCTGCCCTCCGGTCACTGTCCCTGCCCAGGGACCGCAGGTGCCTACTGAGGCCGACTCCAGTCACACAGGCTTCAGGTGGTTCAGCGAGCTGCCCCGGTGCTGGGACCCAGCTTTTAACAAGTGAATTTCAAGCCGCATGCAGACACAAGATTGCCACACAGAGAAGCCACTAGTGAGAGTGGGCAATGGTATGAAGAATGCAGGTGTCCACAGTCGGTGTGGGGGTCAGGCCTGGACACACTTCCTACCACACAGGGGGCTCGATCTGCCATGACCCTATGTGTCAGGCTCGCTCACGTCCATCTTCTCTTGGTCCTGACGGTGACTGAGAAGAGCACTGCTTAATCCCCAAACAGTGGGGCCTGTGTGGTAAACTCACAGCTGTTTATTTCTAATCGTCCTGGGTTTTGATTACAGCCAACTGCGTCTTAACCTCTCCAAACCCGTTAGGTGGTTCTTCCCAGCCAAGCAGAAGGATTGGTTCTATGGTGTCCCGTGGGCATAAGGAAAGAGAACCTCTGTTAGCAAGACCCTCAGGCACAGCACTGGCTCTAAAATGCGGTCCGGAGCTTCTTTGCCACTCCTCCCGCTGTGTCTGGGCTCCATGCACCACAAGAAGGTGGCGGAGTGATCCCGCCCACTCTCCAGGCCTGCGCACCTCCCTTCCTGGAAACCTGGCTGGAACGAAGCCGGACGGAGCCAGGCAGAACAGGGAGAGGCCTCCCCCACAGAGCTCTGCCCACACAGAGCCCTGCCCACACCACGGATCGGGGAGCTCCTTGGGACAGGCGTGAGGCAGCACGGGGTTTGGGGGTGCTTGTTACACAGCTGTAGGTAACAGGGACCATTGTTTCAGGTTACCATTAGAACCCACTGCAACGTGAACTGTCCACACCCTTGCTCGTTTTGTGTCCCCCAGAACCGTCCTGTTCTGAGAGGTGCATTAAGGTCTCCCACGGTGATCACACTTAAACTGTGTTGCCCTGCACTTCCAGTAGCTTCCATTTTACCAGTTTTTTCTGCCATCTACCACATCAGAGTTCACAAATATGTCTCCTCCAGAAGTGGTGCCCTGGGGAGGCCTGTCTCGACGCGGACGCGGACACTGCTCACCCTGCTTTTGGGTGTACCGGCCCAGGGTTATTTGGCTGTTCCTTTGTTTTTCAACTGTCCATTATTAGTTTGCTTTACTAAACTCCTCTCTACAATGTGTTAAAAATAAAGACAAAGACCTTTCTCACAGTCCTCTGCTTTGATAGAGGTGTTCAGGCCATTTACGTTTAGTGTAAAACTGGAACATCCAGTTTGATTCTTCCTACCCCACTATTTTGCTATTTTATGTTGTTGTTTCTTTCGTTTTCCTTTGAGGTGGAGAGGTGGTCAACACATTACCCCTTCTCTCCTCGCTCCTGAGTGTGGATGCTTCACTGAACCGTGCCCATCTGTCCGTCACTCAGTGCCCTCGGTTCCTGAAACCTGTAACCACACCTGCTCCAATCAGAAGAGCTCCCACTATCGTTTCCCCTACTGTGGCTTTGCCGGACTCTGTGTGACTGCAACTCCTCCCTGTCCATCCCCTCACCCCCACCAATGGCTCTCCAACATCACTTCCATAGACTTCATGAAACCCTGCAGCACCTTCAAGAATTCCTGGACACAGGGACCTCTCTTGTCTCCCTTCCTCTGACCAAGTCCCTAGCTGTGAGCACAGCATCAAACGCAGGGTACAGGCCAGGAGCCGCTGGCACCACGGGTGACAAGTCCCCGAGGGCCATGTGCCTTTCGCACCAGAACAGGACAAGTCAGAATGACCCCCCACTGTCCCCTGCTTCACAGGCCCACCCCACACCCCTTGCCCAGACATTGCTGGGGCTAAAGTGTGCTCCCCAAGTCTCATGTGCTCAAGTCCTGGACCCAAGCACCAGCAAACGGGCCCTTATTTAGAAATAGGGTCTTTGCAGATGTAATTAGCTAAGACCAGGTCACTAGGGTGGGCCTTGATGCAGTGAGCCCGGCGTCCTAACAAAGAAAGGGAGATGGGCACATGCGGAGAAAAAGCCGTGCAAGGACGGAGCAGAGATGGGGTGATGCGTCAAAGGAACCTGCAGATGGCCATCAATCTCCAGAAGCTGGGACAGACCTCCCCCCCAGCCTCAGAAGCCATCCCCCCTGCCAACACCTTGATTGCACACTTCTGGCCTGAGGGGGACAGCACAGGCACCCTGGGGGCTCCAGGTTATCACCAAGGTCAGACCGACAACTGGATCAAGGTCCCCGTGGGTGTCCAGGTCACAGCCCCAAAGCCTTCTCCTCCTGGGGAGAGGTCTTGCAGGTGTTGGTGAGATGTTGTCCTTCTCTGAATAGGTGAACACCGGCCTGCACCTTCCCCATGGCGTGGAAAACATCTCAGCTCTGAAAAAAGAACCCAAAATGCCGGAGGGGGCATCCCAGGCTGACAATTAGCAGAAGCAAAGGCCCGGGGGCAGGAGAAGCTGGCCGTGGGTGCGTGGCGGGTGGTAGTGTCCAGTGCTCCGAACAGTCAAAAAGGCAGGTGGGGTTTCTGGAAAGCAGGTCCCGAACCCCCCCACCCCCACCGAGCCCCACCACATGGCCTTGGGGCTCAGGGCTCTGTGAATCATACTCAGGGCCTCGCGCACGCAAGAGCATCTGGGAGGGCCACCCTGCAATTTGTGGTGGGGGAGCAGGAGGCCCAGAGGCCGTCCAAGCCCGGCTGCAGACACCGTTAGCCGCCCGGCCGCCAGCTTTACACGTATTTAAAGCAAATCTCCTGTCTTCCCCAGACGGGGCTATTTCCGTCTACGGGACGGCTAAAGGGGGTTTATTTTCAGCCCCGGAACCTCACTGCTGAGGCCGTTAACCCCAGAGAAGTCCCACCCCTGTGATGGCCACCTTAGCCAGCGGGGACGGGGGAGCGAGGGCGGGGGGGGGGGGGGGGCTAGGTTTATTTGCTGAGCGCCCGAGCTTCTAAAAATGTCTTATTTAAGAATTTACCCAGGACGAGAAGTTTACCAAACCAAGAGAGACTCGGGGATGAAAACCCTTTCTAATTATCTAGTTGAAGTGCTGAAAGGCTCTGCCTTGGTTTGGATGGTGTTTACTTTAGCTGAGGCGGAGGGGCCCCGGGGACCTGCGGGTGGGGGGCTGCCACCCTGGGCGAGGGCGGGAGGACCCGCGTCTGTCCGGGGTCTCTACGGGGTGCGCAGTGGCCCCGCTCCTCCGGGGCCCGGCGGCCGGCCACCCCCGCCGGCTCTGCACGCCCAGAGGTCGTAATGACAGGCGGGGAATTTAAACAGTTTTTCCCCCCTTTCAGGAATGTTTTAAGGGATTGAGAGGAAATTGTGCACGGATTTTGCTGTTTTAAGAGCTAATATGTGAACAGCTTCAGAAGGATGTGTGTTGTTTTAGGGCTGCAGTTTACAGAGTAAAAGCTTAAGACAAAAGCAGACGGGCTGTGGGCTCCAAGGGTCAGCGACTTGAATTTCATTCCTCTGAGAAGGGGTGGCCTTCCCGAGGACAGGGCTGGAAGGAAACAGAGGTCCGATCTTCGCCCCACCCGCTGCCGCCCCCCATCATGTCCTGTCACCAGTGTGGGCGCAGGGGCCGCCCAGCTGGACGGCCAACAGCAAGGGGCTTGGGAGGGGGCCGGGAGCCACTCTGGGCCACCAGCCGCCAACCTGTGCCCTCTGTCATGGCGCTGAGGAAGGTCCCCTGTGTTCAGACAGCCCCAAGGGCCCATGATCCCACAGAGGGATGGACGTGGGCCACGAGATGGGTGGGGGCTCCCGCTCCTCGGGGACGAACACCAGAAACACCAGCTACCCCAAGTGACTCAGGAAGAAACAAACAGAATGGCCCTGGACTTGCGAAAGAAACAATTTCTAACCGAAAACTTCTCCCCAAAGAGAACCCCAGGCCCAATGGCTTTGCGAGTTCTGAGACATTGAAGCAAACAGCAGCTACGTCCTAAGTTGTCCGAACCACAAGGCAGGAACACTTCCCACTGTTTACCCAGCGCCGAAAGCAGATGCTATGAGCACACCAGCCGCAGACGACGTCCCTCAAGAACACAGAGGCAAAAACTCGACCCTGCACTTGAGCAAATCCAACGAAGCAGTATGTGTTTTAGAGGTGCCTCTTGACTGAGTGGGCTTTCTCTCAAGAACCCAGGGCCGGTGCGCTCTGAAAATCACTCAGGGGCGCTCACTGTCCCAGCGGAGCAGAAAGAAGGCAGACAACGTTCTCAATTACACAGAAAAAGCGTCGGATGAAACACAGCAGCCAGGCCCGAGAGCCACTTTTCTGGCCACAGACGGAAGGAGGGAGCATCCCCGGCCGGTGCAGGGCGCCTGTCAAACCACAGGTCGCATCACACTTCTCCGCAAGAGGCCAGATGGGCCCCTGGGACCAGGCACCCGACGAGGGGCTGCTCTCTCCTAGGGACTAAATGTTGTGGTGGGAGCGCGGGCATCGGGCAAGAACAAGGAGAAAACAGCATGGAGACTGAAAAGGGGAAAAAAAAACAACAACAACCCACAAAACTGACTTTGTTTGGGACAACACAATCATCTCCATAGAAAATCCTAAAAAATCTACCCCCCCCAAAAGCTTCCAGAACTAATAAGGTTAGCAAAGCCACAGGATACAGGGTCGACACGCTAGCAGCAAACAGTCCAAAAGCGAAATTGGGAAAACCGTCACGTTTCGGTGTCAGAAACCCGGAAAGTAACGAACCACAGAAATGACGTGAGAGATCGGTGTCCTTGGAGCCGTACAACACGGGTGAGCGTGTGCAAAGCATCCGAGGAGGCACAGAGACCCACCATGTTCAGAAAGCAGAAAAGCTGAACGTTCCAGAGTCACGCACCCCACTGAAGCGTGCGGTCCGCCCTGGGGCTGACCAACGTTCAGGCAGGGGTTCTGTTGTTTGGTTTTGTTTGGTTTTGTTTTGGTTGAAATTAACAAATGGCCTCCAGGCTTTCGGTGGAAATGCAGAAGGCTAGAGTTGCCAACATACTTCTGAAAATGGACAAAATTAAGGGATTAACACAGCCTGATTTCAAGGCTTGCGATAAAAGTCACATTAATCAAGACAGCGTGGTAGTGGCAGGACAGATTAGAAACTCCAGAAGCAGACCCACGCACACGGTCAGCTGACTTTCATCAAAGGTGTCAAAGTAATTCGATGGGAAAACGGCACCAGAGCAATCGGATAGCCACACGCAGGGAAGATTTAATACCTGTCACTGCGCATAAAATTAAACCTGAAATGAATCACAGATATAAACACAGAACGTAAAACTAGAAAATCTGTACAGAAATATAGAAGAAAAGTCTTTGTGACCTTGGATTAGGCAAATATTTCTTAGACAGAATACAAAAAACATGAACCTTGAAAAGAAAAAATAAATAAACAACAAGTCCTGGAAAATGGCACTTGGTCAAAATCAAAAAGTTCAGCTCTTTGGAAAGACAGTGCTGGGAGAAAAGAGAAGCCACAGGTCAGGGTGGGGCGGGGGTGTTAGAAAAAGGCATATCTGACCGTCCAGACCTGGAGTCCAGACTCACACCTCGATTACAGGAACCAGTCCTAAGACTCAGGGTGAGACAAAGGACACGATGACCATGGCGGGCGGGCAGACGCACCCTTGGTCAGATCGTGTGTACGTGTGGCCGAGGTCCCAGGTGTCCCTGGGGTAAATGCCACAGGAACCACGGGGTCCGCTACAACGGGGCGGTCCGGGCGGTTTCGAGTGCGGAGGACCCCCCGGAACAGCAGGACCAAGGTGCGTGGATGGGGGGAACGCGGCACGGAGCACACTGCGGGAAGCTCCACGGTCCCTTAGCGAGGTCAGCGGGCATGGGGCGCGCCGAGGGGTCTACCCGAGGGGAGCGAAGGCACAGGCTCCTCCAAACCTGTGTGTAATAACCAGGCGCCTTTAATCATAACAGCCGAAAACTGGAAAGAGCTCAAGTGTCCATCAGCCTGTGAGCAGATAAACAAACCGTGGTACGTTTTATCCTTCCCGATGAAAAGGAAACACGTAGTGAGCACAGGCCAGAGCAGGGACGAGGCTCAAGTGTGCTCCGCGTCTGAGAGGAGCCAGACACGACGGCTCTGTGCGGCGAGATGCCTTTCGTATGACGTCCTGGAAAAGGCAGGACCGCGGGGACAGGAAACATCCCTGATTACCAGGTGCTGGGCGCGGGGGCGACGGTGGGCGGCCAAGGGGCGCAAAGGCGCTTTCGGGGCGATGGGAACGTTCCAGACGGTGACTGCAGCCGTGGCCGGGGGACCACAGCCGTGTGCCACGACCTGCTGACCCGGACACCCAGGGACGGGCGGGTTCGCTGCTGGGAAGTGGACGCTCCGTGAGAGGCGGGACGAAGGCCACAGCCCGCCTGAGACACACAAGCAGACCGAGCCTCGTGTCAGAGACGGGTCACCAGGAAAAGGAGAGACGCGCTAAACCGAAGAGTTGGTTTCGGGAGATGTTTTTCTAAATAGCCCGAGCGTGAGGTCGGCTCCGCAGCTGGCCGCAGCGGCCGTCTGCAGCAGAGCCACCAAGCTCCTGCCGTCCGGGGTCCCCGCACCCCCACTGTCCTCCTCGCTGTCTTCCCTGGGGACGGAGTGCAGCACGCCGTCCCCTCGCGTCTTGGTGACCACCTGCCTCCACCGTCTCACACTCCCAAGGGCCCCTCACCCCTGGTCGGGCTCACGTCCACAGCCCGGGCTGGGTGCACAAGAGACAAGGGAAAGAGGCACCCACAAAGCCCCACGACCAGATTTTGTCCACACCTTGCACCTGAGACCCCAACCCTATTTGCAGCCCCATCCTGGGCTGAGCCCAGGGCCACCCACAGCCCGCCCTACTGCCGAGGGGGGCCGTTTGGGGTCCCTGCAGCAGCTCGTGAGCCGTGCGCCCCCCCGAAAGCCCTCTCCACCAGCCCCAGACTCACGGCCCACATCCCATCACCTTTGGGGGACCCGGGCTCACACGCTGGCTCGGGCCCCCACCCCGGGATTCTGACCTTGGGAGGTACGGCCCCGGCCCCACTGGTGCGGGCGCCCTGCTCACTCCGGGCGGCTCCCCAGCCCCCCACCCGCCCCACGTGCACACTCAGCGTGGCTCAGTAGGGAATTTGCAGAGTTCAGAGCTTCCAGTGACCTTCGAGGTGTGTTGGCTTCTTCCGTCTTCCGCCCACACCATTTCACTTGCTCCCTCGAGCGACCTGACGTAGGGGCGGTGGGTGATCGTCGGGGTCCCCACACGGGAGAAGGCCAGCCACAGGATCGGGGGCTGTTCCCCTGCAGAGACCCCAGGCTGGGGACAGAAAAGGCTCACCGTCGGGGGGACCCCACCGCCGGCAAGTGCGTGAGGGTGACGGGGCGGTGGAGGTCAGGCGTCCCAGAGAAGGGACGCGAGAGCTGCAGCTTGAAGGCGGGGAGGGTGGCGAATGGCGGTGCAGGCGGGACGTCATCGGGAAGGCCAAGTCTGGGGGGCGGGGCCAGCAGAGCCAGCAGGGACCCTGCCTCAAGGGGCTATGTGGGTCACAGGGAGGGGTGTGGGCGTCCCTTCATGGCCATGGGAAGTTTCCGGAGAGTTCTAGGAGGCAACTGGATCTCGTTCACTTTTGGAGGACGTCTGTCCCGACCGCCACGCCGTGGGTGCTGGTGAGGCCTGCCTGCGGGATAGAGCCAGGCGGGCAGCCAGGATGCTCTAGACAAAGGGTGAAGGCAAACCCATGCCCAGATGCGACAGGGCATACACAGGCCCGGGGCCTCTCAGGCACACAGCTGCCCGGGACCGAGCCCGTGGCCCAGGTTGGAGAGCCTGACCTCTCATCCCAATAGAGCCAAACCCAGACCTGTCCGCTGGAGGTCCTGGGGGTGGTGCCCTCACTCTGGAGATGCTCACAGCACAGCCGAGGTCATGGCCAAGGAGTGCCAAGGCTTATGGGAGACAGAGGAGGAGAGCGGGCTGGCTCGAAGCCGCCGACTGTCAGGGCTCAACCCGCCCACGAGGCTGAGACGCGGGCCCGGGACCCCACTTCTGCACGTGCCCACAGCGGAGTCAGATGGCGGCCCCGGCCTGCCCCGCCCAGGGCCCATTTGCACACTGGGCGGGAGCCTGTGCGCTGTGTGTGGAAATGCTGGGAGCAGCAGGGTGCCGAGCACCCCAACCCGGGGGCTGAGCCCCACGGCCGGTGTGGTCTGCTTCCGAGGACCAGGGCTTGCAGGGGCTCAGGGCGGGGAGGGAGGCACGGACGGGGCACAGAGGGCCTTCAGGGAAGTGACACTCCTCTATGTGACAGGACACGCCCTTCCACGTGGATCAACAGCCACAGAAAGGGGCACCAAGAGTGACCCCGATGTCAACTGCGTACGTGAGCTCTCAGTAACAGTTGACGTCGGTTCACAGATTGTGACAACCGCCCTGTGCTAACGTGCGATGGCCGTGGCGGGGGACACAGGGTGGGGCGCGGGTATCCGGGACCTCTGTGCTCTCTGTACAACTTTTCTGTAAGCTTAAAAACCCTGGGGAAAAGAGTCTACCAGTTTTATAAAACAAATGCTAAAGAGACATCCTGGCACACACCCTGCCCACTTGTGTCCACGTGTCCACGTGTCCCAGCAGGTCTTGCTGTCCCCATGAAGCCCACAGTTACACATGGGGACCCCACAAGCTCCGGGGCCCCCCAACACCCTGCAGTGGGATGCAAAGGCTCTTCAGGGGACATAGGAAGGGGACCGACGCCCAATCCAGCTGAGGTACAAGAAGGACCAGCCGGGCCGAGGCCAGACCCATGCACTGTCCCCTCTGCCGGGAATGCCCTGGTGGAAATATAGGCACGACTCAGTCCTTCACCTTCGCCTGGAGCCACACTGTTCAGCGAGGCCCCCTGCAACCCCTCTACTTAGGACGGGAACCACATCGCCTCACGGTCTCCCTGCTGGGCACCCAGCGGTCAGCCCAGGCTTTGGGGTCTGAAACAAGACGTGTGTCGCACGTGTTTGGGGAACTGGTGGACATACTGGGGTGTGGATGAGGGTCAGCACGCCGCACTGTGATGGGTCAACGTGAGAAAACAAGGCCGGGAAAGGTGACAGTGAGAAGCAGCCTTTAGAACAGGAGTGCAAGCCTTCCCGAATACCAGAGGGTTTCTGTGGACTGAAGAAGGCACGGATGTCCTGCAGGGAAAACGAGAACACGGCAACTGTGACAAAATGCAACCCTGTTCTGAAAGACCACAATGGCGCGGAGACCAAGGATACACGTCATGCTAATCAGTGCAAATGAGCTGACCTCTGACCCATACAGAGAAGTACTGCACTGAGTAAGGTGCCACACACCCTTCACACGGGAAGGCACATATAGGTTAAAAGCAAAGTAAATGAAAAAGATACACTAGGGGAACATTAAGGAAAAGAAAGCAGAGGGGCCACGCTAGTATCACACAAGGTAGATTCCAGAGCAAAGAACGTGATGGGGAACAAAGAAGGCAGCTTCGGAGTGATAAGGGGGCCCATCCATCAGGGGACATAACGGTCCTAAATACTGACACACCAACAGCAGAGCCTCACACTGCCCTGTGCAAGGGTGACCCACCCTGGAAGAACACACGCGGAGCCTCACTGTCAGAGCCAGAGGTCTCAGAGCTCGCGGGCATCAGCACAACGGGCAGCGAGGACACCAGGGAGGATGCAGCAGGCCCTTCCTGCTGACCGCAGCCACCTTGTCGAGGTTGATGGGACAGTCCTCCCAACAGCAGGATACACACTATTTCCCCTATGCCTGGTGCAAGGTCCACCAACACAAACCCTATGCTGGGTCATCAAACAAGTCTTCATGCATTTAAAAAGAATCAAATCATATTGAGTATTTTCTCTGACCACCAATGAATTAAAGTTGATATCAGTATAAAAAAAGTATCTCGAAAATCCTCAAATGCTTGGGAAGGAATCCACTCTTAGATAATCCAGGCATCAAAGAAAAAAACAAGTAGAAAATCGGAAGATATTTTGAGTGGCATGAAACTAATGAATTGCATCAAGATCTGTGGGGTATGACTGCAGTCTTTAGGGGGAAGGCGTACCCCCAAGTCCCCGTATTAGAGGAACCTCTAGCCAGTGTCCTCAGCTTCCATCTTAACAAACAAGAAAAAGGGCAGCCTAGTAAACTGGCTAAGCATAAAAAAAAGAACAATCCGTACAGAAACCAATGAAATCACAAAAAAGAAACACTTAAACCCCATTCAAAAGTTGGTTCTTTGAGATCGATAAAACCACTGAACATGTAGCCAGAATGATCACTAGAAAAAAAAAAAAAAAAAAAAAACCACACATATTACCAACATCGGGAGTGAGAGAGGAGACATCACTACATGCCCCACAGATGTTAATACCTTGCATGACGTGAACGAAGTCCATCAACCATGCAGTATACCAAAGCTCACTCAGGAAGAAACAGGTAGCCTGAATATTTTATCAAGGACATTTAACATCTAGCGAACGGCCATCTGACAAAGGGCAGCCCGGGCCCAGATGGCTTTCCTGACGGATTCCACCGTGTGCATAAGGAAGAGATAAGACTGATTCTGCAGAAATTCTTCTCTGTATGAAGAGAGAACACAGCTCAGCTCACTTGACCCTGACAGTGTTACCCTGGTACCAAATCCAAAACGTTATCAGAAAACCTAGAAAATATCCCTCATGAACTGAGATCCAAACATCCTTAGCAAAATTTTAATGAATGAATAAACCCGGAAGTGTATAGAAAGAGTAAGACAACACGAAGGAAGGAGGGTTTATCTAGCAACACGGGCTTCGTTCAACGTCTGAAGATCCATCAACATAACTCACCAGCGGCCAGAACAGTTGGACAAGAGACACGAGCGGGGCACCCAGACTGGAAAGGAAGAGGTGCAACGACCTTTATTTGAAGATGGGATTATCAATGCAAAAAAAAAAAAAAAAAAACCCCACAGAATCCACCAAAAAAAGCTGCTAGAAGAAAGAGCTGAGTTGGGAAAGCTTCGAGACACAAGATACCGAAATGACGGCTCTGAATGCCAGGAATGAGCAACCGGGAACCAAACGTGGGAAAGAAAAGCCAAGGGCCACAGCACAAAACGGAGGAAACACTTAGGCATCTGACAAACGATGTGCAGGACTTTGTCCTGGAAACTATGAACATCTGGATGGAAATGAAGGGTCTTGATAAATGTGTGCAATGCCTACGGTCCAGAAGACTCGATCTGGGCACACCAATCCTCCCCTGCTGGCCTCGGGGTTTGGTGCCATCCCAAACCTAATCCCACCAAGCTTCTTGTAAAAAGCTGACCAGCAGCTTCTAAAATGTATACGGACGCGCGTAGGACAAACAGAGCAGCGTGAAGGAAGGGAACAAAGCTGGCAGGTTATCTTAGCTCGCTGCAAGCCTTCTTTAAAGCTACTATAACGAAGCATGGACAGATGAGCTGGTCAGGGCATCCCTGACCATCCCATGGTCCAAAAACAGGCCCATGTCCTCATAAGCTGACTTTTACGAAAGGCGTCCACCTGGTTCCCCGGGTCAAGGACACTCTTTTCAACAAGCGGCACTGGGACGACTGAACACTCGCGTATCGAATCGTGAACCTCAGCCCGTGACATACACGGCTGACAAACATTACATCGCAGACCTCAACACAAGCACAGGAGCTACCAAAAGAAAATCTAAGCAATCTCATGTTTGGGAAAGATTTCTTAGACACGGAAAGCACAAAAAAAAGAAAAAAGCAATGAATTGGACATTGTGAAAATGGAAAACACCTAGTCTTTAAAAGACACCGCTCCAGGAACGAGAAGGGCAACCGCACACAGGGGAGAAATGTTTGTGAACAGACATCCACATATCTACAATATGTAAAGAGCTTTTTACGATTTAACAATAAGACAACTCGAATTTTCAACGGAAGATCAGAGAAACTACCTCCCCTCACAAGTTCCAGGAAGGACCATGGAGCACGCGAGATGGTCCCTGGCTCCATCCGTCGTTGGAGGATCAAGGCTGGAACACGAGACACCACGACCCACTCACGCTGGTCAAACCAAGAGACCGACCACGCCAGGCGTACTGGGGCCATGGCGGCGACAGGAACGCAGGAGAACTGCCCACGTCCCTGCAGTTAAACACCTACCACGCTGCGTGGCCAGCTTCTTCCCGGGCGTCCACCCGAGGAAAAGGAGATATGAATCGACCCAGTGCTGACAAAGCAGAGGCTCGCGGCACACCCACGACGGCCAGGACGTGCCTCAGAGGGATGACGGCGGGTGAAAGGAGCCAGGCAGGACGGCGCTGGAAAACTCTAGAAAACACAAGCCGGTCTGTGCGGACTCGTGTCAGCGCCTGTAGGCGGGTGGCTCCTGGGTGGGGGCAGGTCACCGCACGGTCACGGGGAAGTTTCGGGGGTGATGGCAGGTTCTGCTGCCCGGACGGTCTCAGGGCGTATACACAGGTCAAAACTCACCAAACCGTGTGCTTGAAATATGGCTCCTATCGCTCCTGATCGCTCCTCGCTATGGCTGGTCTGCGGTAAGAGCCACAGAGATGACCGGGCAAGGCCTCTCGTGGCAGTCCAGGGACCTGCGTCGTCGCGGGGTCACTGCCTCGCGACTGGGGCACCTGTGCTGGACACAGACGGTCCTCCCACGCCCCTCCCTGGCACCCCTACCGCCCTGCCACTGGACACCTGCCTGGACGAGGAGGCCACCGTCCACCACATCCGCTGCCATCTGCCGCCGTGCCTTTGGCCCACTGGACTGAGAACGCCCACGGCCCCCGGCGTCAGAGTTGCCAGCGTCACTCAACTTTCCCAGAGGAGGGGTCTGAGGCTCAGGGAAGGTCAGTAACATGTTTGGGCCCCCTGGGCAGTCTCAGGGGGCCTGGACCCTAACCACCTCCTTTAGGCTCCCTGGTGGGGCCCCAGGTCTGGGGCCTTGAAGAGCCACGTCCAGGTGCAAGCGTCTCCCAGACCAGGAAGGCCAGCTGCCCCAGTGCCACCCTTTCTCAAGAGGGGGTGGGCCTCACTGTCCATCTCCCCGGGAGCCAGTGATGGAGTCTTAGGACAGGGGCCTCTGAACACTGGGGAGAAGCTAGAAATTCTTAGGAGCCCTGAGAATGAGAGGCATTTCCCCATGTCCCAGAGCTGCCAAGTGGCCCAGCACATGTCATTTAAAAGGACGTCACCTTGAACCCAAGATGAAGACAGAGACCCCACGTGAGCAGGGGACGTGTCGGGGCAAGTTCAGAGGATCCCACAGTGGGACTGAGCCCGGCTCCCCTGCTCTGAGCTCCCCAGCTCTCTGGAAGTAGCGAGGTCGTGCGGACGGTGGTACAGCCCAGGCTTTCCAGCAAATGCCTGGAGCAGGGACCTCACGGGCTGGGCGACACCGAGAAATGAGTAACGTGCAGACCCCAGCCCGGGCCCCGCACCCGAGGCCCGCGGCGCTCGAGCCCGACCCGCCCCGGCTGGGTGCAGAGAGCGGCCCCCGAGAAGAGGCCGCGGGACAGCTCGAGAAGCTGAAAACGCAGCAGAGACGCGCGCCCTTCCCCCAGGCCGGCCGGCAGCGGCTCTGAAAGCGCGGCCTATTCTCAGCTCGTGGAGCTCGGAAACGGACCAGAGCATCGCCCGCCAGGAAAGGGGGCCGGCTGCGCCTCTCAGCACACACTTGACATTTTGTTCTCCTCCAGGCTTCCGTGCTGACAGTTTCTGGATTAAATGTGCAAATGGAACGCGGCCCCGAGGGGGTCCCGCTCCCCGCCGGCCCGAAGCGCCAGGGCTGAGATGCACGTGTGCGTGCAGACACGTGGCGGTGCCTGAGCGAACGGGCCACGTGAGCGTTTCCACACGCGGGGGCCTCCACATGCGTGCCCGTATGTGCACGTGCACCTCCGCGTACCCGTGAGTGCCGGCGTGTGCCCGCCTCCGGGCTAGGCCTGGGGGCCACACCCGGCCCGTCTTCCTGGTTCTTCAAACTCGACCTCGACCGAGCTGGGAGAAGAGCCACTGGCCGTGGCTGAGGAGCTTTTCTCAGCCCGGTAGAGGTCAAGTCCACCAGAAAGCCATCGTGGCGCCCCTCAACATGGGCCTCGGATGGGGGGGGGGGGTCTGTGCCTTGCAGCCAGCAGCCCGGGGTCCTGGGAGTCGCCTTCCCAGGGGGAAGGTCTGTGGCTACAGACCGGGGGGGGCAGCATCACCCCCAATTCCCATGAGCCTAAAGACGCCCCATGGTCTTCTTGGGCCTCCTCCGAGCTATGGGGGCCCTCAAGCCCAAGGGCGCAGAAGGAGTGGACAGGTGGCACCCTGCGCTGGCCCCAGTGAAGGCCAGTTCCACCCCGTTCTTAAAAAGGGCCGGCAGCAGCCCTGGGGGTCCCCGACAGCCCCCCTCCACTCGCTCCCCTCAGTCTGCCCCACCAGCACTCGATCTTACAACCAGAAAGCAGAAAACGGCAGCGAAGGATCGCCGCGCCCCAGCCCTGAGGTCAGCTGAGTGCGGCAGGGGACGGGGGGGGGGGGGGCCGGGCGTGCGGCCGCAGCTCGCGACCCCACAAAGCTGCCCCGAGCCCCCTTCTTCCTGCCTGTGAAGTCACACAATGACACACTTCAGCAGCCGCACAGCCGGGGCTCTGGTTTTCATTCCGCGTGACCCCGAGAGGCAGAGAACATGATTATAACCCGTCTGAATGCCGTACCCCGGGGCGGTGACTCGGACACCTGCACGGGCCCGTGGCCCCCGCCGGGCGACCAGCCACTCGGGCGGCCCGCGCGCGTCCGGGCGGTGACAGCTGGCAGACACCGCCACACCGCACCCCACAGCCACGAGGCCCCTCTGGGCTCATCCTATTACCCCGACGCCTTCCCCAGGGCAGCCCCCCGGGAGCCCCCCGCCGAGCGCCAGTGCCAGGCCCCGCCTGCGCCCGGGGACTCACTGCCTGCTCAGCCCGGTCCCCGTTCTGTTCTGTCAGCTGCTACCCCGTGCTTCAAACAAGGCTCTCCAGCTGGCCAGGGTCAGATGTGAGAACAAGGCCCTCACAAAACCCGGCCCTCCAGCTACCCTGCGCCCGAGACCCCCACTGAATGTGGCACTTAATGACGAGTGTCTTTGCAGCCCTCAGGCAGAGCATAAAGGAAACACCTGTCCCACGGACGGCACACTCTAATCCCGCTAAGTCCCGAACGGAGGAGCCTGCGGGGCCCACAGCAAGGGGCCCCCACCCCGGCGTCTGACTTTTGTCCTGGGCCTCAGGGAGACGTTGACAACAGGTTTTGGCAGGCCAGGCAGGAGGGAAGACACAGGGGCCGGCCTGGGAGCGCCAGGAAGCCTAGGCCTCCCTCCCAGGTTCACACCTTCCCCACAGACCCTGAGTGCTATGCCCGAGGGGACCCTACCCCGCGGAGGGGGTGGGGGGATGGGTGTCCAGGGGCAGGTGCACGCACCCCCCTCAAACGGGCGTCACTTTCTAGGCCGGCAGGAGGGACTCCTTTCCTGCCGACACTGGAGGCTGAGCCGAGCCCCCTGCCTGCTCAGAGCCAGGGGCGCCCCGCCCATCCCCCCACCCCTCTGCACCCCAACCCGGGGTGCCTGTGTGTCTGGCTACCAACCGAGAGCTAAATCGTCACAACTTCCAAAAGGAGGAAAGACAAGACAGCGGGGGACAGTAGGGAAGAGGAGGCCACCCAGACACCTGGCCACTTTGGGGAGAAAAGCCCAGAAACCACGCGCATGCACACACCCCAGGTGCTGGGACAGGCCGTGGGGCCCACCGAACCCACAGCTGGGCTGTTCTGGCTCCCTGGCTCTTCCCACCCCAGTGCTCCTACTCCCCTACAGGCAGGCCGGTCGTTTCCGTCCTCAGGGGCCTGCGGATGGGGCCAATGGCCCCCCGGGGAGCAGGGGAGCAGGGTCACACAGGCTGGCGGAGCCCGGTGCAGAGGGATCGGGGTGCCGGCTGGGGCCGTCACGGGGCCCCCAGCGAAGACGCCGGCACAGCTCGCATCACAGGGTTTTCCAGCCGGAAAACAGGAAGTGTTGTGTGGACACGGTCAGGCCCAGACGCGGGCGACTCCTAGGGCAGGAGACGCTGGTGCCGGGCGGGCCCAGCCACTCTCAGGGCCCCGGTGGAGTCGCCCCCAGGCCCCAGAGATGCACCAGCAGACGCACACTCGTTGAGGGCCACCTCCCCTTTCCCCCCAAGTGGCATCTGTGGGGGACGTGGTGGGGTGTCTTAGGGAGGTTCCAGATACTTGGGGCCGTTTCTGTGAGCCCCCGCCCAAGCCCCCGACTTCGTCCCGAGCAGACTTGATCGATAGGACAGTTCTGGAGACAGATAACGGGACTGGCCATGGGCCTCACAGAGGATGTCTTTGTTCCAGAAAACGAGCCAGTGCAGAACTGTGCACACACAGGGCCCTGGTGTGCAGGCGGAAGGTCCCGGTTACAGCCAAGACTCCTGCTGTCACAGCTCCCGGCACAGCGCAGACCCCCGCATGAAGGAATGTCAGCTGTCCCCCCAGGAGCAGCTGCCTCCAGGCCAGGAACGCAGCCAGTCCGAACCCTGGAGCCCTCCCCAGGAGCGGCGTCCCAGGTGGGGTGGAAACTGTGTCCCCTGCTGGTGGGGACAGCCCCAGCCGCCACCCTGGGGCCCCGCAGCCTCGATCCCTCAGCTTCCTCCTGCTCAGATGTCCGTGGGGGCTGGGGCGCTGACCCCTTTCTAAAGCAAGCACAGAGGCACTGTCCCCCCAAAGCCCAGAAGAAAGGCCATGAAGGAATGGCCAGGGCGTCTCGGTCAGGAAGGCCAAAGGCCACAGCAACCGCACCTGATGAGGAAACTGTGTGCAGCCCTGCGGTGGGCAGTGAGCCCCGAGTGTGGATGGGGTCAGATGGTGGGGTGAAGCCCAGAGAGCAGGTGTTGAGCATGGAGCCCCCAGTTTGGGGGTGGCTCAGGCTGGTGCTCACTGTCACCAGGGGGCCGGGGGCTCGTTCTGGGGGGCCCCTACCGGCCCGGGGCTCTGACATGTTGACCAAGTCTCTTGAGAGCAACAGTTTCCAAGTCCGGAAAAAGGCCTCTAAGATGGTTCACAGACACATATGGGGGAGCTGGGGCCTGACCCGGACTGAGGGTGAGCAACCGGGGCCTCCCCCACACCCCAGCTTAGGGGAGACCGCCCCAAAGCAGCCCCCCCACACTGTCCAGGGCCCTCTTCCCAGGCCCTGAGCCCTCCTGGCCTCCTCTGTCCCCACCCCGTCCAGCGGCGGCCTCACTTCCCCCGTCACCCTGGGTCGGCCCCTGAGAGGGAGGCTTGCTCCGTGCTGCAGCCGAGCAGTGGGGACCCCAGACCCCCTGGCTGCAGACTGCACTGCTGCCCCCCAGCTGGCCAGGACCCCTTGAAGAGAACCCCGGCCCTCCTCCCTCCCATGGGCACAGAAACACCCAGAATGTGGGTTCCAGCTGCTTGAGGCTTTCAGCTGTGTCCAGAGTCTGCATCGAGAGCAGCAAGGCTCTGGCCGGCCCATGGGGGTCCAGTCACCCGGGGTCAGCAGAGAGCCCCCCAGCAGAGGGACAATCCGAATGCCCAGCTGTGGCCCTAGCAGAACGCGAGTGCAGAAGCACGCAGACACACGGGGGTGCGTGCCGCTGTCTCCCCACGCTGGGGGGCCGGCCCCCCTCAGGCAGCGCCCTGCAGGCTGCAAAGCCCCGCTCCTGCCCCAGAGGGCCACATCTCTCTGCACACCTTCCCCCGCCATGTAGTAGGTGCTTAATAAATGTCTGCTGGCCAAAGAAGTGCAGGGGACATCCTAGCCAGGGCAGGGGTGGCCCCCATTCTATGGCGGGACATCAGAGGGGAGCCCGGTGGCGGGACCCCAGCTTTCCTGGGCGGCTCCCATGTGCTGGGGACAGACACAAAGGAACTCAAGGTTCCAAAGCAGAGAGAGGCGGCGGGTGGGGGGGGGAGTGGGGAGAGCGCTCTGGGTGGGAGGGAGCCCCTGAGACCTCGGGGTTAGCAACACCACGGCCACAAGCAACTCAAGCTCAGCTTGAGAGAAGGTCACCGCGGAGGGTGGGCGCACAGCAGCCTACCACCACGGCCTCCACCAGCCCAGAAATCAGCCCTGCTGTCCCTGCCCGCAGGGGAAGGGTGGGGAGGGCTGAGGCTGCCAACATGTGGGTCTGCGGGGCTGGAGCTGGGGTGTGCTGGGGCTGGGGGGCCGGGGGGGCTGGGGACAGAGCCTGGACCTTGTTCCAGGAAATGGGGACCTGTCAAGGGTTGTCAAAGGGTCTGGAGTCCTGGGGTGGGGAGTCTCCTGCTGCTGCTGGGACACGGAGGCCCACAGGCGGGAGGGTCCCGGGGAAGCTTGAGCCCCCGGGGGGGGGGGGGTGCGGTGGGCAGCTGGCAGGAGGGCCGGGTCACCGCGGCGGGGCTGAGGGAGCCTCGGCCGCATCGAGGGAGGAAGCCGGGAGCGATGACCTCATCCCCCAGGCCTCCGGGCCGCGGCTCTCAGGGGTTTAACCACAGCATCGCGGGACAATTCCCTGGGTCGCTCCGCACCGGCAGGCACGGGATCCCCGGGGTTGTCTGCGCACGGCTCCAAAACCCGCAGGGAGGGACCACCCGGGCCCACGTCTGGGCTTGCCGCGTCCCCGCCACCCGCCCCGGGTCTACCCTCGGGTAGCAGGCGGGAAGCTCGCACGTGGCCCGTGGACACACGCACAAGCAGACACGCGGGGCACACGCGCCCCACACGCCCACGCGGGACACAGGGCGCTCACTCCCCCGCGCAGAGGGGGCCACCCTGGGCCCGGGAAGCCCCCAACAGCCCCAGGCCCCACGTGGGGCCGCGCAGCGCCAACCCGCCGCGGAGGGGGCGGCCTCCCAAAATGGCTTTTGCAGGCGCGGAATGGGCCGGCTCCGCAGATCGCTTGGCCCCGGGGAGGCCACGGGCTGCCTCGCTCCTCCCGGGAACTGCCCGCGGCTCCGTCCGGTCGAGCGCGGGGAAGGAAAGGCAGGAACACGGGCTCTTGGGGAAAGCACAGTTTGCAGTGACTTTTTTCCACCATTTACACACCGGGCTCGCTCGGAGCCCACGCTCGGCCCCTCCCGGGCTCCCCGCTGCGGTCTGGCTCCCGCGCGCTCTGGGCCCGGGGCCAGGGACGCCCGCATTCCCCGGGCAGCAGCGCCGCCTGGTGGCCGGCAGCGCCGCCCGTGCCTGCCCGCCCCCGGGCTTCCGACAAGGCTCCATAACCCACGGCCCTTGCCCGCAGGGGTCTCCCTCTGCCTGGGATCTGTCGCACCCCCAGGAAGCCCCCCTGACTTCCCCAGGGGCCTGTGTTTGCCCTGCCCGACCTGGAGGCTGCGCGCTGTGGAAGGGGTCCCTTCCTGTCCCCGCCGCCGCGGGCCTTGCCCACCTCCCTGCCGTCTCCCCTCCACGGAGAAGCCCCGAGCATCTCTGCAGACAGAGCCCACCCTGGTCCCGTCTTCCCCTCGCACGTCCTTCCTGGACCCACCACGGGACACGATGCACGTGTGCCCTTGGAGGCTGGACTGCGGCGGTCTCCTTCAGTGCTGCTGTCTCGCCAGTGCTCGCCACCCTCCACCGGCCATGATTCTCCAGAGGCAGCCGGACCCAGCCAGCTCAGACCCCCCCTTGGGACCCGGCCGCACGCAGCCACGGGGCCGGGGAGTCCTTGGAAACCCAGCAAGGCCACCAGAGCGCTAAGTCTGAGGCCGTCCTGACCACCCCCTCGAATGTACGGAGCGGGGGGAAGAGCTGAGGCCTTGGGGTGTCCTGTGGGAGCAGGTCCGGACCCAGGGGCTCAAAGGCGGGGAGCCCAAACCCCGGAAGCGTCATTCTGGGCACGTGGGGTCCGTGCAGTTGCCGGGTGCCTCCCCTCGGAGAGTATGATGACTCAAAGCTAGAAACCCACCCGCAGAGCTCCCCACACCCACCGCACACCCGAACGGGGAAAGAGCAGTGTCCTGGGACGGAGGAACGGGGAAGCCCCAGATGGCAGGTTCAGAAGCAGTGACAGCCGCTCTGAGACCTGGAACCAGAGGAGAAGCCAGTCGTGCGACATGTCGAAGAAACAGCAGGCCAAGAACACAGAGCATGCAAAGGCCCGGAGGCAGCCAGGACCACCCGCGGGTCCACAAACAGTGTACTGGAGCGGAGGGAGAGAGTGAGGTAGAGGGAGGAGAGGACAGAGTTATGGGGACAGGGCTGCCAAGTGTGAAACATCTGGGGGGTCCAGAGGGAGAAGTCAAGTTTATTATGAGAGAGAGCTTGGGGAATGGTCAGATTTGTTCTGGGACCCCGCCCGAAGCAGCTGCCACGTGGAGAGGATGTCTGGAGGGACAGGAGGTGGGGACTGGGGAGGCTGCATGGGGTCTCCGTCCCCCAAGGGGAAGAAGGAAGGTGGGACACAGCAGGAGCAGGCTCTCTGCTCGGGGGAGGGGACCTGTTCACTGGCACACCCACTCTGGGCCCCAGAGGAAGGGGTACAGGACCCAGCCCGCACGCCTCTCCCCGCCCCAGTCCAAGCTGAGCCCCCATCCTCAGCTTGGGGGAACTATGCCTGCAGTTCAGACAATGGCCACCAGGTGGCACGCGCACCTCAGAAATGCTGTGATCACAGGCTTGGCAGAGAAGGTCCGTGGGGGCGGCTAGGGTGGGGGGCAGCTGGGATGCTGGGGGGTCTGCTGGGGGGGCTGGGGATGTGGGGATGGAGGGGGGCAGCTGGGATGGGGTAGGTGGGCTGCTGGGAGTGCTGCTGGGGGGCTGCTGGGACGCTGGAGGGTGGGTGTGATGGGGGTTGCTGGGTGCTGAAGGGGCAGGTGGGATAGGGGAGCTGTCGGGATGAGAACGGAGCCCTCAGCTGCCCCCCACCCCAGCAGCTCTGGGCATCCCCCAGGACATAACATCGACTCTGAGCCCTGAATGCGAGAATCCGTGTCAGGGAGGGAGCTGCTCCCGGCCGACAAGAGGAAAGCGGAGGCCCGCACACACCAGGGTAGGGCCGCCCCCGCCAGCCGTGACGGGACTGCCCTGGGCGTAAGCCCCTGGTGGTCTGGTTTCCATGCCCAGCACAAGGAACACACCCACAGACATATCGGTGTGCAGGCCGTGTCTGCAAGGGTCCTGAGCAGCCAGACATGGTGGCTTCCCCAGGCTGTCCCACCCCAGTGGCACCTGCAGGCCCTGCCTCAGCCTCGGTGGGCTGTGGGATGAGCTGAAGAGAGCCTCCCACGTTCCCTGCTCCCCACCACCAGCAGCTCCCCAGCCGGCCAGCAGCTGGGAAGGACCATCCCCTCCCTGGGCTGGTGAGAAGCTCAGCCCAGCCCTCAGCTGCTGGGGAGATGGACCTCACTCCCTGGCCAGCACCAGGGCCCATGAGAGCAGGCTTTGGGGACATCTGCCTCTAGGACGGTGGCGGCTGACACGGTGCCCAGACGTAGGAGCGGCCCGCCTTGTCCAGGACGCTGCAGCCCCTGGGACCTCAGGTCAGGCCACACCTGTGGCAGCCTCCGTGGGTCCCCGGGACCCGAGGACCCGGAGGAAGAGCAGAGCCGCCGCCCGAAGCCCGGCACTCGCCCCGCCCTGTTTGTTGACCGCAAGCTCGCCGGCCCCGCTTTTACAGAGGAAAGCACAGTCCAGGAGCACAGTCGCCGTACGGCGGGACGGCCAGCAGACACACACGGACACCGGCCGCCACCACCATCTCCATGGACACGAGAAACAGCTGACAAAAGTCAACACCTGCACGTAGGACTGGAAGGTCACCCCCAAACACGGCCTGGGAAAGCCGGCCCGTCCAGCAGCCGCCAGAGCCGCCGGGCCCCCTGCGCCAAGCCCACGTCCAGGAAAGTCTGCGGGACCAGAGGACCGACACCGCCAGCACGCAGACCACACTGTACGGGGACAGCCATCCGGGGCTTCCAACACGCAGAGAGAGGGACAGAGAGAGAAAGAGATGGGGGGGAGATGAAGGGAGATGGGGGAGAGGGGAGTTGTGGAGAGGGAGGGAGGGAGAACATGATAGAAGAGTGAGCCCCTTCTGGTGGCCACGGGGAGGAAGGATGAGTGTCCCCGGGAACAACCATCACAGAGACCACCTTAGACCCACATCACGAAACCCTAAGGCCTCCAGGCAAATAGACACCGCGGTCGTGGACAGGAAGACCTCACCCCGGTCGGACGTCACGTCCCCAGAGGGTCCATCAGATGCTGTCATGTTAGTCCCGACACCAGGTGGGTGGGGGATGGCGGCGGGCACCTCAAAGAGTGACCAAGCCAGGCCAGTCAGGCCGTCGAAGCAGAATGGCCCCAGGGGGTCGGACCTGCCCCAGGACAGGAGAGTCTCCGAGCAGACCTGAGTGCATCTGGACTTCTGGTTTACAGTGACGACAGCCCCTTAAGTCAGGGTGAATGGACGCAGGTCTGTGGAAGGGGCCAGCCCGGCAGCCCGGGCATCCTGGGCAGAGCCCTGGGTCAGTGTGCTGCCACAGCCCAGGTCAGCAGTCACCCAGATGCGGAGCCACAGCACAGGTTTGGCAAGCTGTGCCCACAGCTGTCCTTTCCCAGCCCAGCTCAGAAGCCCCTTCCTCCAGGAAGCCCTCCCAGACCACCATTCCCAGGCTCCTCTCATCCGAGCCGAACTTCCACATCCTAGGAAATGTAGGGGTCAGGGTGGGGGTCCCCACACCTCCAGTTTCCCATTGCCCACAGCAGCTGGCCAGCAGATGGGACACCAGGACAGGGTCACTGTGCAGGCCAGAAAGGCCAGGAGCAGTTCAATCCACCCCATGGCCCACTTGCCCAGGAGACTAGAGCCCCAGCAGCTGGGACAGCCCCTCAAGCTGCTACGTACCATCCAGAAGAGGGTCCCTGTGGCCAGGGCGACGTACTGCTCGATGGTGGACAGCACGCTGAAGATGAGGCAGACCAGGACGATGAGGAAGCTGCGGGGCAGGAGGACACGGCGGTCAGCTCTGGCAGCCAGCCTGCCCGCCCTGCCCCCACCCCACGGTCCGAGAACTCGGAGCACCCCAGAGCCTAGAGCCCGCCAGCCGGGGAGCAGGTGCCCAGAGTGGGGCGCACCCACCCGGCCATGGAGGACCAGTGTGGACCCCCACGACCGCGGGACAGACCTTAGAGACTGGTGCCAAGAAGCCACGCTTACAGGCCACATGTTGTGTGGCTCCCTTACTGGGAAGCCACGGAGACAGAACAGGAAGACGACTGGCGGTCACCAGGGACCAGAGGCCTGGAGGATGTCCCCCACAGCCCCGGTTGTCACAGGGTCCTCACAGCCCTCCTCTTGCCTGGGGGGGGCAATTCTGGGGGAGTCATCCAGGGGATCCCTCTCAGACTGGACAGGAGGGAACACAGCGTGGCGGGGCAGGGCGGGGACGGACCGCCAGCCCTCTCCCCACCCTGAGACCCTGCTCCCTGGGACTTCCAGTCCACCCCTACCGCCACATGCCATCCTGTGCCCACCAGGAAGCCCCTGCAGCTCCCCCCACCAGCTCAGCCCCAATTTCTCAGGCCACACCCTGTCCTCTGGCCGCTCTGGCCAACACCTGCCACCAGTGCCTCCCCCCCCATGCAGGCTGAGCAGCTCCCCCTGCAAAGCCAGATCCCAGCCGACCCCTCTCTGCCGCCCATCAGGCTCCACCCTGGACCCCCACAGCACCCCCAAGTACCCAGGTGAGCCCCCAGCATCTCCCCCTAGCACATCACGCTGAGCCCAGATGATTCACCTCCTCCTGCCCTTCTTCCTGAGGATGTCCAACTCTGCCTGCCTCGGGGCCTTCGCACCCACTGCTGTCCCTGCCGCGCCAACCTTCCTGGGCTCTCCTGAGTCTGCTTCAGGACTCTGGGTCTTTGAGCACACAGCGCCTCCTGCCAGGGACCGTGCACAGCCGCGCTCTGCACCACCTCAGCTCTGCGGGCCCTCTTGCCCGCTGGGAAGGAGCGAGTCCCGTGCCGCCTGGCCTCCCCGAGGAGAACCAGCACCCTAGCCCCCCAGAAAGCACTCTAACAGATACAGCCAGGTCTCCCACCTGGAGCCCTTTGTGGGGGTCAATCGGCTGGGGCTTCAGTCTCACAGGGATACCGGCGAATGCCGATGGAGAGTGTGAGCGCCCGTCTGTGGCTGGACCCCTGCTCGGGCTCGGAGCTCACCTTCCATGGGCTGGAAGGGCAAAGGGCCTCGTGCTCCTGAGCCTCACCCTAGAGCCCTCCAGTCCCACTACCCAGCCAGCCCCACTCCCGGATCTCGGGGCGTGGATGGGACCAAGGAAGCACCCACACAAAGGAGACGTGGCGCCACCCACAGCCCCTCCATGGCCACATGGCCTGGGTGGAGCCTTCGGTGTTGCCATCGACAGGAGCCAGGGCCCTGGGCCACCAGCTCACAGGGCCACCGGAGGCAGCACAGCCAGACATCGGAGCAGGGACTCACGCACCGGGCCTGGGACCAGCACTGAGTGCTCGTGCCCTCTCCTCCAGCAGCCTGGGGGGGGGTGTAGCCCTCCCTCCCTGTCGGGCCCCAGGAAGTGCCACTGCCACATCCCACCTGGTAACCAGTAACCAGAGTCCTGGACCGTCTCCGCGTTGTTACCCGACAAGTGTTCCAGGCAGGGGTCCCAGGCTTGGGGGCCCCACACTTCCTGGAACCACGGGAGGGGACAATAAGGCACAGCCGGGCCCCTCTGGAGGCTGAGCCCTCAGAGAGGGGCGGGGGACCCCCGCCCCGGCCGCGTAGCACAGCTCTGCTCTGACCTCCCAGACCTTGCCTCTTCTGTCCTGCCCCTCCCACTGCCGTCTTAGCGACGTCTGTGAGGGTTCCGAGGGCTTCTTGCCTCCTGAAGCTGGGGGTAAAGGGGACCCACTGAGGCATCTCAGGCTGCTCAGGCTATTGGGACGGGCCCTGTTCCTGCCAGGCCGCATCCCAGCCAGCCACCGGGTCCCCCTCCCCGAGAGCACACGAGGACCCCGCAGCAGCCCACCCCTGGCCATCACCATCCCTATGTGCTCAGCCACGAGACATAAGCAGTAGACCTCCAGGAGCACACCAGGCAGGAGCACGGAGGCCCCGCAGGAGGGCGCCACGCACCCCAGCTCCGGGACGCCGCAGGTGGGCAGCCGGCCGCCCCGGGGGCCCATCCGCCCGGCGCTCAGGGCCTGGCTGTGCTCAGGAAGCACAGGGAGCCCAGAGGTGGGGGGCACCGTCGGAAGGCAAGCAGCCCTCCTGGGCTCAGGCCCCGAGGGGAGGTCAGGAAGGGGGTCCTCACCCCAAGCTCCCCGTCAGAGTTATAGGAAGACCCTGCACAGATAGAGGCTCTGGGCCCGGGGTGGCCACCAGCCAGGACCAGGCCCTGCCTGGAGAGCCCCTCCCGGGGCTGCTGCAAGGTACTCTCCTTGGAGGGTCAGGGGATGGGTGGTGCACGGCCCCGCGGGGTTCTTCCCCAGCCCAGCTGTACCCTGAAGCCTCCAGAGGTCATCTGGCATTTTAACACATGCTGCTAGTTTCAGAAAGAATCATGCACCAATGGGGCCCCTAGGGGGGCTTAGTCCATGAAGCATCTGCCTTCGGGTCAGGTCATGACCTCGGGGTCCCGGGATGGAGCCCCACTTCGGGCTCTCTGCTCCGCGGGGAGCCTGCTTCTCATTCTCCCTCTCCCCCTGCTTGTGCTCTCTCTCACTCCCTCAAATAGGTAGCATTTCTAAAAAAAAAAGAACCATTCAACCCAGTGTGCGTCTGTCTACTCCATCCTGTCCTGGGTGGGCCTTGGAGCCTCCGAGATGCTGACACACAGCCTCTGCCCTCGGGGTGGGGGGGGAGCGCTCATGGCCCGGGGTGCCTGACACCCCCGTCTGGTCTCTGCAGGGCAGAGACCCTTCTCCGACCCAGCCCGTAGCCACAGACCCCAAGGGCTGGCAGACTGCAGCCCTGGGAAAGGAGGGACCCGACCCATTTTCTGGGTCAGGACATGGGAGCCTGGTTGGGGGGACAAGACACGCCAAACTCCAGAGGCCATGCTGGCCCCCAGCATGGTGGCAGCTCCGTGCCGCGAGGGACAATGGCCTGCTTGTGCCGCTGGCCGGGGGCTGGGGCCTCGAGCGCCAGCCGGAGGGACGTCCTGAATGTTATCGGTCATCACTGGGGCACCTGCAGCGGCCAGGTGCGCTGGGAACGGGAAGGAATGCAGGAGGTGCGCCAGGGCCCGGGGCCAAGACAGCAGGGGGCACTCCAGGGCGCAGGGGCCACAGCCCTCCCCTGTGCCCCCCGGGAGGGCCGTCGGGAAAGCCGTGAGCCCCTGGGGAGTTGTCTCCAACGGCCGGGAGCAGCTGTCCACCCCAGACATTTCCCGGTGACGTCGGCGATCCTTCACGCGGACCCCGCACACAGAAAGCACAGGCTGCTCCCGGGGCCCTCGGGGCCCCCAGGTTTTAAGCTGAAATTCCAGAGTGCTGAAAGTTGGTCACAGAGGATGCGAGCCATGCCGGGCCAGGAGGCTTAATTCACCGGGTGTGTGAGGACAATGTGCCTGGGCCCGGTCGGCCCAGGAAGAGCTCGTGTGTGAGAGGAGGAAACTAGACGCAGAAGGACAAGTCCTAGGGGAACCACTCACACGGGGTCCCTGGAGTCCCCAGATTCACAGGGACAGAGAGTGGACGGTGGTCACCAGGGTTGGGGGAGGGAGGGATGGGGGTCGGTGTCTCATGATGGGTGGCGTTTCCGTTTGGGACGGTGGAAAGCTCTGGGGACGAACACTGCGGACGGCTACGTAACGCTGTGAACGTGCACTCAACCTGGCCACGGTGGTCAATTTTATGTGTATTTTACCACAACTGTAAACTTTTTCAGAAGTCAAAGCGTTTGTGGCCCTGGTGGACGGCAGCGGCTGTAGGGGGGCAGAGCGAGGATCAGAGTCCTGCCCGCCTGCGACAGGACCTTCACCGGCACAGAAACGAGGGGCTTATCACAGTGACCTCGAGCCCAAGGTTGGACAGGGTCTTGAACGTGGGATTCAGTAGATTAGGTGCTGATGTCCAACCCCAGCCGTATGGGGGGCGGGCTTCTCCCGGTACAAAAGTTGCTCTGAAGGAAGGTTCCAAAGGACGACCCCCAACAAATGAAGGGCAAGCGGCCCTGCCCCAGGGCCGTGACACTCCTGGGACACCGGACTCCCACAGGGGGTGGCCTCAGGTCCTGTGGGGCTGTCCTCAGGGTAGGGGAAAACCCTGCCCAGCAGGGACACCGAGGTCCTCTTGCTGGCCCAACCAGTGCCTTGTGGTGCTTCCTGTAAGCCCCGTGCAGCAGGGGTCCCGCACCCCATGTGAGGCAGGGGTGTCTGAGGCGAGGTGCCCTGCCTTCTCCAGGGGTTCTGGGCCATGCCACTGGCCCTCCATCCCGGGCAGCCCTGGAGTATGGAGCAAGGTCACAGCCCCTGATGGGGTCGCTGAGGCTCTGAGCCAGCAGGAGTCTGTCCAGGTCACGGGCGCAGTGAGCCCAAGCTGCACCCCCAGGCCCGGCTCCAGGCCGAGACTGAACCTCCCCCGTGGCCTCGGCACTCAGTGCCATGGTCCCCCAGGCAGGAATACTGCGCTGTACATGGACCTTGCTGAGTTATGGGCAGGGGGTCACCCTGGGTGGGGAGGGCTGGGGCGACAGGGGCTCTGTCCTTGACCAATTGCTGGGGCCCCAGGTGTCCCTGGGCTGGTGGCCACACTGCCCTGTCTCTGCCTCCACGGTCACATGCCCCGCCTCTTACGAGGACGCCTGTCACCGCCCGTCGCCACACGCAGGGCCCCCCAGGCATCCAGGATCCCCTCTGCCCCTCAAGATGCTGGACCGCGCCCCACCTGCACAGATGCTGTCGCTGTACAAAGTCCCGTTCTCAGGCTCCAGGGACCCGGACATCTTGGGGCCGCACCGGGCCCTGCACCACACGCACTGGCTGGTTGACTACGCCACGTGACTAGGATGATTCTCACGGACGCGTCCGTGAATTTCTGAAGCCAGTGTTAGGTGTCGGGTCAAAGCGAAGGTCAGTGTCAGGTTTTTTGTTTTTTTTTTTAGATTTTATTTATTTATTTGACAGAGATCACAAGTAGACGGAGAGGCAGGCAGAGAGAAAGAGAGAGAGGGAAGCAGGCTCACTGCCAAGCAGAGAGCCCGATGCGGGACTTGATCCCAGAACCCTGAGATCATGACCTGAGCCGAAGGCAGTGGCTCAACCCACTGAGCCACCCAGGCGCCCCAGTGTCAGTTTTTAACACGTAACTCAAGATATGTCCAGCGGCTCCTTTCATCCTTCCCTTTCTCATTACTGAAATTCGTCCAAGACCCCCTCCAGATGAGGTCACGGCCGCTGGGGTCAGGACGCGCACGCGTCTCCTCGAGGCCCCCGTCCTGCGCGCTGCACTGTCCAGGCGCCGTCATGGGGGGGACAAGCAGGAGAGACAGAGAACACCCCCTCGGCGAGCCCCGACCATCTCCCCTCTGCCTGCCGGCCACCCCCCCCCAACATCCTCTGCCCTCCTGACACCCTCCTGGGCCCGACCCCCGGCCCCCTGCTGCCTGCTGCCGCCTCCTCCATAGATGAGGGGGCTCCCAGGCAGGGCCCCACCTGCCGGGGTCCCTCCGAAGGCACACTTTGCCGGACGACTGACTGAAGGCACATTTTGGTTCAATCAGGACTCAGTGAATGGAATTCTCAGGGCTGCCTCCCCCATGCAGGCCTCCAGAGTGTACCAAGAGGGGAGATCCTTGTGCTCTGCTCTCCCCTCCTTGCCCCACCTCCATGGGCCCAGCCAGGACCTGACAGGGCCTCCCAATGGCGCGGGCACGGCCCTGAGGCAGCTCCCCACACGCACGTACCCCAGGCGGGGAGCCAACAGCCCGGGCAGAAAAGGGCCTGGGGGTGAGGGGGGGCTCCCCAGCAATGGAGGGTGTTCTTGATGGCAGCAGTGTGGGCAGGAGGCACTGGGGAGGGCTCTGAGGGTGTGGTCCCCAGGAGGTGGCCCCAGGGGACACTGTGCCAGCCTGGGCTGCAGCCCCAGCCCCTGGCCCCAGCAGAGCCCGACATGAAGGCTCAGCGAGGCCAACAACCCAGCGCAGACACGGCAGGGTCCACGAACACTGTCTCCTCCGGGCCTCTCCCCGGAGCACCGGACGGCTGAGCGCACACGGGCTCGTGCTCTCCTGGGAAGGCCCAGGACGGCTCCCCAGCAGCCAAGCACCACAAAGACAGACACTCTGTCCCTTCAGGACAAACGGATGAAGAGCGGCTGCTCACCCCAATGGCCACCCTCGCACACCCTAGGCCACAAGGCGCACGGACAGGGGCTCCTCAGCTGGAGGCACGTCCAGGCCAATGGCCCAATGCCGCCCTGCAGCCCCGGGCCATGGCTGCGATGGGTCTGTACAGCCCCCCGCGGCTGCACTAGTGTCCCCCCAACGCCCGGGGTCCCCTCCTGCTGCACATCCTCCTCACACAGAGCCCCAGTTTGTGCGGGGGGACAGGGACATCCCCACGGCCACCCGAAGACTCACGCCAGCTGGGGGCGGCCTGGGGCAGGGACTTCAGCGGAGAGTTGACTTGCTTCTGTACCTTTTGTGGGGCACCAGAGGGGCTGCTGAGGGGGTCTCCCTGGGGGCACAACCGTGTGGCCTGAGGGGCCCCAGGGGATCTGCGTCCACAGTCAGGACACCAGCAGCTGTGGCCCATCGTCAGGCTATGGGTGACTGACCCAGGAGCATCCAGCCATGTGCCGGCCCCTCTACCCGCCCACGGAGCCGAGACCCACATCCTCTCTCCCATGGAGCCCCAAGGCAGCCCCCTAAGTCCCAGCAGGCCTGAGGCCCCAGCATGGCGGGAGGGGAAGCTTCTTCCTGTCCACTCCAGTCTTCACAAGAAGCCTGAGAAGCGAGCCTGCGCCTCGTCACAGGAGGAGGGGGACAGCTCAGAGACAGCAGGTCACTGCTCAGAGTCACACAGAACCACGCGGCCAGCCGAGAACAGGACACCAGCACCGGCCTCCTCCGACCACACTGCACACTCCCAGGAAAACTGCGGCCCAGGGCTCCCCGCGGCAGGGGCTCCAGGCTTTCCTCGGTCCCCCTGCCAGGAGCTGCATCTGGCCTGGCAGAGGGAGGACAGGCCCCAGACAGGCTCAGCCAAGTGGCCAGGAGGCTCAGGCCCCGGGAGGCGCTCAGGCACGGGGTAACCTGCAGGGCAGGTGGCCGGTCCAGGCCCAGGGCTCCCGGGGTGGCCTGGCCCCCAGCGTGGCGCCCACCCTGGCTGGCCTGCGATGAGTCACCTCCTCGTGTGTCTGCAGAAGGTGCCGGAAGAACGAACTCAAGTGACCACATGCATAGGCCCGTCCACGCCTGTGCCCAGGGGCACGCTCGTCCCTCTCCCCGGGGAGGTGTCCAGCCGCGGACTCGCCTGCGGCTGTGCTCTGCACCCCACTCCCTGTGTCGGGGGTGCCTCGGCCTGGAAACAGCGGGGCCCTGCAGCCTTACCGGGGGCGGGACTGCCCCCTCCTCCCGCAGGGGGCCGAGCGCGGAGGACGGCAGCAGCAGAGCCAGCGTGTGGGGGGCCCTGCGCCCTTCCCAACCCCAGGACACACAGGACTCCCAGGACCCCTCAGCCAGGGCCCGAGAGAGCACAGGGTGGGGCAGAAGGACGCCCCCAGAGCTGCGGGCAGCCAGGTCACCACGACCCCACCACTGCCAGGAGGACAAGGGGATCTGGGGCTCATTCCTGCTGGGGGAAGTCCCTCCTGCATCCAGCCTAAGTCCTTCCTGCTACAGGTTCGTTTCCAGCTGGAAAAAACCTCCAATCCCACTGTGGAGGCTTCGGCCCCATTCCAGGGGACACGAGGGGTCCCTGAAACAGAGCCACATGTGAAATGAGCCTCATTGTCCCCCCTGGGAAGGGTGCCCCACAGCCTGCCTGGGCTCAATCCCAGGCTGCCTCAGTTGTGGCCATGATCAGACTGGCCTGCACCAGTGTCCCCCCAGCTATGGAGCCTGGACCACAGGGCTTCTGTGGGGTGCTGCCCAGCCCCACAACTGAATTCAGGACCACCAGCAAGGCCTTCCGGGGGAAGGAGGCTTCCCCGCGTATCCCCTAGGGGCTTGGCACCACCCTCGTCTCAGCAGCTGGCCCCAGTGTGCCCTCCCCATGGGCCCAGGGCCATCACCGGACTTAAGATGGGCAGGTGGAATCTTCCAGCTGGCCCCGTTCTCTCCTGGAGCCCCGCCCTCTGAGGCTGCCCTCGGGAGGGGTGATCAGGGAGGGCTTCTCAGAGGCAGGGGCCTGGTCCAGGCAGAGCAGAGGAGAGAACGTGGCCCACAGGGAGACAGTAGAGCATTCAGGGAGGAGGTGGCGTGGAGAGGCAGGGAAGCAGCCGCCCAGACTTAGGGTGCCAGAGAAGGCCCCCCAGGATCCCTGGTCTCTTCCAGCACAGACACCCGTGGATCCCTAAACCGGACCAGGAGCCTCGGGCCGGCGGCTCCTAGGCTACACCCTAGGGAGGGGCTCCCTGACCCCCAGGGTTCTGCAGCTCCTAAAAGGGGCTGCTCAGCACCATGAGGGGAAGGCGGGGTTGGCACCCACATTGCCAATTCCAGCTGAAACGGTTGTCCCAGCCTTGGAAGTGATCTTGAGTCCCGCCTTTCTGGGCCAAGGTCCCTCATCCGATGCTTGGACGCCAGGGGGTGACCCAGCAGGGAATGGCAGCCTGTAGTCCCCAAGCAGAGGGACAGCGGTGAGAGCTGGGGGTTCCCGGGCCCCCGACGGACACAGTGGGTTAGGTATTCTGATGTCCATCTCACAGGTGGGAAAACAGAGGCTTAGAAACGCCAAGCCCAGGGTCCCCCCAAGGAAGGAGAAAGGCCAGCGTGGGGCGGGCAGCCCCACCCTCGCTCTGGGGCCGCGCCTCCGTGCTATGACTGTACTGAGCACCAGGTCTGGGAGAGAAGGCCAGGGGGGCCTGGGAGAGAAGGCCGGGGGGCCCTGCTTCTCTAGAAACCGAGCCTCAGAGAGAGTAAGCGGGCCCAGGCCACACAGCAGTCACCTCACGGGGAGCAGCTCTCACAGACAGGAGCTGGGGACACCACATGCCAGGGACGGTCCAGCTCACGGTCCAGATGGCCCAAGACACCCCACGCCATGCTCAGCCTCCAGCCTCCGTGGCTCCCCAGCCGGGACCCCGGACCCCACCGCCGCTCACCCAGGAAGTCAATCCTCAGGCCCAAGACCTGCGCCCACCCGACCCACAGAGGGAGCTGAGGACGCAGCCATCAGGCCAGGCCTCGTGGCCTCCGCCCCAATGGCCCCCAAGCTGCTGACCCGGTGGGCTGAAGGCGGAGGCATCTCTGGGGGCTGGAAAACGCAGACCAGCAGCCCCCAGCCCAAGGCAGGGCCCACCCAACCCCTGGACCAACCCATCCAACCACTCACAGCCAGAGGTGGTTAGCTCCCCGTCAAGGCGGCCCACCCAGCAGACGCGGGACGCCCCCCCAGCCTCAGCTCACACCCCACTCACTCTGGGGGTGACCCCTGGCCTCTCTTCCAGCCCCTGGTCCCCACTGTCCCAGCAGGCTGGCATCGGGAGAGGAGCAGAGGCAGCGGCCAGGCCTGGCACCATGGAGGGCCCAGGTGACCAGTGTCCCCCCGGATTCCTCCTGCCTCGGGAGGCCCAGAAGTAGCTGCCCAAGGCTCAGGCTCCCTGAACAAAAGGCTGGCTTCTGGGAACCCACAGATGGCCCAGAGTGGGCAGGGGCTGGCTTCACGGCATTCCAGGGAGACGACCCCCTAGTGAGTGGGGTGAGGGCCCCAGAGCCCGGCCATGGTCTCCGTCCTGAGCGGGACATCCCCCTTCCCTCAAGGCCCCCAGGAGGCAGGAGCTAAGGGCGGGCTGGCAGCTTCCCCGGGGCCAGGGCCTGTCTCCTCCACCTGCAGAGCCGGAAAGTCCCATCGTCTACTCCCCAGCACTCGGCCCAGGAAAACCGTCTGCTGACAAAACAGGAATGCGGTGACGGGGCAGCCGCAGGGAGCGGGACTCGCCAAGCCACTCAGCCCCGGGCGCGCCCCCCGAGCAGGGCCCTTCACCTGGGCCTCGCAGCTGGCTCTGCCCGTCACAGGGAGGCTCAGGACTGCCGGGCACAGTGCCTCACTGGCCTCCCGCTGCGGTGTGTGGGACACCGGGGAGGAGCGAGCTGGCCCCTGAGAGCGCCCCAAGAACCCCCGCATGGCCCAGGCCCGAGGGGGTAGCACCCTAACTCCAGGCCCTGAGAGACCAGCTGGGCAAGGAAGCCTCCAGATGGGGAATGAGGCAGGGATGTGGGGGTGGGAGTGAGGCAGGGATGTCGGTATGAGGGACACAAAGACCCTGGTGGCAGGAGACAGACACGCCCCACCTCCATCACGAGGCCCTCCCTGCTGCTGACCCTCAATTTAGGACAAGCCCCGGCCCGTGCTGCTGACCCCTCTACCCCCCAGGCCGTGTGCCCCGCCAGCATCTCCACCCCAGGCCAGGGCGCAGTGGGTATGGTCAGTTGCCTAGGACTGCAGGGTCCCCCGACCCAGGGCCAGCCCCGAGCCCACCCCGCCCCTCCCCAGCGCAGAAGCCCCAGCCCGCCGCTTGGAGGACAGTGTCCACACTGTGTCCACGTGCAGCGAGCTGCTAAGAAAGCCGTTCCCCACCTGCTGCAGCCTCAGCTGGGCTCTCGGACTACAACCGCGGGGGACACATGTGCGCCCTGACACCCAAGCCCCGCCCGCCCAGACTTGGCCCCGCAGGGGCTGGTGGCACCGAGCCCTCAGGCACAGTGGGAGCAGGGGATGGCTCAGCCCAGCAGCACCTCCAGTCCCTCGGCTGCCCCGTGCCCCCTCCCGCAAGTCCTAGGAGCAGGGGCCCCGAGTGGGCATGGCGGGGGCGGGGGGGGGGGGTCCTGGATGAGGACGTGTGTCATCAGAGAGCCACACAGGACTCAGCCACTGAGGGACAGGCGTCTGGCACATGGCGGGCGCCGCCTGTGGGCGCTTCCCATCAGCACCCTGGACAAGACGAGGTCGCCCACCGGGCCGGACTCCGGAGAGGCTGTTTCCTCTTTCTCGGGCTGGCCTGCCACAGACGCTCCCTTCCTCTGTGCTGCTTCCTCCCGTCGCGCCCCCGCCGGGAACACCGGCTCCGGCTCCCTGTGCCCACGGGAGGGGCCCAGGCGGATGGGGCCCGTGGCCGCTCAGGGGTTGCGGTGCCCCCGAGCCCCCCCCCCGGGTGCAGGCTCCCCACTGGGTCCTGCCTTCAGCGAGGGCCGCTCTCGGGGGCCAGCAGGCAAGGAGGAAGTGGCCAGCTGGGCGGCAGGACGGGCCTGGGGCCTCAATGTTCCTCTCTCCACCCCAGGCGTGCGTTACTCAACGCCGGATGCCATGAGTGGTTTTATTTTCGTGTCAGCATCCTCGACCCCTGGACGGTGGCCCAGCCGGCCACGCGGGGGCAAGAAGCATGCTCCCTCCCCCACTACCAGCCACCGGTCATGGCGGTAAAGCGGCCTGGAGTCACCAGGACTTGGCTGAACTGGGTCCCGGGCACACAGGGGCTGACCACCAGGTCAGAGGACACGGGGGCCTGCGAGGCCTCCCTGGTCCCATTCCGTGTCGTGTGGCACCCCCAGGACGCCCTCCAGTCGCTCCCCAGGTGCTCAGAAACACACGCACGCTTCTCGCCCGCCTGCGAGGCCCAGCGTGGCCTGCCCCCCAACCCGACCCCAGGTGGAAAGCTCCTGTGGTGAGCCGGGCGCCACACCCGCTTCCATGAGTGAGGCCGACTTGGGGAAAGAGAGACGACAAACCAGAAAACAAATCACACAGGGCGAAGTGACAGCAGCCCCAGGGGCCGTCCCAGCGAGCAGCAGGGCAGGGGGGCTGCTCTGGGAGGTGGGCACGAGCAGCTCGGCTGGGGAATGGATATTCCAGGCAGGAAACAGTCATGCAAAAGGCCTGTGGTAGGGTTTGGAAGGCCTGAGGCCAGGGTGGCAGGACCAGGGTGGAGGACCAGGGGGGCAGCCGGCAACAAGGTCAGAGGAAGGCCTCGCTCAGGGGCAGAAGAGGCATCCAGGTGCCCCAGGCCTCCCAGGATGAGTGGACATAGGCTCTGGCCGGTATCTGCTGTTTACCCTCTGAGCTCCTGGCCCGGGCCCCACAGACCCCAAGTGGAAGGCCGGGCGGGAGGGGGTGACCAGTGGTATGCTGCTTTCTTGTACACCACCCAGAGGCAGAAGGGAAACCCGGGAAACCCGGAGCCTCTGCACACCAGGAAGGAGAGTCAGCGCCAGGACGTATCCAATCCGAAAGGAGGGATGGGCAGCGAGCGCTCCTGGCCATCACCGGTCACTTCGGTGGCCATCTCCCTGTGGGCGGAGAGCCCCTCTTTGCCTTCTCCAGCCAGGGACCCTCTCCCGACCCGACCCAGAGAGCCCTTGGCCGGCGAGGGAACAAAGCAGAGGAAAGGAAGAGCCAGCCGGGCCAGGGCGCAGACGTGGGGTCGGAAGCGCCAGCAGCAGGCCTGTACCCCGAGGCAGCCACCAGGAGCACGGCCAGCTTCCTGCCTGCAGCCCAGAATAGCCCACATGTCCTCTGAGCCGCCGGCCCGGACCCCAGCCCGCCCTGCCTTCCCCCGCCTCTGGCCAAGGCTGACGAGCGTCCCGCACGCGGCTTTGACCAGCCCTCCGGAGGCCAGTCCCTCCTCGGAGCAGCGAGCCCCTGCGGGCCGTGGACAGGGGCACGGGTTTGCCAGGCATGGGGGTCCTGGAGCAGAGATGCTGAGCTACAGCAGAGGGGACACAATTGCGAAGCCATGGTCCCATTGGCCCTGCCCCGAAGCCACGAGAGACAGAAATGCTCTCTCTCAGGAAACAGAAAGCAGAGCGCTGCACTTATGGCTCCGTCGCGATGCGCGCCGCACTCCGCACTCCCCATCACACAGACACAGCTTCCCCCAGGGGTCCCCTGGGGAAATATAGGGCAGGTGTTACAGTGATGTAGAAGCCTCGATTCCACCCTGAGTAACGCTTCCTCCAGGAAGCCTTCCTGGGTTGCTCAGGCGAGTGCCTCAAACAAACCGTAGACACTTGCCCAGTACTGTAGGCCTCCCTCCTCTGACGTCCCCTCTGCTGCGGCTTATGAGACTCTGCCTGAGGGACCCCCGACCCCAACCCGGCACCCACTGGGGCAGGGATGGGGTTTGCAGGCCTGGCCTGGCCACCACGCCCTGGGGTGCACTGTTGTGAGCCAGGATGAAAGTAGCTCCCACCTGTCCCTCCTGCCAGTGAGCTCCTGGCGTGGAAGCTGGGGCAGCCACTGCGTCATCACGGCTACGGGGCACTGGGGGGAGAGGGGGATAAGACAGAACTCAGAAAGGCCGCATCCCCCACACCCTTCACGCCACGAAGTCCCCTCAGTCCACAGTCCCTGAGGCCTGTGCCGGGGCCCAGACATGGAGCCAGGTGAGAACCCCGACCCCTGTGGGTGTCACCCCCCACACTCCCCCCAGTGACGCCCATGACACTCGTGTCAGGATCCACAGCTGTCCTGGTGCTTTGGGTGAGGGTGCGGCATTGGAGCAGCTCCTGGGGTGCAGCCAGGCCTCCAGAGGTCCCCTGTTCTGAAACCCGTCAGGACCTTCTGACACGCCGCCCTGTTTTCCTGCACCCCTTCACCTTGGTGCCAGGACACCTGCTCTCCTGGGCTCCTCCTTCCTCACCGTCCCCCAGGCTCTCATCTGGCCCCAGCCTCTGCTCCCACACCCCCTGTAGAGACCCATGAGCCCAGCCAGGCCGTCCCTCGAGCCCCCAGTGGCAACACCCAGAACCAGGACACATCCCACAATGGGCACCCTGTCCCCGTCTGACCCCAGCCCCTTCCCTGCCTCAGAAGAAGACACCAATGCCCTGATGCTGAGAAAGCACCTTAGGGTCATGCTCCCACCGTGCCCTCTTCCCAAGAACACAGCTGTCTTCAGCGGCGGACCCTCACCTCTCACTCCCATCCCAACCAGAGAGCGAGCTGTCCCCAGCCCCTTCCAGCAGCAGCCTCCTGGGCTCCCTGCCTCCGCTGTTCCCAGAGGCCAGAGGGCCGGTGACTGGGCTGGACGGCTAAGGAAGGGACCCCGGACAGCCACCGGAAATAGGTGACCTCAGAGTGCACAGGCCAAACTCCACATGGACGCAGGCGGGACGCAGATGGCCGAGCCCCGTCTTCTAGAAGCAAGCACGGAGAACGGTGCTCACACCGCGGTGTGAGGCAAGGGCTCTCCGGCATGACTGGTGACACCGAGGCAACAGAACTCAAGACTGACAAACCCGAACGTGTCTTCACGCCAAAAAGCACCCGAGACAAAGTCAGAAGACAAAAGACCGACCGAGAGAAGACACTCACGACACTGGCCGCAGACAAAGGACTGACGTCCCCAGACATAAATGACTTGAAAATGAAGGTGCCAAGGACCAAAACCTCCACAGAAAAATGTGGAAAAGACTCGAACAAACAACTTGCAGACACACATACAGGCACGCGTGACCTCTGGGCCTGTGAAAACTGCCCAAAGGCTTCGGTATAACTAGCAACTGGGACGAAAACAGGGCTGTCAGGCCGGCAACAGTGAGAGCGCGACGACGCGGAGTGGGGGCTGCGCGCTGCGGGAAGGCACAAGACCCCTGGCCTAGGGCCGGCGGCGCACGCGGTGGGGGCCTCTTGCGGGGAAATCTGGTCCTAACGACCCCCCACCCGGCGCTTCCGATTCTGGAAACTCCCCGAAACGCCTCTGACCCCATGAAAATGCAAACGCACGAGGTGAGTCACTGAACATCGTAGTTACGATCGCAAAATCCTGGAAACGACTCAGTGCCCCCGAGAGAACCCCGGCTCGTGACACGGGGGCCTCCTGGCGGCCGTGGGGAAGAACGAGGGGGACACAAAGGAACTGATACAAGCGGCCTCCAGGGTGGACTGTCACCGAGGAAAGCAAGTCGAAGCGGGTGCCCACGGCCCTCCCAGCCGGCAGCGCCGGGAAGTCCGGGTCTCCGTGCTGCAGCCTCGCCTCGCGCCCCACATGAAAAGGAACTCAGAATGGATCAGAGGCCTGCACCCGAGACCCCCAAATGGGAAACCCCTAGAGGAAGGCAGCAGGGAAAACTTCACGGTGCTGGACTTGGAATGGTTTCCTGGCTCCGACAGCCAGAGCAGGGAGAACACACACGGACGTGCCCGTTGGACCTCATGGGAGCCAAGACCTTGTACGAAGTGAGAGACCCCGTCGGGAAAGGGGAAAGGCACCCCGCAGGACGGGAGAGAGAGTTCATACAAGTGACCACAGCAGCACCGCCTCATTTCAAAAGCGGCAAGACCCACCCTTGTGCTGCGGGTAGGGACATGCTCTGCGGATAGGGATGCGCTCTGTGGGTAGGGACGCGCCTAGCTCAGAGCGAACGAGCGGAAAGAGGCAACGAGCACAAGCAGGAACCAGACCGAGCAGGGACAGCACGACGCGTCGGCCGAAATCGGCTTCCGGCCAGAGGCGGCAGCGGGATATGAAGAAGGTCATTACCTAACAATAAGGGGCCGACTCACAAGAGGCTCTAACACTGGCATATTTCCAGGCCCAGTGCAGGGGCACCTTAATATATAGAACAAATACTAACCGACCTGAAATGAGACGCAGGAATCCGACAACGGCAGAGAATCCAATTCCCCGCTTTGAACACTGCATAAGTCATCTAGACGGGAAACCAGTGATTTCACCCGCCTGAGCCCAGAGGGACCTGCGAACCCACACCACACCCCATCCAGCAGCAGCAGGACACACGGTCTTCTCGAGCGCACCGGGGACACTCTCCAGGACAGACCACACGGTGGGCCACAAAACAAGTCTCAGTAAATTTAAGAAGGTCAGAATCATGCCACACATCTCATCCAACCACAGAAATTAGAAACCAATTATAAGGGGCACCTGGGTGGCTCAGTGGGTTAAGCGTCTGCCTTCAGCTCAGGTCATGATCTCAGGGTCCTGGGATCGAGTCCCGCATCGGGCTCTCTGCTCAGCGGGGAGCCTGCTTCATCCTCTCTCTCTGCCTGCCTCTCTGTGTACTTGTGATCTCTGTCTGTCAAATAAATAAATAAAATCTTAAAAAAAAAAAAGAAGAAACAATTTACAAGAAGAAAACTGGGAAATGTGCAGATCTGTGGACACTAAATGATGTGCTTCTGAACAGCCATGGGCCAAAGGAGAAATTGAGGCAGAAAAAAGTACCTCGAGACAAATGAAAACTCGTGGGATGCAGCGACAGCAGAGCTTAGGGGAAGGTCCGCAGTGACAAACATCTACGTTAAGAAGACCCTGATTTTACACCTCAAGGAACTAAAAAAAGCACTAAGCTGTGTGAACAGAAGGAAGGAAATGACAAAGATCACAACGGAAATCAATGAAATACAGGCTAAAAAGATAAAACAAAAAAGCAACAAAACTAAGAGCCAGTTTGGGGGGGAGGATAAGCAAAATAGATAAACTTTTTGCTAGACTGACCAAGGAAAAGAGAAAAGATTCAAATAAATAAAATTATAAGTGCAAAAAGGAGATATAAGAAGTAATTACATGGAGGCACAGAAGGTCCTAAGAAACTTCTAGAACAAGCACATGTCAATGAACTGGACTAGAAAAAAATGGGCGAATTCCTGGAAACATACAGACCATCAAGACAGAACTGTGAAGAAACAGAGACTCTAAACAGCCCGACTGCTGGTAAGGATATTGACTCATTCATTAAAAACCTCCCAAAGGTCCAGGGTCAGACACTTGCTCTGGTGAATTCACCAAACTCTCCAAGAATTAATGCCAATCCTTCTCAAACTCTTCCAAAACAAAAACAGAATAAAACAAACAAACAGAAGAGGAACGAACACTCTCCCACTTGTTCCCTGAGGCCGGGATTCCTCTGACACCAAAGCAAGACAAGGACATCACAGGAGAAGAGAATCACAGGCCAACATCCCAAGGAACAGACACAGAAATCGGCAAAACGTTAGCAAACCAAGTTCACCAATACATGACAAGGGTCACACGCCATGATCGAGTGGAGTGCGTTCTGGTGACGCAAGGGTGTTTGATGCCCGCCAACGAGGGAGTCTGATACGGCACATTGATGAAATGAAGCACTAAAATAACAATCAGTTCCAGAGATGCAGAGAAAGCGTTTGACAAATTTCAAATCCTTTCCAGGGAAAGACTCTCAGTGAGCCAGGCGTTGAGAAAGCGCACTGCCACATCAGAATGGCCCTGCATGACAAGCCCGGAGTGGACATCAGGCTCATGGTGAACAGCTAAAATCTTTTCCTCCAAGATCAGGAGTGGGGCGACAGCGTGCACCCTCATCATTTCTGCTCAACACAGAACTGAAGTCCCAGCCTGAGCAATCAGGCAAGAAAAATAAAATGTGTCCAACCCAGAGAGGAAGAAGCAAAACTGTTTCTGTTTGCAATGAGATGATATTATGCATAGAAAACTCTAAGGACTCCACCCAACATGTAAAATAATCAAATCCAGTAAAGTTGCATGATATAAAACCAACGAATAAAACCCAGTTGTATTTCTATACACTAACTGCAGACTACGAGAAAGAGAGATTGAGAAAACCATCCCATTATGGCACTGCATAAGGAACAGAATCGATGACACTTGCTGAATCGCTGTTGTACACTTGAAACTAACAAAACACTGTCAATGATGCTCAAATATAAACATTAATAATCATTTTTTCAAACCCTAAACCTGAAATTGATACTTCTCCTAGAGTTAGACTCCCCTATTTTGAGAAGCAGCGATATTCACTCTACTTTTTTTTTAAATATTTTATTTATTTATTTGACAGAGCAAGAGCACACAAGCAGGGGGAGCGGCAGGCAGACAGAGAGGGAGAAGACGACTTCCTGCTGAGCAGGGAGCCCGACGTGGGGCTCGATCCCCGGACCCTGAGATCCCATGACCTGAGCCGTAGGTAGACACTTCACCAAATGAGCCACCCAGGTGCTTCTAAAAGGCAGGTGACTTGGACATACCATTTTCCTGGATCTCAGTTTCCCCATCTGCAAAATGAGGGGCTATGGGGGCATTACATGAATGAGCATACAATGTCAATAGCAACATGACATTCTGATTCTTCTTGTATGCAGGTTGGTGACAAAACTAAGTGAAACTCAGAGCTTTCAAAAAAAAAAGAAGGAAAACTTATCACATTTATCAAAGAATAAAATACTTAGAAATAAGCTCAACGGAGGTGAAACATCTGTACACTGAAAACTGCACTATATTGATGATCAATGAAAGACGACACAGATAAGTACAAAAACATCCCATGTTCATGGATGGGAAGAACTAATGTTAAAAAAATGTTGCTAAAATGTTCTCCATACTCCCCAAAGTAATCTATAGATGTGATCTACAGATGTCAAACTAGAAAGTTTCACGTCCACAGAAACCATTGACAAAATGAACAAGCAACCTCAGAAAATATCTGCAAACCACATACCCAACAAGGGGTTAACATCTAAAATACAAAAAGTACTCACAGCACACAATAGCAAAAAAACCAAATAACCTGATTGTTAAAATGGGCAAAGGACCTAAACAGATATTTTTTCCAAAGAAGATATGTACACAGCCAACAGATACTATGAAAGGTGCTTGACATCACTCACCATCAGGGAAATGCAAATTAAAACCACAAGGAGGTACCACCTCACACCTGTCACAATGACCATCAAAGAGACAAGAGATATGGAGTATTGATGAGGCTGTGAAGAAACCTGAACACTCGCGCCCTGTTTGTGGGAGTGGAATATGGTGAGGCCACTTGGAAGACAGCACGGCAACCCTCAGAAAAATTGAAAACAGAATTACCACGTGATCCAGCGATCCCGTGTCTGGGTGTATCCCCAAAAGAATTAAAAGTAGGACATCAAAGAGATCATTGTCCGTTCATGTTCATAGCAGCGCTATTCACAACAGTCAAAAGCAGAAGCACCCAGGTGTTCGCTGATCAACAAGATGTGGTCCATCCACACACTGGACTGTCCCTCAGCCTGAATAAGGAGGGATATGCTGACATCTGTTACAGTTTCTGAGGATGCTATGCTGAGTAAAACAGGCCAGACACAAAAGGACAGATGCTGTGTGATCCACTCATGAGGTCCCTAGGGAGATCAAGTTCATAGAGACAGAGAGTGGACGTGGATGCAGGGGGAGGGATGGGGGTCGGTGTCTCGGGGGGACAGAGAGTGGACGGTGGGTGCTGGGGGAGGGGGCTGGGGTGTTTCATGGGGACAGAGGTCAGTTTGAAATGATGAACAGGATCCGGCCATGGACGGTAGGGCGGCTCAGAACACTGTGAATGTGACCGGTGTCCCTGAGCTCTGCACCTGAAAATGGTCAAGCTGGCAAATTGTATGTTACGTGTATTTTACCACAATTAAAAATCTGACCAGAAAGTAGCTATAGCGTGTTTCCCTTCATGTAAGAAAGGCAATATAAGAAAATACACAGGCATTTGAGCCTTCGTGCACGAGAACTATAGGAAGGAAAAGCCTGTGGCTACTTCACGTACATACCAGGGTCAAAAAAAAAGACAAGCGTGAGAGCCAGGCTCCCGCTGAGCTGGAGGCGTGGCAGGAACCCGGGTGGACGTTCCACATACACACACTGCGGAGAGACACAGACGGAAACAGCCGTGTGCATCTAAGGCCAGACACGCCTACACCCACACATGCTGGCCAGGACGGGCTGCCCTGCCGCCAGGAGCACCGCCAGCGCCCCGGGCTTGGTACCCACATCCCATCCTCCAAAGGAACCAGGCTCCTCGGAGATGTGGCCAATTTCCCAAACCAGCCGAGGACAAGGCAAGCAAAGTCGGGAGCCACAGGGGGACACCGTGCACTCGACAAAGATGGGTTGCACCAGAAGGGCTCAGAGGCCACCCCGAAGGAGCAACCAGGGCCCAAACCTGGGGTGATTTGAGGCACGAAATCAGGAACAATCATATTGGACGATGACCCATAAATTGAATCAAGATGCCTGAGGCCACATGGATGTAAACGAATCTCTGGGAAGAGACAGCGCCCCGTATGGATGAACCCTAGTTAATACGTGGGGAGGAAAGCAGGGATAGGAAAATCCCCATCAGACAAATGCCACAGAAGGAGCCCACGGAAGGAGCCCCATGGAAGGAGCCCACAGAAGGAGCCCATGGAAGGAGCCCCACGGAAGGAGCCCACAGAAGGAGCCCACGGAAGGAGCCCACAGAAGGAGCCCACGGAAGGAGCCCACGGAAGGAGCCCCATGGAAGGAGCCCACAGAAGGAGCCCACAGAAGGAGCCCACGGAAGGAGCCCACAGAAGGAGCCCACGGAAGGAGCCCACGGAAGGAGCCCACGGAAGGAGCCCCATGGAAGGAGCCCACGGAAGGAGCCCACGGAAGGAGCCCACGGAAGGAGCCCACGGAAGGAGCCCACGGAAGGAGCCCCATGGAAGGAGCCCACGGAAGGAGCCCACGGAAGGAGCCCCACGGAAGGAGCCCCATGCAGACAGGAGCTGCCCCCAGAAGCCAGACGCAGTGGGCAGAGTTTGAGGAGAAAGGGACCACTTCGATCTGATCACCATGCACATCGGACACACCCAAGTCAAGGGGCCGTCTATGGGCAGCTGTCCGGTACCTGTCAAAAATGTGCAAGTCATGAAAGACCAGGAACATCGGCGGAGCTGCCAGGGGCTGTGGGAGACTGGGGGGTAGGACACCTGAATGCAGTGTATGGCCCTCGGAGCAGAGAAAGGACACGAGAGGAAAAACTGGTGGGATTCGAACACGGCCGTTAGCCTCATTGGTAGGAGCACACTGAAGCCCGCTTCCTGGTTTTCATCAATGTATCCGGCTCAGGAGGGTGTTTGCATTAGGGGAAGTTGAAGCAGAGCCTAGGGGAGCTCTCTACTCTTACAGAACTTTTCTATAAGTCTACACTTACTTCAAAATAAAAAGTAAAAAATAGAAAGTATAGCAGTTGAGAGGACAGACCTCAGCGCTCATCACTCAAGCCCCTTGGTGTCCCCTGTGGCTCTCAGAGTCACAGCCCAAGCCCGCCCTCCAGCCCCCAGCCCTTGCCACTCCCCACATGTGCCAAGCATGCTGTACCACAGGGCCTTTGCACCTGCTGTCTCCTCTGGCCACACACTCCTCTTTCGCAAGTGGGCACAGCCAATTTCCTCAGGTCTCTGCACAGATGCCACCCATTCTGAGAGGCTACCCCGGACCACCCCCACGAAAGGGCACCCATCACACTCTTCACCCCCTTCCCTGCTTCAGGCCTTCCCGGGGTCTTGCTGCAGTCGGACACCCTCTCTGCTCTCTGGAATGCTGTGTCCTGGAGACAGGGATCCTGTCTCAGTCCGCCAGGAACCTGGAAGACGGCCCCATGCATCCCAGATGCACCGTGGACAGCTGGCTCCATTGCCCAAGTACAAAGAGGCTGATAAACACGAAGGCTTTCCCCCTCGCTACAAAAACAACGTGCTATTTCTGCCTCATCCAAAGGGCAAAGTGTTTTGACAATGATACCCGGCTTTAGAGAGGGTGGAAAAAACCCGAGCGCTGTCCAGCATCAAGGAGGGAGGTTAAATTAGGAAAAGCTTCCCGGAAGGCAGCTGGGCTGAAGGTGTCAGAGCCACAAAACCGTGGGAACTCTTTGATCTCGCTGGTGCCCTCCTGCAAATGTGACGCAAGGAAATAATCCGGGTTCCGGGCAGAAAATGAACGTGCGAGGACTTGCATCACCATCTTCCTAGAGCGAAGTGGGGAATGACGCGGCTTCAACAGCGGAGAGGAGGAGGGATGCCTCTGTCCGGCCCCGGAGGGAACGACCAGGCAGCCTTGGGGCACCACGTGTGAAGAAGGTCGACGTGGGCTACGTCCGGCCCCGGTCAAGGGATAAAGAAATGCAAGTGGGTGGTTTAGCATCGTCTCCGCTTTCCCCAGGATTTACTCAAAGAAACTCACACGTGCAGATACCAAGAGCGGCGGTGCCGCTCTGCCGATCCCTGGTGCTCAGTGGGGTGCGTGCCCGTGAGGACGCTCGCCCGCCATCCACCGGGCAACGTCTCGCACTGTCCCCGCCTCCCAGAGGCCACCGCAAGGGCACCCACGGCCACACTGCTTCGGGGGGCAGGCTGAGCCCGCACCGCTGAGGTACCGGGTGCACTCAGGCTCTCTCCGGCACCCCAAGGACACGCATCGACACCCGCACACCCGCACCCACAAGCTGGCCTGGGCAGGAGCGGGAGGGAGCGACCACAGCGACCACTGGGCTGCGGTTCAGTGAGTCATTTTCATTTCCTCCTTACAATTTCCCCGTGCTCTCCGCTCAGTGTGTCCCGGTTGCACAATCAGAAAAGCCGATCTCCTAAACACACACTCGTACGCGCTGCAGGAGACCACGGGAAGCCCTTCCAGCAGCTCTAGAGATCAGCCGGGGGTCATGATTAGCATCGCAGAGGCCACAGATCACATCCGTCCAGCTCAGAAGACGAAACCGCCCACGCACGTGGCGGGGAGAGATCCGAAGAGCTCGCGGTGATCTGGGGAAACTTCATCCGCACCGTTCGATCTTGAACGTACACGACGGCTGTGAGAGCAGCACGAGGGACTCCCAAAAGCCCTCAGCCCAGACTCACCAGCTTTCCGTTGCCCCATTTCCTGCCCTGCGCCCTCCCTCTCCCCCGCCTCCCCCCATCCATCCGTTAGGTTTTCCGGAGCCCTCCGAGGGTAGGCTGGAGACATCGAGCCTGCTTTCTGCTAAGTACTTCTGTGTGCGTATCTCAGGAAGAAGGACATTCCGGTCTGTGGCCGCAGGTGTCCAAATAGGAAACGGAACGCACACGGGACCCCTTACCTAACCCACGCGCCTGACGCTAGCGGGCCGAGGACCCCAGCCCTGGGTGCACAGGCATCTGTCCCCCCGCCAGGACCCCCACCTGCCCCGAGTCCCAGCTTCATGCCGCCATCGTACCAACACGCCTCCTATGATCCGAACGCTCCCTTAGTCTCTCTGTACGATCTTTTGACCTTGACATTTTCCAAGAGTTCAGGCCAGTGCCCCGGGGGAGCGTCCTTCAACCCGGCCGTACCTGGTGTTTCCTCACAGTTAGAACCAGGTGACACACCTCTGGCAAGACCATGGCTGACCGAGGACATCCGCGCGGGGCCTCCTGTGCTTGGTCTGCCCTTCCTGGGGATGTGGACTTTGACCAGGCAGTTTCCTCCCTGCAAGGTCAAGTCTTCCTCACGCCTCCCTCCAGGGAGATGCTCTGAGGCCGACGGGGAACCATCCTGTCCCTCTCCGTCCACCAGGGCAGCGCCACCCCCACCGGCAACCACCTGCCTCGGGGCCCATGGGCGGCTGCAGGAGCCCACCCGCCCGCCCGCCGCATCCCTTGTCTCCCGAGCTCCAAGTGCCCTCAGCACTTTGGAGGAGTGGTGGCCTCTCCCAGTGCTTTCCGATTTAGTGTCGTCAGGACTGGGAGGGTCACTGGCCACAAGCTTCCTGGGAGAAAACTCGTCAACTGCCTCTCGGAGATGTGTCTCCTCCCTCGTGTCCCTCATCCTGCACTTGGAATGGGGTGGCGGTTGTGCCGTGACCGGCTGCGCGGCCAGCAGAGCCACCGCGCAGGGGACCCGCCCGTACGTCAGCCTGCTTCGTCCCAAATCGGAGACCCTTCCTCCCCGTTCGGCTCTAACTCAGCATCTCCTCCTGGGGGCACAGCCGTTCCACAAGGTTCCTCCGGCCGGCCAGGCCGCAAGCTCACCAGTCACCGTCCAGGCTCGTCTGTGGCTACAGAGCGCTCTCGTGTCTAATCTTTAACTCTGTAGTTGCCATTTCTCCTTGATGAGAGCTACGTCATCCTTCCTCTAAAAACAAAACGAAGACTCAAAAGCAAGAGTCCGTTCTCGGCGGCCGATCGGATTTTTTTGCCTCACAGTGTTTCGTCGTCTTCTCTCGTTCCTGCGTTCTGTCCGGGTTCTCTCGACCTCGGCTTGCCGGCTGACGTCAGTCTCGTCCAGGACCGCAGGCCACGCAGCTGTGAGGGAAGGACACCCGCGTCCCTCCCCCGCCCTCCCGTGCTCTTCAATAGCCACAGGCCGTGGCCGTGTTAAGTAGATTTTTCTTTAAACTTGTCTCTCCGTAAACTGGTAATTAGCTTCAAACGTAGATCGGAATCAGGGAAATCCAGTCTGTTGACTCCGGAATGTGTCCTCAAGTCCGTGTTTGCGGCCGCCCTGGGGATGTGGTCCGAGGCCCGGCTCCTCTGGTCATAGAGCCTGGAGGCCACGCGGCCGTCCACTCGCAGCTTCACCCCAGCGCCTCGTCCAAGACGCAGGCCGCACCTCTCCTGTCTCTGGGTGCGGGGACCTGGACACCTCCGGCCGCTCTTTTGTTTTGATGACGACGGTCCTGACTTTGTGAGAGTTTCATAGACAATACATGTCTGGGTTTGCTTTGAATCCACTCCCAAGAAGCAGGCTTTTAGGAAGGGGCCCCCGCCACTGGTTACATGTGTGGAGATGGGGCAGGGGAGAGAAGCCAGCCGGGGGGGCGCTGCAGAAGCGGGGGCGGGGGCCAGGTTCCGGTCTGCTCTTGTCCGGGGCAGGGGTCATGCAGCAGGAGACCCAGCAGAAAGTAGGAGGTGAGTCTGGAAGGACGGGCGCCCTCTGCAGTACAGAAGCCTCGAGGGGGACCTAGCCCTGCTGGGACGGGACGGAGGGTGCAGGGCTGTGGGGTGGGGAGTTTGAGCTTTGGTGGCATGAGAGGGGATGTGGAGGGCCAGGCCACTGCAGTGGGAGGGAGAGGCTCGGGGGCTGCTGCCCTACCCAGGCTGTGGGGTGGGCTGGGGTCTCCTGCTGTCCTTCAGGAGAATGGCCTCCCACCCCCGGGGCTGGTTCCAGAGTACATTCTGCGCCCCACCAGGGCCTGGGGTACTGTCAGTGTGAGACCCCACTGACACTTCTAATGGGGGCCCAGGAGCAGAGTCTCATGGATGAAGGGGGGCCCTCTGGGAAGAGGGAGAGCCTGGGCACCCAGCACGATGGGGTCCCCGCAGGCAAGGAGGGGACCGCAGCAGGGACCGCATCTAGGGCCAGAGCACGGGGCTCGGGGAGCGGGCAGTAGGGGAGCTGATGCGACCCCAAACCGAGACGCCCAGGGGGCCGCCGCGTGAAAACACTGCTGGGAAAGACCTCGGGCGGCGGCGGCGACCCACGGTCACGTGACCCGGCAAGCCCGCCCCCCCGGGTGCGACGGCGGGGAACCAGACGCAGGTGTTCAAACAAGAGCTTGCACACACGTGTTCCCGGCACCACTCCTCACAAAGGCGGAGCCGGCCCAGGCGCTGGCCGACAGAGGAGCTTAATTAAACAACACGCCGGCGGGCCTCACGGCGGGGAGACGCGCGGCTGGAGACCAGGGACACGTCACAAACGCCGAACCACAGACAGAGCCCATCCCCGAGGACACGCCCTGTGTGGACCCTCTCCCACCCGACGCCCAGACCACACCGGTCCCCAGGGACGGACCCGGGATCTGGGGCTGCTGGGCTGCAGGGAGGGTGCTGGGGTCGCTCCCTGCTAACAGGCATAGGGCCACCCACGCGGTCGATGTGCACATGCGCACACACATATGCAGAGGTCACCCCCAAGGTCAAACGCCACGCTCCTGTCGGGCTCTGCCCCTCACCAGCGGGGTGCCCTGGGCCCAGCTTCCCACTCCCCCAGAACGAGGCTAACGTGGGGCTGTGGGGGGCTCCGAGAAGGGAGCCCCCAAATGCCCACACGTGTTTGGGGCCCACAGGCCATCAGGCTGACCACACCGTGGTGATGGAGGGTGACCCCCCACGGCCACAGAGGCGTGGTCCCCCCATCAGCGCCCCTGTCCTCACACCTGACCCGGACCCCGGGCTGCACAAAGCCGCTCCGTGTCCCTCCGTGTCCCTCCACCCTGGAGCTTGCCTCCCCGGCTGCCGTGCATGGCTCTGCCCAAAGGCAGAGCATCCTGCTACAGGGGCCTTTCGTGGGGGCGGGGGCAGGAGCTCAGGCGGGCGCCCCACCGCGCAGAGTCAGTGCCTCGGGCACATGGGGGACCCCACCAGCCCCGACGTCGGGCAGGTGCTCGCTGGCAGCCGGCCACTCTGGGACCTGTCACCTGGTCGCTACAGCCCGGCCCACTCCACTGCAGAGGGGGGCGCGGCCCACAGATGGGGTGATGGCGAGGGGGCTCCCGGTCAGCGGGTCAGGGGACTCAGATGTCTACCACGCCTGAGCAGAGAGCACGAGGTCCAGCCGCGGCCCTGCTCCTGGCGGGCTCTCGCGGATCCCCGGGCCACCTGCCCCACCCGCCATGGCGCCTGCCCCGGGCATCACCGGCAGGTTTGGAAAGGAGGAAGTCCAGTCCGGGCACCATGATGGTGAGGCTTTCCCCAGGCTTCCCGTGGGGCAAGGCCAAGCCCCTCCCCGTCATCCTGCACTGGCCAGAGGGGCTCTCCGGGGGCACCTGCTGGGGGACGGTCACCTTGGAAAACTGGTCCCTTGGCCCTCCTGGCTCGGAGAGGAGGCACCCATGGGCCCCAGATAGGCCAAGAGCGACTCCAGACCACACATGCTGGCCAGTTCCAGCCATGCAGAATGACTGACCATCTGTCCCGCACCGGGCACTGTGCCACCACTAGGGATGCAATTCCAGACCCCATGGGAGATGGCCCTGCCTTCCCGGGGCCCCAGCACAGACCCCTCCCCAGCCCGGGCCCCTGGAAAGGGCTGTGAGCTCAGCCGGCCACTTGCCACGGCGTCTCCAGGGCCTCACAGCACGACACCTGCATTCCTGCTCAGGGTTCGTCCCAGCTGCGGCCCCCAGGGCAGGAACTCCAGCAGCCCCCTGCCCTCTGAGCCCTTGGTACCCACCCCCAGCCCCAATTCTCTTCCCAATTTGGTGGTTTGCTCCTGCCCGAGTTCTGGAAAACAATGACAGGACTGCCCTAGCCTGGCCCCAACATGGGGCTCTCCTTATCCTGGGCCAGTGGCTCCTCAGCACCATGTGGAACACCTGGAGGTGGCGCGGGGGGTCAGCGTATACGTGGGAGACTCCTGAGGCAAACCGAGGGGTGGACCCTGCTCTGCCTGGAAGGTGCTCTCCACTGGGGACCAAGACTGGGCACAGGGACAGGAGGGTCTTCCTGCAAGGGACACAGATGCCTTTCGGGTCACCCCCCCATCCACCCGCACCCCCTCGAGAACCCTCTCTCCATGGCCATGGGCACCCTGGGCTGTCGGGGGGCCCTGCAGTGTCAGGGGAGCACAGGGTCAAGTCTTGGCCCAGAGCTATGAGTCCGGCCGCCTCATGGCAGCCCTGGGAAGGTCAGGGCATCCTCCCAATGCCCTTGACGACAGCATGGAATGGTTCTGCCGACAGTGATTACACGGGCTCCGCTAACTAGCGGGGGATGTGGCCGGATGGGCTTGGTCTCCTGCGTTCCCCCAGACATGGAAGCAGCCTGGGAAGGGGCGTGGCCCAGTGCTCCTGGCAGGAGGGAGTCCGAGCTGGGTCCCCACACCCCCTCCGCTGCCCCCCGCCACGCTCACATCACAGGGGACGCAAAACCCCCGGACACCCTCCCCTCCCAGCCCCACCGCCTGCCCCTTAGACGCACCTGAGGGCAGGGGAGCGGGGGAAGCCCTCCTGGCAAACCGTGCTCGGACGTTCGGGAACCCCCATAAACGAGGCTCGAGCCACATCACACCTGGCTGGAAAGGGTCCGTCCCAGGCCTAAGGCTGATCCCAAAACCACACAAGCTCTAGAAAAAGCACGAAGGGCTGCAGGCCTCGGGCTCGTCAGGGACGGCCCAGGCGCCCCCGGAAGCCGCCTCGCCTCCTCCGCCAGGCAGGGAAGGAATGAGAGGCCGCAGCCTGCCGGGCCTCTGCGGGGCGTGCAGGCGGCAGACGACTCGTGCGCAGGACGGAACGGGCTCCTGGAGCCGCCAGCAAGAAAGCAGACTGGCTGCGCGGCCAGCGACGACAAGCCGCAACAGCCCCCGCAGACCAGACCCAGGACGGTGCCGCGCACGGTCACCAGGGAGCGCGAACCCAGCCGCGAGGCAGCGCCCCTGCACCCCCGCCGGGTCGGCGGGACGCGAGAGCCACGAGCCGGGCGTGGCCGAGGACACGCTGGGAGCCGAAGCCGACGTGCAGCGGTGGACGGTGTGGGGGACAGCGGGCGGCCCCGAACCCCACCCCCACCCCGACCGCACCTGCCACAAGGCCAGCCCCGCCACGTGCCCGTGCCACAATATGGCCCCGTGTGTCCAGCCTCTGACCTGGGCCCCACACGGACGTCCTTCAGTGGGTGAACAGGTCCCCCAAGTGGGGTGCAGAGGCCCACATGGGTGCGCACGCACCGCGGCCTGTAGGAAGTCCGGGATGTGGTGCAGGGACGTGGTGCGGGGCCGGAGAGCACCCCCCGTGCGCTTCCACAGACAGAAAGTTCTCCCACAGCAAACTGGCCCCCAGAGCCAGGAGCCAGTGGTGGCCTCCCGGGGGCAGGGGCTGTGGGCAGGGCGGAGGGTGTGTTGGGGGGGTGGAGGGGCTCGCCTCGCTGATGGTGGTCTCTCGGGGTCCGCACCCACCCGCACGGACCCCCGCGACCCCTGAGAGCGCGGCGAGGAGCCGAGGCAGGCGGAGCCATCACCAGATCAAGCTGCCGGGAAGAAAGGGCACGCGGAGAAGGGTTCACGCTCGAGGAAAGTGGCAGAGCGGAGGGGAAGTGGCCGTTTCTGTCCCCACGGGGTCCTGAGCCTGGCCTCCCCTCCCCCCACACCCTGACAGCCTCGCAAGGGCTCTGGGAGCCGTGTCCAAGGGCCATTTCCTGAGGTGATATCTGCCTTCCCGTGGTTCCTCAGCTGACTCTCCCCGCCACACCACATCCTCTGTGAGAGCCCGGTCGGGCCACGGCACCAGACCCCCCACCCTGTCTGCGCTGATGCAGGTGGAGGGTGGGAGGGGGCAGAGCAGACACACAGCCAGCCCTGAACTCTTCGGGGGACCCACCCTCCGCTGGATGCTGTGATGCCATGAGGGGCGCCCACAGCTCACCCCCACCCCCAGGAGCTACTCCCCTCCCATTCCCCCGAGGAGACACATTCCCCAGGCCCGCTAACCGTCCCTGCCTGTCAGCCACAACGTGGTCCCTCAGCTCAGGTCGCCTCCTGCCCACATCTCAAGCCCTGCCCCCCTGAGGAGCCCTGCACAAGCACCCCCACAGCCTGGGGAGGCCCCGGGCCACGATTAGGCCTTGCTCAGTACAGTGAGCAGGGCCCGGTCCCGGCAGAGGAGGCACAGGCCGGTGCCCGGGCAGGCCAGCAGTGAGCAGTGCGGGACCCAAGTGACCCTACCACCTGTGGCCTGCCCAGTGCAGGTGGCGAGGGACCCATGGACCTTCGGGCCTTGCAGGCCATAGAGCCTGAGCTCAGCAGGCCCCCTGGGACGTGGCCTCAGCCTGGCAGACCGGTGGCAGAAGGCATGGGCAAGTCGTGGTGTCTGGGTTGGCATGAGGGCAAAGGGCCAGGACAGGATGCACAGGGTGTTGGGATGAGTCCACGAGGGTCCCCCGCCTGCTGAGCGCTCCTGGACCCGGCCCAGTCGCTCGGTGTGAACAGCAGGCTGGCCTGCAAAGCCTGTCCTCGGCTGAGTTAGGCCCCATATCACACTGAGCTGTAGGCACCGAGCATCGATGGTGATGGGGGCTGAGGCCCAGTGGGCAGGGCTGGCTGCACGCACCTATCCGGGAAGCCAGCGGGGGGCAGGAGCTGGAGCCCCAGTCCCACCGCAGGGCTGGGGTCACCTGCGGCTTCACCGTGGGTCCGCAGACCGGGCCCATGGCCATGGGCATCATCTCTGTATGCCCCAGGGGTGTGCAGGAACCACACAGCCTGCGGTCAGCGGGCCCCCACAGGCGCGAGCACCTGAGCAGCCACGTCTCCACCCAGCACCACCAAGGGCCCCCCCTGGGTTTGCTGTACCCCCAGAAGGCACTAACCCCGCGGGACCTCGGGGAAGCCAGGGGAACAGGCCACCGGCTCAGCTGGCTGTAGAAGGGCCCATCCTCCCCGTGGAGCACAGCCTTCCTCCCAGCGGGGCCTGCCGCACCCAGCAGGGCCAGCCCGGGGCTTCCCCAGCCAGCTGCTCTCGGGGCCCACGTGTGCTCACCTTCCAACTACCCCCCAACACCAACTCCAGGAGCCGGCCTCTGAGCCCCACACTCTGTCCCCCAGGGGGCAGTGGGCAAAGTCTGGAAATGGTTTTGCTGCCATGACCTGGAGACAGATGCTACTGGCATGTGACGGGCACCGAGGCCAGGGGCGCCACTGACACCTGCAGTGCCCAGCACCACCCATCTCCCCACCCACAGCACAGTCCAGACCCAACAGCAGAGCGCGGAGCTGGAGGAGCCCTGCCCGTTCACAAAACCAGGAGAGGAGGAAGCCCTTTCCCCATACCCAGCTAACAGGAGCCCCAGGCAACACTGACCCGCATTCCCACAGCCCAGCCTGGGGGACACCTGACATGAGCACGGTCCCCAGAGAGCATTCCGGCTCCCAGGGGCCCCCACTGTCCCAGGCAAGGCTGACGCCACAGGCCAGCCCCCGCCCCCCACGGCCACGTAGAAATCCGTGACGCCATCCTGACTCACGCTGTGGGACCAGCTGAGCAGGGAGATGCAGCTGCCGCCCCGGGAACACCGGCCAGCCCCGGCACCCTCTGCGGACCGTGGCTCCCAGACCGGCGGGGAAGACCGCCAGTGCTGTTTCTTCCACGCCTCTCAGCCTGTGACCCCTCCACCTGCAAGTGGGAACCCCACTGGGGACTTTCCTGTGGGGAGGGGCCAGGCCTGGGGGCACTGGGGGCCTCCCCACCGACCAGCACCCGATCCGGGCAGCGGGAGTCCCCCTCTCAGGCTATGGGCTGAGTCTCCTTAACAAGCACGGTCACTCTCCTGCCTTGCAGACCACACAACCTGCACAGGAGCCTCAGGAAAGTCTATCACCTGATCCCGGGGGCAGGGAGATGGCCGGTCTCAGCCCGCTATAGAAGGGAGCAGTCCCTCCTCTCCCCACACCTGCCCCCGCCCCTTGCGGCCGCCACCCCAGGGAGGGCAGCTAAGACAGTCACCAGCTCCCCCAAGGACGGCTCGGGTTACCAGCCTGGCAGGTGCCACCAGGAACCATCCCAATCCAGAACTGCCTAGTAGGGCTTGGCCCCTGCCACAGCGTGCCAGGCTGCCAATGACCTTCCCAGCTCCCAGGAGGCACAGCTGGTGAGCAGCTGGGCTGGGCTGTCCTTCCCATGGACGGCCCCGGCTCCGGGCCTGACGGCATGCTGGCCTAAGCCATGGAGTTAGCATCGGGGGACATGCTGCTGTCTGTCCCCGCAGTGACCCCCTTCAAAAGCCTCTCTCCAGTCCAGAAGCCACTGTCCAGGAAGGTCCCTGCAGGACCACAGCAGTGAGACAGCTCACGGAGCCCACCAGAACCCTACGACCCTGACTCCATGGCCCTGCCCTGCCTCCCGGCAGCCTGGGCCAGTCTCCCCAGTAGCTGGCCAAGGACTTGCCCAGAGTGTCCCTGGGGACATCCAGGTTTGGGGAGAGAGGCTCTCCCTGGGCCTGGGGAGGGAGTCTAGTCCAGCCACCAGCAGGCCCATAGCCCACTACCCTGGGACTGTTCATCCAGCACCCATGGGGGAGCAGGACCAGAGTGAGGGGGGCACAGGCTGAGGTGCTGCCCACAGAGGTTAGGAAGCACCGGACAGAGGCTTGTGATGGGTCCAACGCCAGCCTGGCCCACCAGCTGTGACACTGAGCAAGTGTCTGTGTCCCCACAGGGCCCTGACCCCACTTCAGTGACCTGCCAACCCAGCCTGTGCTGGGATGCCTCGGCCCTGGTGGGCACAATGCCCCCCAACTCCGACTCCCCAACTGGCCTGACCATGGACAAGTCAGCGGTCTCCGGCCACGTGGCTGGACACGGGGCAGCCTCCCGCCATCACGGTGTCCTGCCCTGGGCCTCCCTCCTGGACAGGTGACCAGGCTCCCAGGCCTGTCCCAGAGGGGAGGGCCATAGCACCAGCTGTGAGCCTGCCATCTGCCCTCCTTCCCTCCCCCCATGGAGCTGGCTCGCTTCACCTCTGGACAAACCCCCCCCCCCCCAGGCAGGCGTCCACCTCCCATAATGAGCGCACTCATCGGGGGTCAGCCAGACAGTCCTTCCACCCAGCAGGAAGCCCCGCAGGTCACTGTAGACCTGGGCCACCCCCTCCATGGAAGCCCCACAGGTCACTGTAGACCTGGGCCACCCCCTCCATGGGCCACGTGCTCATGGCCCCATGAGAGAGGTGGGGGTCCCCTACACAGCAGCCCAGCCCGCCCCACGCTGTCCCCACCCCCAGCTTCCCCCAGGACCCAGGGCACCTGGGGCCTGACCTGCAGGCCGTGCTCCATGCCCACTGGGTGCGCGGCCCCATGTCCCTCCAGCTCTGCAGCTTTTGAGCCCCCGCAGGAGAGACAGGAAGCAGGGGCCCCAGGAAACTCTCGGGGGTCTTCCAGCTCCCTACTTAACCTGCCCCTGGTTTTTACAAACGACCAATATTTTCAAAGTGGAAAATTCATTTAAGCCAAAGTTTAAAAAATTTCAACCCAGAACCCACCGTGGGGGTGGCGACGAGAAAACCGTCTTGATCTACTTCGGGCCCCTCCCCCACTCGCACAGCCACGCGTCGTGGTGGGCCCTGCAGCCAGAAGGCTCCCCTCTCCCACGGGGGTCAAGCCCAGTCCGTGCTCTACTTGTCCCAAGGTGTCCGGACCCTGCGCTGCCCAGACCCGGGCTGCCAGGGGCCACCGCCTGCCGCAGAGACGGGGCCCCTGGTCCTGGCCCACGTTCAGTGAACCGAACCCAGTGCCCAACACGGAGCCCCAGGACAAGGAGCGCTTTGGGGGCTGGTTCCCACGCTCCCCGGGATAGGTTCACAAGCGTTCCCTGGGGAGGTGGTCTCCCGGGGAGGATAGGGGCCTCGCAGTCCCTGGGTGGAAGCTGGGGAATCCACTGACCCCCTTCCAGGCAGCGCTCTGGGGTCTCGGGATGCAGGGAGGCCTCTGCGCAGGCATCTGAGTCTTGGAAATCTGGGTTCAGGGCTCCCCGAGTGTCAGAGCTGCCCAGCATGGGGGGGGCGGGAGCCGGCGGGGACAGAGACTGCCACCCCACACCCCGCCCCGGCCCAGAGGAGGCTGTAAAGGCCTGTGGAAGCTCTGGGTGACTGGCAGAGTCTTGATAACAGCAGGGAGGCGGGGCTCCTACCCCGGGGACCAGGCCAACTGGCCCAGGAGCCCCCAACCTGCCCATCCCCCTTCATGCCAAGGGCAGACAGAACATTCCAGGGCTGCCCGGGAGGAGCTGCGTCTCTGCAGAGCTGCGCACCAGGACCTCGAACAGGCCCTGACCCAGGGGAAACGGGCACAGAGAGCAGCCTCACCCCTGGGGGCCTGAGGGGCCCTGAAGGCCTCCCATCTCACCCCCTGCCCAGTGAGCTCAAGATGGGCCTCTAGGGACACAGGGAAGCCACCTGGCCACCCAAGGGCACAGGGCAGGGAGGAGCCGGGAGCCAAGCAGTAGGTCAGGACTCCCCACTCAGATCACGTGCCAACCGGGGCCTCCCACGCTACTCCCCACAGCTCCCAAGGACCCCCTGCTCTCTGTTCTCCCACGCACGACCCCCTCCCCACTCAGCAGCTGGAGAAAGGCTCAGACCAGGTCAGGACCCTCACTCTTAGGACCCTGTGTGGCCCCTGGCCATACTGGGCAGAAACCTGACCCCTGGCCGGGCCTTGGTATCCCCCCACCGTGGGGTACATGGCAGGATTGCAGAGAGCCCTCAGGATGGTCCTGGGCTGGCTCACTGCTGGAAACGGGGAACCCTCGGGGTGTCTGGTGGGGCTGTGACAGTGGCCGTCCCGATCAGAGCTGAAAGTGCCCATGGTGTTGAAAGGCAGTATGTTCTAGAAACTGAGGCCTTTGCCAGGAGCCCCAGGGCAGATGCAAGGTTCAGGATGAGGCCCGTCATGAGGAGGCAAGTCCAGAGCCAGCACCAGAGACCACAGCCCAGCTCTGGCCCCACAGGCCATGCACACTCATGCCCCAGGCCACCAGCTGGCTTCCTACGGCTCCCACAGCAATGTCCACTGAGACAGCCACTGGCCCCGGAGTCACGGAGGGGCTGCATGGAGCTGGTCTCCCAAAACAGAGGACAGCCTGTCACCTTCCGAGTCCCAGGCTTTGGCTGAGTTGGCCCAGCACGGCCAACAGAGCATCAGTCCAGCACAACCACAGCGCCCGCCAGATGCCGGCACACCTGTCTGCCTGTTTGTACATCTGTCTGTCCACACATCCATGCGTCCGCCTATCTGTCCATCTCTCCACTTACCCACCAGTCTACTAGCTCGAATCTGGCCGCCTCTCCATCCGCCGTTCATCAATCCACCGCTTGCTCCCCTCCCGTGGCCGGGGCCCCAGCTCCATGCCGGCCGCACAGGCACAGGAGCGCGCCCCTCCCCCGCTCGCCCCGCAGCAGCCCTGGCCTCACAGGCCTGGGAGAGCCACGGGCAGTGGTGCTGGAGCACTGGGAGGTCAGGCAGGAGCCCGGCGGGTCAGAAACCCCAAGAGGGGCCGGTCCCAGGCAGCACCACGGAGAGGGACACCGCAGGAGTGTGAAAAGCAGGTCGGACGGACCCACGCGCCCACGCTTGCCAGGTGCTGGTCTCGTGCCCCCGCCGTTCCAGGTGCAGGGGACGCTGGGGACAAAAGGACAGCGGCTCAGCCTCTTGAGCTGCCGTCGGAGCATTTCGGCTGCTGGCCTGTGCCCGGCCTCGAACCGTGCCGGCGCACCACAGTCTGACAGCACCCACGTTCCGACGGTGCGGTGACATAAGCCCGTTTAGGCGCCGCCCCTCCCCCCAAGCCCACATGCAGAGTCACACAAGCAGGTGCCCTGCCCACCGGGGACGGCGGCGAGGCGCACGGGGAGCTCACATGGCGACCCGCGCCCCACACCCAGGGCATGAGTGCCAAACACGTGCCCCCAGACTAACCCCGTCTGGAAAACTCTACAACCTGTTGAGAAGGAAAGTCATAAGCGCTGCTGAAACGCGCTGTGGCCTGTGTGGAGGGAAGTGGAGCTCCTCCTGGCGCCGGGAGTGGCCAGGGGTCCCAGGGACCCGGGGAAGGAGGGAGGGCACTGCGTGTCATCCGGGACCCCTCAATGCCTCGAGACATGTTCCCAGCAGGACATAGGTCAGGCATTGAGGGCGAGGTCCAAGCTGGACAGCTCAAAAGCCAGGAGTCAGGACAGGAAATCAGGATAGGTAGCCTTTTAGAGACACACATAGCCATGGCCTCCCGTGGCCCTCCGATGAGCCCAGCCAGCTCAGTCTGTGTTCACAACCCTCCAAGCCCCCCACCCCCAGCTCACCCGCCCAGACCCCAAACGCCACCCCAGCACCTCTCCACCAGGTCTGCCTCCACCCTCTCCCTTGCCCCCATCTACAGGAGGCCTGCTCTGACTCCTGCGTCCCCAGGCCCGGGCGACCCCTAGGCACTGCATGTGAGCCCCTGACCTCACATCAGCAGGCACTGCGCTGCCACTACCGAAGGCCACAGAGTCCCCACCACGGCCCCCAAGGAAGCCTGTCTCCCCCGCTTACAGCTGAGGGGCCTCGGGTGAACCCAGACCTCCTGCTGTGGGGCCCCCATCCCAGAGAAGGGAGGGAGCCTCTCACGAAAGGGTCCCCACGGGGTTGGCACACCAGGAAGAGGCGGTGACAGGACAGGAGGAGGCCGGCAACGCTCAGCTGGAAAAGGAGGCCAGGCTGACTTGGGCCCGGCTGGGGTCCCGTGTCACAGGTGGTCCCTGCAGGGTCCTCACGGACCCTCAGTCTGAGTTCCCGTTCCCCTTGCTCTTCCTCTTGCCCTTCTGTTGTTGGTGGACATCGATCGGGCCTTTTTCCTCCAGAGGGTCCCCCAGCTGGGACCAGGGGCGCCCCGCAGCGTCCTCCTGCGTGCTCCTCGGCCCCGGTGACCAGGCCCCTGCTTCCACCCTGGCAAGCAGGCATGCTGGGTGGCTGGAGAGGTCGCCGGCCACCACGATGCTTAGCGCTGGACCCAGGACCTCACCAGGCCCCTGGTCGCCTGCCCAGGTGGAGTCCGGAAGAAGAGGCGTGACCTCACCTGCTATTCGGTTTCCCTGAGTCACACGGGGAAAGCCGGGGTTGACCCTTTCCTCGCAGGGGCCCAAAATAAAGCGTCTCCAAAGGGGATTGCCGGTGGTGCCCCTGATGTCAGGACAGGCTCCGGGATTCACTGTGCCTTTCAGTCCACCGCAGTCGTCGCTCCCGAGCTGTCTGGTCCTCGTGGCAGGGGACACGCACCTTCAAGCTGTCACCAAAGCCTGGGGACGTGGCCCCAGCGGGCATTGGTAACCGTCCTACTTTCTAGGGCGAAGGGACCCGCCCACGCCTCTCGGGCCCCAGGCCAGGATGCAGCCACGTCGCTGGGGTGGATGGGAGCTCAGGGAAAACGGCCCAGAGAGGCCATGTCTGCCAGCTGGGGGCTCGTGCTCTGGCTGGTCCCCACTCTCTGGCCCTTTCCAACCCGCAGGAAAACAATTTTCAAATAAAGTCACAAGAAGCACCTCCTGATGACTTCTCTTTCTACCGCAGCCGAGAGGGCACGAGCGTGACCTCCTCTGACTCACGTTGGCTTTTTCTTCCCAGGCCAAAAATCTAGGCCATCAAGGACATGGCCACTGTTGCTCACGGGCCTGCACCCCGAGATCCGGCACAAAGGCCTCGAACAATGAGACAAGGGCCACCACGGCCGTGCTGGAACCGCCAACCATCAAACTTTGGTTTCAAAGTCAGCCCTCAGCGACGAGGGACACCCCGAGCCACCTGGGTTCCGTCATGCCCCCCCACCCCAGAGGTCACCTTTGCTGACGTTGTGGGCTGCCCCTCCCCCCGCCCGCCTCTACTGTCCCAGCAAAGAGCGAGCAGGTGCGGGTCCCTGCCTCTTCCTGTCCTAGACAAGTAGTGGCTGGTCAGACCCCACCCGCCGGGGTTTTTCACTTAAAACAGCGTTCCGGTGACCACGCTGTAAAAGCACGCGGGGTCCCGTGCGCCTCCCTCACGTCCGCACACGGCTCCGCACGCAGCGGCCCCCGCACAGGGACCTGACTCGTCCCCGTCTCTCCTACCGGCAGGAGGACCGCTCTAACCCGCAGCCGGGGACACGCGTGGTGCCGTCTGCTCTCTTTTGTGTGATGTTTCGGTTTTTGTTTTGGGGGGAATTTTTGGCCAATATTTTCGAGATAAGCTGCAGGATGTGGGGCTGCTGGGGGTGGTCAGGGCACGCAATGCCCCCTCCGCTCAGATGCCAGCATCCCGCAGACCGTCCCGCCAGAGGAGCACGGGCTCCTCAGCCTCGCCGGCCGCCCGCGCCGGGGTCTGCGCTCGGCTGGGGGGGCCCTGCCGGTCCCTGTGCCGGCGTCTTCCTGCTCCAGGACCGCGGGGAGCTGTGCTCGCGCCCCGTGCTCACCTGCTGGGGCTCTGTGGGCTTCTGCGCCCTCGGAAGCCCAGCCCCGTCACGCAGATGACCCTCCGCGAGAACACGCCATCTCCGTCCTGGCTTTTTTCTCTTGCTCTTTGCTCTCTCCGTGGGGGCCTGGGGCACGCCGGCGTTGTTTCTCGCACAAACGTCTGTACCCATGTCTTCACGTGCCTGGCTTTGGGGTCCCGGAGGAGCCCCCAGAGTCCACCTGCTGGGCAGTGGGAGGGTCCAGCGGGCTCCTCCTCGGGCCTGTGCTTGCCCGGCACTGTGGACTGGAGCTCCCGCTCGGCGCTCCCGGCCAGGACGTCGGGAAGCTGAGTCTATACGTGGGGGTTTATCCTGTCCCATCGCTTCCCTGCCTGTGACCGGCCAGCCCCACACGGTTTTAACTAGCCGGGTTTAGATTTCACAACATTCTGGGCTGCCCTAGCCAAAAACGCAGATGTGGCTTTTATAAGAGACCCACCGGACATGTCACTGGACAGGAGGCCAAACCACAGGGCCCATCAAGGTCAAATGTTCACGGCACGTGGCTCCCTGGGCACCACCTGAAACTCTCCTGGGCTCCCCCGGCAACCCCTTCTGCCATGTGGGGGGCACTTCTGGGAAGCAGTGGCCTGTCCCCTGGTTCGGGGCTCCCCCTGCTCCCCTGCCCAGCTGGGTAGGCGAGAAGCAGCCAGCAGGTAAAGGAAGCAGACCCCGCGGGACCGGGTGGGCCGGGTGGTCTCTGTTCAAAAAAGCAACCCAGGGCTGAAGGGAGCTGGGGGTGTGAGGAGGGGGTCTCTGTCCAGCTGGCCTGGCCTTAGTTCCTGTCTTCTCACTCCGGGTAGGCCTTCTCTGCATGGCACGTGGCCACCAAGTCAGCAGGAAGGTGCAGAGGAGCCCCGGTCCTGAGAACGTTGTGGAAAGGAGCCGGGAGGGGGCCCAGCCCTGGGGCACCCGGGGGTGGGGGAGCCCACAGCCCCAGCCTCCCAGGGGCCCGGCCCCCGATGGCAGAGCATGGCCGTCAGTGCTCTGCAGAGGGAGCTCTGTGGACTGGAGGTGAGGGCCGGCGGAGCGGGGCGCCTGTGGGCACGATGCCAGGAGCGGGACCGCCACCTCACTTGACATCAGCGTCACACCCTCCAGGCAGAAGAGGGGCTGCTGGAGCCAAGTGGCCAGACCTCCGTTTCCCCAGCAGCAAGTGGCTGAGAAAAGGGGAACAGGGACCAGGTCCAGAGTCCTAGGTCAGCGGGGGCAGGGTGGGCTCTCCCACCTGGGCCTGGTTCAGAGAGTTCCGCCCACCCCCTCTCTGGCTGCCCAGAGCCCTCCATGGACATCAGCATCGCCGTCCCTGGGGCCACACGGTGGTCCTTCCATAGGGACCCAGCCTGTGGAAAGGCACAGGCTCCTGCTCGGGACGCACTGCCCTGTGCTCAGACCTGCACAGGTGGGCAGAGGTGGGAGGGTTTCCGCCCGCCCTCGCCCCCCGCCTCAGGCACTGCGCCCACCACCAGACAGCACGCTGCTGTGGACATGGAGACGTCCCCAAGGAACGTGCTCTGCAGAGCACCCCCACACCCTCTCCAACCCCCCGGAGCCGGCAGGACTCTCCTCCTTCCCGAGCACACCCTTCTCCCAAGCTCAGGAATGCGCTGGATAAAAATACCCACTGACAGAGATCGCCAGGCCTGGACAGTCTCTGGGCTTGGAGCTGCCAGGCAGCAGGCTAACCGCCGCAGCCCAGGCTGGAGGGGGCCTGGGCTTCCGAGGCTGGGTGCCAGAGGTGACCCTGTCTTGAGTGCCTGTCCTGCCGGCTGCCAGGCAGGGAAGACCAAGACAGCCCCCGGGGGCCCTGCCCATCCTCCCGGCCCTTCTGCCGTCCAAGAGCAGCTGAGCCATCGGGGGTCTGAGCTCTGGGGCGGGGCACCGGGGAAACTAGGCTAGGCTCCACCTGGGGCAGTTTAGGAAGGTTTCCTGGAGGAGAAGCCTGTGGTTCTGGACAGCACGGCTTTAAGGCAGAGGCCGGAGCAGCCAGACCGAAGGCCTGTGAAGGCTGGACTCCCCCCCAAGAGGGAGTGGTCCTGCGACCCCGAGGGCCCATTCACTGGCCACAGCAGCGCCTCCAGGCTGGGCCTTGCCCGGGTGCCTGCTCCCTCCTGCCCAGCGGCTCCTCCCATCTCCTTCCAAGATAAACGGGTCAGCACAACCTCCGGCCACTAAAGGGGGCCTCAGCAGGCCTACCTGGATTCCAGCCCGGCTGGAGGAGGGAAGCTCGGGCTTCTGATTCAGACGGCCTTGAGCACACACAGCTGTGTGGCCTTGGGCCCGTCACCTCCCCTCTTGGAGCCCCCAAGGTTTGCACATGGCACCACTCATCCCCCCCGCCTTGCATGGGGTTGGGGGGTAAAGGGAGCCCGACCCCTGTGCCCCAACACCTTCACCCCAGCCACTGCCCATGAGAGCCCTGAGAAGGGGCCCCGTGTCACCCAGGCTGGGCACCAAAAGACAGACCGTCCCAGAGCCCAGGTTCCATCACAGGCGCACGTGAGGATGGGCTCGGGTCCCCCAGCCCCCACACCTGAGGCCAATCCAGACCACCCTGCCCTCCGGGACATTTGGGGCTGCTCACAGCACCTGGGAGGCCTCAGGAGAGAAACTGGTGGCCCTCGCTGCCCCCCAGGAGGGATGGACAGTCACCCCATGCTCTCGGGACCAGAGCCTCCTCCACGCTCTGCCCCTCGCCACCAGACCCTTCCGTGCAGAGAACGGAGCCACCTGGCCCACCGCGCCGCAACCAGATCCACTGGGTCGCAGTTCAGAGGGTGTGGACAGTACAGTCCTCTGCGTCCCCGCCTCCAGCCACGGGGGCCGGGAGCACAGGGACTTCCAGAAACTTCTGTGTGGCCCAGGGCCCACGCAATGTGCACCCCCACCAGCTTTTCCTGGGCCTGCCACACTCCCAGGGCAGACTGCTGTGCTTGGACGCCTGCTCCCACTTCACAGGAGCCAGACCTGTGCTGGCTCCATCCCTCCAGAGAACAGGGGCCGTTTGAAAGCTGGTTTCAAACTCAAGCCTGAGAAGGGCCACAGGGCTCACCACATTCCCAGCCAGGGACCCCGGCAGGAGCGGCCACTCAAGCACGGGACGCGTGCATCCCCACCTCTCTGAAGGGAGCTGGTGGACGGGGACCCTCGGGCTGGGGACTCGCCCACACCGGCCTGCAAGGAGCACCCCCAGGCACAAGGGCCGGGAACCCCCACTCACGCCGGCAAAGACGTCCAGCCCCGGGGAGCGCCCTTGGAGCTGGCTCCCACAGGGGGGTTCTGGGCGCCCGACTCCCTGGGACGCAGGGACACCAGGCGTGCTGGACGGGAGGGAGACCCTGGGGGATGCGGCGCTCCAGGCCCCTCGCTGCTTCGCTAGACGTGGCCTGTTTCCGGCCCGGAGCTGCTCACCGTTCCCAAGACCGGACGTGGCAGGATCCGCTGTTTCTGTGTCCGTGACAAGCCGGCTCCTGGGCCCTGGGGCAGCCCTGCCAGGTAGAGAGGTGCAGGGGCTTCCTGGGGTGGCCATAACAAAGCCCCACAGACGCTCACTGTCCCCCCGTCCCAGAGGCTGAAGCCCGGGATGCAGGCGTGGGCCGGCGGGTCCCCCCAACCCCTCTCTCCTCCTGTGTGGACGGCCATGCTCTCCCTGGGTCCTCATGGGGTCGTCCCTCTGTGGGTCTCTATCCCCTCTTCTCATAAGGACCCTGGTCCCACGGTGTCGGGCCACCCCGGTGACTCCATTTTGATCCCAGCTTCCGAGGCCATCCTCTAAAGGCAGCCCCGTTGTAGGTCCCATGGCTCGGGGCTTTGCCATAACGGTTTCAACACGAACACAGCCCCTATGATCGCGAGAGCACACCCCACCACCTGCAGCACACACGACAACCCCCGGCGGCCAGGCCCTGAGACCTCCGTGTCCCCGTCCCCCCTAGTCACCAGCAGGTCACCCCATGGGCACAGAGCAGCAACTGGGACACCTCCCATCTCAGTTCCCTAGGACGGCCCCCAAGGCCTGGCCCCAGCCCCCACGACAGCCTGCTGCAGGGTACAGCCCCACTGAGGTGGGACTGTGAGTGCCGAGGAGAACCTCTGGCCCTGAGGCACCCCCACCAGGGCAGGCAAAGCCCAGCAGGAGCCACTGTCTTGGGGCCAGGCACAGGGAAATGTCCTTTCCCACCTGAGCAAGCCTGCCGGAAGGGGCTACCTGCCCGTCCAGCCTGCCACGGAGGAGGGGGTGCACACCCAGAGAGCTGGGGAACATGGCAGGGCTGCCCAGCCACGGGCTGTGCTCAGACATGAAGCCCCATCCCCCGTCCACACTCTCTGCACCGCCTGGTCAGCCCACAGCCCGCACCAGGTGGCCTCCTGGCCCCAGACCCTGGCTTGTGCTCAGGGCTCCTACCGATCCAGACTCTAAATTCTCCCACCCCGAGACCATCCCTCTCCTCCCGCCACCTTCCTCATGGCCTCGAGGTCTCCCCCTTCCCGTGCTGGTGACATACGGGAGGCCTGTGATCCCCCAAGTAAGCCAGGCCATGACCAGAGGACCAGGCCCCAGAGAAGGTAACACAGGAAGAGGCACCAAAAGGAACTCCAAGCTTCACCAGGAACCAGGGGAGAGGGACAGGGCAGAGGAGGCTCGAAGGGGACGGTGGGAAGAGACCGGATGGCCGTCCTCCTCCGCACTGCGCCTGCCATGCAGCCCACCAAACCACGGGCGGACCTCCGGCACGTCAGCGACTAATGCTCACTCCCTGTGAGGTGCGGCCAAAGCCACCCGGGGGCCTCAGAACAGCCGGGCCGGGTGACAGGAGGCCGCGGCCAGGAGCGCCCAGTGGAGCTCGAGGGCTGGGGCGCTCTCCTCTCCCCCGGGGGGTCCTCCCTCAAGCCTCTCAGTGGCACTTGATCTCCAAGCCCCAGGACGACCAGAGCAGGTGCTGCCCATGGAGGCCGTGCTGCACCTGCCGGGGTGGGAGCACCGGAGACGCAGGAGCGCCGAGTGTCCGAGCAGCCACCGAGGCAGGAGGCCGGGTCCAGTCTGCGTGGGTGGGAGGACGAGGTTCTGCACCGGCCACCAGGCCGCTGCGGAGAGCTGGGGGGAGGGGAGCAGGCGGAGGCAGGAGAGAAGGTAGGGCTTCCCGCAGCTCCTGGAACTGGAAGCCTCTCCCCAGTCAGGGGAAGGACAGGGAGCCCTGGGGGTCTGCAGAGGAAGGGGGTGCCCAGACCAGGGTCAGGGTGTGGAGGTTGCTACGGGAATCCCGCTTCCTCCTTGGTCTGGGCCTCTCCCTGACAGCCGGCTCCACCGAGACCCATTACGGGGAGACCAGACCCCACACCCCCAGCTACACTGGGAGTCGCCTCATGGTGGGGACGCAAAGGGTCCTGGGAGGTTGGGGGCCAGAGGGCAGGAAACCCGAGTGGACCGGGCCGTAGAGTCGTGCCCCCTGACCCCAGCAGCCGGGCAGGCCAGGCGCACACAGGAAAGGCTGCTCTCCTGGCGGCTGGCGGGGGCAGGGGTTCCCCAAAGAGGAGGGGGACAGGATATCCTGGCTCGCTTCCCCAGCAGGGAGAGCGTGCCCAGGCTTGCAGGGCCCAGTGGGACAATGGCTCCCACATCTACCCACCTGCTCAGCCCTTCAAGGCCAAGGGCACGACGCTGGCCAGCCACAGCAACAATCCTGTCCCTTTCATGGAGTGACTCCGCAAGGACGTGGCCTTCTCTCACACCATCTCAGACACTTCTTAGAGCCACAGGAGGGCCAGAGTGGCTGCCAGCCACCCTGGGCCCTGGCCACTCAGCCACAGGCCACCGCTTTGACCCCAGTTCCAAGGTGAGGTCCCCTCCAAAGACTGGCCAATCCAGGGCCTGCTGACCTCCTAGACACATGGGGGGGGCAGTCACCTTCCCAGGCCCCAGCTAAGCCACATGCCCTGCCTGGCCAGGATCCCCTCCAGCCCCCAGCCCACGTCAGGGGAGCTGCAGCGGCTGTCCACTCCCCAGGGCCGCAGCATACCTCCTACGGGGCAGGGCCCAGAGCAGGAAATGACTGACCCAAGGTCACACGGCCACTCCAGGAGCATTCCTTCCTGGCTCGCCCCCGCGCGGAAGATGCTCGGCCACTATCTCCAGGAGCCACCCCTGCCGGCCAGCTCCTAGAGAAGCCGGGCAAAGGCAACTCTGCTGAGCAAACTTCCGAGAGCTGAACAATCGGAATCAGGAAGAAAACACGAGTGTAAGCAGAGACTTCCTCTGGGGTGCGGCGAGCCCTCTTCCTCCACACGGCACCACCGCGGCCAGGGAGCCCAGGCGGCGGGCACCCGCAGACCTGCACCCCTGGGACGCACACCAGTGGGGCTTCAGGCTGCCCCTCGCCCTGGCAGCTGTCCAGAGGTGGGGAGGCACCGTGACACCTCCTGGCGGCCCTCCAGGCATGCCTCCTGCCTGCGCCCGGCACTGGCCTCTCAGCAGGGTCTTCTCCGGGACCCAGCTGTGGAGCCCATCCCACCCCTGGGCTTCTCAGGAGAGGGCCGGGAGGCAAGCAGCCCGTGTGAGCAGCGGCACCCACAAGGCTGACATTGGCTGGACTTTGACACAGCTGGTGTCTGACTCGTGGGATGCCTTGGGGTCCGTGCATGTGGACCCTCCCCCACGCCCTGAGACGAGCCACTGCTGCAGCCATGGGCAGGGCTGTGCCCTCCCCCAGATCAGCCGCAGTCACGGGGCACGCATGCTCTGACACTGTGGCAGGTGGGGGCTGGGGTGGGGAGGAGGCTTCAAGACTTGGGCCCATCCATGACTCCAGGGACACAGTCCCCAAGACCTGCCTTCCTGCTGCGAAAGCCTCCTTTGCACAGAGGGAGCACCCCTGATCCTACCTACGCTTACAGAGGAGCCAAAGCGTGAGGCTGAGGCTGCCCCCTCCCCGCCCTGCCTCACCTGCCCAAGACCGTGCTCCAGGCCAGCCGGAGCCTGACCCCCGCCGCACCCCTGGGGCCCCAGTAGCCGCCGCCGGCAAGAGGTAAAAGGGTCCTGAACCCCTGCCCTCTGCCTTCCCAGTTATCTCCCAGCCACTGGCTGGCCAAGGCAGCAGGAACGAGCACCTGTCACCACCAACAGGAAACCAGAGGGAGCCCCCCAGTCCTCATGATGCGTGGGGGGATGGCCAAGTGCGGGCTCCCGGGCCAGAGGCTGGCACTGTACCAAGAGGCTGAGGGCTGGGCAGCCAGGAAGTGGAACCACAGAAAGGCAGGGGAGGGCTCCAGGCGGGCAGCAAAGAGGGTGGCCCCAAGGAGGTGACTTCCTTGTACCCCCCGCCTGAGGAATGGAGTGGCCCGCCCTGCCCCACGCAGGCACGCGCAGCAGGCATCAGAGCCACCTGGGTGACAGAGCCCAGGTGCACCCTCTGGGACACAGCTGCCGCCCATTGAGGGCTGGAAACGTGGGCCCAATCCCGCCCCTCCCTGGCGCCCCCTCCAGCCTCCTCTGCTTCAGGATCCTAGTCCGGGCGGGGGGGGGGGGGGAGGCCTTCCCCGCAGCCACAGGGACCCCTCAGGGGACAGGGCTCAGCCTGCCACCCTCTGGGGCAGCCCTGCACCCGCTGACCCGGGAGATGCCCCACAAGTGGCCTCCCTTGAGCGGGGACAAGTTGTTGCCACAAACAGGAGCCTCGGACCCTCCCCTCCTGGAGGCTCCTGAGTCCTGGGCACCCGCCGACCGTGAGAAGTTCTCTCCTTTGCACCCAAGGGCAAGCTCCCAGGCACGCGTCCTTTCCCAGGAGGATTAACACCTGGACCGTCCTTCCCGGGAGGAGTGCAGCCAACTTCTGGGCTGGGCAGCCTCCCCCCACATGCCCGGGCAGAGCCAGCGGGAAGCCCCCCTGCCCCGGAGTCGGACCCACACCGCCCTGGACTTCACTGGACGGGCTCCTCAGAGTCGCTGTTTCTCCCATTAAACTCTTCCTCCCCCCCCCCCCCCCCCCCCCCGGCAGCTCCCAGTCGCAGCGGGCGCGGTCCCCGCAGCAGCAGGTGGCACGAGACAGCCCCCCCCCGCGCCCCTTGCGGCCCGCGGAAGCCCCGGGGCGCGGGCGGTACTCACACAGCGAAGTGGTAGACGAAGCACTTCCAGCCGGTGGGGCGCTCGAGGAAGTTGTAGACGCGGCCCTGGATGTGGGTGCGCGCGAGCAGCGGGCGGCGCGCGCTGTAGATGGAGACGCGCGGGTCGAGGCTCACCGGCGGGCGCGCCGCAAGGTCGGCGGGCGGGGGCGCGGCGGGGGGCGCGAGGGGCGCGGGCCCGGGGGCGCCGGGGGGCGCGATGGGTGCGTAGAGCGCGCCGCCCGCCGGGCCGCCCTCCGCCAGCTCCAGCGAGAAGGGACACTTCTTGGCCAGGCCCGAGCTGCCCCGCCGGGAGCCGGGCAGGCGGCCGCAGCCCCAGCGCTCCTTGTCGGGCCTGGGCGGGGAGGAGGCGGCGGCCATGGCCAGGCAGGGCGCGCGGGGGGCCGGCGGGCGGCGGCGCGGGGAGCTGCGGCGAGGGCGGGCGCCGGGGGCGCAGTGCGGGAGGCCGCTTCTGCCGGCCGGGCCGCGGGGGGCCGCTGCCCGCCCCGCCCGGGCGTGGGGGCGGGGCCGGAGGGGGCGGAGGCCACGGGCGGGTCCCCGGGGATGGCGGCCCCGCCCCTGGCCAGACGCCCCGCCCGGACCAACCGGCGCTCCCGGGCGCCCCAGCCCGCGCCCCGGGCCGTTCTCCCGCTTGGCAGCCGGGTCCCGCCCGGTCGGCGCCCACCTGCTCCTCCCGCCTTTCTGCACTCACTTGCTCCTCCCGCTCGGTCCAGCGCTCCTCTGCTCCGCCCCACTTGCGCCCACGTGCGCGCCCCGCCCCCACGCCCACCTGCTAGCCCGGTGCGGAGCGCCCCGCTGAGCTGGGGAGGAAGGCCGGGGCGCAGGTGCAGCGACTGCCAAACGCCGGGTCAGGGCAAAGAGCTGGAGAGGGCACGGGCACCCACTTCACCGGAGGGAGGCTGGGGTTAATGGGAGAAAGGGGGGGCACCCTAGGGCACGCGCGGACTCACCGTCTTGACACTCGCAGGGCGGCGGGTGAGCTCCTCCAACTCCCTGAGCAACCCCCTTCCCTGTGCCCGCCCATTCACCCTGCGGGTGAAGAGAAATGCAGTCGGGTAGGTGCCCACTGGGGGCCATCGGACAGGAGGCAAGCCTGGGTCACTGTCGGTCAGGGACAGCCATTGGGAGCCCTGCCCATGGGGGATGTGGGGCCCACTGGAGACAGCCCGTCAGCGGTGCGGGCAGGGCCTGACCGCGGGGCAGGTCACGGCAAGGCATTTTCAAGGACCTAGGGATGGGCAGAATGGGTGTTTTGTCCTCCTGGAGCTCCGCCCTGGCTTTGCCATGGCACCCCATGGATTTCCCCGGAAGCCAGGGGTGAGGGGTTTAGAGGCAGGATGGGTCCGGTGTGTGAGGTCCTCCACCCTGCCTTGGGCCATTGCTGGGCAGGCAATTGGTTCCCTGCACTTTGGGGTGTGGGAGTGAAGGATGGGGGAGGGGGACGTTGCCCAGGGAAGAGGGGTCACCGCAGGACTTTCATGTAAGGGACCGGAACGTACCAGACACTTCCCCGGCCTTCTTGAGCACCCAGGCTGATTGATTTCACGTACCCGCGCCCCCCACCAGCAGAAAACCAGGCCTTGCTGATGGCTAGGATCTGACGACCCCCCACGACCAGCCGTTTGTGTTCCCAGACAAATGAGTGACGCGGGTCCCAGCCTGTGCCCAGCACTCCCGAGACTGCAGGGCCACGGAGGCTAGGGAAGCTCCCTGAGGAGTACAAACCCGGTCAGGCAGCCAGAGGGAGGTGGAGAGTCTGCCTCCGCAGAGCCCCAGGGGACAGGCTGGGGCATACAGCGGGCATTCAGTCGGTGCTTTCTGAATGCATGCACGTGGGAGCGAGCGCTGCCCACACGGCCACTTCGCCCTCCAAAGGAGGACGACGATCTTCACTGGGTGGTGTTGGAACAAGTGCAGAGCCGTGGAGGAAGGAGAGAAAAAAAGTATGCTCGGACCCACCTCACCTGGGCCACGAAGAGCAGGTTTCAGAAGGATCAGAGGCTTAGATATAAAAGTCGAGCTGGGGTCACGTGGGTTCTGTAAGCAGGTCCGGGGAATTCCGCAACCACCTGTAGGCAGGGAAAACGCGTCCAACGGCGCTTGAAGTCCAGACAATAGCTGGAATTAGCAAAGTCGGAAAGACCAATGAGCAGCGGGCAAGAGTGTTTACGACCTCGATGGCAGGTCAAGGATTAACCACGCTGGCTGGTGAGGGACATCGACATGGGAGAGACCACAGACAGCCCGAGGAGAGGTGGGCCGAAGACGCCAAGAATTCCCAGGGCAAGGGGGGGGAGTCTGTGATCTTTGCACCTAAGAAAAAACAAGCAACGTCAGTGGCAACAAGTAAAATGCAAATTAAAAGTGCTTGCTGGCCGACGGCATTGCTCCCCTATGGGATTGGCGGTGGTCCAGACGTTTGGACGTCCGCACGCTCCGAGGGCGAGGCCCCCAGGGTCCGCGCACGCATATCGCCAGTGGGCGTTACTGGCCACGCGCTCAGGGAAGCTTCACTTTCAGGAACGGACCCAAAACCCCGTGGAAGGCAGAACACAAGGCACGGGGTGCTGGTCACGACAGGAAACCTCGCAGACGACGGGGACGTCCCTCCAGGAGCTGAACGGAGCGCCGCACAGCCCTCCGGAGACCCCGTTGTCAGTATTTTCACCAGCGTTTGAGGTCGGAGGAACTCAAAGAGCCCCCGTCACAGCAGAGCTAGTACTCTTAGTACTCTTACTTTGGGATTATGCATGGGACGTTAGGTTCCTTGAGAGCCAAGACTTTCGGTGTAAGGGAGGGAGGAGGAGGAAACCCGGGAGGTACAACCCATCCTTGAGTTCGAATCGGGAACATTGGCATTAACCTCTGTGCCCTTTGTCTGCAAACAAAGTTAGTCTCTTGCCCGTGCACCGAAAAGTTTCAGGAGGGGCCTGTCCACAGCAGGACGATCCGAGTGTGAAACAGAATCACGGAGCAGAAGACACCCAATATCTTAAAAAGAACCTCCGTTCACAACGACGCAACGAGAGAGCCTCCTTGACCCTCTGCTGGTAGCTCGGGCTCCTTGTTCTGCAGCCGAGTATGGAAGGGACGGTCGTGCGGGTCCTGCCCGCCCCGTTGGTACTGACCTTCAGGAGGAAGAAGCCACAGGTGCCGCACATGGCGCTACTTCCTCCTGGCCCGTGGGTCCTGTGATGTCAGGGACAGCTTTGAAGCCATCGGCAGGCAGGGCGGGGTGCGAGTCGGGGCAGAGATTAGACCCAACGACCGCTGAATTGGCCATTGTTGGGCGGCCGCTGAATAAGGCTGTGACAGGAACAACCGGACTTTTGTGTCTGTTTCTGTATTTTTAAAATTATGACAGGTCGCCCCCCACGCACCTGGGGAGGCTTGGAGGGCCATGTGCCCGGCTGGGGCCGTGGCGGGGAGAGAGCAAGGGGCTCTCCGGATGCCCTGAGCCATGTGGGAAGCTGCTCCAGGGACCCTGGGCCGTGGTAGGGGGACTCTGGGAAGCATGGGAAGCCGGCCGGGGACTGCCGAGAGCTCCCTGCGGGCTCCCAGGAGCCGGGAGTGGCCTGGGAGAGGGACTGAGGCCCTGGGCTGACCGGTGGGAGCGGGCAGGGGGTGAGGCCAGGTGTGCAGGCATGGGGAGACGGGTTGGGACTCACTGGGCTCAGGGAGGGAAGGGCCCAGGCCCCCAGGAGCAGGAAGTACAAGCCTGACCCAGGCCCCGGCTGACCAGCTGCTTTTCAGATCGGCCCTCCTGCCCACAGCCCCCACCCCAGGCTGAACACGGCCCTCAGCTCCCCTCGTGGCCCCCTGCATCCCGCACCCACCCCACATTCCTTCTCTGGGGCCAGAGGGTGGTCAAAGACTCTTGGGTAAAATGAGGCTGGGGACGGTGGGCATGTGTGGCTCCTGCCAGGTCTGTGGGCCGGGGGGCACCACCAGAGGCTTCCCAGCTGGCGACCTCCGACTCAGCCTCCAGTCCTCACTGAGCACCCATCGTTCCAGCAGCAGCCCTGCCCTCCTGGGAGTTAGGGTGCACGGGGAGAGCGGCAAGAGGGGGAGGGCAGGCTGCTGGGGGCAACCCTCTGGCTGGTGACGGTCCCTCGGAAGCATGACAGCACACTGGGGAAGGCTTTTCCCCCTGCCGCCGGCCCCACGCTTGCCTTTTCTCCAGCCTGGCCCATGGGCGGCTGTGCACATGGGCCCTAGACACTTGCCCTCTGCGGAGACCCCTGCTGCCCCAGTCGGCGGGGACAGCAGCCTGAGGCAGGGTCTCCAGCTGCTGGACACGGAACGGCCTGGGCCTGAGCTCCTCTTCCTCCCACACAGGGGACACTGAGCATCCCCAAGTCTAGGCACCACACTAGTACAGAGGCCACACGGGAGTCCTTGGGTGCCGAGCTAACCTCGTCTCTCCCCCTGGTGGGCTGGGTCAATGTTACGCCACAGAGCCGGCCAGCTCCGACCGTGTGCCCGGCCCCACCAGCAAGAGGCCTCGCCTCGGTGGGTCTCACGGCCAAGCAGGACGGACCGCGCTGGACAGGCCGTCACTGCACAGGTACCAGGGAGGTGGGAGGCCCCTGCCCTGTCCCCTCCACTTGCCGCCCGAGCTCACTGCCCCACCTCCTTCCAGGGCACTAGGCTAGGGGCTGTGTGTGGGCCCGTGTGTGTGCACATATTACAGTGCACGTGGGCACACACGGGTCATGCCTGTGTACAGGTATGGCACATACGTATGCATGTGCACCCACACAAGCCCTTTTGTGACCACAGTGGGACGGAGGTGCCCTGTCCACACCCCTAAGGACAGCCCTGGGGCAGTAGGGTCTGGTGGGGCAGGAAGGAAGAGGCTGTGGGAAGAGAGGCCAGGGCAGTCCGAGTTGACGGCCACACCCACGGACTCACACACCCCCACGCTCCGCCCTCCTAGCCCACGACCCCAAGTCCCGCCCGGCGTCCCATGGGAGAGTGGCAAGCTTCCCTGTGTTTTCTTTGGTCTGAGGGTAGCTCATGCGACATCACGGCTCCCCCGGCTCCTCTACTGCTCCTTGTTCGGGGGAGTCCCCGAGACAGCTCTCGAGGCACAGCCCGGCCCCTCCGCAGCCCTTCTGCACATGGGGCCCCTGGCACTTGCTTTGTGGGGGGCTCGGCTTCGGAAGGGCGTCGTAGCTGGTCCCCTCCCGTCCCCCCACCAGCCATGGAGGCCCCCTCCCCTTCAGAGCTCGAGCCCTGGGGACCAGCCCCGAGAATCCCAGCAACGAGTGTCAAGGCAGCAGCTACCATGGGGCAAGTCCCGCTCGCAGCCGTCCTGGCTGCGGTCCCTGGGGACGGAGAAGTCAGCTTGGGGACTTGGGCTCAACCCCGGCTGGCGGCCCGCCTGCTAATACCTCTGCTGCGAGCGCGCCAACTGCTCACGAAACTGAGACTAGACCTTTGCGGGCCCGTCCAGCTGTCATGAGCATGTGCGGCCTCGTGCCCTTTGGTGAAATCACCCCAAAAACATGCCGCTTCAGACATTCAACCTAATCCTTGGTTTCCTGGTTGCCTGCAAGGGTGGGGTCTGCGGTCCTCCAAGCCAGGCAGGGTCCCGGGGGGGCACACCCCTGCCCAGCCCAGCCCGGAGAGTGTGGGCCACTTCTGGTAACCAAGAGCCGCCTTCACAGGGCACGCCCCCCACCCCGCCGAGAGAGCAGCCCTCACCCCTGCACCCGGCCTCCACTGCCCCTGCTCTAGGAGCTTCTGACACCCGAGCAGGCCTTTCCTTGCTGGACAGGCAGGTGGGTGTCCCCGGCCACCTGGAGAATGGAGGGCAGGGGGACCCGGACTAGGTGGTCTGTCCCTCACCCCCCAAGGCCAGCGGGGCCATTTCCTGGCCAGGGTCCTTGTCCGCTTGGCTGGTGTGGCTGACTCGGCACTTCAGCCAATGGGTGGCTCCTCTGAAGGGGCTCCTGGGGCCTACCTCAGAGCCAGAGCCAGCCTGGGCCTCCGCCAAGAGTGGACTTGGACAGGACAGGTGAGCAGGTCAGGCCAAAGGCTGGCAGGGAGGCTGGGGGGAGCGGGTGGAGCCAAGAGCGAGACGGGATGAATGGAGGAGAAGAGGCAGGGATGAGTCGGGCGGCGTGCCAGGACTCCCTGGGCGCCTACTGAGTTCCCAGCCTCGCTTGGCTCCAGTGCAGGGGAAGCCCGGTGAGCGGAAGGCCAGGCCCGGCCGTGGGGGGTAGAGGTCTCATCTGGGAGATCCACGAACCAAGGGAGAAGCCACAGGGAGCCTCGGAGACCGTGCACAGCACCTTGCCTAGCCCCTCCGCTGCTCCCCCGCAGCTCCCCGAAGCCTGTGAAAGAGCCATCCCTGCGGGCCGGTGGGCCCCGGAAGGCTGAGACGGACTCACCTGGCTGTGCGTCCAGGTGCACACGAGGGGTGGCAAATGGGGGTGACCGGGTGGCTGGAGAGGGGAAGGGAGGCGTGGGTGGGGGGTGGGGGGGTGGCAGGACGGATGGATGGATGGGGGTGGGTAGGTGAATGGATGACGGACAGACGGACCACCCTTCCCTCAGTTACTTGCGCAAACATCACCTTTGTGATGAGGTAGTCCCTGACACGCCCATTTAAAAATAAAACCCCCAACCATGTGTCCTTCCCTTCTTTTTCCACAGCCGTTTTAATCATTTCTTTCTTTTATCTAGTTCTGGTATGTTTCATTGTTCATTGTGTCTCGTCTGCCCCCGGCACAGTGTCGGCACAGGGGAGTCGCTCGATAACCGGTGACAGAAGGAGCGGAAGGGTGACGCATGGCGGGGACAGCGGGGGGTGCCCGGGGACCAGGAGGTGGGGGCCCCCATGGAACCCTGCCTGTAATAAGCCTTGCCGGCCCCGGAGAAGGGGAAGTGGGTTTCTTCACACACACAGACACAGACGCAGACACACAGACACACAGATACACAGACACACAGACACACAGACACAGACACACAGAAACAGAGGTCCCCGCACCGCACGCTCACTTCCCCAGGGCCCTGGGGCCTGGAGGGCTGCAGTGACTACAAGGTCGCAGGGCTCGGTTGGGACTGCTGTCCCAGCCCAACAGCCCTGCCAGCGGCGTTGTCACGTGCTCGCCTCGCCAGGGGACCAGGCGTCTCTGCCATCACGGGAGGGTTAGCCGCCAGCCCCACAGCCCCTCCCGCAGGTGCGCACGCAGCAGGAGGGACAGACTCCGAGTGCCCCAGGGGACGTGGGAGCCCCCTCCCTGGGGATCCCCCTCCCTGGGCCCAGCCTCCTGCAGCCACATCTGCTCTGGCTGGCCTGAGTGGAGGGCCGCCCCCCATGCTGGAGGAGACGCTCCTTTATTTGTCGTTCTGCCTTGGACCCGCAGCACCCTCCAAGGGCCGGGGTGGGTGTGTGCCTGCCGGCAGGCAGTCCACAGGCCCTGCTCCAGGAAGAGAGGACTGGAAGGAGAGGGCGTGAGCCTAGGCCTGGGGGAGGGGTGGGCCAGGTTGACGGCCCCTTCCAGGGTTGATGGAAACTTGGGATCCTGGCAGAGAGGTGGCCAACGTAGGTGCTGCCCAGGAGGCTGGACGCTGGAGGCCTCGCCGCCACCCTCTGCCCCTTCCTTTTCTGGTCCCTGCTCCTGGGGACGGAGGACAAGGGCCCAGCAGCCAGACCCAGGATCCTGGGCTAGGATCCCGAAGGACCCTCAGGACCTGGCTGGGGCCATGGGGGACGAGGGTCCTCTAGGGACGGCTTCGCAACCACGGGTTCTGGGGCGGGCAGGCGGGGGGGTGCTGGGTCTGCTGAGCCGTGTAGATGGGGCGGCAGACCCGGGACAGCGGGGAGGGTGGCGGTCTGTGTTGTTCTGCATGGGCGACCTTGAAAGCCACGGAGCTCTTAGCTTCTGCTGGGGGCATTCGGGTGGGCGCTTGGTGGCCCTGTCCTGCAGAACCTGACCTGTCCTCTGTACCCAGGAGGGGCCAGAGGGGCATGCCCTCCTGAGGACCAGGGCAGGACCCTCCCTGTCCCAGGGTCCCCAAGTCTGGCCTCATGTGGACCTGGGGAAGCTTAGGGTTGGAGGAGACCCAGGGCCAGGGGCCCGCTGTGGCCCATGGCTTTTGTGGATGAGACAAAGGAGCGATGGTAGTCAGAGGGGCGCCGACCTTCCTGCAGGTGACACCCTGTGTGGCCGGCGGCAGGCACGGGGCAGGTCTGCCCGTCCAGGGCCACACGGGTGCTGGCGTCCTCCTTCCCAGGACTCAGCTGCGTCTCTGTGGGTCTCTGTGGTCAGCCTGCCCACCTACCCCCCACCATAGAGGGACAGTGACCTGGGGATGCTGGTCCCACTCTCTGCCCATGTGGCCACAAAAGGTCACGTGAGAGCAGTCCCGTCCATCGCGTGCGGTGCCGGCCCCCTGGCCAACTGCACAAAGTGAGGAAGGCTGGTCCGGATGCACCCCCGGCCCAGCTGAGTTTGTCCCGTCTGCCCCCAGTGGCTCACACACAGACACACACCCCTGCACACTTGCTCGGTCCCCCAGCAGCTGTGGTCTGAGCCTAGGAGGCACCAGCGGCCTCAAGGGCCCACAGCTTCGAGCAGGAAGCAGACGGGCAGCAAACAAGTACATGGAAAGTCACTCCAGAGGGCCAGGTTCCCAGAGAATACCACCAGGAATCGAGGGAGAGAGACCCGGTAGACCCCTGTGCTGTGGAGGGGGGGGGGTGTGGAGGAGCAGGGGGACAGCAGAAGGGAGGTGGGGACAAGGGAGCAAAGGGGAGTCCAGACGCCCGGAGAGAGGGAGGTAGGCGATGGCCAGGGGAGGACAAGGGCCACGGGCTAGTTTGTGTTCCGTGCGACAATAGGGAGCCATGGAGGGTTGTAGGCAGGAGAGAAGCATGGGTTGGTACTGGGCTGGGGGTGGCTGGGGAGGCGTGTCCAGGAGGCAGAGACAGAGGGGCAGGACAGGAACGGAGGAAGGGAGGGGCCCAAGACTGCCCTGCCCCACAGGCTGGTGAGTCTGGGGAGACCCCCTCACTCTGCACCCTCCCCGACACCTGCAGGGTTCCCAGCAGGGTTCTCCAGGCTGCAGGGGTGGGGGGTGTGAGCCCAGGCTGGTCCTTCAGAGGTGGGGACTGGCCCTGCAGAGCCCCCAGCTGCCCGCCTTACCAGGGCTGCGATCTGGCCCTCTGCACATGGCCTGTTCAGAGTCTGGTCCATGGGCCCTGAGGCCCCGAGGGCTTGTGGGTTCCACATGCTCGGGTCCCCTTATTTCCTAAGTGGTCTCAGAAAACCCGTCTACCCGCTGGGTGGGCTCCCGGCAAAGCTACGGGCGGCACCACAGGCGCTGGTCTGAGCCCTCCCGTCCAAGGGCAAAGCTGGTTTCTGCCACCCAGACCACCTCCGCGTCCTAAGGCGATTGCGGTCCTGGGGCGCCCTCTGGTGGCTGTAGGGGTCCCAGAGAGCAGGGCCTGAGGCCGTCCCCCAGTCCTCCCTGAGCTCCAGATGGATCCCGGGGGAGATGGTCTGGGGAGGGGCCTACAGAAGGGTCATCGGGGCTCTGTGGCCAGGTGTGACCCAGCGATTCCGGAAGATGGACTATTCGGGGACCCGCTTTTCAGAGAAACTGAGGCCCAGAGTGGTTCAAGAGCCTGAAGGATGCTCAGGGCGTGAGCCCTGGGTTCTGGGGTTCCCGACGGCACCCCACACACCCCGCCTGGCCTGCATGAGAATGCTCAACAGGGGTCACCTCTAGGACCCCGTGCCCCAGGGTCAGCTGTTCCTGCTGGCTAGAGAGAGAAACTGAGGGACGTCAGTGTGGCTTGGCCGGACCCAGCCCTGGGCCACACATGGAGCGGGTGACAGCCAGAGGCCCCTACGGGAAGCCCCTGTGGGAACCCAGAGGCCAGAGAGGCTGGCCCTCTGAGCCAGCGGCTTTGGGCACAGCAGGCCTGTGGGTCTGCCGTGCCCTGATCAGGTGGTGCCCTTGCTGGTCATGGCATTGGCTGCCCAGGTGCCAGGGCTGCAGGGCAGGGAGGGGGAGGAGCAGGGAGCTGGCAGGCAGGTGTCCCGTGTGCTGGGCTACCCTCACTCTGCTCGCTGGCAGCAGCCGCATGTCAGGGCGCCGGGAACAGGGACGGCAGGTAGGTGCCCCGGGCTGCCAGCCTCCAGGTGGGAGTCGGAGGAGGGGTCCCCTGCTCCCAGGTGGGGCAGTGGGTGCTGTGGAAGGGGACGGGCTCTGGCCATCTCCTTGACTCCTGTTTTAGTCACTGGGTCTGGAGGGAACCCTGCCTTCCCGGGGCGGTGGCGGGACAGCCTCTCTCTGGGTGAGGCAGGGCCTTTGGGAAGGGGAGGCCCCTCTGCCCCCGGCCCACAGCCAGCGCTCGGGGCGAGTCTGGGGAAGAGGGATGGCTCCAAGGCCCGGGGTCCTGGTCTGCCCAAACCACCAGGAGAGTCGGGGGGGCTCCAAGGCAGCCCCTGTCCGGGTGGGGAGACTCACCCGCGCTGCCCTCTCCCAGCTCCGCGCCCTCCACGCCTGTCCCAGCGAGACCCACATCCTCACGAGGGGACAGGGGGGCCATGGTGCTGCCCTCTGGCCTACAGAGCCTGGTGTGGGACTGGTTGGGGCCTTTTCCCTGCTGCTCTCCCCCTGCATCTCTCGGAGGAAGAGAAGGGCCCAGAGAGGTTGAGGGGCCTGCCCGAGGTCACACAGCGTGGGGAGGAGCTGGAGCAAGACTCCTGGGGCCCAGCTGCCTGGCCGCGTCCACGCTGGGGCCGTTTCCCTGACGGCCTCTGGAAAGCGGTGGCTGTTTGCACCCCTGGCGAGAGCCCCCACTACTTTTGCGGACAGGACTGGAGATTTTGCCTCCATTTCCCGGATCAGGATGTGTGGGAGAGGATTCCAACCAGGGGTTAGACAGGATCCCACCCATGGCTTCCTTGACCCCCCCCCACCCCAGAACAAGGGTGCATTGAAGCCCCAGAAACCTGCTCATGCAAATCCTATTTGCGCGCCCTGCCCGCCGGGCACATTTGCCTGGCCTCGGGCAACGTGCCGCCACCAGCACCCCCAGCGCCTGGCACCACCCCCAAATGTTCCCCCACCCTGTCCCCAGGCTGGATGGGGGGTGAGGGGTGGCCGTTGGATGATGAGGTTGGTGCTCCCCACTTCTGCTCGGAACCCCATGTCCCATCAGTGAGGCCAGAGGCCCAGAGTCAGATGAGGAAGGCCAGCGGCCACACCCTGCCGTCCCTGCCAGGCCCCCTGCCCCGCCCAGCCAGCCTGAGGACTGGGCCCCAGGCCCCAAACCCCCAGCGCCCCCCACATCCCACTGTATGCCTCCTGTTTGCGGCACGCATGTCCAGATGTGGCCAGAAGTGACCAGACTAGGCAGCTGGCCTGACAGGTCCTGGGCAGGCGGGAGGGAGGGAGGGCTGGTCCCAGACAGCAGCCCCGTGGTCCCTGTCCTGGCCCCCCGCCCCCCAGCGAGCCACACACTCTCCCCACCTCGCCACCTGTACCGTGGGTAGAGGAATGTCCCCCAGAACCTCAGAATGGGACCGATCAGGGGGATGCGGTCTTCACAGGTGTCACTGCTTAAGATGAGGTCAGAGTGGGGACAGTAGGCCCCTATCCATCGACCAGTGTCCCCATGAGATGAGGAACGTTTGGACAGAGAGACATGGGAAAGGCCACGGAAGGTTGGAAACAGACACTGGGGCCCGGGGACCACTGCCCAGGGACACCTGGAGCCCCCAGGAGCCAGAGGGGGCAGGGAGGGGCCCATGACGCCTTGATGTGGGACTTCTGGAGCCAGGAGCCAAGGGCTCTGAGCCACCCTATTTGTGGGACTTTGTTGGAAATGCCCTGTACCCCGTCCCATGGGCCCCGGCCCGGGCCTTGTCGCTTCCCAGACACACCCAGGCCTTGTCCAGGTCCCCAACTCCTGTTAAACAGTCACCAGCCTGGAAAAGCCACATTCAAATCCCGCCCAGTTTCCTGCTCAGGGAGGGGGAAGCCAGGAGGATTTGCATCCCACCGGGGAGCCAGGTCTGGATGCAGGAGAGCTTGGGGGAAGCTCACCCTGGCCTGGGGTCTGCGGGAGGTCCGGGGTGTCACCAGCAAGCCTGTCCACCTCAGTTCCTCGGCCCTCTGGGCTGGTGACTGCAGAAGTGTCCCGGACGGCTTCACACAGGACCCAGCACTGTGCGTCACCTCCCAGGGCCGCAAGCTCTCCAAGGAGCGGCTAGGGGTCCTGCCTCTCCTCTCCCAGCTTCCAGGGCTCCAAGCGGTCCTGGGCTTGGGGGCACATTGCCCTGGCCTCTGCCTGTGAGGTCACGTGGGCTTCTATCCCTTCCTTGCGAGGACACCGGTGCCTGGGTTAGGAGCCGCCCCAACGACCTCGACTCATTCCACGGGACGCCCCATCCACAGGTGCCGGGAGCTGGGACTTGGGTGCGTCCGTCTGAGGGCCCAGCGGGGTTGGCCGTGGGGGTGCAGGTCCCTGTCGTGCAGGCAAGGTTGCGCCCCTGCCCGTGAACACAGGCGGCCCCTCTCTAGCAAACACAGGGTGGGCCGATGGGGAAGCTGCCATGGAAAGGGGTTTCACCGAAGGACGTGTCCGGGGCGGGGGGCAGCGGGCATCCCGGAGAAGCTGGGAAACTGGCTCAGAGGGAGGGGTCTGGACCCGTGGCTGGGCAGCCGAGATGGTGGGGAGACCGGGCTTCACTGGGGGTGGGGGGGAGGGGGCAAGGCTGCTTGGCTGTCCCAGAACGCGCGGGGCCCCGGGCTTTGGGAGAGCCCTGGCCTGCAGGCTCACTCCCCACCCCAAATCGGCCGAGAAAACCGGCTGGGGCCAGGCGGCTGGGAGGTGGGGGCTGGCGGGTCGGGGAGACCTGGGGGTGCCCCAGCCAGGCAGGCCCTTGGGAGCCAGTTCCTTGCCACCTGGGCTGGTTGTGGGTCCCCAGCCCTGTGCGCCCGGTGAGCTGCCGGAGAGCGTCCGAGGAGCAGCGCTGGGCACGGAGCCTGGCTGCGGGCCAGAGGCAGGGCAGGAACGTGCCCTTCCCCTCCAGACCTCCAGGCAAGGACGGTGGTCTGTCCATCCCCCACATCCACACAGTCTTCCCCAGGCCCCCCTCAGGCCTCTGCTCCCGAGCTGTGGGCACCAGCCGACCTTACCAGCCAGCCCCCCACCCTGCCCAGGCACAGCCAAGATGTCCATCCCCATCCTGGGGCCAGTGGGCCGCGTGTCCAGAAGCCCATACGATGTTCTGGGTCTCTAGGACGCCCCCCACCAAAGCCTCTGCAGGAGTGGTGACTGGAGTGGCCAGCCTGAGGCGCCCCAGGGCGGGGTGAGTAGCAGGCTGGGGAGCCAGGCAGAGGGGGGCACGGTTTGCCTCTCCTGCCCTCACGGGCTGGCTCTGTCCCTGCAGAGCGGTCCTCATGCCGGAGGCCGGGGGCAGCTGCCCCTGGGGCCCCAGGATGGTTGCGTCAGGCTCGGGGCCTGGCCTGTGCCGGGGCGAGATCGAATTTGGAGGGTCTGGGAAGAAGCGAGGCAAGGTAAGGGGCTGCCGTCCTGCACACACCGACGCTGCGCCCTCACGCCTTGGGGGCCCGACCAGACCACCAAGTGCTTGTTGCCACCCCTGAGCTCCCAGCGCCTCCCCTGAACGCAGAGCGCCCCGGGCCACTCAGGGCCCGCTAGCTCTCAGGGCTGGGTTCAGAGCCCCCAGGGGAGGCAGAGCGCAGAGCTGCCCATGACCTCTGGTCCCCGTCTCCCACACCCACACGCACAGCACATCCAGGACCCCTCCTCTCTCCACACTTCCACCCCCCACGGAGAAGGAAGTAAGGCCCGGATGGTCAGTGCTGCCTGGGGCGTGGGCTGGTCAAGACAGGACCCAGCTGAGCCCTGGCTTCCTACAGCCACCCTGCCCTAAATGGTGTCAGCCTCTCTCCTCAGGGCCAGCACCCACATGTCCCCTGTGCCTGTGCCCCCCAGTGCCCGAGTGCCCAGCACCCCTACACCCAGTGCCCTTGTGCCCAGCACCCCAAAGCCAGTGCTCCAGTGCCCAGTGCCCCCATGCACAGCACCCCAGGACCCAGTGCCCCTTGCCCAGCACCCCCATGCCCAGTACCATAGTGCCCTCCAGTGTCTCATGCCCGCATACCCAGTGTGCAGCACTCCGTGCCGCGTCCCTACGCCCAGTGCCCCCAGGTCCCGCATCCCCACCCAGCACCCTGAGGCTGTGGTCATCCCGCCCCACAGTTCGTGAAGGTGCCCAGCGACGTGGCCCCCTCCGAGCTCTTCAACCTCCTGCTGGCCGAGTGGCACCTGCCTGCCCCCAACCTCGTGGTGTCCCTGGTGGGTGAGGAGCGTCCGTTCGCCATGAAGTCCTGGCTGCGGGATGTCCTGCGCAAGGGGCTGGTGAAGGCGGCCCAGAGCACAGGTGAGGCTCCCCCAGAGGCCCTGAGCGGGGAGCGCCACAGCCCATGGCCCGTGTGGCTTCCTCTGTGCGACCGGAGGTGAGAGCAGCTCCTCAGGAGGAGGGCAGCAGCTGAGGTCCCCCCGGCGCCGGGCCTCCCCCAGGAGCTGCAGGGGTACCCTGTGGGCCTCGGCGAGACACCCTCAGGGATGGCAGTGGGACCCCGTGCCTGCGGGTGAGCCCCCACCACCCTCTCCGCCTCCCTCCGGGGGCAGTCTGGCTGCACTGGGTCAGAACCAGCTTATCGGGCTTCCTGCTCAGGCCACCTGAGCCTGCGGAGACCCCGCTCAAGGTCTGGGGGGTTTCTGAGCTCCCTTGCCGCAGAGGCTGACAGACCCCACCGGGCCGAGCGCTTCCTAATTTGGAGAAACCCTCCAGGCTCTGATTCCCCGCACAGGCCACAGGGCAGAGCCGTGGCCCCCGCACAGGCCACAGAGCTGTGGCCTGCTGTTCAGGGAGCCTCCAGGGGCCCGGTCCCACAGGGCTCCCACAGGTCTGGGGACGTGGGCCTGCCTGCTGGCGGGGGACGACCTGGGGGCTATGGGCACACTGAGCCGCATGCCGCAGGGGCCTGGATCCTGACCAGCGCGCTTCGCGTGGGCCTTGCCCGGTACGTCGGACAGGCCGTGCGTGACCACTCGTTGGCCAGCACGTCCACGCGTGCCCGCGTGGTAGCCATTGGCTTTGCCTCGCTGGGCCGCGTCCTGCATCGTCAGCTTCTGGACAATGCCCAGGTGAGCGTCTGTCTTGGAACATGGGGATGGCTGGGCAAGGTGGACCTGGGAGGCAGGGAGGAGCCCATGCCCCCGAGTATCCCCTGCCCCAGTGGGAGGGATGTCTGCCTAGGAAGCCACCCGTGCAGTCTCGAAGGCTGACCACATCCCCCCATCCGCTGCCCATTGGTTATTTGGAAAACATCTCCTGAGGCCCTCCGTGTACCAGGCCTGCAGTGGACAGAGTAGTCTCTGCCCTCAGGGTCTCTGGGGGTGGGGCAGGCACCCTGAAGGCTTGGGACACTGAGGGAAAGCTGTGGGAGGGGAGCAGGGAGAGGGAAGAGGGAAGGAAGGGAGAAGGAGGGGAGAAGGAGAGGGGGAGGAAGAGGGAAAGGAAAGGGAAGGAGGGGGAAGGTGGGGAGGAGATGGGGATGGGAGGGAGAGGAAGCAGAGGAGGGGAGGGGAGGAAGAGGAAGGGGAGGAGGGAAGAGAAGGGAGGATGTAAAGGGGAGGAAAGAAGAGGAGGGCAGAGAGGGAAGAGGGAGGGAGGAGGGGAGGGGAAGGGGGTGCCTTGCACACGGCCAGCAGGTGGCAGCATCGGATAGGGCGTGGGGAGGGGTCCACCAGGCCCCCAGCCAGCGCAGACCTACCCTCTGCCCAGGACCAGGACCGAGGCCCAGACGGTCACCAGCAAGTCTGGGCAACCCCGGGGCGAGCAGCCTTGGCTCCCAGCCCAGGGTCTGTCTAAGGCAGGGCCGGGTTGTGAGGGGAGCTTTGTCCCGCCCTGGTTCCATCTGGAGGACCCATTCCCAGCCCGCACCCCCCGCCCCACCCGCCCCCGGCACCAGCCGCGCGGCCCGCCCTGGCTGGGGTGGGAGCAGGTCCTGGCAGAGCAGACCTGGCCCGGGCCTCATGCTGTGTGCGGGGCTGCGGGTCCAGGAGCACAGCCCTGTCCACTACCCCGCGGACGAGGGCAGCGGCCGGGGCCCCCTCTGCTCCCTGGACAACAACCAGGCGCACTTCATCCTGGTGGAGCCCGGGCCGTGCGGGACGGGGGACGAGCTGGCGGAGCTGAGGCTCAAGCTGGAGAAACACCTTTCGGAGCAGAGGACCGGCTATGGGGGTGAGGCCCGGCGAGGGGGCACCGCGCGGGCGGGGCCGGAGGGACGACCAGGTGGGCAGGCGGGGCTTCCAGGCTGAAGGCGGGGCGCGGCCCGGTGTGGGGACCGGCTGGGGCCGTCTGGGGGGGGAAGCCGCGGGGCACGGAGCTGTCGGGCAGCGACTCCCCCCACGTGGCAGCGGAGCACTTGCGGGTGTGTCTGCGCGGGCGGCCCGGCCGGAGGCTCTTTCTGCGGGCTCCGGGCTTTGGGAGGAAAACGGACCTGTGGGTTTTGAGAGGCCCGTTTCCCTCCACCGGCCGCGAGGTACGCTGCCACCAGAGGGCGGTGTTACCTGAGCGCCGGCGCCGCTCGTCGGGCGTGAGAGGGATTTACGGTCCTCGCAGCCCCCGGGTTTGCTTACGATGCTCCATGCGATGCTCCATGCTCGTAAGCAACGTGAGTGTGAGCTAGCGGACTGCTCGTCGCAACCCCAGCCATGCTGAAACCACGGAGGTGGCGCGGGGCTCCGGTGCGCGGAAGTCTGCAGGGCCCACACCCCCCGACCCGGCCTCCAGCTTCCATCCGGAGGCAGCTCAGGGCACCTGGGGGCTGCGGCCGGCCCAGCACCAGCTGGCCTCACACGCCAAAACCTCATTTCTGGCTTATGTCTGGGGACGAAACTGGCCGAGGCCCCTTCTTTACCTCTTTGGTTTGCTTCTGGGGCCTCCAAGGGTGTGCGGGGCGGCGGGAGAGCTTGCTACCGCGACGGGGATAGATGCTGGGTACATAACTGTGGCCGGTGCAGCCAGGGACTGAACTTCTGACTTCACAGACGTTCCTTTTTGTGGAAATGGCAATGAGGGGCCATAGTGGTCCCCAGGCGGAGGGACTGGTGTGTACGGTATGCAACCCGGAACCCACACTTCGCTAGAAGCAGCCTCTGGGCCGGCATTTGCTCAGAAAATGTAGGGGGTTGGTGGTCGGAGCACGTGGCTGCCCCGCAGGGAGGGTGCAAGCCCCCCCACCACTTGCCTGGGCACCAGGGTGGACCTCACGGGTGCTCTGTCCGCAGGCACTGGCAGCATCGAGATCCCTGTCCTCTGTCTCCTGGTCAATGGTGACCCCAGCACCCTGGAGGTAGGGCCAGGGAAGGAGGCGGGGGCCCAGCGAGAGCCCCCCTGACTGGCTGTGGCTGCCGGCAGGACCCCGTCCGGCCTGGGACAGGGCATGTCTGGCACACGGGCCAAGGAGGGCGCCCAGGCTGATGTGGGGTCTGCTCTCCCCACCTTGCTGCCCCAGAGGATCTCCAGGGCCGTGGAGCACGCTGCCCCGTGGCTGGTCCTGGCAGGCTCAGGAGGCATCGCCGACGTGCTGGCTGCCTTGATGAACCAGCCCCACCTCCTGGTGCCCCAGGTGGCCGAGAAACAATTTAAAGAGAAGTTTCCGGGTGAACATTTCTGCTGGGAGGACATCGTACACTGGACCGAGCTGGTAGGAGCCTCCCAGGGACGGTGGGATCCGAAGGCCGAGGCCCCCCTCCCTGTCCCATCCCCTTCTCCTGGGCACGGCAGAGCTGGGACGAACTCCTCCTGGTGCCTCTGTGCCCCTGCCCCATGCGCAAGGCCCCGGCGTCCTCCCTCTCCCCACAAGGCCTCCCAGCTGGCTCAGCCTCGGGCCCTGGAGCAAGGGAGCTCGGAGCGGGCCCCCCGGGCTGGGGTGAGGCCGCCCCCGTGCCCCAGGCAGCCGCTGGCTTGCTCACTGAGACCCGCCTCACTTGCCGAGTGCCCAGTCTGTGCCTGTCCACCGGCGTGTCCCCACCCCCAGGGCCACCTCAGGGCCCTTGTCCTGGTGTCCCAGCTGCAGAACATCACCTCCCACCCGCATCTGCTCACCGTGCACGACTTCGAGCAGGAGGGCACCGAGGAGCTGGACACTGTCATCCTTAAAGCGCTGGTGAAAGGTGAGAGCCCTGGGCGGGTGTGGGGTGACCGCCACTGTGTCCCACGGCCCCGGGCTCTGCGCCTGGCGCGGAGCTGCTTCCCACACCCCGTCCCATCGTGGCTCTCCCCTGCGGGGCCACCGCCCAGCTGGGATGTCAGCGGCCGGGACGCCTGCGACGGCGTCGCTCTGCCGTGTGTGCGTGTGTGTGGCCCGGCGCTCACGTCTCCAGCAGGACGTGTAACAAAACTGGAATGACGCAGAGATGACACACAGATCCGTAAACGGGCCTGTGTTCGGCAGGTTTTACGTCTGCCGTGTTCTACTGTCATTTAAGAAACTATTTAAAATGTCAGTCCAGGAGCTTCTGGTCCATTTGCGAATTAGCTGTCTCCATGGTCTAATTCCGGGACATCCCTGTCCCCAGAGCAAGCCAGCAACCGTGGGTTCGCCCTGCCTCCCTGGGCCCTGGCGTGCGCCGGCTTTGTTCCGCCCGTGAGGGTGTGCCCGGCTGGTGCCCTTCCCATCAGCGGGCTGCGGTGCGCCGTGGGCTCTTGTCTCCCAGCCCCGTGTTTGAGGCTCGCCCATGCCGCGGCACGTGTGGACGCCTCACTGCTTCTTAAGGCTGAGGGATCTCCCGCTGCGCACAGGGACCGCATGTGCTTTTCTGTTCCTCTCGACGGCGCTGGGCTGTCACCGTCTGGCTGTCACTTGATATGCTTCTCGTATTAGAGACCAGCCATGCCAAGGGATGGACCTTGAGGAAGCCAGACAGAGAACCGGGCCCCGTGGGGCAGTTTGGGGCCGGGATGCGCTGGAGGGAGAGAGGGGGAGAGGGGAGCTCCTCTGGTCGGGCCGTCCGCTCCCTCCTGCTCCACTCACCAGTCCCTTTGGGGTCCCGGGGGCCAGCGTTTCTGCCAGGGCTCCTGGGGGTCTGGTGACACTGGGGGCCTCTCACCACTAATCAGAGGGTGTGGAGCAGGCCGTGGTGCCTGGACTCTGTGTCCAGAAGACCACTGCGGGTGGCCCTGTCTGCACAAGCTCTGGGGACCCCTAGGTTCGCCCCTCATCCCCTGCCCACTCTGTCCAAGCCTGCAAGAGCCACAGCCAGGAGGCGCAGGACTACCTGGACGAGCTCAAGCTGGCCGTGGCCTGGGACCGCGTGGACATCGCCAGGAGCGAGATCTTCAATGGGGACGTGGAGTGGAAGGTGCCCGCCCACCGGCCACCCGATGCCTCCTGAGCCTCCTTTCTGACCGACCCAGGGCGGGGACCGTGTGGAGGGCCTGTGGGCAGACGGTGTTCCCTAGGGCTCCTGGCAGGTTCCTTCCTGCCCGCTGGGGCCCCAGGGGTGGGGCGGGGAGGCCAGGGCACCTGCTGGGGCTCCCCGTGCATGGCCCCCAGGGAGGACGGGCCTGCTGGATGCCCCGCGACTCGTGGCCCGTGGTGGCCTGCAGCTGGCTCAGAGGGACAGGCTGGGGTGCTGGAGCTGGGGGGCTCCCTGCACACTGGCTCCCACTCACTCTGCCCGTCTCTGCCCCACCCTCCCGGGCACGTCCCGTGACGCCCCAGTCCTGTGACCTGGAGGAGGTGATGATGGACGCGCTGGTGAGTGACAAGCCCGAGTTCGTGCGTCTCTTCGTGGACAACGGCGCCGACGTGGGGGACTTCCTGACGTACGGGCGGCTGCAGCAGCTGTACCGCTCCACGCCCCCCAAGAGCCTGCTGTTCGACCTGCTGCAGCGCAAGCACGAGGAGGGCCGGCTGACCCTGGCCGGCCTGGGCGCCCAGCAGGCCCGAGAGCCGCCCACGGGCCTGCCCGCCTTCTCCCTGCATGAGGTCTCCCGCCTGCTCAAGGACTTCCTGCATGACGCCTGTCGCGGGCTCTACCAGGAGGTGAGCGGGCTGGTGGCCGGGAAGGCTGGGAGGGGTCCCCAGGAGGCTGACCGGCCTGTCCTCCAGGAGAGGGGACCGGCCAGGCGGCCTGAGGGCCGGAAGTGGCTGCTGGATCTGAACCGGAAGAGCGAGAACCCCTGGCGGGACCTGTTCCTCTGGGCCGTGCTGCAGAACCGCCACGAGATGGCCACCTACTTCTGGGCCATGGTGGGTTGGCCCCAGGCTCCTGGGGGGTCGGGGAGGGGTGGGGATACCGGCCTCCTCACACCCTGTCTCCTAGGGCCAGGAGGGGGTGGCCGCTGCTCTGGCCGCCTGCAAGATCCTCAGAGAGATGTCGCACCTGGAGACTGGGGCGGGGGTGCGCCGCCCGGTGAGGGAGGCCAAGTACGAGCAGCTAGCCCTGGGTGAGCACTGGCCCGGCGGTCAGCGACGCACCCGGTGTGGGGGGGGGGGCGCACACGGGGCGGGGGGCGCACGAGGTGGGGGCCCAGGGCCACCTCAGAGCCTCCTCTTAGTGGGGAGGTGGACCCTAACGTTCATTCTCACAGAGGGACAGGTGGGTCCTCAGTGGTGGCCTTGGGCACACCCTAGGTCCTGCAGCCACTTGGTCAGGGCACGTGGGGTGACGACGGGGGAGGGAAGGGCAGGGCAGGCGGGCACAGTCAGAGTCCCTGTGGGGAGGTGGACGCAGCTAGGGGCCCAGGAGGAGGAGCGTGGCGGCCAGTGGCCGGTGTCCCTGCGCAGGCCTCTTCTCCGAGTGCTACGGCAATAGCGAGGACCGCGCGTTTGCCCTGCTGGTGCGCAGAAACCGCGGCTGGAGCAGGGCCACCTGTCTGCACCTGGCCACTGAGGCCGACACCAAGGCCTTCTTCGCCCATGACGGGGTGCAGGTGAGCGCCTGGCTTTGGGGGAATGGCCTCGCCCACCTCCACTCCCCAAGTCCTGGTCACGGGCCAGGGGTGCAGTACGGGTGGCCCTGTTCCTAGAAGGCACCTGCCTGGCTTCCTTCTTGCTGCCCTGGGCTGGCCCTTTGTCCGCTGTGGGTCTCAGCAGAGGGGCCGCCTCCTCCATGTGGCTCTCCCGCACCCCTAAACCTGGTCTCCCCTCACCCCATGAAGGGTCTGACCCCCAGGGTGCAGGGCGAGGCTCTGGCGGAGCCTGGGAGGGCGCATCTGGTGCTGGGCACAGCATGGGCCAAGGTGTGGGGTGGGAGGCCAGTGGTGGTGCCTTCGTTTCAGGCTTTCCTGACCAAGATCTGGTGGGGGGACATGGCGTCGGGCACGCCCATCCTGCGGCTGCTGTGTGCCTTCCTCTGCCCAGCCCTCATCTACACCAACTTCATCACCTTCAGGTGTGTTGGGGGCAGGCGCCGCCACCTTGCCAGCCACTGGTGGTGGGGGGTGGGCTTTGAGGGTATCGCATCTCCACAGCTCCCCGCGTCCAGCATCTCTGTGGGTCCTGCTGTGTGCAGACCTTCTCAGTGCATTCAGCACTGCCTTTGCTGGCTGGTGCCCTTGCCGCAGGCCCTGAGGGTCCCCTGTGCTTGCAGCGAGGAGGCCCCGCTGAGGACGGGCCCCGAGGGCCTGCAGGAGCTGGACAGCCTGGACACGGAGAAGAGCCTGCTCTGCAGCCCGGGCAGCAGGTAAGGCCTGCGGGGCGGGCTGGCCGGGGGCGGCACTCGCTCCGTGGGGCACCTGGCCGCCTGCCTCACTGCCGGCTGTGGTCTTCCTGTGCTGCAGGCCAGAGGAGCTGGCCGAGACACCAAGGGCTCAGGGAGACCCAGGACCCCGTGCTGCCTTCCTGCTCATGCGCTGGCGCATGTTTTGGGGCGCGCCTGTGACCGTGTTCCTGGGGAACGTGGTCATGTACTTTGCATTCCTCTTCCTGTTCGCCTACGTCCTGCTGGTCGACTTCAGGCCACCTCCTCAGGGGCCGTCTGGGCCTGAGGTCACCCTATACTTCTGGGTCTTTACTCTGGTGCTGGAAGAGATCCGGCAGGTTAGTGGTGGTCCCAGCTCCAGGCTGAGCCCTGGTCCCCAGCACCCCCAGCCTGGGCCGGGCAGGGCGGTCTCCAGTGAGCCGTCAGTGGACGGTCTGCCCCTCTGCCAGGGATTCTTCTCGGACGAGGACACACATCTGGTGAAGAAGTTCGCGCTCTACGTGGAAGATAACTGGAACAAGTGTGACATGGTGGCCATCTTTCTGTTCATTGTTGGTGTCACCTGCAGGTCTGTGGGGCCCAGAGGCCTAACGGGCCACCTCGGTTGGGCCAGTGGGCAAGGTCACCTGTAGGATGAAACCAGGAAAGGGCTCAGAAGTTCCGGCTTGTCCCTGGTACCCGTGCTGTGTGTCCTGGAGGAAGCTCCTTCCTCTCTCTGGGCACTAGCAGCCCTTCCAACCCAGCCCCCTCCCCCAGGATGGTGCCCTCGATGTTCGAGGCGGGCCGCACGGTCCTGGCCGTCGACTTCATGGTGTTCACGCTCCGACTCATCCACATCTTTGCCGTCCACAAGCAGCTGGGCCCCAAGATCATCATCGTGGAGCGCATGGTGAGCCCCTGGCCGTACCTGGGCCTGCCCTGGCTCCTGGGGGGGCTGAGATTGAAGCCCCAGTGGGTGACCACTAACCCTCTCCGCTCTTCCCCCCGGAGATGAAGGACGTCTTTTTCTTCCTCTTCTTCCTGAGCGTGTGGCTTGTGGCCTACGGCGTGACCACGCAGGCGCTGCTGCACCCCCATGACGGACGCCTGGAGTGGGTCTTCCGCCGCGTGTTCTACCGGCCCTACCTGCAGATCTTTGGGCAAATCCCGCTGGACGAGATCGATGGTTAGCACACAGCCTGGGGGAGGGGGCAGCGCCTCTGAGCCAGCTGCAAGGACACCCCCGCCTTTGGGGTGCAGCCAGATGGGGTCTGGTTTACCAAGTCTCCTTTTATAACACCCTGGACGTGGGGCCCTTGAGAGGGGCCTTTCAGGGTCACGTGAGGCCCTAGCTAGGAATTAGCTGAGATGGGGGAAGTCCCTGAGGCTGGCCCCCAGGCCCCACAGCCCGGGGGCAGCTCCTGGCAGATTTCTGTTGGTCACAGGGACGCGAGACTTGGGGCACCAGGCTAGGAACTGAGGTGCGAGGAGGCTGCAAAGTGGGCAGGCCCATCCCAGTCCATCCCTGACCATGACGGGCTGGTCCATGCACTGGAGCCTCTACCTGCCCCGGGCGGCCCTGCTGGATAGCGGGCCTCTCTGTCCCCCACCCATCCTCCAGAGGCCCCATGCTGGGTCCTGGGCCCGCCTGCCGGCAAGGCCCCTCTACCATGAGGCCGTTCCTGACAGTATCCTTGCTGCTCCTGGGGACACGGCCCAGTGCGCCTCACCTACTATCAGGTGTGTGTGGCCCATCAGAGGGTGCAGGTGTCCCCAGCTGGCCCTTGTTGGAGGTTCCAAGAACTTCCCAGGACAGTGGGTATAGTGTGGGAGAGGGAGCTGCTCCTCCATGGGGTGCTGGGTGGGGACAGGTTCAGGGAAGCCCTGGCGTGGGGGACAGGGACACCTGTGTAGGCCCCAAGGTGGCTGGAATTTGGTGAGGAGAGGGAACCTGCCCCTCAAGGAAGGTGAGCCAGTGCCAGGGGCCCGTGTGAGGGCCCGCGGAGGGCCCGTTCACTCAGCCTGGTGCGGGACCAGGGCGACCCAGGGCCCCAGAGCAGTCACGAGCACACCAGGTCTGAGGCCTGACCGCGACCCCTGAAGCTACTGAGGCGCGGTCACCGATTTGTCAATGGGGTAAGAGCATGAGTGACGCGAACACGGGCCGCCAGGATGGGGAGGAGCGCTGCAGCCATGGAAATGGGCTAAGTGGGGTATGCCGGAGGCCCATGTCCCGGGTCTGTGTGGCCTGCCCCCGTGACCCCTCGGTGTTTGCTCAGCCACAGTGTTCCAGTCCCTTAGTTTCAGCAGACCCTGCCTTCCTCCCCGAATGGCCACTGGCCACCCTGTCTCGTGGGGCCCTTGGGAGGCAGGGGACACCGGGTCTCTCGGAGGGCCCCATCTTCACGCTGGTGTTGGGGATCAGTGGTGTAAGGTGGGGTCATGACCCCAGTTCCCCAGGAGCCCAGGGCTACCCAGGGAGGGCAGATGGAGCGCAGGCCTTCCTGAGGGGGTCCCAGCCCCCAGGCTGCCTCGGGGGCAGACTGCTGTAGCACCAAGCCTGTCAGCAGGGCCAGGCCTGAGCCGGCCCCCTCAGGGTCCTGGGCAGGACCCTTCCCCTCCTGGGGCTGGGCTTCCTGTCTGCTCAGGTCTCTGGGTAACCCCACCACGGGGAAGGAGGCGGTGGTGGGAAAACTGAGTCTCTAACATATAGCCTATGGGCCTGGGGCCCAGAGTGCCCCCTGCCCTGCCACACCCCATCCCAGCCCCCCACACCAGGAGGAAGCCCCAGGGCTGACTTCAGTCTAGCTTCAGCCCAGGGACAATTTAAGATTATTTATTTATTTATTTGGCAGACAGAGACCACAAGCAGACAGAGAGGCAGGAGGGAGAGAGGAGGAAGCAGGGTCCCCGCTGAGCAGAGAGCCCGATGCGGGGCTCGATCCCAGGACCCTGAGATCACGACCTGAGCCGAAGGCAGCGGCTTTAACCCACTGAGCCACCCAGGCGTGCCCCCAGGACAATCTAATTTCCAGCCTGGCCTGGTGGCACCTTTGGGAGACATGGGAGTCTCACTGCTTCGGAGCCTGGGCGCCCGGGGGAGAGACAAGGGGTGTGACTCAGCCCCCAGCAGGCCTGTGGGCCAGGGCTGGCAGGAGGCTGCTTGGCTACGCCCTTCTGCACACTCAGCAGCTCACTGGCGTGGCCTGGTACAAAAACTCACTCGGGAAATCGGGAGACACCCCCCAGGAGGGAGCCACAGACACGTGAAGACAGGCCCACCAGCCCGACACGTGCGCACAGCGTGGGGACACAGGGACACACACATAGACAGAGACCGGGGATACACAGCACGGAGCCAGAGGCGCAGCTGTGGAAACAGTCCAGCGTGCAGGCGTGGGCAGCACCCACACGGCCACGGGGCACGTGCACATACAAGGCCACAAGCCCCCTCCCAAGGAAGACGTGGCAAGCACCCTGGGCAGCCGTGGCCCGTGCACTTACACTTTGCTCCTTCCTCCCGTGCCTCCTGTCCCATGAGTGCGGGGTGCTGGCTGGTGAGGGGCTGGCGTGGTGACCCTCGGGCCCCCTGGGGCGTGCTTGCCTGCTCCCAGATCACGCACTCACTCCCACTGCCCCGAGAACGTTCTGTGAGCTGGCATGGCCCAGAGGTGCTGTGTCCACACTGCCTGTGGCAATCAGGATCAAGGAAGGTGCAGCCAGATGAGGTATGGAGATGGTGCAGACTTGCCTCCCCAGCTGGGTGCCATGGGACAGGCCTCAGTGTTACGAAGGCCCTGACAAGTCCTGCAGGGAAGACCAATCACCCCTCACCTTGGCCAGCTCTCTCCACACCAGCTCTGAGCCCCTGGTGGTGGTGGTGGGGAACACACACATCTACCAGCACAAACTTGGGTCTGCTGTGCCCCATCCCCCAGATGGCCTGGGCTCTGCCCCCAGAGCCCGGGCCCTGGCTGGTGGGGGAGTGGGACCAGCGTCGTCTGCAGGAACTCTCAGTGCTCAGCCAGCTAACCCCGGGCCAGCCAGGCTAGCTGGGCCCCCGCCAGCACCCTCCCCCCGGGCGGGCTCCACTTGAGGACGAAGCTCTCAAGGCCGGAGGCTGTGGGTCCAGGCGGCCCCCGCCGTGCGGCTTGTGTTTCAGAAGCCCGCGTGAACTGCTCGCTGCATCCCCTGCTGGAGGAGGGCTCCCCCTCCTGCCCCAACCTCTACGCCAACTGGCTGGTCATCCTCCTGCTGGTCACCTTCCTGCTCGTCACCAACGTGCTGCTCATGAACCTGCTGATCGCCATGTTCAGGTGGCCTGATCCCTGTGCCCCCTGCACGCAGGGCTGGGGGGCGCCCAGGGCCCAGCGCCGCAGACCTGGGGCTGCAGTGAAGGACAGGCGCGGGGGAAGGAGGCTCCGGGGGCAGGTCTGCACCGTCCAGGAGAGCAGAGAGGGCGGCAAAGACCCCACGTGTGCACACCCCGCACAGAGAAACGCGGGAGCGGGCACGATCGCGGGAGACGAGGGCAGGGGCCCCTGGGAGTGGCGCGGGGCTGGGCAGGGGCCGGAGCAGAGGACCCAGGGCCGCACGCGCTCCGCGCCCACACGCCGGCCCCACAGCTACACGTTCCAGGTGGTGCAGGGCAACGCGGACACGTTCTGGAAGTTCCAGCGCTACCACCTCATCGTGGAGTACCACCAGCGCCCCGCCCTGGCGCCGCCCTTCATCGTCCTCAGCCACCTGAGCCTGCTGCTCAAGAGGCTGCTCCGGAAGGGGGCCGCGCAGAGGCGGGCGCCCCTGGGTGAGGCCCCGCGCCACGTGCAGGGGGGCGGGCAGGCGCGCGGAGCCCTCGTCCGGGCCCGGGGCAGCCAGTACAGGCTGAGCCCATCACCTTCCTCCCCCTCACACCCTGGGCCCGTGGGCAGTGATTGGGGGGGGGGCGCCGGGGGCGGGCCCCGCGGCCCCCCTGGCTGCAGCCGAGCCTGTGGCCATCCGGCCTTCCCAGGGAGAGACCTGCCGGAGCCCCTGGACCAGAAGATGGTCACGTGGGAGGCGGTGCAGAAGGAGAACTACCTGGGCAAGCTGGAGAAGCAGAGGAAGGGCAGCAAGGAGGAGGTGCTGCGGAAAACCGCCCACAGGTGCGCGGGCGCCCCGAGCCCCCCACCCCAGCCTGGAGACCCAAGGCCCTGTCCCCCTCAGGCGGCCAGAGGTCTAAGAGCCCCTCCGGGACCTCTGCCACCAAGAGCCGGAGTGGCCCACGCCTGCCAGTCACAGTTCTGAGCTGGGGAGGCTGAAGCTGAGAGGGGCAGATAAAGGTGGGGTCCTCCTTGCTCTGGGCCCCCCAAAATGCTCCATCCCAACAGTCCCTTCAGGCCCACAGCTCCCGCCTGCCCGCGACCCCTGCTCTCTCTGGCAGCCGCTCAGCCCCCTCGAGAGCCCAGGGAGGGCAGGAGGGCCCCACAGCCCGATGTGGGGATGCTGGCAAAGGGCAGACCACCCCACCCAGCGAGGCCTCCATGACCCCAAACCTCCTCAAAAGGCCTGGGTGGCTGGGGATGGGAGGACGGGGAGATCGCCCTGCTGTGGGGCGCCCCGTGCACACCGGCTTCTGTCGCAGGGTGGACTCGGTAGCCCAGCACCTCGGGGGGCTGAGGGAGCAAGAAAGGCGCATCAAGCGCTTGGAGTCCCAGGTAAGCAGCTGGGCCTCACGCTCTTCTGATGGGGACCCCCACCCTCATCCCTACACCCCCGCACCCAGGCGGGGCAGGGCAAGGCCCGGGGGGGGGGCACAGTCCCTGTACCTGCCTCCATAGGGGACTCTGGGGACAGTGTGCCCTCCCTGGAGGGGATCCTGTCCTTCAGACCCCCTCACTGTCCACTCTGCACACCTGGAACCCTGCCCTCACGCCTGTTCCCACAGCTACGGGAGGGGAGGCCCACGGGGTGGCAGGGCCCACGGGCTGCCCCAGACGCCTCTCCCTCCCCCAGGTCAACTACTGCACGGTGCTCCTGTCCTCCATAGCCCAGAGCGGTGCCAACTGGAGTAAGTGTGTGTCCGGGGAAGACGGGCGCAGGCCGCCGGGCCACAGGTGGAGGACTGTCACACGGTGCCCCGTTATCTGCCTTCCTGTCCTGGGAGGGGACTGGCCCAGGCCGCTGATGGCCCTTGGCTGGCAACGGTCTTCAGGGCAGGGCAGGAGCCCTCTGCTGAAGCCGCCAGCTCAGCCAGGCACGAGAGTGTGGCCACATGGACTCTGGAGGCTCCACCCGGCGGCTGCCCTCCACAACACCCCCAGCCCCCTCCCGGCCAGGCTCGCCGGCTCCTGTGCTCCTGTGGTGTGCGTGAGCCCCTTTCCCTTCCCTGGGCCGGCCCCACCGGACACCCAGCAGCTGAGGGGTCTTCCTTTCTCAGCAGACTCCCAGACCTCTAAAGGTGGACGCCAGCAAGCCAGTGCTGACCACCGAGGGGCTGCAGACAGCAGCGAGCGCCCAGAGGCTGGCCAGCGGCTCTCAGACACCTGAGCCACTCGGAGCAGCTGCACACGGGGCCCACCTCCCAGCGCCCCGATCACGATGGGCAGGCAGGCCACCCCAGGCCCCAGAGACACACCGAACTTCCCCCGCCTCCGCTAGAGCCCTCAGTGGGCTCTGGCTCTCGTGGCCTTGTCAGAAGCAGCCACTCCTCGCCCTGCCTGGCTCCTTGCCTGGGACTGCTCTCCCTTTGCCAGGAAGCACGGGGCTGGACGGCGGGCCCTCTCCCAGACTGGGGGAGCCCCAGGGGCCCCCATCCACAACCATCTGGTCTGGTCTGGTGGGCCACAATACGGGGTCCGCACCTATCTCATACCCAACTCGTATCACCTGTTAAACCTCATTTCTTGGAAACACTAGCGGCTGGAAGCTCGTGCCCTTTTGGACCTGGAGGGAGTCTTGACTCTGTGTGTTGGCCCCAAATCCCACACCCTCACGTGCTCACACAGCAAGCCCTGGACTATGTCCGGCCTGGGCCACGGCCCCAGGGGGACCCACCCCTGCCCCACGGCTGCTTCCTCCTAAGAGAACACACCCACCCGAGTCAGTAAAGGCTACGGGGTGGGGAGAGGGTTTACTTGCCCGTGGGATGGGGGTCCTGGCTCCCGGTCTGGCCCTAGCTAGGGTGAGTGGCTAGCCGCGTTGGTCCCCTCTTTTCCTCCGAGGCCTGGGGCTGGGACAGCAGACCAGCCAGTCTCTGCTACATCCTGCCACCAGGCACAGAGGGGACACACTTGTCCCGGTCTGCCACCCCTGACGCCCTCAAGGGTCTGTGCTCCTTCCCCCGCCGCTGGGCCCAGCTAAACCAGCAGCGCCCCAGCCCACAGCTCAGTGGCTCTGGTGATGTGGTCCCAGGACACTGGCCATCATCACACTCGCCCTGGGCGGGCCAGAGCCAAGGGCAAGAGTGGCCAAGGCCAGGGAGGAGCCCTGCCCCCACTCACATGCTGGCCTCCTAGGGACTCATTTCCTTAAGATTCCTTGCCCTAGCCCAGCTGGGGGTAGAGGCTGGCCAGCTGAGATCGAGCTCACCCCTGGAGGTGCCCAGGGCCTTCTTCACCTCCTACTCTGGACCCAGGTGTTGGTTTAAAAAGCCTCCATGTCCCCTGGACACTAGGCAGGGGAGGATTGAACGAGAGAACAGGGCATGTGGGGGCGGCGGGGGGCAAACAAGGCCCAGCCATGCTGGTCCTGACCTGAGAACCTACACAAGGCCGGAAGCGGAAGGAATGTCCGGAGCCTTTACTCGTGCCCCTGGGGGACTCGACGGGCCAGGGTTTCTGCCATCCACCGGGAAGCACCACTTCAGACACCACTACCCGGAGCTGCAGCCCAGGATGCCGGCGCCTCCTCCTGGCAGCCCGCTGGCTCCCTTCCCGAGGGGCTGGAGCCCCAGGCCCCACTCCACCCCAGGCGGCCAGTGGCCCTAGCTGCCCCCCTCCGCCAGCCTGTCCGGTCTCTTCTCTCAGATCTCGGCGCCGGCGGCCTCAGGGCTGCTGTGCTTGTTCCGGAAGTGGTCTCTGTTCCGCTTCCTGCTGCCATGGAAGCCAACGGTCTCCGCCACGGGGGGCCCGGCCGCTGAGCTGGGGTGGGCGGCCCCCTGCGGCACGCCCACTTCCTGAAGGCCCTCCTGGGGGCTGCTCCAGTCCTCAGCCTCCGGGCTCCCAGGCCCGGCCAGGTGGGCCAGCTCCACGGGGCCCTCGCCCCCTGGGGCACCCGGGTTCCCAGGCCCTCCTGCCTTCTTCAGGGCCCTCTTCCTCTCAGGCCTGGCCTCGCCAGCTCGGGCGGGTTTGGTGAAGACGACTCTTCCCTCCCCGCAGCTAGAGGCATCCTGGTTGAAAGAGGACACACGGTCGCTGGGGGCAGCCAGGCTCGGGGAGCCCAGGAAGGCCAGAGCAGCAGCCCGGTTGCTCTGCTCGCTGACCTCGGCCACGTTTTCCAGGCTGTACTTGGTCCAGCGCTCAGGGTGGGCCACATAGTCAGGGACTGGGGGCAACCTCGGAGGAGCAGCGCTCTGACTGGCCCTGCCCGGGTCCTCTCCTGGAGGCCGGCTTGCGGGTGCCGGCGGCCGTGGGAAGCCCCCCTTGTCACCCGGGCCAGTCTGCGCCACGGAGGGCGGCACCCGCCCGCCTGTGCCCTCCAGGCAGTCGAAGATGTTGCGGCTGCGCCAGGAGAAGGTAGAGCTCGTGCCCCTCAGCTGGAACGGCTGCACCGCGGCCGCGCGGAGGCCCCTCGCAGACAAAGAGGACTCATCGGGGTCTGAGTCCCCCTGGGCCTCGCCAGGTAGCACCCCCGGGGACAGAGCTTCCATCTCAGCACCGCCAGGCAGGCTGACATCAGAGTCTGAGTCGCTGGGAGATGCGGTGTCCGCGGGCAGAGCGTCGACCTCTGTCCCTTGCTGGGCTTCCAGGGGCTCTCCTGCCCCTGCCTCAGACATGTGTCCCAGGGCACACCACACCCAGACCAGACCACCCAAGAAGTTCGTGTCTGAGGCTCACGGGCACTCACGACGGGTCCCTCCTGTAGACCCACTGTCCTTGGGCCGGCGGTGGGATCCACAGGAAGAACTACGTCCTGCAGAGCAAGGGACGGAGATGCCCGTCCCCTGAAAGCCCTCTCACCTCCCTTGTCTGACGCGGTCCGTGCGGACACTGGAGTGCGGGTGGGAAGTGCTGCAGAGTGGTGGTGGCCTCGGTCCCGGCGCGTCCAGCGGCTCAGCTGTAGCGGGCTGGGGTGGGAAAAGCCAACCATCACATCAGGCTGCAAAGGAGCAGAAATGGTACCACAACCCCAACGGGTGCTCCTGGGTTTACGAAGCCCAGACAGCGGCCAGGCCCAGAGCAGATCCTTTGTAACGACGGCTTCGTTCCAGGCTCGGAGCCCCGTCTGGGGACCTGCTGGGGGGGTGGGGCTCTGGCAAGAGGCAGCCACCAGGGCTCGCCCACGGACAACAGCAGCCTGTGCTCCGCGCCGCCAGCCCCCTCAAGCAGGCAGGCTCCTTACTAACCGCTCAGCGTGGCGCGTGGCACGCCGCAAGGACTGCACAAAGACTGGGCCACGGGCCTGGTCCAAGGCAAGGTGGGCGGCTCCTGATGGCTGGGAGAGGCCCTGGGAGTTCCATGGGCGTCCGCAGCCAGGTCCTTGGGGTCTGAGGGTCAAGCCCACAGCGAAGCGGGGTGTCAGTGGCCACCGGGGCACCCTTGGTGGGCAGAGGCAGGACCTCCAGCAACCTCTGGTGGCACTTTCCCTCTCCCAGCAGAGCACAGAAGTGGGACCAACGCTCGCTTAGTGGCCCAAGTGTGACCAAGCGGGCACCTTGCACCTTGTATTTCCGGGCTCGGGGGACAGCCAGGCCTCACCCATTCATCCACCAAGCCGCCCTGGCCCAGGGTGACCCGCTGCGGAGCGCCCACGAAGGACCCGGCAGGTGGGCCAGGCGCGGCCGCGGGGGCCCCGCAGCTGATCAAACACAGACGAGACCGCCAGTGCTCTGGGTCGTGAGTCCCCCAGTGAGGGAGCACCTCCAGAGGGAACGGGAGCACCGCCACGTGTTCTAGGGAGGGAGAGGCAATGGGCCGGCCGCACAGCACGCCGCGAGCAAAGCCGGAGCTGCAGCCAGCCTCCTGCTCGCCGAAGTCGCGCCCCTGCGGTCCGCACCGCCGGGAACGCCACCGCGACTAGGAGCAGCAGCCGGAGCGGGAGCGCGCCGGGGGGACAAGGGGGCAGCGCGCCAGGAAGAGCCATGGGGAGCGTTTCCGGGGGCTCTCCGCGAGCTTCGGGAGCTCGGCGGCCGGAGCCCCGTCCCCGCAGGCGGAACCACTGGCTTCCCCGCGGGAGCGCTCGGACGCGCACCCCCGGCTTCCTCCGCTCAGTCGGGGGCCTGGGCCGGACAGGGTCCGGGCTTCACAAGCCTCGGGGTCCCAGGGCCCAGCCCGCGAGGGGCCGGAGACGCGAAGCACTACGGGGGCGGCTCCGGGCTGGGCAAGGCTGCGGACAGCGATCTCCCAGAGATCTCCCTCACCGCAAACCTACCGGACCGGCGCGGCCTGGCCGGCTCCATCTTGAGCTGCGCTCCGCCTTCTGGGAAGCCGAGTCCTCCGCCGGCCCAAGCCCGAGGCGTCCGCACCTGGGGAACTACATCTCCCACAAGGCACTGGGGCGCCACTCCCAAGGCCTGTTGGGTAGCGTAGCCCCTGCGCATGCGTCCTCGCTTTTCTTCGGAGCCCTTCCTCCCCGGAAACGACGGCTCTCCTTCCCGCTAAGAGCCGGAATTGAGTAGAGAAAAGAGGGAGGAGGAAGAGGCAGCACGGCAACTCCCAGAATGCTCGAGGGCTAACGGCCAGTGCCGCGTTCCCGGGCCCCCAGCGCCACCTGCTGGAAATCGCGAGCACAGCGGCCTCCTCAGGCCGGAAGTACACCGTCGCGCTCGGCGCCGTTGCCGAGTGCTTCCGGTGCGGGCGGAAGCGCGCGGCCGCGCCCCTAGTGGGTCGGGGGCGGTGGGCGGGACGTAGTTTCGGCTGCTGCGCTCAGCCTCGGGCGGCCTCGCCTCGCCTGCCCGCCGCGTCCACCCTGCCGGCCCCAGGCGTGGTCGGGACCCACAGGGACCCCCAGGCCAGCAGCACCCCACCCCCGCCAGCACGGACTGCGGCTGCGCTCTGCTGCGTGGCCGGGACGCCCCAGGGTCCACGGGGGAAGCACTTGGGAGGGGGCCCCGGGGTCGCCGTGTTCTCCCAGCGACCCATGCGGCACACACGCGGAGAGGTGTGGCGGGAGGATGGACCCCGCAGAGGCCCGATGACCCCAAATGCGGGGCTGGGGCTCGTTTCCAACACGAGCCCCAGAGGAGCCCGCTGGGAACCCCGAGCCCGACCCCAGCCAGGCGCTTGCGGCCTCACGGGGTCGGTTCGGCACAGACCAGGTCCGGGCCCAGGGCACCCCCCAGCGTTGTCGGGGCGGCCCGGCCGCGGTCCACCCCGGGGTCCGACTGGCAGGGGTCAAACCCGCCTCTCCGGCCCTCACAAGTTGTGGCTCGGGCCGGGAGCTACCCAGCTGTCCGGGAAAGCTGACCAGCACCGCGACCGGCCGGGAGAGTCCGGGGCGCGGGAGGGGCCTGTGTCCGCCCTCCGCAGAGCCGGCCCCAGGAGGAAGGGGAGTCTTGCAGGCCCCCACCTCAAGCACCCCTATCCCCGGCTCCGCCCCTCGGCGGTGGTGCCCAAGGACTCGGTGGGGCAGTGAGGCTGGGTGGAGGTTGCCGAAGGGGGCACGGGGGCACCTGCCATGTGGAGTGCTCTTGGGGGCCCAGCACGCCCCGCAAGGTCCGCAGAGCCAGCCTCAGCCCTGCCAGCCCCTCTGCGCCTGCAGTCGCCCCAGGCTCGGACGCCGCAGGCACAGGGACTGTTGTTAGCATGCCTGGATTCTCATTCTTTATTGAGTGACTTGGAGGTGTAATTACAGTGGCAGGTGACGCGTTAGAAAGGACAGGTGCGCTGAAGGCGTAAGGCTGCTGCGGACCCGGCTCTAGACAGGCGGCGGGGGAGGAGCGGGGGTTAAAAAAGGCATGAGCCGTGCAGCCCGGGAGGCAGGTGGGTGGGCCGCAGGGCCCCCAGGAGAGGCCTGGCTGAGCAGGCAGAGCCCCTCAGCTGCAGAAGCAGGGGGGGGGCCCGCCTCGCAGTCCGCAAGGCCCGCTCACATGCCGTCTATAGGTGACTTCAGCCCCGAAGGGAAACGGGGAACTTCAGGACAAAAACGAAACCTCAGAAGTAAAAAGGCTAATAAGTGTAACAGAGTGATGCCGGAGAAGTTATATACACGGGCGGTGACGGCCCTCCTCAGAAACGTCCGGTCACCCCGGGGGCGCTGCAGGGTCCGCAGTGGCCTGCCCCACAGCTCGAGCGGCTGCGTCCGCTCAGTACACGGAGCTGTTCCGGATGCCGCAGCACAGCACCATGCTCAGGATCATCTCGAAGATCTGCGGGGCAGGTGGGGGGGGACTGTCAGCACCCATAGCCCTGTGGGGGTGCCCTGGGCAGATGCCCGGCCTGCGCACTCACCATGATCACAGCAACCACGATGGCTGCGATGCCGATGAGGTACAGCTTCCCCGAGAAGAGGTCATCGATCTTCTGGTGGCAGTCCTCCTGGAGGGCGGGGGGGGGGGGGACAGCCAGCGGACAGTCAGGGGCGCAGGCCCTCAGGCCCCCACAGTCCCGCAGCACGGGCTCATTGAGGAAAGAGCATGGGGAGGCTCGGCCCCTCAGAAGAGGTGTGACCAGTGCCCAGTCTCTGCCCAGTTATCTCACACCCCTTTTAAAACAGACGTGGGGTGGGACGTGGCCGGTGCGTGGTCTTCTGCTCAGGTCACTGAGCCACATGCGGATGGTGCTGGCCCGGGAGCCGGGCAGAGACCCGCCACTCCCAGGGGCCCAGCCTGCCAGCGCCCACAGGAGCCCCCAGGCAGCCTGGCGCACCCCGGGACCCGGCTGGCCCCGTGTACCTTGAAGAAGTTGCTGATGACGGAGCTGCCCGAGGGACACAGGTTGTTCTTCAGCATGGACGTGGTCAGCGCGGTCAGCGTGCTGGAGCCACAGCAGTTGAGCTGCGGGCATCAAGACGCCCGGGTGAGCCCTACGCCCTTGTGCGCAGGCGACTCGTGGGTAGATGGCCAGGGACACACAGCCTGGGGAAGCTGAGGCCTGGGGAGACGCCCTGGCCTGGCCCAGGATCGGGAGCTGGGAGGTTCCAGGGGGAGAACGGAGCCGGGGGCCCCTCTCTTCCCCTTCCTCCCACCGCGCCCTGGCCTAATGGGCTCACCTGGCTCACGGTGGGCCCTGAGACCCCCCCCGGGGCACCCCAGAGAGTGCTCTGCAGCCCGCGAGGTCGCAGCACCCTCCTGCTCCTGAGGTCTGCGCTGGGGCCAGGCTCCACCCCAGCCAGGCCTTACCCAAGAGGACTGCAACCCGCCCCCCAGCGGCTCCTCCCGCACCGTCTCATGGAAGGTCTTGACCACGGCCTTGGCGTTGTTGGCGTCATCGTCCACCACGGCCTGCTGCAAAGCCTGGTCATAGAACTGCTTCACGTCCTTGGCGATCTGGGGGTGGGGTGTGCGGAAGCGGTGAGGCCACAGCCACCGCAGGGACCATCCGGGGGAGGGGCACATGATCTCCTGGCTCTCCGGAGAAGGTGATGTTCCCAGGGTAGACCTGGTTGCCCCCACCCCCACCCCGGCCTGGTGCTGGGAGATAGGTGGCCCCGCCTTCTACTCGGCCGCTGTGCCACCTCCTCCAGGGAGCCCTCCACGGCCTTTCTATGAGGCAGGGCCCACGGGCAGCTCCAAAGAGCACCCTGCAATCCAAGGGTAGGCCCAACCCCTTCCCCACAACCTGAGCAGCAGGCCCTCCCCAACCCCAGCCCGGCAGGGACGGGCCCGCTGCTGTGGTCCCAGGCTCACCTGGTCTTTGTTGACAAAGCCCCAGATGCCCGCAGCTACTTCACAGGCAAAGAGGATGACGAGGCAGGTAAAGAACTGGGAAGGCCATGCAGGACCCAGAGGGGAGAGCAGAGACACAGGGATGAGGGCAGGCATGGGGCAGCTTAGGGCTGGCCGTGTGCAGGTGACAGACACCCGAGTGACCGGCAGCCCACCCCCACCCCGCCCCAGCCGGGGACGAGCCACATCGGGGGGGAAGACTTGGTCCCAGCAGTGGCCTGCCGAGGTTCTCAGCATCCCCGGGGGGTTCGGGCCTCAAGTGACCCCTGTCCGCACCCCACTCCTCCCTCTCCCTGTGGGAAGGGGGTCATCATGACACGAACGCCCACTGCCCATCCCTCCTGGGCTAGCCGGGCCCCAGCTTCTGCATTAATGTTGCCGAGGAACTGGGACGCGCCCCTCATTGCTTCTGGGCCTTTGTATTAAAAACAAAAAAAAACCACTGTAAAACCACGAACTAGGAACCAGACGTCACAGTAATAGGACAGGGTGGGGTTTCTGAGCCACACAGGGACTCCAGAGGGCTGTCATTCCAGGAAAGGTCCCTAGGCCACCCGGTGAGCCCCCGCTCCAGGGCCACACTGCCAAGCAGGGGGCCCATCTGAGCAGAACACAGGGAGCCTCCAGAACTTGGGGTTCTGCCTCTGTACCGCCTTCCTGCCCCCGCCTGGCCCCAGGCCTTACCGTCCCCAGCAGGCACTGGGACTCCTGGATGGCCCCGTAGCAGCCCAGAAACCCGACGAACATCATCACGGCACCCACGGCAATGAGGATGTAGATGCCTTTGTGGGGGGAGCAACGAACACTCTCAGAGCACGACGTCGCCCCGAGGGCCGCCCGTCCCAGTCCCCCTCCCTGGCCATGGGCACACCTTCCACCCAGGGCTCGGGCCACCCTGCCCTAGAGGAGTGGCAAGGGCACCTCGGCCTGGCCGCGGGGCGAGTACCCCTCCCATGTCTCCCTGCCCTGTGCCCCCCCGCCCCCCCACCCCCGCTGCGGCTCTGCACCCCGGGAGCTGGGCCGCCGGGGACCGGGCCAGGACTGACTGGCACAGCAGTGTGCTCAGAAAGCCCTGCCTGCCGATCTGTGCGCTGCCTCGCTCCCCGCTGAGGCCGCACACGGCCTGCACCCACTCTGGTCCCCGAAGTCTCTGGGACTCAGCGGGGGCCACAGAGGACCATGCACTCCTGGTGCACAGGGCCATGCCCACTGTGCTCGGGCAGGGGGTCAGATCCAGCGGCTCCATGTGGCTCCCTGGGCTGGAGGAGTGGGCCCGAGCTGGCTTTGGGGGGACAGGAGCCTGCCGGCGGAGGTGGCCTGGCAGCTGGGGCGACCCGGTCTGCAGAGGATGGCGTGTGGCGTGGGAGGGAGATTTCTAGGTCAGCATGTGCTGGGCACGGGCTCCTGGGGATGCAGGAAGGGCCAGGACAGGGTAGGGGGTGCCTCTGGCCTGGCCGCACTGCCCTTCTCAGGGCCCATGGCACATGGCCCACGCAGACAGGTCTGGTTCCAACAGGCGCAGCTGAGGACCCACTGGGCCCTGCAGTGTTGTCCTGGATGCTGAGGAAGCCCCCTAACCCCCCCCCCCCAACCCCTACCAGCCCTGGACAAAGAGCCCTTATCAGGGCCCACATCTGCTCCCCCGCCCCCTGGCAGGCCCAGCCTGCCTCAGGCGGATCCAGAAGGCCCGTCTTTGATGGGCAGGGACCCGGCAGCCCACGGGGGTCGCTGCAGAAGCCCAGGTCCCCAGGCAGGCCTGCCAAGCAGTCCAGTGGCTGAAGCTGCTTCCCCAAGGGCAGCCCCCCACCAAGTGCCAGAAGAGGCACGTGGGGGCCCCTGCAAACCAGGGTTAGGCCCCACAGTGACAGCCCAATGTGGTACCTGTGAGGCACAGGCTGGTGGGACAGTGACTGCGTTGCCCCCTACAAGCCTCTTGTATGGAACCACATCCCTCCTGGAGTCCGGGCACAGCCCTGCAGCCTCACTCCTCCTGGGAAAGCCCAGAGCAGAAGCAGTGGACCCATTCCCAAGCCTGCGACCAGGGTTCCTGAGCCCTCTCAGCCCAGTCCTGAGCTGGACCAAGGGGGCCTTTAGCTCCTCTACCATACTGGACCAGACAGAGGACTGTGAGAGCAGGAGCTGCTCCGGCCATGAGGTGGGAGGGGGACCCGTTCCCAATCATCTGCCTACACCCACGGCACCCCAGATCCTGGAGAACCACCCCAGACAGGATGTTGCAGGCTTGAACCCCTGGGGAAGGAGAGGGGGACCCTGGAAGGAGGTCTGCAGGAGACAAACAGCTCTGATGGGTCTGGAAGGCCCTTCCTTGCCCTCGGACATGTGAGCAAAGCTGACCACCCTGCTCCCGAGGGTGCCCCTGGTGGACCCTGGGTGACGGTTCTCAGGGGTGCCTTTGTAATGGGCGGGCGGCGGGGGGGGCCCTCTCCTCAAGAGACTCAAACCTTCAAGGAGGCTGACAGCCCGGGGGAGCCTGTGGATCTGGAAAGGGGAGGCTCAGGACCCCCTCAAGGGGCAGCCAGCCCTGGGAGTCCACGGCGAGAGCTGCAGGCTTCCGTCTCCAGGGAGGAAAGGGGTCACCCTGTCAGTGCTCCCAGGTCAGACCTCTTCTCCCTGCAGCTCCGAGAGGAGCACAGGCTGGGAAGGACACACATCCCCTTTGTGGCCCCAGGGGACCCTGGGCCATCCCTGCTTCAGCAACCAAGCGTCCCCGCCAGCGCCTGCCCCCTCCCCTGAACAGCAGCTGGGAAGGACCCAGCCCCTGCTGGGCCGCACATGGTAGGGCGGCCGCTGGCCCTAACATGGAACCCCGAACCTGAAAGGCCCACACACACTTCCCGCCCCGCTGCCGGGCCTGTGGGGACCTGAGAGGCCAGGCCAGGCCGTTCCTTTAAAGGACAGAAACAAGGCCTCCAGAGCCCCAGGAGGGCCAGGCCCTGCCTCCCGCTGGCTGGGGACCAACCTGAGGAGGAGCGAGGCTCTGCAGGACAGGGTGGGGCAGGGGTGGGGGCGCGATGCCCTGAGGGGGCCCCAGCTGGTGCCTGGGAGGCAGGCAGCCTAATAAGGCAGCAAGGTGTGGCTGGGGGGCAGCCTGAGTCACACTGGCCCCTGCCTCACCCTGGGGCCCTGAGTCTCCCTCCCCCTTGCTCCAGCTGCCTGGGCCGCCAGTCCCGCTGCCCAGGCAGGCATCCAGCCCCGCCCCTTCCCTGCAAGCCTCCCCGAAATACCCACCACGAGCCACGGCTCCCCTGCCCCCACCCAGTGGCCTCCAGCCCCCAGTTGGCCCCCAGGAGCCATCTGGTGGGGTCTCAACAGCTCACACACCCCGTGCTGTCCCAGCGCTGCCTGGGAGCCTGGCTGCCGCACCCCGACCCCCACCAGCCAGGCAGTGGACCCCCATGGAACCTCGGACCGCAAGGCCCCAGGCGGGCCCGACTGTCCACACTCTCTCAGCCTCTCGTCCAGTGAGCCCTTCCTGGCAGGCCTCGTCCGCCCGGCCGCCCAGCGAGCACTACTGGCCTGGCCCATGCCCTGCCGCCTCCTGGAAGTCCTTCCTGACCGCCCGTGTGCAGCAGTGATGTTCAGACATCTTGACAGGTCGCTCCCACTGGCCCCCAAGCGCAGAGCCAGCCAGGTGCACTCACCTACGTAGAAGGTGTTGGGTGCAGGCCTGTCTCCGAGCTCCAGGTAGAGGAGGTTGGTGGTCTGCGGGTCGTGGCGCAGCCACAGAGCCACACCCAGGATCACGCCTCCGGCCAGCTGGGAAAACAGCGGGGACATGGTTACTTGCCCAGAGCACCACAGGGGTGAGTGTGGGCCGAGCCACACCGGACACCCAAGGAGGCAGGGGCTGGACCCTCGCCTCCACCTGCCCACGGGCTCAGGGCATCCCTCTCCAGGTGGCGCTCCCAGGCCACCTTGGTGGGGTCCAAGCTGCCTGCTGGCTCCACACGCCCGCTGCTGGGACCCGGCACTTGGGACAGGTATTGGAGCGACATCCCCAGTCCGGGATGGGCACGCTCATGTCAAAACAGCGCTCATTTTTCCAGCCAAAGCTCTAATTTAGTCGGAGGCCCTGTATTTTCATTTGCTAAACCTGGCCGCAGTCCACACCAGACCCAAGTACCCTAGGGACCACTGGGCCTTCCTCCAAGCAGGTGCTCCCCACCGTCCCCAGCTCATCTGGGAACCCCGTGGAGGGGACTCCAGTCTTTGCTGCCAAGAGGAGAGGGGTGGGGTCTGATGCCACCAGGGCCCTGGTGGAGCCCGTGGAGAAAACGACAGACAAGGGGAGGCAGCCGAGGCCAGTGGCCTCCAGGAAGCCACGGGGCGAGGGCCTGGGCCGTTTGTGGGAGAAATCTTGCCGCTGCTGGGCCTGGGAAGGGAAGCCGCCATGGGAGGAAGGAAGCTGGGCTCCCAGAGAGGCCAGGGAGGGGCTGCCTGGGCAGCAGGGGCAGGAAAGGGGGCTCTGCTTGGAGCCTAGCGGGAGGACAGAGACTTCCGGTTTGGGGAGGCCTTCCACGGATTCAGGGTCCTGACGGTCCTGCCAGCACAGGGCCTGGGGCTGGGGGGGGGGGCGCTCCTGAAGGGGAGTCCAGACCACGCTGGGCCTGGACTACACAGAAGCATCCCACCAGCACAGGCCGTGGTGCACCACTCTCGGGCCCCAGCCTCTGTCCGCAGGCCGGCCCAGCCCCAGCTGCTCCACAGACCAGAATGTGCTCCCAGAGCTACCCGCCGCGGTGCGGGTCCGAGGGCCTCGCTGCGCAGCCACAGCCCCTCGCTTCCTCCTCCCACCACCCGTGTGCCGGCAATGGAGCCTTCCCCAGACAGCAGCAGACACTGACCCCCCAAACACAGGCCTGGAGCTCCACATCCTACGGGGAGGAGAAACCCCCAGTCCAGAAAACCATCTGGCCAGACTAGCACCTGCCTGAGGCCCCTGCTGGGGAGCAGACCCCCGACACGGTGGCTGGTGGCGTGCATGTGACTCTAGGCCCTGGCCCCGGGGCATGTCCCAAGGAAACGCCTGCTGCTTCCCAGGCCCTTCCACCTGGCCTCCGCTAACAGTCAGGCTGGCGGGGCCCACGCCAAGGCAAGGCTGCCCCCAACTAGTCCGGGGTTTCCTCTTCTCAGCCCCGTTCTCCCAGGGTTCCAGGTCTGGTGGGGGAGGGCAGGCTAGGCTCAGAGGCTCTGCCCTTCCTCAAGGGTGGGTGGGGAGGACCACCAAGGTCCCCTCCCATGGTCCTCTGGCCACCACGTAGACCTCCAAGGGCGGGGCCCAGACTCCCAGCATCCTGCGCCTCTTGGCGGCACCTGCCAGCCACAGGAGATGGCCAGGGGTCCCATGGGACGGCGGGGGCAGGGCAGGCGCCCCAGAGTCCCCAGCTCCTCCTGAGGTGGCTGCCATCTGGGGCTCCCAGGGAGGCGGTGTCGAGGCTGAGGGTTGCTGTGGTAACTCTGGCTTGAAACCGTCACTTGTTCTCTTTTGAAACTGTGGTCCAGAGCAGCCTTTGTGAGATGTCCCAGGGCGGAGGGGGAGGGGCGGGGAAGCCCCTGTCCCAGGCCTCCCGCTGTGGTCCTCTGCAGTCCTGGCGCCCTGGCCACAAGCCCGACGAGCCTCCCCATGGCGGAGGGGGCGGAGTGTGGAGGGGCGCGTGGCCCCTGGCCAGCTGGGACCTCTCCCATGTTCCCCATGTAGCCCCTTCACCCCAGCAGCCGGGGAGACAAGTGTCTTGGGGTGCATGTTCCTAACAGAAGTGCAGGGGAACAGTGCTGACCCCTCCCTGGTCGCCACCTCGGCTGCTTTGGCAGGGGCAGGCGGGGCGGCCTCTGACTCCCCCGCGGCCCCCAGGCCCGCAGCCCTGAGGGGTAAAGGGAAGCTGCTCCTGCGTTCAGGGCTGGGGAGGGCTCAGTGTGGATGTGCCCCCTGCATGCCGGGGCCCCAGTCACTCCAGGCCCCGCACAGACCCCCAGAGTGGGGCCAGGTGAACGCAGCAATGGCGAGGAGATCCCGTTCCTGATGAGGAAACCCATGTGGCAGGGGGCAGACTGCCAGGGAGGGAGGGACAAAGACAGCACCCCGACCCAGAGCGGGGGGGAAAGCCCTCCACAGGGAAGGCAAGGCTCCTGGCCCCCCACTCGCGCCCCTGCGGGAACGTGGGAGGAGCTGGGGTCAGTGCGCTTCCCAGCTCGGCCTGCACCTGCCGCCCCGCAGGTCCACCCAGGGACGCAAACGTGCGTGTCCACACCACGACGTGGGCCCTGGTGGTCCCTGGCATCCCCAGCCCTGACCTGGGACCGACCCACGTGTCCTGCAAGCGGCTCAGCGGGGGAGCAAGAACATGGTGGGTCCCAGCAGCAACACGAAATGTTCTTGGCGGACAACCACGCTGGGTGACAGCCACCAGACCGAAAAGAAGTTCCCTTTCTACACAAGTGTCAGAAGTGTAAATTACGTGCAGTAACAGAACACAGGCCACCAGCCGCCTGGGGATGGGGGACAAACATGGGCCCCTGGGCGCTTCTGGGGCTGCTGGACGTGTCCACGGTCATGATGCCGCGACTGTTTCACAAGGTTCTACCGACACCGAAGTCACACCCCAACTCCCGACTTGGGCCCCAATGTCTGAACTTCTTTTTTTTTTTTTTTAAAGATTTATCTATTTATTTGACAGACAGAGACCACAAGCAGGCAGAGAGGCAGGCAGAGAGAGAGGAGGAGGCAGGCTCCCCGCGGAGCAGAGAGCCCGATGTGGGGCTCGATCCCAGGACCCTGAGATCATGACCTGAGCCAAAGGCAGAGGCTTTAACCCACTGAGCCACCCAGGCGCCCCTCAACACCTGAACTTCTAAGCAACTTCGTCTGGGCCCCCAAAGATCTCGGCTGCCGTCTTGGGGCCAGCCGGGTCCCTGGAGAGGTGGGCTTCCCAGGGCCCGCAGAAGCATCTGGAAACATCGTGCTGACATTTTGCCCACGGAACCGAGGTTTTAGGGTCAGAGAAGGGAGTGGAGAACCGTGGAGCCGGGACGTGTGCTCCCCAGCAGAGATCAGTGTGCAGGGAGAGCAGGAGTCCCGGCGCAGGGTGGGGCCCAGGGCGTGGTGGCCAAGGGTGCCCCTGGCGTCTCGGGGTCACAAGGCCATCTCAGCTAAGGTCCCAGCCGCAGCGCCACGTGGCTGCAAGCACCAGTGCTGGGAGCAGCAGGTGTCCCCGCCCTGCAGAGCCCCCCCCACCCCCCGACCCTGCACAGGGCTGCCTCTGCAGGGCTGCCCCCTGCTCCTGCCCCGGGGACCCTGCCCCACAAGGGGCCCCGCTGGGAAGGGCGCTGGCTGGCTGGGCCGCAGGGGAAGGTGCCACAGCGGGCACGGTGTGGTGGGTTCAGGACACTGTGAAAGATTCCGTTTCTGTTTCTTTCTTCGTTTCTGAGAATTAGTAACTAAAGGCGTCAGCTGGAACAGGAGGGGCCGCCAAGCACGCTGGGTTCCTGCCCGCCCGCCTGGCGTTTCCAAGAAGTGGCTGAAAGGGAGCAAGAGGCAGCGGGTGCCGCCCGGGCAGGCCGGCTATGCCCCCCCACCCCGGCCGGCCCCCAGCCCCACCCACACAGGCCGGGGGCAGAAAAGCCGAGTGTCACTCACGCCCTCCCAGCGGCTGGCCGCCCAGGGGCAGGAGCGTGGGCAGGGGGGCTCCACCCGAGGCGTGGCAGGACAGGGCACCTGGCTCCACCCCAGCTCTGCACCCCGACCCCCACCTCCGAGGTGCACACACTTGAGGGAGAACGCGCCAGGAAGCCTTCCTGGCTGGGCGGCTGGGGGGTCCTGGAGGCCGGGAGATTTACACCGCCCCACTCCCCCCGCTCCCCCGCTCCCCCCGCTCCCCCGCTCCCCCCGCCCCACCCCGCCCCACCCCCTCCGCCCAAGCAGGGCAGTGAAGGCCGGGAGGCCGGAAGTGCCCTGAGGGACAGGGGTCTCAGTCAGAGGGAAGAGGGACAGCACAGATGCTCTGAGGACCAGTTGTGGAAGGTCAGAGGGGGAAGGAGGAGGTCCTGAAACCACCCCTTGACCTGGGTGGGGTCCTGGTTTCCCGAAGACTGACCCTTGCTCTCCACCCACCACCAGGGCCAGGGCCAGACGCTTCCCTGGGCGATGCAGGCCCAACTCGGGCCTTCCGGGGCGGGGGGTGGCCTCCAGGAGCAGCCCAGGGCGGGGAGTGTGGAGGGAAGAGTAGGGACCCCCACCTCGGCCAGGGAGCGAAGCCTGGCTGGAGGCCCCTGGACCCCAAGAGGCCCCCTGGCCCAGCACCTAGGAGAAGGTAGCAAGGGGTTCGTGACCCAGGCCCTCCCGGGTCCCACCAGCTGGGGGCTGCGGCAGCCACTTCCCCCCAAGAGGTGAGTGCAGGCCCCCGTTACACCCCATCTCCTCTAGGGGCACATCAGAGACCCAACCCCACCACCCAATACCTGGGTAGTGAAGCCAGGAAGTGCCCTGCTCCCTGGCCCCAAACCGACCCCATGGTTGGGAGTCCTTCTGCCCCCTCCAACCCTGCAGGGAGGGGCCTGCGGACACAGCCGTCCCAGGGGCCTGCCAGAGAAGGGCCCAGGACAGGCTGTGGCAGGACCAGGCCCTGTGCCTCTGACCAGGAGGAACTAGGCGGGCCAGGCACCAACTGCAGAGGGAGAAGGGAGGCGGGTAGGCTCAGGAAGGGGATCGGAGAGCAGGGGGAGGACTCCCAAGGCAGGTCAGGGTAGCCTGATCCCTGTCCCTGGAGAGCCCCAGCCCTGCAGCCCCTCCAGGCCATGAAGCAGCAGAAAGACCTCCTCATGTGGTCACTTGGGGACCTCAGCCTCCTACCGCTCCAAATGAAGGCTGAAGGGACAGCTCCAGCCCAGGGCCTCACTGGCCCGGGTGGGACCTGAAGGTCTTATCACCTTGAGACAAAGCGAAAGGATGGTGGCCAAGCCCCTGGGCTAGGGAGCCGCATGGGCCCTTCAGCCAAGCAGAGCCACAGCTGTGTGAGAAGGTGACCCCCTGTGAGCTCAGGGTGGGACAAACCCCCTGCCTCTCGGAAGTCCCCGCCCCCTCCCCCCCAAGACCAAGGGCACTGAGCTCCTGGCTCAGGCCTCCCAGCCCAGGACTGGACACCCAGGAAGATGCACAGTCCTCACGGCGGCACGGAACTGAGCTCAGCACCACCCAGAGATGACGGCACGGGTAAGACAGGTGACAGGGAGCTGCTCGACATTCCCCCAGGGGAACTGGGGCCAACCCAATTACGAACTGGGCCAACCCGGGCGTGGGTCACCCAGCCCAAGAGTCTGCAGGGCGGGCGGCCCTGGCTTCCTGTCTTCCACCTTCTTGCCAATGACCACGGTACCCAGTCCCCTTAGGCAGGTGGGGCAGCACTAACTTCCCAGTTAGAAACAGGGACAAGGGGCATGAACTCCCAGGCCCTGGTGGAGCTGCTGGGCCCCAGTTCCCTCTCCTCTGTGGCTCCCAGCCCCCCTGCCCAGAGCACCCTCACCACCGACAAGAAGTTGTTACCGGCCCAACCCCATCTCCTAAGCCCCTCGCTCTGGCCAGCTCCCATCTCATGCCTGGACAGGGTGGCCGCGCCGCCCCTGGCAGCCGGCTTAGCAAGGGAAATCCTCAGCTAGTACGGGGCATGGCCCCTGCCTGCCCATGGGCACTCCCTTAGCATCCGGGAATCCACCTGGAAGCCCCCACGTGGTCTTGTGAGTCAACACTTGCTCGGCCATCAGGAGGGGCTTAGGCCAGGCCCCAGAGTAGAAACTCTGTGTACTTTGGGGCCGGGGACGGGGCAGGCACTGAGAAATCTAGAGGTTTCTGGAAGCATGCTGGATCAAACCACACTCTGCAGGACAGATGGAAAACAACTCGGGAGAAGGGTCCTGAGGGCCAAATCCAGACGAGCTTGGTTCTCGGTCAAGGACAAGGCACACCAGCCCTGGGGCAGCTCCAGGGCTGAAAACCACGCAGCCCTCACGGCATGCCCTGAGCTGGGCTCTCGGGTGCCAGGGCCAGAGGCAGAACCCCTGTGCCTCTCCCCCATCCCCACCCTGAAACGCTGGGCCAGTGCAGAGGTGATCGTCAGCTCCTCCCATGGGTGCCTGGACTTTGCCATATTGATCTGATGACCCGGCTATCGCCCTCTCCGGCTTTCAGGCGCTGAAGTGAAGCCACAGGGCCCGTGATTTGGGAGGATGGGTTTTTGGGTCCCTTTCCCTGACTGGACTCCCAGAATGAGCTAGGGATTGGGAATGAACTCAACTTCTGGAGGCAGACCTGAGCTGGTGGGGGGGTGGGCACCTTGTGGTGGCGGGGAGGCAGCCTTGGAGCAGCACCCACCAGGGTCCCAGGCCTCTTGGTACCTGGACATCCTTATGGGGGTGGGGTGGGAGACAAAGTCTGTTCCAGGCACAGACCACACACTTCCTCGTCTCGTCCCAGCCCAACGGCCATTTCCCCCAAAGCGCTGCCACTCAGCCCGTCCACTCGCCCACCCCCTAAAACCGGCACAGGAAATCCCCACCCCCACCCTGAGCCTGCCAGGGTCACACATCCCCTCTCCGGGAAGGAAGGCGGCAGAACCGCTAAGTGACAGACAGTCATGTGCTGTCTGGAAGCGAGAATTAAATGCCAGTTAGCGAGGCTTCTAATCAGCCCTGTTCCCAGCCTCGTCTGCCTGCCCCACCTCTGGACAGCAGCCACTGAAGGCATTAGGCTGGAGAAGGGGCCAGCCCAGGACGCCGTGCTCTCTCTGGCCGGCCTCCAAGGACAGGCCTGGGATCGTACCCACTTCACAGATGAGGAAAGCGCGCGGGGCTCACGCGTGCCAGGTTCCTGCCCCAGGTCACGGGGCGGGGAGCCTCTGCTCTTCCTGAAATGCCCGGCCGCAAGCAGGAGTAGCAGCGGCCTCTGCCAGGAAGCTCCGGGTCCCACCAGCACCGGGAGGAAGCTCGGCCGGGGCTGCTGCTGGTGCCCCCGCTCCCGTCCCTGCCTCACGGCTGGATGCCTGCAGGGCCAGGGAACCCCGAAGGCATATTGGGGGCACACCGCCTGGGGCCCCGAAGTTCTGGCTCGTGGAGGAGAGAGACAGGCCTGTGAGCGTGTGGGGTGAGCGGGCTCCTTCCCGGAGAAGCCGGCTGAACTGCCTCCGAGGCCGCTCCCAGGTGGGAGCCTTTCCACTCCTACCGCGGAACTGTGAAAAGGGCCCCGATGCAGTCAGACACCCACTGTCAAAGTCTCCCAGCTCCCCCTCACCACCCACACCTGCACGGCAGAATGAGAGTCACCCAGGGCCCACGGAGCCCCTTCCCCAGGGCGCTGCCCATGCCAGCCAAGGCGGGCAGTCTTCCTGCTGGCCATCCGGGCCCTACAGCCGTTTCCTGAGTTCGACCCTCAGGGTGTGAGCTAGTCGCAGGCCCTGGGGATGGGATGGCCAGACGCCAGGGCAGGGGGCACAGAGGGGCCCTGCCAGACTGGTGGCCCCAGGCCCCACCCTGCAGGGTGCGGGGTGCGTGGGGCCACAGTTCTCAATGCCCAGCTGGGTGGCCTGGTGGGGGAGAGGCCTGGAAACATTGCCTTAAGCTTCAAAAAAGAGCAGCCCCTGGGGATGGGTCAGGCCTCCACCCCAGCTGCCTGGGGAACCACCAGGCTCGCCCAGGCGGAGCTGGGGGGTGAGGGGGGTCTGCCCTGGAGACCTCCCAGGCTGGGCAGCGGGGAGGGACCTACCCAGCACCGACACTCAGCCTGAGGACAAGAATCCGCTCCGAGAGACATCCTCTACCTCCGTCCGCCCTCCACCTCCTGGTCAGGGCCCTCACCCCACATTCAGGCTCTGCTCAGAGGCCAGCAGAGGGGCCTCTGGGTGTCCCCCCGACCCCCTATGGGCCCAGACCACAGCAGGCAAACACTAAACGAACACTGAACACCACCGCTCCGGCAAAGGGGGTGGTTTCGGGGTGGTTCAGGCCAGTCCTGGCCCTTCCTGACAGCCCCACTGCTCCCCACTTCCCAGGCAGAGGCCAGTGGCCACAGCAGGCCCCCAATCTGTCCTCCCCACCCAGGTGGGGTATGACCCCTCCACTCCACCCCCAGCTAGAGCTCAGTCCGGTCTCTGTCCTCCCCACCCCAAACACCTCACCGCCCCGACACCCGCACTGGGGTCCTCCCCGCTGGGACCCTCAGCTGTCCAGATGGGAAACAGATGCTCCCAGTCCCACGCACTTGCTCAGGGGACTGTTCAAAAGTTTACCCTCCTGAGTCTACTGGAGAACTACGCTGTTGGCCAGATGTGGTCATGGTCCTTCCTGAGAAGGGGTGAGCAGCCTGGGGTGGCAGAGGGGTCCAGGAGGGCTCCCAGGCACGGCCCAGGGGACTGGCCAAGCGTTAACAGGGCGGGGCCAGGAGAACGGTTCATGCACCCACTCCGGGCCCTCCCCAACTCCAACACAGGCAGGAAACAGAAACAAAGCCAAAGCACCAGTGGTCACTGGCCAGCAGTTACCACCCAGGCCAGGAAAACGCAACCTGCTGGTCTGCAGCCTGGAGCCGGAGACCCTCGTGCACCCCTAGACGACCATCCTGCTGGCACCTCTCTCCAAGGCGAATGGCCAAGCCCACACCTAGCCCAGACCTGGGCATCCACTGGGACCCAGGCCCCAGAGGAGCTCAGAGACGCTGGGGTCCTCAGGATCCTGCCTTGGGCCGGCCTGGAACGGCCGCCCCAGCCCCACTCCCCTCAAAGCCTCCGCAGCCTCCTGAGCCGGCGGGGACCGCAAGCTCGGACTGGCTGAGAGCGGAGGGGGTCGGCCCCACAGAGCGCGGCCCAGCGCCCCGCACGCAGGCCACGAGGGGCTGAGGCGCTTCTTGTGCGGGTGCCGACCCGGCCGGGACCCTCACCGCCACCCCCGGAGGCGGCGGCGGCACCCGGGGCTGGGCGGGGCCGGGCCAAGCCCGGAGCAGACGGTTCCCGAGACTCGGAACAAGCGCGCGCCCCCCGGCCCCCGCCCGGCGGCCCATCCAGGGGCGGCGGCCCCGATGAGCTCATGGGGGCGGGGCGCTGGGAGCCCCGCCCCCGAGCCCCCTCGGGGGCCGCGAAGCTGGGTGGTCCCTGACACCGCGGCCCGCCGGTCGGAGCCCGCACCCGCCGCGCCGACCGCCATCCCCCGGCGGGCACAGACCCGAGGCCCCCAGACGCCCCGGCCCGGCGGGGCAGAGGCCCCGAGGGCCCCGTCTCGCAGCCCCCACCCCCGCCCGGGACGACCCCACCTCCCCCCGGCTGCCGGCCCAGGACCCCCGTCCGCGCCCGGCGCTCACAGGTGGCCCCGCAACTTGGCGGCCTGGCTGCGCCCCCTGCGCGGGGCCTAGCGGGACGCGCGGCCTGCGGGCTCGGGGCGCCCCCGCCCGCCCCCGCCCAACGGGGCTCACCCAGAAGACGAAATTGAAGACGAAGAGCAGGTACTTGATGCACTTGGTGCAGCCCTCCACCCCCATGGCGGCGCGGCGGCGAGCGGCCTGCGGGCTGAGCGGGGCGGGCCGGTCCTGGGCGCGGAGCGCGGGGCGCGGGGCGCGGGGCCTGGCGGCGGCGAGGCCGGGGCTCGGGTCCGGGGCGCGGAACGCGGGGACTCGGGGGCGCGGGGCGCGGGAGGCCGGGCCGGGACGCGCTGGGTGGACCGCCGCCGCTGCGCGCTCGCTCTCTGGCCGCGCGCGCGCCCCCCCCCCCCGCCGCCGCCGCCTGTTATAGGGCGCCGAGGCCCCGCCCACCGGCCCCGCCCCGTCCCCGCCCCCGCCGCCCGCGCGTGCAGCCCCTCCCCCCGCGAGCACGCGCTCGGTCGGGGGTCAGACGCGCGCGCCCCCAACCCCCAGGTCGGAGCGAGGGAGGGGCGGCGCGGAGGCGGTGGGAGGGCTGGCCTGCGTCCAGGGGCGCCCTGGGAAGACCCTCCCCTGCTGTCGTCCTCCCTCAGGCGCTTTGGGTTGGTGATCCGAGTAGGCTCCCTGGAGGAGGTGATACACCAGTGATGGCGCTGCCCAAAGTGCTCCGGGGTGGGGACCCTGGGTGAGTGACGAGGCCCACAGTCAGCCGGCCTGGCCTGAAGACCCTGGAACGCGATTCCAGGCCGCCAAGCCCTTGTCCCGGGGTAAGGGGACGTTGTTGAGCACTGTTAGAGGAGTCTGTGTTTGGAAAGGTCACTGAAAGGGTGACTCTGGACCAGTGTTAAATGTCTAGGAGCCCCAAACCACCCATAGGACAAGCTCCAAATACAGTGTACTTTGTGCTCAAGCCAGTGGTGCTAGTCCCCCCAGGAGGCCAGCCCCACAGTGAGACCAGCTTCCTGAGGGAGTGGGGGCCAGGCCCTGCTGCCCTCCCTGCTGGCTGCTGAGGACGGGGAGGGGACCCGTCCCGCAGGGGTCCGCCACCCCCCAGGACCTGGATTTGTCGTGGCACCTCACTGCAGTGTGGGTGGCCATGGGCGGCCAGCCGCTTCAGGGTTAATAGGGGAAAAAATCAAAATGCCATTTACTCAAAGGTGACACAGAAGAACGCCCAGATCTTTCAAAATCAACATCTCGGAAGAATACAGACATTTATCGCTGATTACCTGAGTGGGCCTGCCAAAGCTGAGGGCCAAGTCCTCAGAGAAAAGCCTTCCCTGGCCCTCTGGAAGGGGGGCAGAGGGGGCCCATGAGCATGGGATGGGGCAGAACCTTGTATGCTGTGCCCCTGGTGCACTGGCCCTCAAGACAGGTCGGGTCCGGCTGGCGTGTCCTAAGACTAGGCATACATCAGTGGTTAGTGGGTCCCACCTGTGTGCCAGGGTGCTGGCCAGGGCGCTGGCTGTGGGAGCTGGACAGCCAGGACCCCTTCCCTCAAGGACCCCACAACCATCAAGCCAGTGCTGGGAAGGATAATTTAAGGGTAGTAGCAGCTGGAGTGCTCCAACGGCACAGGGTGCTTGTGGGGTGTACAGGGGACCCAGGCCCTGAAGACTGAGAAAGAGCCAGCCAGCCCTGCCGGGTGCTGGGAAGGAGCCTTTGGAGGAAGCGGGACACATTTGGAGGAAGAGGAAGGGAGCCAGGAAATGGGGGCAGATGGGGGAAGAGAGCTAGATGCTGACGTTGGGGCAGGCGGTGGGGTCGGGGGCCAGCACTCGGGTCTGAAGCCCAGCACCGGGCTGCGTGAGATCTGAGTGTGTGGGGGCGATCGGAGGGTCTCTGCATGGGCCTGGCTTCTGCACTGAATGGGGACACAGGTGAGAGCAAGCTGCCTCCGCCCATAGTGGGGCCACTTCGCAGGCACCGGGGGCTCACTGGAGAGTGGGCCGTGACGATGTGCGAGGCCACCTGTGGCTGCCTGGCACAGGTGGGCTCCAACTCCGGGTCCACTTCTGAAGTGCCCTGCCCAGTGGCCCACCAACTTGACCTTGTGAGGACAGCAAGGGACCCACCAGCCATGTTTCAGGGTCCTCCAGAGACGCTGCAGGAGGAGATAGAAGGAGGTTCAGGTTACAGACAGGCTCCGGGGCTCAGGAAGCCCAGAATACCCCAGCATCTGCCGCCTGCAAGCCGGGGACCCCGGAGTGCTGGTGGGGTGATTCAGCCCAAGCCTGAAAGTCTGGGAACCAGGGAGCCGGTGGTGTATGTCCCAGTCGGAGGGCTGGAGAAGATGAGGTGGGACGCCCCAGGCAGGAACAGGGGGAGAGTCCCCACTTCCTCCACCTTCTGGTCTAACCAGGCTTTAAGGAGACCAGGTAAGGCCCACCTGCACTGGGGAGGGCCATCTGCCAAGTCCACCAACTCCAGCTCCTGTCATCCAGAGACACCCTCCTGGACGCCCCTGGAAATAACGTCCCCTCTGGGCCCCCTGCAGCCAGTCTCCCGACATGCCACACTGAACATCACAGGTGGCTGTGACATGACCCGGGTGGGAGTGATGGGGGCAGGTGGGTTTCCAGGGGGTGTGTCCTGGGAAAGGACAAGCACCCAGAGGGGCTGCACTAGAGAGTGGGGGGGTGGGCCTGCCTGTGCTGTGCCTGGGACGGGAAATGCCCTGCCCTGAGGGGGGATGGTTGCCCTGAGGGCAGGTGGGGCTGGTGGTGTGATGGCCACAGGAGGGGCAGCGTGGCGGGAGCACCTGGCCTCCGCTGCTCTTCTGGGTCTGGCTCTGAGTCTTCTGTGCAACTTGATGCTGGTTCCTCAGTTTCCCCATCTATGGCAGCTCATCTCCCAGTATTTTCCGGGGGGTGACATGGGAGGACATGTCCAGGCACGTGGAGCAGGGCCTGGCCTGGGGGAGGCAGGAGGGCTGGGCCTCCTTGGGCTTGGTGGACCCAGAACCTTCTGGGGCAACGGCAAGGGCCCGAGCTCACTGCTCCCACGGAGCACATGCTCTCTTGGGGGAGTCACTGAGCCGCGCCTCTGCGCCTTGGCCTCTTGTGGGAATCAACAAGGACCTCCCAACGACACAAACAGGCTGTTTATGGGGCACGTGCTCCCAGACGGAGTCGGCCACCACCCTTGCAGCGGGCAGAGACCAGGGGGCAGGCCCAGAGCCGGACAGCCTTATAGTTAAAAAAAAATAAAAGAAAGAAAGAAAGATGGGAAAAGAAAAGAAAGAAAAAGAAAAAGTAAAATCTTGCTGCGAGCAGCGACCCGTCCGCGAAGACATCCCATGGGGAATGCCGGCAGACAGAACAACGGACCCGGCAACAAATGTAGCCAAGGAGGTGTAGCGGTTGTGCGCTGAAAACCTGAAAGGACCTGAAGAAGGTCCAACGTAGATTAATACCCGGTGTTCTCGGACTCAAAGACTCTGCTGCCACCGTGCCCCGACTCCCCGAATTCGCCCACAGCCTACACACGGCCGCTGTCGGAACCCTGGCGGGCTCTTCACAGGCTCATCCTAAAGTTCACAGGGGCCCCCTGGGGCCGCAGGGGGACCATACAACCTCAAGGAAGAAGAACAAAGTCGTTGGACTGGTGTTTCCCGACGTGAACCCCCGGGAGCTGTGGCCATTGCGACAGGGTGGTGCCCAGCGTGGAGACGACTCAGGAACCCCGGAGTGCGCTCGAGAGCCTGGCAACACACCGCGCGTTCCTGGCCAGTTGGCTTCAGGGGAGCCTGAGACAATCCAGGGAGACCAAGAACAGTCCTTGCCGGCCACAGTGTTGGGAACCCCTGGGTGTCCACACGCCACAGAGCCGAGGGGCCACACTCCACGCCGTGCCCCAAAACCAACGCAGAATGAGCTGAGATGGGTCACGGTCCTCGGTGTTAGACCACAGTCCTTCACGTGTGACAGCAAAGACGCGAGCAAAATAAGAAAAAAAACACCCAGCTTAGAATTTTAAAACTTCGTCGTGTCAAAGGAGATCACGGAGGACGTGGAAAGGGAACCCACGAGTTGATAGAACAAGTTTGCAAATTGTAGGTCTGGCAAGAGACGAGTATCTAGGACATGAGGAGAAGTCCTCACAGCCCCCTGCCCCCGGAATCAACATTTTTTTTCGGAGAAGACATGAGACGGCCCAGAAGCTCACGGCCTCCCGCCCGCCGCCGGCCACCATGAGAAAGACAGACGGCAGCGGCGGCAGCGCGGGTCAGTGAGGGTGTGAGGCAACCGGCAGGGCTGGCGGGGTGGGAAATGCCGCCGCAGCCATGGGGCACAGACAGCAGTTCCTCCAGACGCTAAACTTAGAGTCACCGTGTGACCCGGCGGTTCCCCTACAGGCACTCGAGGGCCCACTGGCAGAGAGTGGGTGTTAGGTGGGCGGTGACGGTTGCACAACCCTTGTGAACATGGGAAAAAAGAGAAACAAAACACCACTGAGCTCTCCGCTTTGTTTTGTAATTCTTTTTAAAGATTTAATTTTTCTTTTTAAGTAATGCCTATACCCACCGTGGGGCTCGAGCTCACTGCGGAGACCCGGAGTCACGTGCTCCACCGCCTCAGCCGGCCAGCTGCCCCCACACCGTACCCTTGAAATGAGCGGAGACAGTGTGAGTTCTGTCTCCGTAGAGCTGAAAATGGGGAAGTCTCAGGCGTGTTCTGATCGGAGGCTGTGGCCGGAGGGAGATGGGGGTGGCCAGCCAGGAGTGGCACAACCCGTGTGCTTGATTTGGGGGGTCCTGTTGGTGGATGCAGCGGGCCGAGGGGAATCAGACAGACCCAGGGAGAAAGGCGTGTGAAGGAGGAGGCTGAGACCAGGCCGATGCTTCCGCCAGCCCAGCCCTACAGACCAGAAACAGACCCCAGGCGGCTGGACCAGATTCTCCCTCGCCCACACCTGGTCTTGGACTCCCGGCCTCCAGACTGCGAGAGACTAAAGGTCCACTGTCTACACCCGCTTCTGAGTTGTGTGGCTTCTGTGCAGCCCCGCGTGGCCACAGGCCCACTGCCGCCCCTTCTGCCACATTGGACGTGGAGTCCCCCGGTCCGGGGCAGTTGCTGGCGGGTCCCGTGCTGGTCCGTCCAGCCCTCATCGAGGGTTCTGTGCTCAGGGAAGACCAGCCTGGCTGGTGCGTCGGTTCTGCTAAGACCCACGGCTGCCCCTTGCATCCAGAGGGATGGCGCCCCAGCGGGGGGCTCGACAGTGACCTGGGGGCAGCCTCGATGGGAGGGGCTTCCTCATCTATCCCCAAAGCTGCTCTGCCCCAGGGCCGGCGGGGGGGCAGCAACTGAGGGGCCAAGGTTAGAGCCCGTCCTGTGTCTTGGTCTCTCTGTGTCTCCCTTGGGGGACAGACGTGTGCTGCCGCGACCCCTGCCTGTCGTGGCCACTCCTGTGGGTCTGCCTGTGTGCCTCGTCCCCAGGGCTGGGGCAGAAGCGTCCAGGACGCCTTCTTGATGGGAGGGGGCAGAACCCATTCAGGTGATTCCTGGCCATGCCGTCCGCTCCGGCAGGGTCACAGGGCTGGCCCAGCAGCGGCAAGCCGTGTGCTACTCCGGTGAGCTTTGTGGTGGCCAGGGTTCTGCAGGGAACCAGGGCCCGTGGATGGAACACGCCCCGAGAGACTGATTGGGGGAACTGGTTCCCACAGTCACAGAGGCTAACGGGTCCCGAGGGCTGCGACCGGAAGGCCTGAGCACCAGGAGAGCCCCTGCGTGTGTTCGGTCCACGTCTAGAGGCAGGAGCCCGTGAGCCAGGCAGAGAGGGGGCAAGCTTGCCCTCCCCCGACCTCTGTGCCCCTGGGAACTGCAGAAGCCCGCCCACCCTTCCCCCAGGTTCATCTGCCCAGGAGACACAGCCCGACCCCGATGACGTCGTTTTACCTGCGTCCCCTCTCTGAAGACCCCGTTCTCCAACACGGTCCAGCTCTGTGGCACCGGGGTCAGGACGGCCACATATGAATTTGGGTGCACCGTTCCGCTGGTCACGGGGCGGCCACTCTCAGCCTCCTGAGCAAACACCCTTTGCCTCTTCTGATGGAAGCTGGAGCAGGACGCTCCCGGCTGCCCGTGGGTCTTGCCCCAGGAAAGTCATGTCTCGCTGACCGGGTCAGAGCTCTCTGTGGGCCCCGGAGCCCCAGGCTCCCAGCTTGTTGCCTGGGACAGCACCCTGTCCTTGCTTCTGAGGGTCCGCTGCTGGCCTCTGCTGCGTAGGATGCCACCCTCCCGGCTGCCCTCTGAGTCCAGCTCCGAAGGGGCCTGTCCAGCGCCGGGCCTCCTCGCAGCTCTCAGTGGCGCTGGCGCCCCACTCACCGGATCTTCCTCCTTGCCCCGGCAAGCCGGGTGTCCTCCGGGGTCACCCATGGAACACAGACAACCGGTGGGGTTTCTGGCTCTGTCGGCTACATAGCTGGGTATCAAAGATAACCGGATCCGAATCCCTGGGGCCTGGGACTGTCCCCTTCGATGGCCAAGGAGGCTTTGCTGGTGTCGTTAAGGACTCTGAGCTGGGGGGACCTAGCTGGGCATCAGCACGAGACCCACGAGGGAGGCAGGGCGACAGTCAGCGGAGGAGGTGGTGGGAGAACAGAAGCAGATCCGAAGAGGCTGCCCTCGTGGCTTAGCAGACAGAGGAACGGCTATGGGCCAAGCTGGGCAGCTCCAGACACTGGCACAGAGAAAGAAGGGCTGCACCCTGGGGTCTGCACAGGGGATGGGGCCCTGCAGCACCCCGAGGCCCCGTTCTGGCCCCTGGAGCTGGGCAGAGCCACAGAATGCGGCTTCCAAGCTCCGTGCACGGAGTTTTCTGTTCTGTGTTCTAGCGGTGATAGGAAACAAAGGCGCAGGCCTCGCCAGGTAACGTGCCGCTGGGGTGCCCGCCTTTCTGAGATCCTGCATTTTTTTTTAAGATTTTATTTATTTATTTGAGAGCGAGAAAGCACACATGCAGGGGGAGCAGCAGGCAGAGGGAAAGGGATAAGCAGATTCCCCGCTGAGCAGGGAGCCCCCCGATGCAGGGCTCGATCCCAGGACCCCGAGATCATGGCCTGAGCTGACGTGACATGACGTGAAGGCAGACACTTAATGACTGAGCCACCCAGGTGCCCACATCCCGCATTTTTATCTCACTTTGTGGTATGCACTGAATTGTCCCCCCCGCATTCACATGGTGAAGTCCTAGCCCTCGATGTAGCCGTATCCGGAGCTGGGGCCTCTAGAGAGGGCTGGAGGGAACACAGGGTCACTGGACCCTGATCCCCTGTGACCGGGGTCCTTATGAGAAGAGGGGATCAGGACACGGATGTGCACGGAGGGATAATCCCGTGAGGACACGGGGGACCCCGCCCTGCCAGCCCCTGCATCCCAGGTGTCAGCCTCCGGGACGGGGTGAGGGTGACGGTCTGCTGTGCGAGCCCCATCCGTGGTGTTCGCTATGGTCACCCCAGTGACTAATGCACTGCTTCCCAGCACGTCTGGCAATGACTTAGCCGCATTCCAGGAGCCTTGCAAGGGGTCAAACGCTGCGTCTCAGGGGTGAGCCCTGGCACAGACACGCGTATCCAATTTAATATTCTTTCCCCGCAAGGGAGCAGGCTCGGGCTTGGACTCTGACAGAACCCCCACCCCGCGCCCAGCTCCTGCAGCTGCCTCCGTATCAGCCTGGGCACCGAGCGCGGTGTTCCTGCAGGGGGAGGCCAGGCGCAACCCACGCCGTTATGGGGACGGAAGCCTGGTGCGAGCGTTAATGGTGTGTGTCCACCTGGCCAGGCCATGGAGAGCCAGATGTTCGGACAAACATTAATCTGGGCGTGTCTTTGAGCATGTTTCTGGATGGGATTAACACTGGGATGCGTAGACTGAGTAGAACCTTATCTTCCCTAATGTGGGTGGGCCTTACCCAATCAGTGGACGGCCTGACTCGCACAAAAAGGCTGAGTGCAGGGATCTCTTCCTGATGCCCATGTGAGCCAACACATGAGTCTTTTCCTGCCCTCAGGCCCATGCAGACATGCTGGTCTTCGCTTCTAGACCAGCACTCACAGCCACGGCTCCCCTGGGCCTCCAGGCTGGTGACTGCGGGTCTCAGGAGTGTCTGCCTCTGCCGCCCCATGAGCCCACCCTTTGCAACAAACGTCCGCTCTGGCTTTTGCTTCTCCGGAGAACGGGGATGGAAGTGCCGTGCCCTTGGAATTGCTCCAGGAGCCTGCCGTCATCGCGGGAGCCGGTGCCAAGGGGCCGCCTCCAAGGAGACCAGCCCATACTCCCCCTCCCGGGCCCAGTCCCCGTGTCCTCCCAGGGACAAGCCACTCCACACCACCCGGCCTCCCTCCAGTGACGTCCCTGCACGCCCGCGCATGCGCCGACGGCCTCTGCCCCGGGCCTCGTCAGCCTCACTGTGGCCTCGCTGGGGAGACTGGAAACGCCAAGCTCGCAGCACGCCCCGTTCTTCCAGGCGCTGCAAGCTCACGCCACTCACCCGCCTCCACGCGGGCCATCCGCTGCTTGCCCTGGCTTCCGGTGCTCGGGCTCGCCCCCCGCCCCCGTCCTCGACCCCCAGCCCTCCCTTTCCACCGCGCTCTGTGGCCTCACCGGGGCAGACCCACTCTTTTCACCTTCCCACTGTCTTTGGGAACATGTGTCCTCCAGGGTCACCTTGAAAGGGAGCAAGAAGCTTACCTCACTTCCTCCGGTTGCCATTGGTTGGAAGTCGGTCATGTGACCGCCCTTTGCGCTCATCGATCAGCACAATGTACCCGGTCGGCCTTCTGGAGCAAGAGAGGCGTGGAGCAGGGCCGAGTCCCCGCGAGGCCACTGAGACCTGCTAACAGCGGCAGGCTCCCTGCGTGGGAAGGAGCCCGTCCAAGACCGGCCACGTTGGGTCCAATCCCATGAGCTTGCCGTCGTGTGCTGGCGAGGTCCCGTGGAATTTAATTAATTTAAATGTCTTTTCAATGTCACTCTCTCCTGCAGGGGCCGTGTTCTGTAGTCGTCAGGACAGACCAGGTTGTGCCGTGGTAACAAATAAACCCGAGACCTACGACGGCCTGACCTGGGCCTCGCAGCCAGGCTGCTTGCAAGGACACCCAGTGGCGGAGGCTGGAACCGTGGGGAAGGTGCGACGCCGGTGGGATTCCGTGAGGACCATTCATGGTGACTCGGCAGGACAAGAAGGAGATGGGCTCAAGCAGGAAGGCCCCGCTCGTGCGCAGAAACAGCAGCAAACGTGGAGACAGACCCAGAAATGCGGAACTTAGCAAGATCAGAAAGCCAGTCGCTTCCGAGCCAGGATTTTAAACACTTTGTGGAGACAAAGGCCCGGTGCCATGCCCGAGTAGGGGCATGGGAGGCAACGATCAGAAGAGGGGCAAGGCCTGTCCGCGAGAGCCCGCGGCGATTGCCATCGGTGTGGCAGGCAGTCACAAGGATAAATAAGCGTGAACATTTCTGATGCTTCTGTGAAGCCACTCGTGGCACAGTCTGGTGTGGGCGGGGCGGTCCTCCTCTGTCCTGAGCCGCGTCAGTGGGGACAAGAGGCCTCCAGGGTCACCGTGCAAGGGGAAGGGAGCGCTGGGGGACGGGGCGATGGCTTTGGAGAGGCCACTCCTACCCACATGCCCCTGGCCAGGAAGAGACAGCAGGACCAGGCCAATCTCCTGTCCCATCTCCCTGGTGTCACACCCTCGTGGCCACCCCAGCCCGATGGCGTCCAGCCTGCTTCATCGCCGCTCCCGAACCACTTGCTTCCATGACGCGCCACGTGCCGCTTCTGTGGCTCCGGCGCAGCGGGTGGCTCACCATCGGTGGCCTTCCTCTGGCTGGAATGTCCCGCCGTCCAACATACACGCACGCACACCCGTACGCAGGCAACACACACCCACGTGCGGACGCGCCCACACGTGCCTCCTCACTCTCTGGCCTTACAGCCTGGAGCGCGTCGCTGCCCAGATTCTGGGGTCCTCACGGGCGTCCGCACCGGGAGGGGCCGCACCGCGGGCTGTGTGGCTGCCAGCTGTTCACACCGGGCTTCTGTGAAGAACGCAGAACGGAGCGCCCAGCGGGAAAGCGGGAGGCCGGGTAACGTGGCGCTTCCACCGGCACGCGGGCAGCCACACGGGCAGCCGGGTGGACAGACCCATGGGCGGACACGCTAAGGAAACCCAGCGACGTCTAATCCTCAGGGGAAGCATGAGCCCCGAGAGAAAGGACTTGGGATGCGCTTTTGCTTTATCCTCAGGAACGGAAATACTCGTTCTGTCCAAAATGAGCACTTTTGGGAATCTTGATTTAGAAAGCAACAGCCAACATGTTCATTAAACAGTAGGCAGGCTGAGAGCTCGCCCCCTGGCTGGGCCGGGACCCCCGCCCCCACCCCGGCTCTGTTTCCCATCAGCCGGTAGCTGGTCTCTGGCTGACGCCCAGCCGCTCAGTCTCCCAGCTACTCCTTTGGCGTTTTGGGGTTTGGATCCTTACGGTCTGAAAGTGACCTGGCGCTGGGTTGCTGGTGGGGGGAGGGGTGCTGCTGGCTGCCACACGAAGGCCCCTGGGGCACAGATGCCCAGAGCTTCTGAGAAAGCCCTGTGGAGGCTACTGGAAAACTTGCACGAACTCTTTCTGGGGAGTCCAGAGGGCTGTTCTGGGAAGGGTCTGGGAAGGCCTGGGAGGCCCACGACTGCCCGAGCCAGGGTGCTAAAGGGTGGCAGTGGGATCTGGTAAGGGACGGCGGGCAGGGGTGCAGCGAGGGCCGTGGGCTGCTCCTCCTGGGCCTGTCTCTGGAGCCCAGGAGTGGGTCAAAGCCTGCAGTGTGGCGAGAGTCCTCAGCTGACGGTGGGCTGGGGGGGCTCTTATTGTCACGTGGCCAAGATGAGCTGCGGCTGAGGAGAGCCGGGCCGGGCTGGCCGGGGCACTCTGCGTGCAGATGGCAAACGTGGGGCCTGGCACGGGCCGTCCTCCCCCAGGCTCCTCCTTCCTGGGCCCGGCCTCCGACGCCCGCCACGAGACCGTCTTCACGAAGCAGAGGCCTCAGCATCATGTGGCCGCACTTGAGAGCAACAGAATGCAAACCTTTCCTCCGAACAACGGAAGGGCCCACGAAGAAGTCACGGTGGAAATGGTAAAACCCCCAGAAGCAAACAATGTTGAAAAAGCGGCCTTCGGGCCCTGCAGGCCGTGGCCGAGTGGGGCTGGGGGGAGGCGTGGGGTCCGGGTGGTCGCCAGGGACCAAGGCCCGGGAGCCCAGCTGCCTGCCACGGAAACAGGAAGAAGCACCACAGAACCCACATGGTGCACCGTTGAGGGCAGAGGCCGGTGGCGTGGTGGTGGGGAGGGGTGTGGCGGGGAGGGCCCGCAGCCAGAATTTTCCCCAAGGAGGCCAATAACACCAGCAGTCTAGCAAGTCGGGTCACGAGAAACAAAAGCAACGAAACGCTGGGAGGTAAGAAGGGACGGGACTGGGTTCTGCCGAGGGGAAGGGGACAAGGGACACTTGTATCCCGTGGGCGCCTTCTGACCAGTCCCAGGACGAATGAGGTGCACGTGGGGGGCCCAGGCGGGCTGCCTCCCAACACCGATAGCAGATTCTCCAAGTCTCTGGTCACCAGCTGGGGTCCTGCGAGCCGGCGGTCACTCGGCTGGCCTGGAGTCTGCATTGGACTCCACAGGTGAAGGGCTCAGCCCCCCAGGGCGGCCCCCACTCAGGGCGTCAGTGGCAAGTCCAGCTGTGTTCTGGAAACAGGGGGGTCCCGCGATCCCTCCTCGGGTTCCACGATGACCCGGATCGGCACCCAGAGCTCAGAAGGGGCTTCACTTGCTACTCCCTGTTATTAGAAAGGAAACAAGTTGGGAACGGCCGTACGAAGGGCCACGGGGTGTCCACGTGCTCTCCGGGTGCTTCCCTCCTGGCACCGACATGTGGTCAGTGACCAGCCCCGCGAGACCAGCCCTGCAACTGGAGCCTGCGTGGTGGTTCCCCTGCGTGGGCGTGGTGATCACCTGGGGGAGAGACTCCATCTCGCGCCCTCCCCTCTCCCCGGGGCTCTCTGCACACCTGGCCTCTCTGGACACCAGCCTCTGTCCCAAAGCCACCAGTCATCCCAGGGACACACAGAGACACTCTGATGACTTTGGAGATGACAAGAGTTTTAGGAACTGTGTGTTCCTAATTCGTTCTGAATTAGGAACGAAGACCAAATACTCATTTTTAATCGCGTCACGGGCCAATTCTTGGTCTTTGACCAGATCCCTTATAGGAAAAAACATCATGAGGGTCATGAGGTACTGGCAGAGTAGGAGACGCATTTGGGTCTTCTGTCGCGCTCTGTGAGGATGACTCCGTGGCCGCCCGGCCCAGATCGAGCTTCCTCGAGGCTTCCCCGGGCTTCCTCGAGGTCTGGCCAGGCTCTGAAGGTGGGAGCGCACCTGGTCACCCTTGGCCGGTGCCTGCGGGCTCCTGGTGTCACGAGGCTAAGAGGCCGCACTGTCTCCTGCTTTCTTGGCGTGATCTGCCCGTCTGCTGTTATGCATTCATTATCCATCCCCAGACCCTCAGCTACTACTGTCCCTTCTCTCCATTTGTGATTTTTTTTTTTAAAGATTTTATTTATTTATTTGACAGAGATCACAAGCAGGCAGAGAGGCAGGCAGAGAGAGAGGAAGGGAAGCAGGCTTCCCGCTGAGCAGAGAGCCCGATGTGGGGCTTGAGACCATGACCTGAGCCGAAGGCAGAGACTTAACCCACTGAGCCACCCAGGCCCCTCCATTTGTGGTCTTTGGAAGGGCCCCAGGCCTGGCTGCCAAGCCCCCTGCACCAGGATCACCTGCCCTGCACCCACCCCTGTCTGACCACCAGACACTGGAGCTACTTTCTCCACGACTGGCTCGGCCAGAGGGGGTGAGGGCTCGGCATCCGGTAAGGGACTCCACGCTGGGTTTGAAGACCTCGCTACTGTTTCTGGATCCAGGAGAGCCCTGCTCTGGCCCTGGTCTCGTGGGCAGGCGCCTCTGGGCACAGGAGCGTCGCACACGCACACGCACATAGGAGCGTCCCACAGAGCCCCTTCCCCAGACCCACCAGGAACACACCTTGCGTGGGGGGGACTCTCAGTGAGGCTCCACTGGGCTGCGTGTGAGCGCACATGTATGTGTGTACAACCCTGCTTTCATTGCCTGATCCTTCTCTGCCGCACGAGTCCTCTGGGGGGAGGGCTCTCGGACGCTGGGAGCTGTGGGGTGAGCTCCTTGAGTGAAGAAATGGTGGTCCACTGCCCAGATCAGGTAGTGTCTCCTTCACCGCCGGCCCATACAGCCTGGCCCAGAGTTCGTGTCCTTCCTGCCAGGACCCGTCCATAGCCTCGGGACCTCTGCTGTAGGTCAGTGTCACTGGCCAGCTGAGATCGGGGCTTCCCAGCAGGCCCGAGGCACCCGGCTCTCTTGGAGGCAGACGGAACCTCTCTTCTTGGCCTCTGGTGCCTCCATGGGCTCTCAAGGAGTGTATCTGGGCTGCTCCCACCTCTGCACTGCTGCCCCCACAACCACTCCCCTTCCAGGGAGCCCTTGGGGATATCTGCATGCTGGTGTGTCACCTTCCAGACCTGGAAGGAATCCTTGCGATGTCCTTGACGTGTCCTCCTGGAGCGCACTGCTTCAAGTCCCATGGTCATTCCCACTGTGCCATGTCTCCGGGAGGGGCCCACAGGCACTTAAACCCTGGCCAAGGGGCTGTGGCCAGAGAAGGCACCTGCTTCTATCCTGTGTGGCCCCAAGGACGCTGCTGGAGGGGCAAGGCTGCCTGCTGTTCGCCGGCACCTGGTGGGGGACACCCCCAGGCAGACGTCCGGCATCAGAACACAGTCCAGGAGAAGAGGAGACAGCTCGATGAGGCCTGTCACATGCTCCTGCTCCCATAACCCAGCCCGCCTGTGCACGTGGCCTTCTCCAGGTCCAGTGGGGGCCGGGTCAGGCTCAGTCGTGGATTTTGCTGCCGCAGTGGACGCGGCTCCTGTGTCCCGGAGTCCAGGGGACTTTTCTCTGCACCCCAGTGAGGGTGGAGCCAGGAGCCTGCCCTCCGAGGCCTGGATCCCGATCAGGCATCTGACGCTCACGCCACGAGGGCCCCCGTCACTGCCCTCAGTGATCGTTGTTCCTGCTGCTCACCTCCCTCCGCCCGGCCGCCCCACAGGGCGCCAGAAGGGGGTATGTCCCTGTGGCCCACCTGGTCTCCATGGTGCAGCACTAGGGCCTTTGTCCTGTCCCACCCATGTCTGTTTTCTCCGTCTGACTTCTTTCTTTTTTTTTTTTTTTAAAGATTTTTATTTATTTATTTGAGAGAGAGACAGTGAGAGAGAGCATGAGTGAGAAGGTCAGAGGGAGAAGCAGACTCCCCATGGAGCTGGGAGCCCGATGCGGGACTCGATCCCGGAACTCCGGGATCATGACCTGAGCCGAAGGCAGTCGTCCAACCAACTGAGCCACCCAGGCGTCCCGTCCGTCTGATTTCTTAATAACTGTCTGGAGAGGGGCACCTGCGTGGCTTCGTTGTTAAGTGTCTGACTTCGGCTCAGGTCACGATCCCGGGGTCCTGGGATCGAGCCCTGCATTGGGCTCCCTGCTCAGCGGGGAGCCTGCTTCTCCCTCTGCCACTCCCCCTGCTGTGGTCCCTCTCTCAATCTCTATCAAAAAATAAAATAAGATTCCCATCCCGCCGAGTCGCTGGTGGACAGAATTTCGCTCCATCCCCTTTTCTTTCCTCTGGCTCCACCACTGCCGTGCAAAGACCGCGGCCCTGTAAAGGATGCCCGCTTCGGGGGCTGTTGTCTGTAAATCATATTCTGCGAGCTGTAGAGGCAGGCTGGCCAGAACAGGACCAGAGCGGGGTGCGCATGGCCGGGGATGGACTGTCCCCCCCAATGTAGGACCCGTGGGATGTGGGTGTCCTCGTAGGGGGACAAGGTCTGCAGCTTGCTCCATTAGGTGGGAACATGCTAGCTTTCCGGAGGCGTGTGTGCGTGTGCGTGCATGTGTGTGTGCCTATGATCGGAAACACAAGGGGAGGACCGGGGTGGGTACTTGTCACTTAGTCACTTTTTTGGCTGCTTGTCACAGAACAGTCCTTCTGTTTTGGAGGGAACCCCCCCTTTGTTGGTCCTGCTGGGGGCTTGGGATTCTTAGTGGAGGGTGCACAGCCTTGAGGACAGGGCACTTAGAGAGGAGGTTCAGGTGTCCGGGGGAGTGGGAGTGTCCGCAGCGCCCTCCCACACTCACGCCAGATGTCTCGCCTCGAGCCCTGGCACCTGTGTTCACGGTGTCCCTGAAAGTGTGAGATTTCTGCCCGAGAGATGGAGGCTCCCCGTGGACCTCATGTAGCCACAGGGACCCTTGAAAGCAGAATGGCCCCCCACCATCACTGGAGGGACAGGGAGGTCGGAAGTTCTCAGCTTGAGGACTGGGGTGCCCTCGATGCCTGGGAGACGAAGGCCTCTTATACAAAGGACGTGGTCTTACGGAGCAGAAGACCATCCCCGCTAACGGCCGGCAAAGAGGGGGTCCTCGGTCCCACAGCTGCATGGGCCCGTGTCCTGCCAAAAATCCTGGCTGAGCCTGGATGGGGTGCTCCCCAGAGACTGCAGCGTGAGGGGAGCCCTGCCCGGCTCAGCCCTGGGCTCTGACCTCATGAGACTGGGCAGAGGATCTGTTCCTGCCTGCCCCGTGGCTTCTCTGTTCTGACCACTTCCCAGCCTGTCCCCACAGGGTCTATGAGGGACCCTGATCCCTCCGTCCACTGAAACAGAGCCTGCTTCTCTGGGCTGGCCTCCTCCCGTGCTCCCCCCCCACCCCCGTCCCTCTGCGATGTGGCAGAAAACACTTCACATCATCCTTGTAGGTCTCACGTTTGGGCCGACAGAGGCTCTGTGGGCCCACGGGTGGCGGGACAGTTGGTTCAAAGGGTGTCAGTCATCCTGGAGCAGCTGAGGGCCCCCCAAGGGTCCTCTTGCACCCGGGCAGCCGTGGACAACATCTGCTTCAGTCGGGGGCTGTAGTGTGGGGCTGCGTTGGGAGTGTCTGAAGAAGCTGGGCTCTGGGGCCTGGCAGCCAGGCACTCTAGGAAGCAGACGGGACTGTGAGAAGGTTCTAGAATGCACTGGGTTCCAGGATGCCTGGGCAGGGAGGGACCCAGAAGGCCATGGCAGAGGGGCTGGGGGTCCCGGTCTGAGTCCTCCCTGGAAAGCATTTGTGAGGTCGGGTCTTGGTGGGGAGTGGGGTGAAGAGAAGGGGGTCCCTGTGGGGTTGTAGGTGTGCATTCAACTCTCCAGCCTTCCCCTCCCTCTGTGTGACCAGCCACCCCCAAAGCACCTGCCTTAGAGAATCAGCCTGGGCTCTTGGTCTGGGGGTCCCAGTGGCTGGGGTCAGGCAGCACCGCTGGGGGCGTGGGAAGGGGCAGGGCTCTGTGGCCAGGGAGCCAGCCTGAGCACCCAGCCTGCTCCACCTGCTGCCGGCCTCTGGCCCTTGGGGGGTGGGGTGGCTGGGGGCCAGGCAGGGGCCTACCTCCGGCTCAGGGTGTATTTGCCCTTGCGATCCAAGCTGCCACCGGAGCGAATGGCGAACCAGAGAAAGGAGCTGAGCAGCATCGCGTATACCTGGGAGGGAGGGGGTGTCAGCTTCGGCACCAGCAGCCCCAGGGGAGGGGTTAGCCCTGCCCCCCGAGGAAGGCCCTGGGCTCTGCAGGGCTCTCAGTGGTCTGGGGAAGGTAGAAAGGTAGGCACGGTCCCCTCCCAGATGCCCCCCTGGGGTCTGCAGCTTCCCTTCTGGCTCCCAGTGCACGGGGAGCCCTGCGGGTCCCCGAGGCCGATGACCGTGGCCTTGCATTGCGGTGGGGCATCCGTGGGTGGAGGTGTGGGAGGTGGGGAAGGGGCACTGGGGGAGGGCACGCCTACTGTGATGGCGAGGCCGGTGCCGGTCAGGGCGCAGGCGACGTTTCTGTGCATCGTCAGGAAGCTCCTGATCTCCCGCAGGCAGTCCTGAGCCAAGGGCAGCTCCTGTGACGACCGTCCTGGCGGTCCCCTCCCCACCCACGGTCAGGGGCCTCCGCCAAGGCGTGGACCTCTAGTGCCCACTTGGGGCCAAGTGCTGGGGTGATGTGCAGTGCAGCAGGGCGGGGGGGTGTGCTGGGGTGGTACGCTCCACGCCCCAGAGCTCACACACAGGAGGGAGGACATCACACACAGGCAAAAACCCGCGGGAGGGAGCGGCTTCCAGGGGACGGAAGGTTGCTGCCCCCAGGCCCAGAAGCACGTGCCTTTCTTAGGCGTCCGTGAGCCGCCTGGGCTGGGGCACGGGTCTGGCTCCCCTGGGCAGGCTGGGGCTCCCTCACTCCCTGGTCCAGGGTGAGTGGAGGGCAGAGAAAGAGCTGGGGGAGGGGCGTGGGATCCTGGGCTCTCCTAGCCTCCTGCTCCATCCTGGGCTCCCATGCCTCCCCAGGGCCTGGCCTCCACAGGGGCTCTCTCTCCAGGGAGAGGGAGGTGACGGCCCCATCTCTGAACCGCTTGGCTGGCAGCGTGTGAATTGGGGGAAGGTGTGACATTTGGGGCAGGACCCCTGGGATGTTCGGGGGGTGCTCTTCTTAAGGCTGGGATGGGGAGGAAGAGAAGGCTCGCTTGACATCGGTCCGGGCTGCCATCTGTCCACCCGTCACTGGACAGAGACTGGGCCCTCCAGCCTCCCTACTGCCACCTGGGCCTCTGCCCCAGCTGGAGTCCCAGCCCTGCTCACACCTGGGTCATGGGACTGACCGGTTGGCCTGGAGGTTGGGACCTCTGGCCCCCAGGGGCAGCTGGAAATGGTCCCAGGAGCCGTGGGCCACAACCCTGCAGTCTGACCTGGCTGCCCCGTGAGAAAATGGCCCCTGGTCAGCCCCTACTCCCCATGTGGCCACACTTCTTCCAGGGGGGCAGCCTGGGGGCCTGACCACCGCCTAGGACACCATCCTTGCCCCACCCAGGCCCATCCCAGGGAGGCTCCAGCGCCCATGCCCACCCTCTGTGGCCTTTACAGCGGGGACCCCGCCATTCTGGAAGGCACAGAGCAGTCCCTCAGCAGCTTTGCAGATGGGCACCTGAGGCCTCCTGCTGGGAGGAATGCCCTCTCAGGCCCCCTCCCGGCGTGCTGGGCCCTCCCTGCCGCACCCCTCCCCACATGCGTCCCTTCTGGGGCCAGTGGTGCTGGGTGGGCTCCCTCCCTTGCTGGGCCAGGAGCCATTTGTATCCTCCTGTCTTGATGTTGGAGGACGGCCAGGAGCCTCTCGCCCAGAGATAGGGGTGGTTTTGTTTCCCGGACAGTGGACAGCGGGGGAGGGGAGCCCGGGAGGGAGGTGGCTGGGGGAGGGTTGCAAGGGTAGCTGGGGGAGGTGCCAGGCCCCTCTCTGGGCCCTGGGGAAGAAGGGCCTTCCCTGCCTCTGCCTGCCACCGACCTCCCTGTCCCCTCCCTGGAATGTCCTTCTGGCTCCTTCTGGACTAGCCCCCTCCAGACCAGTGTCTGTCTTCCACCTTCCTTTGTGCTTCTGGAGGCTTCTGAGGGCAGGCCTGGCCTCGGGGAGCCCCAGGCTGGAGCTGGGTGAGGGGCCGAGTGAGCGAAGGGAGCATGGGGCTGAGTCCAGGAGCCCTGCAGTGGGCGGCACAAACCCGGGGGAGGCCTAGGGAGGGAGAGTGCAGGGTCCGGGCCTCCCCTCCTCACCTGTCCGGCTGCCTGCTGTCCCTGACACAGACTGGCCTCCGCGTCCCCCAGGAGGCCGAAAGGGGAGCTCTTGCCGCAGCACAGGAACTGCAAGAACACGGGGAGGAACAGGGCTGCGAGGCGGGGCCGACGGGGACAGCGCAAGGAGGCCCCCGGCGAGGGGTGCCCCGCAGAGCTGCCCCCAGAGGTCGGGCCTCGGGCTGCCTGAGGGGAGGTACGGCAGGCACCGGGCAGCCGGGCCCTCCCAGCCCCCGGGCTTCCCCCAAACTGTCCCCGCAGGCTGTCGGCCCAGCCGCTGCCCCGTGGATGGCGCACCTGCGGGCCCCTGCCTCCCGGGCTGCGACCCAGTGGCCACAGGGGCCTCGCTTCACACTGTGCCGTCACCAACCTGATGTTCTTTAGCAGTTTTGGACGAGAAACATTTCCATGTTGCTTTGGCCCCCAGGTGAGGCAGCCAGCCTGGCCCGGGTCACAGGGAGAAGACAAGAGGTCTTTCCCCCTCTTCCCGCTACCAAGAGGGCGTCGGTGGCCTGTGTCCCGGGGACCCCCTGCTCAGCGTCTGGCCCCGGGTCAGCTGACTCTGGAGGGGGGTGACAGCACCCTCCATGCTCACCGTGTCCTGAATGGCCACCAGCTGCTGCCGCGGGGTTCCGGACAAGTTCCGCACCGCCCGCTCGTATGCCAGGTCATAGATGTCCAGCACTGCATCCTCTACCTGCACCGAGAGCACCGTGGGAAGATCCCATGTGGGTGAAGCCCCTCCCTGGAGACGTGGCTCCCCGGGGTGAGGCTGGTCCCCGTGAGCCGTCCTAACAGCCCCCTCCTCCTCGCACCAGGCAGAGCCCCCCGAGGGCAGAGCCTGGGTCACTGGGGAGGCTGGTCCCCAGACTTCCACTGCGAGTACCCCTCCCAACAAGAGTGACCACCACTGCCTCTTCCCGGGCTGGGGCCGGGTTCCAGACCCCTGAGCCCTGTGGCCTGCCTCCAGCTCTGGTCTTCCGGGGCGTGGTGGGCCTGACCGAGGGAAGAGTCCCCCCGACGTCAGTCGATCTGGACGGTGGGACAGGGAAGCCGACAGCCGGGCCTGGGCAGAGAAGCCTGGAGGAGCTTCCTGCCAGGAGCTCAGCTCCCCGGTGATGGTCTAGGTCTTTTCCTAGAGCCACTGGTGCGTCCCAAAAGCCCGGGCAAGGGCCTTTGACCAAAGAAGCCACGGGCATCCGGGGCCAGCTGGGGGCAGACGAGGCAGGTAATGGGGAAGGAAGGGATTGATGGGGGGCCTGGCCGGGCTCTGCCTTAACTCTGCCTCCCGGTATCACCCAGACCTTGTTGCCTACCCCCTCCTCAGCACCTCCTTCTGCCTGTGCTCACACTGCTCCCCGTGAACCCAAACGCCCACCCTTGCCAAGTTAGTCCCCCAAAGACAAAGACAAACTGGAGTCTCACCTCCTCCAGGAAGGCTTCCCTGACTGCTCTGGCCTCAACAGTGTCCTGGCATAGGCCAGGCTTCTTTGCGCACTCCCCACCCCCGCCTTCCGAGCCTCCTGCTCCTCTCAGAGACCCTGAGCACTCACTCCCTTGCCCCTTTTCCACCTGGAACACAATGATGGCTGCTCAGGGCTGCCCTCAAGGGCCGGGGGTGAACCGATGCCCACGCCTGCTCTGGCCACTCAGGTGCTCCCCGGAAGGGGTGGCCATCCTGCTGCAGCCTGGGGGCCAGGGTCAGTGGGCCATGGTGGCCGTGGAGGCAGCCACTCCAGGGCCCCCGTGCCTCCACAGGAACCCGAGGAACTTGCATCCCAACCCCCAGCGCCCCTCTTGGCACTAAGCAACCCTCCTGTTGAGACGTTGCACTGCAAGTCATCCCTAACTGGGTCAGCTGGCGTCCAGCCAACCCACTGGGAGGTGGGAAGTGCCTTGGGCTGGAGGGCGGGCGTCAGGCTAGTGGCCACTCAAGTTTGAAATGAAGCCGAGACCACGAAGCCTCTGTGCCAGGGGAGGCTGGGGGCTGAGTAGAGTGGGCCAGGGATCGGCGGGCCTGGGGTCAGCGGGCCTGGGGTCAGTGGACCAGTGGCCGAGACAAGGAGGCCAGCTCAGACCACCCTCCTGGTTCCACCCCCCACCCCAGGGTCCTGGGAGTAGCCGGGCGCCCCGAGGCCAGCTCACACCATTGTAACGTTGGTGTAGGAACAACGTGCTGAGCTGGGGTCTGTCCCCACCACCCCAAAAGCTGGGGACACGAGCCCCCACTGCAGGCAGAGATGCAAATCCTGCAAAGCCGCGTCCCTCACCCAAGACCCCCTGACCTGGCAGTGGGGGCCAGGCTGAACTCTTCCCACGGGCCTAGGCATCTCTCCCCCAGTACCGGCTTCAGGGTGCTCTAGGAGCCCGAGTCCCTGTTTCCCCAGGAGAAAACTGGGGTGGACCGGGTGCTCTCAGAGGCCACCAGGCCCTGCCACCTCTGAGTCTCTTGCCAGGGTCCCCCTCCTTAAGCGTGACTTCCAGACCTCCAGGGGTGCCCCCTAGGATGGATTTGGAGCAACAAGGGTGGACAGTGGAAGCTGGGAAACCCCGTGAGGGGTGGGGCACCCCCTCACTGACCCTGGGGCCTGCAGCCTGGCTTGAGGCCACGGAAGAACGTGGCCGGTCCCTTCTGACTCTATTCTCCGCCCTCCCGTCTGAGGGGACGCCCCAGGCCTCGGTCAGCACCCCGTATTTCAGGGTGCCTTGGGGGTTGTTCAGAGAGATGTTGGGGACAGCAGGGGTAAACAGTCTGGTCTTTGGGCTCTCTCTGGTCACCGCGCTGCCAGCAGGACCCTGGGGAACCAAAGAGTCTGGGGCTGGGACGTATCTGGGCTGGGAGGGTTCCCGGGGAGGCCCGGAGTGGACGGAAACCCCTCAAGCCAGCCGGGATCCCCCGACATACTCCCACCGAGCTCTTCGCATGCACTCTGTCTCCGTGCCCCCTCCCCCGGGGTGGAAACTGAGGCCGGGAAGGCAGCTGGTCACATGAGGGTACCTGCGGGAGGCTGAGCCCAGTCAGAGCAGCCAAATCTCCGGTGCCCTGGTTGCTTCTGTGCCCGCAGGGGCCTGGACATGCACACAGACCTACTGGGAGGCAGATGGGGGCCCCCAGGCCTTGGACCCGGGAGGAGGCTCAGCCCCCATCTGGGGTCAGGCAAAACCCCAAGAACTGACTCCTGGGGGCCAGTCGGAGCCTGGACCAGATCAGAATGTTGTAGGGCATGGTGGCAGGCGGTTGGGACAGAGCAGAGGCCCCGCTGGGAGCTGTCTGGCTTCCACCCCTCCCCTTCTCAGAGCAGGATCCACTGCACAGCCCCTCCCCGGCAGGACCCAGGATCCGGGGCTCCAGCTATAGACACAATGTGTCAGGGAAGAGACGATGGGCTGTAGCCATCCCAGGAGAGCCACAGGAGGCCCCAGGGCACCCTGGCCGCCGTCTTGACCGGGCCCACGCACGCTGTCCCCAGACCTGGAATGGGCCAGAGCAGTGAATGGGAAAAAGGAGCCTGAAATTCCAGCCCACCCGACTCTCCTTGGGTGAGCTGCTGGCCAGCCCCACTGAGGGCCCCGGTCATTGTGTGGGGACACCAACCCCGTCCGGCCTTGCAGCAGGAGGAAATGTCATGGGGGGTGACCCCAAATGCCAGGGTGGCCGGGGGCAGTCTGGGGAAATCCTTGGGCAGGGACGGGAGAAGAGGCATTGACTCGGGGAGCTGGAGGGTGGGCTGGATCCTCCTGGTCCTCCTGGGTCCTCCTGGCCTGGTTCCACCAGCGTGACCGGGCCCCCTGCCCCCTGAGACTGGGAACCCCTTCTGCAGAAAAAGGGCATGACTGCCGTGCTCGGCCTGGTGACTCAGCCTCGTGGACGCCAAAGAGCACGAAGAGGGAGAAGCGAGGCCTACCTCTGGGCGGGGGTGGGTGGGGGGTGGCACGGGCAGCCAGGACTGGAGAGGGTAATCACACAGCTAAAAGCACACAGTATGACCCAGGCCTGGTGTCCCGACCCAGCTGCCCTCTGCGAGCCTCTGCTCCTGTAGGCCTCTCCTTTGGTGGTGGGGGACGGGGGGGTATAGGCAGCAGAGAGGCTGGGGCCGCTGGGGACTGAGACACACACGTGAGGAATCATGCTTGTCACTTGCTACTCGCACAGTGTTTTGCCAGATGCTGGACACGTTTCAGGCAGACGGGCCTTGGTTTTCCTGGGCTGGTCCTTGTGGAGTACATGGAGAAACTGAGACCCAGTGAGGGACCACAGACAGTCAGGGCAGACAGGGTCCAGCAGCAGAGCACTCCTGCCCCTCTCTGTGGTCCCTCCTGCAGGCCCTTTGGCTTCTCAGCTCACCCAGGGGGGCTCGCCTGGGTCTGGGCTCTCACAGGACCTTGTCCAGGGCTGGGGACTGGGGGAAGGCCTGTCCCTTGTCCCTTTGGCCTCAGCCAGGGGAGAAGCTGGGCTAGGGGCTGGCCCCTACTAGCCATCCTGCCAGGACCCCCCTCTCTGAGCCTCTCGGACCCTACTTCCTCTGCCCAGACAAGGGGCCTGGTTTTGACCCCCAGCCTGGGTCTGGGAAGGGTCCGGCTCCACACACGCACTGGCCAGCCCATTCCCCAGGCAGGCGCTCAGCCTCCCCTCGGGGCCCTGAATTCAGAGAGAACTTCCTGAGGGCCATGCTGGGGTCCGCGCCCGGGGCCTGCGGGCTTCGCGCCCTGCTCATATGCGGGCTCTGGGGCCTGTGGTCCTTGTGACTGAGTTAGCCCAGAGCTGGCGCCTCCCCCAGCCCCCCAGACTGGGACAAGGGCCCTCTCACACGAGTCCATCGACACCTGCTGAGCCAGGCAGTGCCCAGAGAATGGATGGGTCCACCTGAGTGGATGGATGGATGGAGGGACAGACGGACGGATGAAGGAAGGCGCCACCTCCAGCGGGGGGTCCATCCCCACCATGACCATGGGCTTCACCACCCCAGTCACCACCAACACAGAAGCCCTGGGAAGAGCCCACAATGGGGGTGGGGCCGGGAGGACAGCCTGCCCCCCACCCCCGCTGGGCTGCCCCTGCTCCAGGACTGAAGGGTGGCTGTCCTCCTGGGGACCGGACTCTGACAAGGCACAGTCAGCAGGGCAGTCCCTTCTGGGCCAGTTTCCAGAGCACTGACCCCTCTAGTCAATCCCTCAGGTCAGCTGGGACCCTCCTCCTCCAGCCCTTCATCCCCTTTCCAACTCCCGGCCAGGGCTGAGGGGCTGGGGGTGAGGGGGTCGGAGGCCTGCCCCTGCTCCCGCTTCCCTGGGACCTCCTGCCCCAGCCCCAAAGAGGCCTGGGCGTCAGGTCTCTGTGCCCCGCCTTCAGGCGGGGGACATCCCTCCAGAATGGTCTCTCCCGGGGAGAGGGGTGACTCTCCCAGCTCACAGCTCATGTACCCCTCCCTCACGTGCCCCTTTGCTGTGGGATGGGGGCAGGGCCGGGCGCTCACCTGGGTGGGGTTGTGGAATCCCCAGAAGACCACCTGTACCAGGGCACCGAACACCAGGGCAAAACACAGGAAGCCCTGGGACAGAGGAGGCGTGGGTCACAGTGTGCGGCCTGGCAGGCCACTTGCAGCCGGTCTCCTGCTGGGTCTCCTCCTGGGGCTCTGGGCAGCTCATTGGGCTGCTGGCCACACAGCCTCAGCGCCCAGAGGGCCCATGTAACCTCCTCACTGTGCCAGCTTTGTGGGGGCACCGCTGGCTGCCCCCGGCCGCATGTCACTGGTTGGGCCGACACAGCACCCCTTCCTGGCCGGTCTGCAGCCGGGGGCAGCCCGGGGCTCGGTTCTCCCCACCCAGGGGCCTCCTCACGAAGAGGGACACCCAGCAGAATCGATGACCGGTGGAGTGGAGAGATGCCTGCAGACAGAACTCTGCACGGACACGGCTGGGCAGGGCCGCACCAAGAAACCGTGCCTCTGCCTGGCACCCCGACTCGGTGCCGGCACGGGGATCTGGCTCTGCTCAGGCATGGGCAGCCCTCACCTTTTCCTACTCCCTCCAGCCGGGGTCCCTGCAGGCCTCGGTGTCCAGGATCCTCCCTCCCGCTCCTCCTCATCCCTATCCCTCCTTCCCCTCCCCCTCCTCTTCCCTTTCTCCCTGCCCCTCCTCCTCCTTCCCCTCCCTTCCTATCCTTCCTCCTCCCCTTCCCCCTCCTCTTCCTCCCTCTTCCCTCTCCTCCTCCTCCCTGCCTGGCCAAGGGCCTCCTTCTCCATCTGGAAACCATCGCTCACCACTGCCTCTAGGCTGGAGGCCCTGAGCCAGCTCAGGGGACCAGCATTTTCCAGAAATCCTTTCCTTCCCCAGGAGAAAGTGAGTTCCCTCCCCACCTCCGCCTGCCGGCCTGCAGAGGGGGCCCTGGGCCAGGTCTCCTTCGAGTCCCCAGGACCCGTGCCGCTGTGCAGGCCTGCTGGGGGCAGCTGGGCCCAGCCCCGCATTTTCTTGCTCCTTGTAAATAAAATACGTCAATAAATCAGCCGTCCCTGCCAGCCGTGCTCCGGCAACAGGAGCTGGTTCATTTCCTGCTCTGGAGGCCTGTGCAAGGCCGGAGGGGTGGGGGCGGGAAGGGCGGATGGGGGCAGCAGCCAGGTGCCCGGCAGGTTGGGAAGCGTCTCCCTGCTGGATGGCCCTTCTGGGTGTGCCTCTCCGTGTGTGCGGATACACAGACGGGCCGGCACCACAGGCCCGCAAGATGCACACGCGTGTGCGGGCCCCTGGGGGGCCATGGGTCTGGGGTCTGGGGCGGGGTCTGGGGGCAGCAGGTGGCTCCTGCCCAGAGCGGTCCGCAGGCCCTCTGGTGGGGCTGGGCGTGCAGAAGCGAGATCCCCGACGCTCCTGAGCCCTACCCACCGGCCAGGGCGGCAGGGCGGCCCCCTTGAGCATCTGGGCGGGGAAAAGCAGGCAGGAGCTGGGGGGGCAGGACAAGGCAACCGGCAACTGGGGCGCCTTCTGCCCTGGGGAGCACAGGGCTGTGACCCAGCACCATGGCGTCCCCTGGTGGCCATACTGTCGTCCCAGCACGGGCCTCTCCAGGCCGTACCTGCCCTGAGACAGCCTTGTCCTCTGCCTCTGTGCCCCTCAGGCAGACCCCAAGCCTTAGGGCTCTGCTCTAGGGGGACAGTCCGCCTACCCCGCCAGCTCCCACTGGGTCTCCCTGCCCTCCCTGACTCCCGGCCACTGGCAGGCCGCCACGGCCGGAGCCTCAGAGCCTGCTTGCGCCCGCACTGCCTGGCCCACGAGCCAGGGGGGGCCTGGTCAGGGCTGGAGCTGCCTGGTCCCACGCCGCTCCCTGAGCCCACTCCGGGCTAGCTGCCCCGGGCTACAGCTTTGGGAGGTGACTGTGTCCCCGCTCCTGCAGATGGAGACACGTCCACAGACATTTGCTGACACAGGCTGGATGGAGAACCCTGCCGGCCCTGGGGGCCCAGATGGCTGCCCTCCGTGAGTCCGGGGGCCTGGCTCAGGGGCTCGTTGGTCCGTGAGCCCCTCATGGGGTTGGGGAGAGTCGGCAGGAGCAGAGGGCTAGAGAGAGTGGGGGTCTGGTGGCTGGAAGGGGCTGAGGGAGGCTGGGGGTGGTCTGTGGAGCTGCAGGGAGACTGTGAGGCCGGGAAGCTGGAGGACTGGGGTTCAGAAAGTCTCCCTCTCCTCAAGCTCTCTGGTTCCCCTTGCAACCCAGAGAAGCTACGGTCCCACTCCCGGGGAGGCGAGAACCTCAGACGTTCTCCACTGTTGCCCGGGCCCCGGATGAAACCGGGCCGATGCCAGCATTGGCTCGCACCGCTGTGGGCGATTTGTGGACCATCTCCCGATGTACGCCTGTGGCTCGCCTTCCAGCACACCCTTCCCCGGCTTCCTGAAGGAACACGTACCCTGGACTCTTTTCCACTGTAAACCCCCAGACCCGAGTGAGGGAGACACCCGCCTCCTGTCCTTTCCGAGTCTCCCAGATGCTCCGCCTGGGGCTCTCTGTCCCTCACTCATGCTCTTGGGTAAACTCTGTGTTCACTTTCTATCCCGTGCGAAGCTGAGGGCCCTCCTGGCTGGTCCTGCGGGAGCCCTCTGGGTCCCTGAAACCGGCCTGCCTCCCTCAACGGGACTCCGTCCTGAACCTGCGAGGAGCCCCGGAAGGTGCCAGGCCGGGATGGCAGATGCCTGGGTGCAGTGGGGAACCAGGGAGTCCAGGTTCCAGTAGGGGAGGAGGGCCTGTGCCCAGAGTGGGCAAGACAGATGGGCCCTGGGGGGGCAGGGCTGGCGGCAGAGCAGCAGGAGAGGCCAGTGGGGACGAGCAGGAGTGGGGGCTACAAGGGTCCCTGTGGGGTGACACAGAGCCTCTCTCCAGCTGCAAAGGAGCAGGGTGGGCTCAGGTGGGCCCCCCGGGGCACTGCACGAGCCCAGACCTACAGGTGACCTGGCCTGCGTAACAGAGCCAGACGCTCCCTGGGCCTTGGGCAATGGCCCCCCAGGCCTGGGACGGCCTGTGCTGCCTTTCTAGCCCCCCCGGATGACGGGGTAAAGCAGGGCCTGGCCAAGGGACCCTGGTTGGGGCAGGTGGGGGGGCCCGGCTGCACATATCCTTCAGGCCTCTCTGTCAGGACACCGTGGGAGGGGCAGACTCCCTGGGCTCTCCCGCACCTGCTTCTGACCGCATCCCAGAGACTGGGGGACTGGGGGCAGGGAGCACTTACCCCGGCCATGAGGCCCCCGGCCTCCCTCACAGTGGCTACAGCCCCCAGGACGGCACCAAGCGCCAGGAGCCCAGCCAGACTGCTGGTCGTGTAGAAAGCTGGGCGGGGACAGAGGGAAGGAGGGTTAGGCGTGCCCCGACAGGGTCCCCAGTGCACAGGGCTGTATTGGAAATCCGACCCAAGGGTACACTTTGGGGGTGGGCTTCCGGGAGCTCTGAATAGACCAGGAACCCCGCTCAGGCCAGGATGGGCAGCCCACCACCCACTCCTTCTGCTCGCCATCCTCAGAGGCCGGAGGGAAGGAGGCCAGAGGCCCCGCCCCCCACTTCTGGCTATCTCAGAAACCACCAGGCAAGTGTGGGGTGCTCGTTCTTATCAGGACAGGCCCAAGACCCAAGCTTCCTGCACCAGGATTCAGGCTCCAGGGTAAAAACCCGGGGCCTAAGGGTCAGGAGGCCTGCGGCTGGGACCTCAGCCTGTCTCTCTGGGCCTCAGTTTCCCCCATGGTTGCTCTCTGAGACCAAGCCCCCAGAGTGCATCCAGGTCTGGGCCCTTTTGTCCCAGAGCAACCCCTCCAGGATATCTGGGACATCTGGATGCCACCTGACACTCCCACCTGTCCCCAGGCTCCCAGAATGGGATGGGGCTGGGACCCAGACCCCTGGCTCTGCCCAGTGCAGAAGGCTGCCAGGGTGGCCCTCTCTGTCCCCATCCACTGCCTGACCAGCCCAGCTCCTCTAGGAGGCCTCCATCTGCCCAGCCTGGAATGCCTCCCAGGCTGCCTTTGCCCTGGAAGCCCCCTGACCAGCAGGAACACCTGACTTGACTTTACTTACCCCAGCGGTGCATGGCCTCGTAGGGGGTCCTGTCTGAGGATGCGTGGCCGATGACAGCAAAGTGGGCCCCGAAGTAGGTGAGAGCCGCCAAGGTGGCCACGGACAAGCCCAGGAGCTGGGGGTGGGGCAGACCCAGAGTGTGGGGGCAGGGCCGGACACAGAACGAGGCCCGGAGAGCAGGGTCCGGGTCTCCTGGGTCCCTTGACCAACCTCCCTCTGGCTTCATGGTCTCCCTTGAGACGGGCTCAGCATCGTCTCCTCCGTCCTGTGCCGGCCGACACGGGTTTACCCGCCTCCCCGGTCCTGTGCCGTCTGGTGGGGCCCACGGACACCCTGCCCAAACAGCCACCTGCCAGTGGCCCACCGCCAGGGGCCCCAGATGCATGTCCCTGGGGCAGGGTGGGGACAGCAGGGCCAGGTGTGTCTGTGCAGACCACAGCACTAGAAGTCCACGGACACAGCCCCCCACCACCCCCACACCCCTCCCACCCGGCCGGCCTGTTACCAAGACAAAGAAGCTGGTGACCAGCATCTGGCATTTGGCGACCCTGACCCGACTCCAGGGCCCCATGGTGGCCATCTCTTCTCCTTTCTCCTCTCCCCTCTCCTCCCCTCCTCTCCCCGCCCCTCCCCGCCCATTGTGGTTTCCAGCTGGGTGGGGGCCTCAGCCACAGCTGCCTGCCCGGGAGGTAGGCTGATCTCTAAGTGTCGGCACACCCGGGGAGCTGAGCCTCTGGCTGCCCCGGAAGACGGAAGACGGGCAGGAAGGCAGGGAGGGCAGTGAGGCCAGCTCCTGCCACCCCCTGAGGTTCCAGCCATGGCCCAAGGCACAAGGACCTCTGAGGGTATGAGCCCCCTCCCCGAAGGGCGCTGCTTTGCTCTTGGTGTGGCTCCCAGAGCACATCCTGGGAGGAGGTGGGTGGAGGTGGTGTGTAGAGGCCAAGGGGCCCGGGTAGGGGGTGAGCTTCTCGTCCCGGGAGTAGGCAAGCAGAATCCTGCCCAAGGCTTGATCCTTGGAGGAGCTGGGAGACAGGCTCGATTCTGAACGTCACTACTGGAGTATCATCTTTGAAAACACCATCAGAAATGTTCTGTGACGACAACATTTTGGGAGAGGTCATTTGGAGCAGAACCGTCTGGAGGGCACCAGGGTGGGCCAGAGCCCTGGGGCCGTGTGCCTGGGTGGGCCGCCGAGGGAGGCTGTGTCAAAACACGAGTCTGTCATCCAATTAAACCATGCAAACCCAAGGAAGGGGCAGGCAGTAGACACAGATGTGTGTGGGTCTCTGTCCCCCGGAGAGGACATGCAGTGAAGTAGCTGTCTGGGTCCAGTTTGGGCCGGTTTGGACTGCCTCGCCCCTGCTGTGGTCCTTGGGGCGGCAGCAGCTGCCAGGGGGGCAGGGGCTCACCTCTGGCTGCAATCGCTCCCCTTCTGTCACCTTCTGTCACCTGTGCTTCTCACGTGGGGTCCTCTGGGGGGGAAGTGCTCCAGATAGCTGTAGGCGAGGTGACCCCTTGACCTTCTAGGAACCAGCAGCTCTGGCCACCTCCTCCCACCCCCTGTCAAGAGCCAGAGCAGCTGGGACCCCTCATCGAAGCCAGTGACCCCAGGCCCCTCCCCCCGGTCCCAGGAGACCCCACCTTGGGTAGGCAGGGGCACAAGGGGGTCTCTGATGGCAGGTGCCTGTGGACTGGTCCAGGTGGAGGCCAGGTGTGACCCAAGGGGTGGCCAGAGTGAAAGTGGGGGACCCCGGATACGACAGGGCATGGGCTATGAAAGCTGGCCAGCCCAACCCTCTGTCCGTGGGGCCGAGCTGCTTGCCAGGGTCTGCCGCACGTGACTGTGGCTCTTCTCCAACTTCAGTGAGAAGGACAGCGCTGGGCAGCCTGTTCCGGTGCAGTGAGGAGACCCTGCCCGCGGCCAGCCCCCCAGGCGCCTCTGCACAGAGTCTGGAGGGAACCTTGCAGAGCCAGAGCTGAGCTGGGCCTGGGATCGTGTCCCGTCCCCACCAAGCATGCACCGCGCACCAGGCACTGTGCCCGGGTGGCCTTGCGTGTCCTCCAAGAGCAGCACAGCATCCTTCGTGGGCAACAGACAAAGCCCAGCCCCTCTAAAACCTGGGCCTCTAATCACGGCCCCTTCTCCCCATACCCATGTTTGCCCCGGTGAACCCCCACCCCCTCGGCTGAGCCATGGCCTTCCTCTCCAGCCCCCGGCAGCCCAAGAGAGGACACGCATCTGGAGGGGAAGGCTCTGGCCCTGCCCGGCTACCAGTCCTTCAGCCACATGCTGACCTTCCCTGGGCGCCTGGGGTGGCCACCCACTCCTGAGGGCTGCGCTGACCCATGGGAGCTGCGGGGCCCGAAAGCATCAGGCCAGTCCCTGAGGGGCCGGCCCAGGGGGACCCATGCCCGCCTGCCCCCTCAGACCGTGTCCTGAGGGTCAAGCCCCACACCAGCTGGTCTGGGCTGCCTCCTGTTTTCTTCTCCACGGAAGATGGGGGGCTTCCGCGTGCCCGAGCGTGCGCGCACGCGCGTGTGTGTGTGTGTGCTTGCACACATGTGTTCGCATGTGTGATATGTTACTTTTGGGCCAGCAAACTCCTTTCTCCTTCCTCTCCCCAACCTCATCCAATAATGGACTGGTTCACCGGAAAGTGTTTGTCCCCAGAGCTCACTGCAAGTTCTCCCCATGGCCACGGTGGGGTCCCCAGAGAGCCCATGCGGCGACACCATGCTGGACGGTAGCCCACCCTCTCCCATGGACACCCGGGGGCCCGGGCTGGGCTCATAGCCAATGGAGTAGAGGAGCAGGTGACAGAGATAAGACACCTGCCGGCCTGGAGAGTCCCAGACACTGCAGGGATGTGCCCACGCAGAGGGGAGCCCCAGACCCGCCCCTCAGGTGCGGCTCTCACAACCACTTCCCTCCTGGGGCCGCGGGATGGGAGGCTGCCCCTGACACGCACCTCAGCCAGGTGAGCAAGGCCGGCGTCACGGGGACGAGTCAGGGGCAGAGCACGAGCCTGGAGGCGACTGTGGGGAGGGCACTCCCCCTGGAGTCCTCCTCCCAGACCCACAGCCCAGTCTGACCGTGACTCACACACCAGACAACCTCCAACGGAGGGGCATCCAGTGTGCCTGTCCTGTCCCCCTCAGAACTGTCCGGGTCACCACAAGCTGTCACAGACATGAGGACTCAATGCCCCGGTGCCCTGGGTGGGAACCTGGGACAGAAACAGGCTATTAGGGAAAACTCGAGATGTTCGGAACAGCACGTGGACTTCAGTGGACGGTAATGGGTCAGAAGCCACTGATTCACTCTGCCACGTCCCAGGCCCATGCCTGATGTCAGCTCAAGGGCAAGCTGGGCGCAGGGTAAGTGCAAACTCTGTGTACTACTGTTGCCGCGTTTCTGGAAGTCTACAGCTCTCCTGCAATACACTGTGTCCCGAAACGTGGCTGCATCCAGCAGCCCAGCCTCACAGCACAGAGGGGAGCCGGCACTGCCTGGCCCCTCCAGTTGCCCGCCCACCCGCCGGCTCTGCACCCCCGGCCCCCACCGTCCATCCCCTCGGTCCCTCCCGCGCCCTCTCCTGCCATTAACCCCGCAGTGCTTCACAGCTCCCTCCTGCCTGCGGCCTCAGCTTGCCCAGGAGCCCAGGGAAGGGGATGCTGGCCCTGTAGCGGACCCTTCCCTCTTGGAGGTCGTTCTGCCTGGTCCAGGAGGCGGCAGCCTCTCCCCTCCTTCCTGACAGCCGCTCAGAGGGAGGTCTGCGAGGGGTGCGCCCGCTCCTCCATCAGAGATCAGCGGAGGCCGGGGGTGGGGGGCGGCAGTGTAGGCTTCCCCACCCAGGGAGAGGGGCAGGTCAGTGCCTCAGTTCCCCCGGGGGCACCGTGAGCTCACCAGCCCCGTGTGGGGGCCTCTGTCAGCTAGGCCGATCCCCTGCGTGGGGCTGAGTCCCGGGAGCCCTGTGGGGGCCACATGGGGACCTGAACAGCCTGTGGCCCTCTCTCTGCCCTTTGCCCCAAATCTGACATTTTCCCCAGCAGCCCTGACATGTTCCCACCTGGGGCAGCTTTCCCGAGCCCGGGGCAGGGCTGGAGGCTCTCCGTCCTGACTGGGTTAAGTCTGGGCCAGCCGTGTGCACTGCGTCAGACCGCACAGCCCAGGGAGCCCCGCTTCCCCCAGAAGTGCCCCCGGGCTTGCAGGGTACACCGTGGCCCAGACACTCCCTAGCTAGACGCAGGCTCAGGGCTCCGGGAGCGGCTCTGTCTCCCCTGAGACTCTGGAACAGAGACTGTCCTGACCGTGAAGGGTTGGGATGGGGCCCAGGGAGGGGTTGAGGGGCTCCATCTGCTTCCCGAGTGCCAGGGTCAGACTCTGGAGGGGTCTCCCTCCCGCTGAGCAGCCCCAACAGCACCCCAGTGTCCCTGACCAGGCTGCCTGGCCGCTGGGCTGGGACTTGGTGTCCAGGGACCGAAGGAGCAGACACGGGGCTGAGGGGGACAGGGTGTGGGAGGAGGACGTCCAAATCCCCCAGGACCTCCCTGGGTTGGCAGGGGAAGCGGGCGCAGGAGCCAGCGGGCCCCACCCTGGGCTCAGGCCTCACCAAGGAGTGTGGACGGGACCCTCTCGCCTCTCCCCTGGTGGTCCCCAGGCCCCTCTTCCTGACAAACACTTCCAGCCCACTCCTGGAATTTTCTCTAACCCGTGCTAAGAGGATGCCCAACACCCGCCTGTCCAGGGAGGCACGCACGTGCCTCGGGGCCCAGGGAGCACCCCGTTCGTGGCCCGGCCCCACTCAGGCTGCAGCCTCACATGCTGGGGTGTCCCCTGGACGGGCCACTCTGCCTCCCAGAGGCAGGGGCCCAGGGCCAGGGTAGAGCTGACAGCCGAGGGAGGAGTCGGAGGACACGAGGTGGGGAATTTGGGGGGTGGGCTCAGTGTCAGCACCCCACACACCGGAGGCTATGCCCCCTGCCCCGATTCAGGGCCCCAGCCCCGCCCTGGATGGTGGTTAGCTGAGGGCGTGAGGTTGCGGTCCAGGACGTCCCGATCATCCAGGACACAGTGAGAAGGTCTGCAGACCGGGAAGGGGGGGCTTCCAGGAACCGCGTGCAGGGGCCCTGACCTTCGGCTTCCAGCCCCCAGACCCACGAAAAGAGACCTGTGTGGGGAAGGCCTGCCTACAGGGTGGTCTCGCGGCGGCCCCAGGCCGACTAACCCGCATCCATCCCACACTCACCTCCGGCGTATTGATCAGCCCTGAGCCGGTTCTGGGAAAACCAGTGACCCCAACAGACGTGACCCAACAGTCTCGTGGGCCCGTCTGGAGGGGTGGGAGGCCCTCAGTGGAAGGGGCAGGGAGGGCCGGGGAACGCAAAGGCCAGGCAGAGGTCCTGGGGGTAGAGGCTTAGGCGTGCAGGAGTGGTGGTGAGAAACCTGGGAGGCGCGGTCACCTCCTGGGCGGGACCCCTGCCCAGCCTTCACCTGGCTACATGACACACAGTTTGGAAAATGTTGGGGACCCTCCAGGTGGCAGGGGGGATAGGAGAAGAGCGGCAGGAGACAGTGGAGGCCTCAGGAGGTCGGCGGGCAGCTGAGCACCCACTCTGAATGCCCACCCCAGAGGCCAGCTTGGTGGGCAGGAGCACGGGCTGGCCTGGGGGGCCCCTTCTGTCTGGGAATCTGCCCGTCCCACAGCGCTGGCATGGGGCCCGGTGGCTGCAGAGGTGACCCCTAGCCAGCTTTGGCCAAGCACAGTGGCCTTCCTTGTCCCCAGCGATGGGTCTTGAGGTTGGATATGTGACCCTAAAGGTCACTCTTGGGGTGAGAAGCTGGAGGGTGAGGCCCTCAGCGGTGTCTTCCCTGCCACACGCAGCCATGGATGGGAGGAACGACAGGGACCCCCAGGCTGGTCCCACCCTCAGGACCAGCGACCCTGGGCGGCTCACGCCACATCGGCTGAGGGCTACCGTTTGTGGCTGGTCGGGAGGGGCCCGAGCGCTCTCAGCCCAGCTCTGGGTCACGGCGATGAAGGAGGAGTGAGTCAAGGTGGGCACCAATTCGGGAAGCAGGGAGGGAGCTGCACGGAGGGCAGAGGGGACGCCCACGCTGCTTCCTGTCGAGACATCCCACCTGTGGAGTCAAGGGCTGTCCAGCCCAAAGGCCCCTGCTGCTGTCATGAGAGGCCGGGCCGTGATGACGGCCCACGATCTTCACACGGCCCACGTGTGTCCCTAGAGCCCAAATGGAGGGACAGGCCATAAGGATGCACTTGCTAGGAGTACATGAAAAGCTTGGGGTCAAGCAAGCAAACCTCCCCCCGAACCCTGCCCACAGAGACACACGGCCCCCCACCCCGCTCAGCTCCGAGACTCGAGCCAGTTCATGGACACCGACCCCTCACTTGGAGGGAGGACCCTGGCGCCCTGCTGGTCACCGTCTCCCCGCCTTCCCCAAAGGACCCGCAGCGTTGACCAGGGTGACTGTGCCCCGGGGGGGGAGTGGTTTGCAGACTTTGGGGACTGCGGGACCCTTCTCTGAACTGACCCCGATTCCCAGAGGCCTCGAACGTCCCTGTCCCCTCCCAGCGGGGCGGGGCTGGTACAGGCCGGGCCTTCCACGCAGCTCTAGCCCAGGGCCACCTTGCATGGGGGGCGGGGGTCCCGACCCCACCCTGTGGCGGCCTCTCTGGCTCCCCAGAGTGTAACTGGAGCTGAAGCCCCGGCAGCCGACAGGGTCCCACACCGGTTCCCTGACCGCAGAGGGACGGCTGTGAACGGGAAGGGCCCCGTGCAGAACTGCCTCTCCTCAGGAAGGGGGTCCTGGTCAGGCAATCCCGTGTCCCTGGGGGGCGGTGTGGAGTCTGGAGCCTCCCCAGGACGTGAAGGGTGCGGGGCATGGCTCCCACCACAGCCCCACGGCCCTCGCCGGCTGGGCCTGTGCGGAGGCCAGGCGGGTCCTGGGGGTGTAGGACGGCGGGTTACAGGGATCTGGTGAAGGCTTTAAAAAAGAACAGATATTCTCTTATTTTTATTTTTAAAGGTTTATTTATTTATTTGAGAAAGAGAGAGTGCGCGTGCGAGCGCGGGCAAGCACGGGGGTGTGGTAGAGGGAGGAGATGAGCCGTGAGCCCCCAGTCAGGCGTGCAGTGGAGGGAGGCAGATCGTCGCCCCAAGATTTTTAGTTCAGGTCATCTCTACACCCGTCGGGGGCTCGAACTCACGACCCCGGGATCAAGCTTTGCAGCCTCCAGCGACGGAGCCAGCCAGGGGCCCCCCAGAAGGAGGTTCTCTTTTAAGCAGCTTCGGGTTGACAGGAGACATGAGGGGTCAGCTTCCGTGGCGTCTGTTCTGGGGGTCTGGACACACGCGTGCCCCCACTACGGCATCGCAATGACTGAATGCTCTGCCCATTCACCTGTCCCTCCCCTGGGGGCCCCAAGGAGCCCGGATCTGGACCCGGTATCGTTCTAGCCTTTCCTGGAGGCTCATGGAGCTGGACTCCAGCAGGACGTGGCCTTTCAGACCGGCCTCCTCAGGTGCCCGCAAGCTCCTTCCCACGACTTCACGGCTCCTTTCTCTTTGTCACAGACGCACAGGCCAGGGTCAGGCTGGGCCACCTGCTGAAGGACACCTCGGTGGCTTCCAAGTCGGGTCAGTTACAAAAGTCACGGCACGAGCTGTAGATAAAGCTGCTGCGAGCACCCCCGGGCGGGTTTTGTGTGGACGTCCGCTCCCGGCTCCTTCGGTGGAGACCGGGGGGCGTGACCGCCGGATCGCGCGGTGACAGTGTGTGTCGTTGGGTGAGAAGCCGTCAGATTGTCTCCCAGAGTGGCCGCCCCACCGTGCGTCCCACCAGCCACACAGATGAGCCGGTCTCTGGTGCCGCCCATGGGCTGGCTTTGGGCCGTTCCGGCAGGTGCGCACAGGGAGCGCACGACCGTTCTCCAGGGCCTTTCCCCGGCGATACAGGATGCAGGCCCCTCTGTGCCCCTCTGTGCTCCCCGTCTCTGCCCGTGTGTCCATCGGGCTGTTCTCTTTGTCCCGAGTGTTACGAGCCCTTCGTAGATTTGGGGTGCGAGGTCTCAGTAGAGGTGTGTTTGCAAGTGTTTCCTCCCTGTCCCTGCGTCTCCTCGTCTCCATGGGTTTGTTTTTTGTTTTTTTAAACATTAATTCAATTATCTAACGGGTACCGCAGTCCGGCTTCAGAGGCATGGGTCTGTGATTCCCCAGTCCCACACAACACCCAGTGCTCATCCCGTCACGTGCCCCGCCCAGCGCCTGTCACCCCGCGACCCCGGCCCCCCACCCGCCCCCCCTCTAGCAGCCCTCGGTGTTTCCTAGAGTTAAGAGTCTCTTGTGGCTTGTCTCCCTCTTTGATTTCGCCTTGTTTTATTTTTCCCTTCCTTCCCCTGTGCTCCTTTGTTTCATTTCTGAAATTCCACACATGAGTGACGTCATATGATCATTGTCTTTCTCTGACTGAGTTATTTGGCTCAGCATAACCCTGTAGTTCCATCCATGTCGCTGTAAATGGCAAGATTTCATTTTCTGCTGTCTGCATAACAGTCCGTTGTGTATATATAGACCACATCCTCTTTATCCACTCATCTGTCCATGGACATCGGGGCTTTCCGGAGGTTGGCTGTCGTGGACGTTGCTGCCATAAACATTCGGGTGCGCGTGCGCCTTTGGGTCACTATGTCTGTGTCTTTGGGGTAAATCCCAGTCGTGCGATTGCTGGGTCGTAGGGCAGCTCTATTTTCAACTTTCTGAGGAACCTCCATGCTGTTTTCCAGAGTGGCTGCCCCCGCTTGCGTTCCCACCCACAGTGTAACGCGGGTCCCCTTTCTTTTTTTTTCCTTTAAGATTTTATTTATTTATTTAAGAGAGAGAGACAGAGAGAGGGAGAGAGAGCATGAGCAGAAGGAGAGGGAGAAGCAGGCTCCCCGCGGAGCAGAGAGCCTGATGCGGGGCTCGATCCAAGGACCCTGGGACCATGACCCAAGCCAAAGACAGACGCCCGACCGACAGAGCCGCTCCGGCACCTCAGGGCTCCCCTTTCTCCACGTCCTCGCCGACACCCGTCGTCTCCTGGCTTGTTCACCTCGGCTGTTCTGACGGGGCTCAGGCGCTGTCTCACTGTGGTCTCTCCACAGTCCTTGACATTCTCGGCCATTGTGCTGGTCATGCGCCTGCCCCCCGCAGCCCTTCATGCAGACCCCGGGCGCCGGCTGCTCCCTCCCGCGAGCACACCCTCTCCTACCAGGGTTCAGGTCTAGCCCACAGGCGCTGGCCCGCGCTCCGTCCTGCAGGTCAGCACGCTGGACCCGTATCTGACGGTGTCTCGGGGACTGGCCCGGTGAACAGGTGGCGAGCACAGGGACAGCCTGGTAAGTAGAGAGCCCTTCCCCCAGCCCCGGCCTGAAGAAGCAGGACTAAGGCAGGGCGACCGGCCCCATGCACCCAGTGGCCCGGGAGGCAGAGAGTTTGGAGAGACAGAAGTCTCTGCCCCGGATTTGGGCTGCCACGCATGCTGCAGGGCCTGGGGTGACCAGCGGTCCCCGGGGAGCCACTGGCGGCATCTGTGGCAGAGGACAGCGCCGTCTGGAGCCTCTGGCCGGGCCGTCAGGAAGCCAGAGCCCAGGGCCCTCGGCCTCTGGAGGGAGGCCCGGCCATCCTCAGGGGGCCATGGCCCATCGAGAAATAGAGTCGGGCTTGCGTCAGGCCTTGGTGACACGGGACATGCGAGCCTATGAGCTGCGCGGCCACGGGGAGGGGTGCTGCCTGTCCCGCAGAGCAGAGCAGGTGCAGCTCTGTCCCACCATTGCCGGGAAGGCGCGGACATGAGACGGGGCTCACAGCGCGCTCTGAGGGCACAGTGGTCCCGTGGAGAAGCGGCTCCAGAGCCCATGGCACCCGCTCCGGCCATGGTGCTCAGCCAGCGCCTCCGGCTTCATGGGGACTTCGCCACGACCTGACAGGGAAGGAGCAATTGGGGCCCGGCTGACCAACTGCTCTGCCACATCTTCGGACACCCCTGACGAACGACAGTGCCTCCTGTCCCTCTGAGGGACCACGGTGATGGGGAGGCCCCCAGGGCCTGGCAGAAATTGGCCCAGTGCTCTGGTCGCTCCCTGTCGCCTGGATGGAGAGGCCAGACCACGGGTCTCCCAGATTCACTACCAGCTGCTAACGGTTCGGCGGACGGTCCAGGACTTGGAAGGAACGTGGCTGGAAAATCGGTAGCAGGAGCTGTGGGAAGGAGGCGTGCGGTTCCACTTCTGCAAAAGGTCCTAGAATGGGGAGACACCTGTGACGGGGGAGACACCTGCGATGGGGGGAGACCTCCTTGGCCGAGGAGAAGCTCAGGTACCGGGTGGACCGATGGCCCTCTGTGGCCAGCAGCCAGCCTCCCTCCCCTCCCTGCCGCTGTCGTTGGCAGGTGAGCTCGCAAGTGAAGGGACTGTACATGGCCGCTGCGACAGAGGTTACGCATGGGGACTCCTACTCCGCAGGGGCAGTACAGTTCGAGGGGCCCACCTGCCTCCCTGCATGGCTTCCGTCCAGGCACGGGCACCACTCTGGCCTCCCCAGGATAGATCCTGACTCTGAGCACGCATCCACGTTCCCCAGCCATGACGCTCCTGCCCAGAGCCCACCCGCAGGCTGACAGAGCGCTTTCTCTGTAACCACGGCGTCCCACGGAACTTTCTTTCTGACCAGGGAGCTCACCCCGCAGTCTGTGGGCTGGGGCAATGGGTCCCTGCACATGGGACTTGTCAGTCATCCTGATGCAGCTGGCCCCATAGGAGGCGACGTGGCCTCTTGAAGACTCCACTGGGACCGCTGACGAGGGAGAAAGCTTTGCGGGGTGGGGAGAGCATCCCCCAGGGTGCGGGATCCACTCTGGATCCACGTTTGTCCTTGTGGCTCCCTCATGGCTCTGATCTGTGGCTGCGAAGTCTGGGAGGGAGCAGCTGTGGTTGCTGCTACCATATGGGGCCTCATGGCTGAGATCGTGGCCTCCTGCCCCCAACCCCAGGCTCCCCTTGTCCACGTGTCCCAGCGCCCACCGGAGGCCACACGGGGAGCCCACGAAGCTGGAAGCTGAGCCAGCCACCAGGCCACCAGGCCACGTCAGGATCCCCAGGCTGGAGAAAGGGCAGGCGGAGAGGGGCTCACTGCACAGGCTGGGGAGCAGATCCTGTCGCAGGGAGAGGCTTATTATATAACAGGGCTGAGCAGGAGGATGTCTGGAAAGTCAGGGATGCCCTGGGGCACCTCAGACTCCTCTGTCCTGTGACTAGAACCAAACATTGCAGCCGTTGCCCCAGACCTGCCAGGAAGGAGGCTCGGGTCCTCCCACGAGGCCAGGAGCTGCGAGCAGCTGAGAGTCTGGGCAGACGGAGAGATCAAGCGATGGGGTGGGGGAAGGTGCTTCCGATGTGGCTGGGAGCCCACGACCCACCGCCGTGGGCCCCGTCCCCCCCTATCGGCCAGGACACCACAGGGTCTGTGTGCGGTCCCGTGCTCTCCACCCCGACGATTCAGCACAGACGTGCCCCGGCTCTCGTCCCGTCTCAGGCCTGGAAGCCTGGGATGTGGCCATGGGGTGCGCCTCCACGGGACGAGGGGCGGGCCCTCTCGCAGGGGCGCGTGTTCCTTTCGTGCGGCCTCAGCTGCGTCCCGCCAGGTGGGAGATCAGTTTCCCTTTATCTTTATGTGGAAGTTGGATGGAAAAGGCCCGTGGGACACAGAGAGCAGGGGTGCGGCGGCCGGGGCCAGGGCCGAAGGGGGAGCAGCCACCCAAGGACCGGCGGTCTCCTTGGCGGAGCAGACAGTGTTCCCGCAGCAAGGAGAGAGCGCGGCTGCTGACTCTGCAGGTACCAAAAGCCGAGAACTTTGGAGGAGGGCGTTTCACGGCACGGGAATCCCACCTCAGTAAAGCTGGTTTGTGGAAGAGAAGCAGCCGAGGGGCAGAGGGAGGGCCGTGGCGTGGGGCAAGGTGTCGCCTTCCGTGTATTTCCCGGAGTCCCCCCCTACCGTGTCGTGGGGCATGGGGCGTGGCTCGGGGGACGTGGGTTGGGTGGCAGGCGTGAGCTTTAGAAGGAGGACGCGCTGGCGGCCGTCCCTGCCTGTGCTCGGAAGTTGCTCCGAGAACCCCGGGGTAGGCTGGGCACTGCTGCCTCCTCTGCCGGTGGTGGGCAGGGGCGGCCCGGGCTGAGGGACAGACGGTCTACACCGCAGCCTAGGAAACAAAATCCCAGGTTCTGAGTTGTGCGTGGGGTCCCCGGTGGTGTGATGGAGGCCTGGCTAGTGCTCTCATCTCCTCCTGTTGGAAACCGCTGTCTGGCTGCTGCCCCCGGGGGCCTCCATGCTCCCAAACCCAACAGACACCGTTCTGCCCTCACGCTGGCCCCTGCACAGCGGCCCTCAGCACTGGGGACCCCGGGAGGCCTTGTAGAAGGGGCTGCTCCCCAGGCTCCTGTTGGCCCCCCACTGTCTCAGATGCAGAAATGCTGGGGTCCCTGGGCTCTAACCAGGCCCCTTTCTCTTCTTGCTCTGCTCCTTGGGTCATTTCATCAAACCCAGCGGCTTTAAGTATCAAGGAACCCAAGGGACTCTCCAGCCACGCTGTCCTTCCAGCTGCTCACAGGAGAGTGAGTGGGTTTCTCCAGATGACGCCTTCCTCTAAGTCCTTCTGGAGCCAGAGCCCTGATCCCTGTGCCTCAGCCCAGGACTGACGTGTCCCAACGGGTCCTCCAGACTGCTTGCTTCTAAGAGGGCTGTACCAAATGCACCACATAACATTGCACATCTTAACCCTGAGACACTGACCCCCATCCCTCCCCTGGCCCTGGCGCCCACCGTCCACTCTCTGTCCCCTTGAAATGCCGACCTCCAGCCCTCCCCTGGCCCTGGTGCCTGCTGTCCACTCTCTGTCCCCATGATTCAGAGGACTGTGGGGACCTCACCTAAGTGGAATCCTGCAGTATTCCTTCCTCTCCTTCCTCTCCTGCCATACTTGACTTACTGGCAAATCCTACAGGGTTGGTCCTTCTGACTCTGGCTTCTCTGGCTCAGGGCTACGTCCAGAAGGCTTCTGACGTCTGCATCCCTGCCCTGCCTTGGGTCTATTACCTCCTGCTCCTCTGTCCGGACAGCCCTGGAGGTGGGGCCTCAGGTACAAACTGGAGCTGGCCACGAGCCAGTGCCCAGCTCTGCCCACTAGAGGGGGTCAGATCCGAGGGAAGGTCTGACAGAGTGTGTGTGTGTGTGTGTGTGTGTGTGCGCCCGCGCACGCACACCCCCTTCCTTCCTCTCTGTCCCTTCTCTCTCCAGGGACCTGCTTATAAATTCTACTTGCCTCACCCTCCCAGACTCTGACCTCCACCTCCCCACGGCCATGAGACCTCCGGGCTCAGCGGAGAAACATCAGGGCTCACCACTCTGTTCCACGGATCACACACTGCCTGTTGTCCGCGGCAGAAAACAGTTGCCGCACACGCACCCCATGTCCTGCGTGTTCACAGTGGAAGGTGAGTGTGGCGCTCGTCTCGCCATCACAGCCAACAGAGGGAGACCTGGCGGTGCCAACTTTGAGCACTGGTTGCCTGTTTCTCCAAAGTGGAAAGTTAATATGTTGCTTTTGTAATTTGCATTTTGTGGGGACAGACTCTGAAACTGTGTGACTGTTGCCCTCAAACAGTTACTCACAAGTCCTAGCAGCATGTGGTGACTGATGCTCAAATAATTGTTAGCATGATGATTGCTGAGGGGCCACTTTCCAATTTCACTGTTCCTTTTGCATCTGTTAGCTGCAGTTCTGCTGTGAGTGAGAGAGAGCGAGAGCGCCATCGAGCTTGCTTTTCCTCCCCTCTTCCTCCTTCATGAGCAAACACACCCATCTCAGGGCGGACTCCTGAATCACTGTTTTATGCAGTTGTGATGTGCTACTGTCGTTGATTCTGATGCTAAAACTGTCCCAGATAGGGCTGGTAGGAGGCCTTGCAAGCTGGCTCCTGCGTCGTTTTGATAAATCCCCACAAGTTTTGGAACAGCTTTCTTACTTTCGGCTACAAGCTGTTCCGGGTTCATACTGGACGTTCCCTTCCTCAGACCTGGAATCGGCCATGGCCCCAGGAAGCTCTGGGTTCTTCTAGAGGAGAGTGGTGTTTAAAAGCCAAGATCCGGAGGCTGGGGGCACTCCGTGCCGCCTGGGCATTGGCTCTCCTGGGTTGCTCCACCGGGAATTCTCTGGCACACATCGATAGCTCGCTCTCTGTTCATCTTTCTTCATTAAAAATCACGACCTGACAGCGATTCCTCTGATTCCAACCCAACTCTGTAGGGTCTGTACTAGAGTCCCCATTCCATATTTGTCACTCCTTTCTCTGTGACACCGGCTTCCATCATCCTCAACACACACACCCCATTCTTCCCTCTCTCCACTAAGCAATCTCCTGACCTTGCTGGTGCGTCCCTGTCCTTCACTCCTGCCCCGTCCCCCAGCCTCCTCTCCCCTGCCTGACTCTCTCAGAGGAAGGGAACAAACGGGTATGTTGTAAGTAAATAAAAGAGAAAGAAACACAAGTCCCTTCCCTGTTCTTGGACCACCTGGGGGACCCAGACCAGGCCAGGCGTCAGCTCTCCCCCACACGTGTCGCCCAGTGGAGGAGTGTCGTTTCAGTAGGAGCACGAGTTCCCAGGCAGCCTATCGGAACAGACAAGCCACAGTCTGACTCTCACGCAGCATTTGGAGCAGAACTATGGGCGCAGATGGGCCAAGAGGGTCAAGGAACCCCACAGAAACCCGCAAACGCAAGAAGCGGTGTTTGCAGCATGAAGAGGGGATGGGAAGGTATATCCCAGGAGCCAGGCGCCAGCAGGAGGTATGGGAAAAGGGCTGCTGAGTGACCCACCGAGTAGGCACGTCACCAGAGGGATGCCGCAGCAGTGAGGTGAGCCATCGCACGCGGGGCTCCGGGGCGGCTCAGGAAGCGGACAGGTGCGGGGAGACGAGTGCAGGTAGGCTGACCGGACAAGGGCAGTCACCCAGGGGCGAGAGAGGAGAGCAGGGGACGCTTGAGGAAGGAAGGAAGGCAGTGCCGCAGCATCAGAGGAAGACAAGCAAGGGCTCTTGGGAGCCCAGGGGACAGATGAGGAAGAGCCCAAATGCGTCCTAGTGACACTTGCAAATGCCAATGTTCTGGAATGTTCCAGAGTAACCCGCAGACCACTGACAAGATAAGAATTAGAGTCATAATGTCCTCCAAGAATGATATGGTCAAAGAATTATATTCTAAGAGCACAGAAGATAAATAACTCTGCATAGAGGATTGTTCAGGGATCTAATTATTAAATGTGAAGGGAGAATAAAGATCATTTTGGAAACACTAGGCCTCAGAATATCTAGAATATTTGCCACAGAAACACCCGCTTTGCCCACAATATTCTCAGAGCAGAGAAACAAATCTTGGGGGGTGCACCAAGAGATGCGGAAGGTACGGGGACACCAGGTAGGTGCTCACAGGCCGGCGATCACCAACAAGAAAATGTAGTAAGACACATGCAAGATGTTGCTTACCATCATAACAAAACTGGGGGTATCTAGAAATTAACAGAACAGGAATATTTCAGGTCTCCCTGTGGAAAACCCTAGACTCAAACGAGGACCGTGGTAGACGTTGTTTGCAGTGAACAGACAGACATCTCATGCGGGGATGCCTTCAGACGGCAAAGGGGCCCATCTTTCCCGAATTGACCGAGACGTCCAGCGCAATCCCAAGTGCATTGTCGGCGGGGAGTTTGAAACGCTTGACGTCCTTATTCCGTGCCACTCGTCAGGAGCAGAGATCCACGAGTAGGACAGTCAGCTTGACACAAAGAACAGCAAAGAGGGACTTGCTTGTCTGACATAAGGACTCAGAAGGAAGCCTGATAGAAAACAATCCCAAGCACTGAAGACAAGAGGGTGGGCAGCTTGGAGGCAAATGCCAGGACGCTGTATTCCACACTCAAAATGCTTTCTGTGTTCAGGAAAGCCTTTCTGTGAGCAGGAAAGCCGTTAAGTGAAAAATGTCCCATTAGTTTAATGACCCCAATTGTGATGGCTCCATCCCAACACAATACCCTCCTGAAACGTCTGTAGATAAAACAGTGCATCCGTTGAGGAGTAGAAATAAATGTGCACAAAGAACATTGTGGTTTTTAAAACTCAGTTTGTTGTTGTGAGTCTCCACAAAGCAGCCTGGTGGGGGTTGAATCGGGATCATGTCGGACGTAATGAAAAGCTTGGAGAAGACTAGTATCTTAGCACGGATCTTCCAATCCATGAACACCGTGTCTCTCTCCACGTGTTTATGTCTTTTATAATTTCTCTCATCAGGGCTTCGTAGATCTCGGTGTACTGTTTTGAACAGCTTCTGCCGTACTTATATCTATGTATCTAATCGTTTCGATGTTACCGTTAGTGGCCTTTTCGTTTCCCAGTTGTTCTTCGCCAGGTACTGCCATGCAACTCGTCGCCTGTACTGGTCTTGTAACTTGCAACCTCGCTGAGCTCGTTTTAACTAGGACCCTGTTTTAGTTAGATTTTCTTCTTAGGTGATCACGTTTTCTGTGAGTAAAAATGGTTGGCTCTCTCTTCCTATTCCGGATGTCTTTTGGTTCTTTTTCTTGTCTTATTGCACTGGCTGCAACCTACAGAATGAAGTTAAATAGAAGTTTGAGAAGAGACATCCCTGTCGGGTCCCTGTCCCAGAAGGAGGGCACCCAGCCTCTCAGCATTAAGCCGGATGTCCTCTGTCAGGCTGAGAAAAGTTCCTTTCATTCCTACTTTGCTGGGATATTGAAAATCGTGAATGACTATTAGATTTTGTCAGATGGTTTTTCTGTATCTATTGAGATAATGATGCGGTTTTTCTTTTAAAAGTTAATATCGCCAATTTGTTGAGTGGATTTTTTGAGTGTTAAACTGACTTGCATTCCTCGAATACATCCCACTTGTGTATTGTTGGGTTTCATTTGCTAAGGTTTTCCTCAGGAATTTCGCATCCATGTCCCTGAAGGATCTCAGCCTATGGTTCCCTTGTCTTGTGTTGCATTTGTCTGACTTCGGTTGCATGGTAATGCCTGCCTCATGGAATGAGCTGGGAAGTTTTCCAGCATTTTTAACTGTACTAGATGAGTTTATGTATACCTGGTTTTACGTGCTCCTTAAATATTTGAAAGAATTTACCAGTCAGGCCCTCTAGGCCTGGAGTTTTCTCTATAGGAAGTTTTCCTTTTACTATAAATTTAATTTACTATATGCACATGGGGCTATTCTGGTTACTTAATTTTTCTTGAATGAGTCTTTGTGGTTTGTGTCTTTTAAAGAATTTGTCTGTTTCATATACAATGCTGACCTTCTCGGTATCAAGGTTCATAACATTATCGTATTCATTCTACCTGTAGGATCTATGGTGATGACGTGTCTATCTACCTACCTATTGATGGACAGATCTCTCCCAGTGGTTCTCTTCCCTGCAGGACCCTGACTAGTGGAGATTTTTGCACGAAGGGTGAACCTAGAGGAAAAGGATGTTAAGGGTGAGTCCTCTGAGTCGGTTCTGGGGTTTCTGGAACAGGCTGTCCAGCCTGATTGGACAGATTTGAAGACGCGAATGAATCTATTGCCAAGAGCAAAGCCCGTGAGGAGAGCCTGTGGCGCGCCTGGGCAGTAGAGCCGCACAAAAGCCCGCATCCTCCTAACCAGCCACCCACAGGAAGCCAGGAGCCCAACTGCTCGGAACACCAGAGACCACCGTGATGTCGACGGGCTGCTCCTGATGCTGCTGGACAGAGCGGTTCAAGAAAAGGGAGAGCTGGAGAATTGGAATTCCCAGCTTCACTGCCACAGACATGAGCCAGGAGCCCGTGTGTGTGCCCTGCTCTGAGGGAAAGCCGGGTCCCACTAGCCATAGGGCGGTGCGGCTCCTAGTCTGACGTGGACCCTCCTCCCGTGAAGGGCTGAACTGCAATGTAGAGGGAACCCCAGCCTCTCGGGGTGTCTGCTGCAGACGGGAGGGCGTGAGGCCGCGTGGGTGGGAGTCCTGGGGGTTGGGCTGGGGATGAGTGGGAGGACCCTGGGGAAGGGGGATCCCGCACCCTCTTCCACGAGGCTTCTATTCCCTGGAAGAGTCCCCCCGCCCCCGGTGGGCAGGGGCCTCCCCACCCCGACCCCAGGGGCTTGCTGGCTCTCTGCAGGACCCACAATCACCACCCCTCTTTGCTTCTAGAGCCAGAACCAGACGCAAGTCCCAGCAGGTCCCGAAGGTGAGGCACAGGGTGTGACTCAGGAGAAGGCGTGTCGCACTCACCAGGCCTGGCCAGGGACGCCTAATGCATGCAGACAGACGTCAGGGGACACCTGTGGGAGGGTGGGGGAACGGTGCTGGAAGGGACCTCACATGCAGCATGGCCTTGGTTGTAGGGATTCGAGATTTAACGTTGCAGCTTGAGGGGTGAGGAAGGGCTCTCACCGTTCAGGTGGCTGAAACCAGGACCTAAAGATGGCCTGTCCCCAGGGCTGGAGGGCCTGACCTCCCCTGGCCAAAGGCTTAGGGAAGTTGAGTGGGTTTGCTCTCTGAGATGTGCTCACCCCCACGCTGCAAGGGGTCAGAAGACATGACTTTCCTCAGAACCACGGGGAGTAAATCTGAGAGGGGGCCTGGACATACCTGTCGCACCACGACCGAGGGGGCCCCCCATGCAGGCCCGCGGGGGTCCGAGGTCACTCTTCTCTGCGGGGGACGGCAGCCTCTGACCTGGAATGTAGACGCCGTGAGAGCAGCTGGATCCCGGGGGCGGGGGTCCGGCAGGGCCCTCAGCCGCCAATGCAAGCTGGACGTGGCCCGCAGGATGGACAGCCGAGTGCAGGCGGCAGGCGGCCCAGTCTGGCGGGCAGAGACCCGCGGGACGGCTGGTGGGTCTTGGCATTCCTAGCAGGGAAGTTGACCGGGGGCCCCGGGATCCGTAGCCCACCTCTATGAGGGTGCAGCGAGCAAACCTCCCCCCAAACCCCGCCCACAGAGACACACGGCCCCCCACCTGGCCCAGCTCAGAGGCTCAAGCCAGTTCATGGAGCCCTACTGGTCACCATCTCCCCGCCTTCCCCAAAGGACCCGCAGCGTTGACCAGGGTGACTGTGCTCCTGGGGGGGGGGGTTTGCAGACTTTGGGGACTGCGGGACCCTTCTCTGAACCGACCCCGATTCCCAGAGGCCTCGAACGTCCCTGTCCCCAACAGGCGGGGCGGGGCTGGTGCAGGCCGGGCCGTCCACACAGCTCTAGCCCAGGGCCACCTTGCACGGGGGGCGGGGGTCCCGACCCCACCCTGTGGCGGCTTCTCTGGCTCCCCAGAGTGTAACTGGAGCCAAAGCCCCGGCAGCCGACAGGGTCCCACACCGGTTCCCTGACCCTGAGGGACGGCTGTGTGGGCGGGAAGGGCCCCGTGCAGAACCGCCTCTCCCCAGGAAGGGGGTCCTGGTCGGGCAATCCCACGTCCCTAGGGGGGTGGTGTGGAGACTGGAGCCTCCCCGGGATATGAAGGGCGCGGGGCCACGGCTCCCACCACAGCTCCACGGCCCTCGCCGGCTGGGCCTGTGTAGAAGCCAGGCGGGTCCTGGGGGTGCAGGACGACAGGTTACCATCAGGTCCTGCAGTGGGGACTCCTGCGGTGGCCGCCACACCACACACGGTCTCAGGAACGGAGCCCATGACGTCCCTGCCCCTGGAAGGCGGCCGCTGACCTGACACCTTCTCCTCCAGCCCCATCCAGGCCCCACCTCGGACAGACACAGGCCTGGGTTGGAACTGAGCACCAGGGACTCCAGTCACCCGCCCTGTCCCTGCGCTGCTGCACGGCCGTGATACCAGCGGCCACCGTGGGCGAGAAGCAGCCGCCATCCTGACCCCGTGGTGAGACCCGGGCCAGAGACCGGGAGATAAATCCAACAGGGGTCCAGGGCCGTCTACCTCAGGGACATTCCTGGAGGCCCAGGGTGTGGGGCATGTCTAGATGTGTCACCTAAGATGAAGGACAAATTGTGGGCTCGAGCCTAGTGGGCCTCTGCGGACATCCCTCATGGGGGCGTTGCTCTAGCCCGTTCATAGGGTGACCCCCAGAGTTGCTCACTGGGGTCAGAACAAGAGACGGCCTGTCAGCTGACCGGAGGAGCTGACCCCAAGGCCACAGGCCAGACCAGGAAAGGGAAAAGAGGGGGCCCTTCCCTGGGATCAGCAGCTCTTATGGCCTGTAGCAGGGCTGGGGCCGTGGGCATTTGGGCCACGTGTTCATGGGAGTTACTCATGCCTCCGGGTCCCATGCGGACCTGGCCACGCACACACCCCTGCCACGGGACGACAGCCTGCTGGCTCAGACCACACACCGACTGTGAGGACCAGTCCGGGCAGCACGGTGACTCAGGGCCTGAGGCCAAATGTCTAGTCTCTATGAAGGTCCAGAGCTGTTTCTCAGAGGACAGCGGTCACCTGGGGCAGACAGCAGCATCCTGCCCCAAACCCCAGAGGCTGGTGCCGAGGGCTCTCTACAGCACCTCCGTCCACACTGACCCTGCTGGCGCCATGGGCTCTGCTGTATCCCACGGCCTGGACCTGCCACAGAGCCATGGGTAGGGCAGGTTTCCAAGTGATTTGATATCGAAGCTGAACGGGATGCCAGCCGCTGGGTCGGGCAATGTGCAAAGTGGCTTGGATTAATCCCGAGGGCCAAGGCATGACCCCACTCACCTCCATAAGGTCCCTCTTGCTCTGAGGCAGTGGACAGAGGGGAGGAGGCAAAGCCAGAACCCAGGAGACCAGGGTGGCAGTGGAGGCAGCATCTGAGGGCAGATGGGGACGTGGCTGGAAAGGTGGCTGTGAGGGAACAGGTACCTGAGGGCTGTAAGGGAACAGGTACCTGAGGGTCTCCAGGCTCCTGAGGCAGAGCCCAAGCCCAGGCAAGGATTGCCAAGAGCCCGTTTGCGGGATTCTGGGGTTTTCCCTTTGATGTGGCATCCATCTCCAGCTGGGGTTTGCCAACTGGCCACGGGGGAAGGGCAGGGGGTTTCTGACCAGAGAGAGGAGCCAAGGCTCCTGTCCTGCACAGGGAAGAAGGCTGAGCCGCCTGGAGTCAGAGTCCAGGCCCGATCTCTGCCTGGATTGCTCCACAGGCCAGAGGTGTGACTGTGGACACAGTCCATGTCTTCCCTGAGACAGCTTCCTCGGGCAACAATGGGGCCCTATCCCTACCTGGCCCCGGGCAGGTGCTAGCCACCAGGTCACACCCAGAGGACAGGGTGGCAGGAAGGCCAAGCAGATTTGTAAGCAGATCTTGCAGAGTAACTGGAAGCCAGTGGACACCGCAAGGCCCCCAGGGGCTCCCTGGGGAGGAATCCGGGGGCCTCTCCCCAGCAGGAATGGGAAGTGGCTCCGGACAGAACTCCTTTCCCAGCAGACCTCGCCCTGGAGGATCTGGTCACCTTCCGCAAAACCCAGCAGGGCCCAGCCACTGGGCAGGCCTTCCCCTGCAGTGGGGCGGATCAAACTCTCCCACTGAGGGTTCATTCTGCACCTTCCGCGGTCCCTGCCCCTCAGACCCCTACATTCCTCCCCATCTGTCAGGGAGAAACGCTTTGTCTCTCCTGTCTTGGGAGGCAAGGCAGCTTTCCTGAAACCTTCTCCCACGGGCCCAATCTCTGCTGTGGGGCGGGAGAGGGAGGCCCCAGCCAGGGCTGGGGGGCTGAGGAAGACGGAGCCAGGGCCACGATAGCGGGTCGGCACCAAAGGTGAGGGGCCGCAGCGTAAGGGGCCAGGAAAGCAGAACGGGGTGGGGGGTGGGGGGCCGGGCGGGGAAGATTAGGGGAGTATGCGAAAGGAAGCCGCGGGTCGGGGCAAAGTCTGACCGCCGCTGGGGTCCACAGCAGCTGCTGCAAACCTCCAGACCGACCCCCCAGCTTCCGGGCTCCCCAAGGCTGGGGCACCTGGAAACCCCAGGCAGAAGGTGTGCGCGCGGGGTTGGTGGAAAGGCGCCCCAGGAACCTGAACTCTCCACCCCAGCGCAAGCACTTCTCCAATCCCGTCCTGCCCAAAGGGCCGCAGCACCCTCTCCCACGCTCCGCAGAGGAACACGCAGGTGGGCGGCGGGGCGCGGAGCAGGTGTGCTCCAGGGGAGGCGCCAGGCAGCACCCAGCTTTGTGAGCGACGCTCCGCGAGCCACGCGCCGGGCGTACGCGCTTCCTCTCTGGGCCCGGCCTAAGGCCGCACCCTCCGCGATTGGCTGAGACACCGGCCCCCGCCCCCTGGGACGCGGCGGGTGGGGTGGGCTGGGTGGAGTGGTGGCCCGGGGACAGAAGGCTCGGCGCGTGCCGCCCCCGGGGGTCTCCCTCGCCTCAGGGATAGCTGAGCCTTCGCGAGGCCCTGCCCCCCTCCCAAGGCGCGCGCTGCGTGTGCGGATGATGCACAGCTCTGGGGATAGCGGGCTGGGCGCGGGGGGCTGGGTGCGGGTACGGGACAGTTACACCCGGGGCATGTGGACTCGGCTCAGGCAGCGGGGTCGCGCCGGAGACATGCTGACAGCGCCCGGAGGTCGGGCGGGGGCGCACAGGAGACCTGTGCACTGCGTCTTGGGGGGCTCACTAAGCACCTGTTGGGAGCTCGGGTCCCACCCGGGCCCTGCAGACTCCGCCCGGAGAGATGGAGTGGGGGACGCGCTCACGCCCTGGTGTTTGCAGGTTGTGTGCGCAAGGGGGAGGGCGAAGCGTGGCGGGAGGGCGAGGCGAGGGAAGGAGGGCCTGAGAAAGGAGGCGGCGGCGGCGCGGAGGAGGGTTATCTATACATTTAAAACCAAGCCGCCTGCGCCGCGCTGGGAAGACCTGGGGAGCGTCCGGCCGCACGCGCGGGACACGAGCGCCCCACGCTCCGAGGCGCGCACGGCCTGCCACCTCCTGGCCTCCTGAGCCTCGCTGTCCCTGGGCCCCAGACGACCTGGAGCGCGTGCCCTGGGGAGTCCCTCTGCGGCACAGTGCTAGGACCTCCCTCGGGGTTCTGTCGTCCTCCCACGGGCCCCCACCCCCGTCCTCTGTCCGCCCCTCCTGCTGCGCGCGGGGGCTCGGAAGAGTTGCGGGACGAGTGGATGCGGGAGCGATGGACAGCGGCGCGCTGCCCGGGCCCGCGCCCTCCGCGCCTGGCGTCTCGGGCGGCTGCGTCCCTCGGCGGCGACCCACATCCCCAGAGCTGCTGCGCTGCAGCCGGCAGCGACGGCCGGGCGCGACGGAGACCGGGGGTGGCGCGGCGGCCGTGGCGCGGCGCAATGAACGCGAGCGCAACCGCGTGAAGCTGGTGAACTTGGGGTTCCAGGCGCTGCGGCAGCACGTGCCGCACGGCGGCGCCAGCAAGAAGCTGAGTAAGGTGGAGACGCTGCGCTCGGCCGTGGAGTACATACGCGCGCTGCAGCGCCTGCTGGCCGAGCACGATGCTGTGCGTGCCGCGTTGGCTGAGGGGCTGCTGGCGCCAGCCGCGCGCCCCCCCGCGTCCTGCGGGCCCCCCGGGACCCCTGCCACCGCCCTAGGCTCGCCTTCTTGCGCTTCGTCGTCCCCGGGCGGCGGGGGCAGCTCGGAACCCGGCTCGCCGCGCTCCGCCTACTCCTCGGACGACAGCGGCTGCGAGGGCGCGCTCAGCCCGGTGGCGCGCGAGCTGCTCGACTTCTCCAGCTGGTTAGGGGGCTACTGAGCGCTCCGCCCCCGAGGTAACCTCCTGCGGCAGGGAACTGGGGGGTTGGCGCAGGGCAGCCGGGCGGGGTGGAGTGGACAGCCTCGAGGCTAGCGTCCCCGAGAGCAGCCAAGCGCAGCGCCAGGCCCGGGTGACGGCTTTGATTTCGCTCACTCTTCATTTTCCCCAAACTTTTTCAAGCCTGTGCAAGACCAGCGTTTGTTTGTCCGGGATTGCAAAACTTCCTCTCGCTGCTGCGCAGAAGGTGGGGGGTGGTGGTGTGGGGGGGCCTCTGGCGGGTGAGGCCCCGAGTGCGCGCGGATCCTGGGGCAGAGCAGGGCGCTGGGAGGCGGGGTGACTTTGCATTGCAAATCACACGCCCGGGCCCCGGCCGGGTGGCAGAAATGAGTCGGCGGGTGCGGAGCCCTGACTCACTGCGGCTCTGAGAGCGCGCCCCGCCCCCACCCCGGCCGGGGCCACAGACAGAATCCGAGGCACCCACGGACTCACGCTCTAAAACCCACCAAGCAAAGGAAACTGCAGACTTGGCTTGTGGGCGGTGGGGCCCGGCCAGATCCCGCACTAATGCGCGTCCCCGTCCCCCCTCCCCTCCCAGCAGCAGCCCTGGACTCGGAGCGGCCAGCAAGCTCACCACCTGGGAGCCAGGTGGGTGGTCCGCGCCTCCGGCCCACTGTCCCTGCGGATGAAGCTACAACCGAGCCAGGACTCCCCCGACAGGTCGCCTGTGCCGTCCAGCCTGACCAAGTGCGCATGTGGAAAGGGTCCCCGTCTGACCCCGCCCAGCTTGCAGCTTCCTCAGATCCCCACCATCCTGCCCAAGGAGGTTCTCCACTGGGATAGGGCTGGGGCACCAACACGGAGGTTTCTGGAGGGGAGAGGATTTTATAACTATGCAGAACTTCTCTGTTTTGCGTATTAGTTTGAACTACCCAGGAACACCTGCCATATGAAGACTTATTTTTGTACCAAAAAAAATCCCCAGACTTGGAACACAATAAAGATGTCTACTCCCGCCCCACCCCATCACTGGCATTTTCCAACCAGGCCAAGATCTGGACACCCGCTGCCCCTGAGGGGCTGTGTCCCTGGGAGGCGTCCCCTTGCAGTGGCTGTGCGGATGGAGGGATGGCTCCCGCTGAGGACCAGACTTTGTGGGAAACCTGTTTAGGGCAGGCGGACTTAACAAACAGATCAGTGCTGTGTATCTGGTGTTGGGGGTGCCCTCTTCATGCCCTGAGGCCCCCATTTCCCAGGTGAGGGCAGGGCCTGGGTGAGACGGTGGGACCCAGCAGATGGGGTCGCCTCTCCCTGTACCCTGACCCCTGCTTTGTGGGGTGGGGCCAGAGGTGTGAGGTCTGGGGGTCCAGCCTGGTCACCACTGCCCCAAAGCAATTCAGCTTGTGGGGCAGGGAGCTGGTGACTGCCCAGCCGGGAGGCCGAGGTCCGGGGCGCTGCTACATGAGGGTCTGGCACCCGGGGAGGTCTGAGCTGTGGGAGGGGTGAGGGCTGCCTTGTTCAGATCCCCGCTGCTCACCACCAGCCGGGCGGCCTGGGCGAGTCCCTCGGCACGCGAATGGGGGGTGACAGCAGAGCTACCCCATGAGGCTGTGGGAGGATTTGAGCGGTGGCCCTTGGGTCTAGAGCCCTGTGCTAGGCCCCCTGGCCCCCGGGCCTGAGGCTTCTGCCCACCTCTGTTTACTGGCTTCTTGAGAAGAACAAGGAAACCGCCCCCCACCCCGGCCCCTGGCCCAGGCTCCCCTAGCCAAGAGAGCCTGCAGAGATCACTCAGCCCTACCTTTGACCGGGGCCTCGAGCGCTTTGAAGTCTGGCTGGGCCCAAAGCTCTCTTTTATTGCAGGGGTGGGGTGGGGCTTGCGGGGATCCCCCAGGCTGCTTTAGGGTGCTAAAAGCACCCCATCCTCTGAAAGGGAGTGGTTGGGTCAGAGCCGTTGGAACCCCTGGGAGGTGCAGCCACCAGTGTTGGCAGACAGCAGGTGGCTCGGGGTGACCATGGTGACGGGGTCATGGTGACGGGGTCGGCAGGTCTGAGGAGGCTCAGCCTGGGCCACAGTCACCAGAGCAGGTGTGGCTCAGGGCTGCAGGGCTGAGAGTGACCAGGCCTCATCCAAGGGACAGAAGGGGGGCACCCCACACCCTTTCCTAGGGACCCACTGCCTGCTCAGTGACCTCACTGAACCACAGGTCCTGGGATTCCTCACCTTAACCCCGGGGACAGGCCTGGACAGAGGGTGGTGGGGAGCATGGGAACCATCACACCTGGGTCAGGGAGGAAAGCTTGGGAGAATGGGCCCCTCGGCCGCAGGCCTGAGCTGGTGCTGTTAGGAGACTCTGCAAATCATGAGTGTTATCACCTTCGTTTTGCTGTTATTCTGGACAAGTCCAAACATATGCAAATGTTCTAAAACCCTTATTGGACACCGTCTCTGTACCAGGAAGTGGCAGGAGCTCCCACGAGGGCACACAGCAGTGTGGGTGAGTGTGTGGTCAGACCGGCTGGTGATGGGGTCCTAGATAAGCCTTGGGGAAGCTTCCATCACCCACGTCCACACGGGACACAGGCCGCCCCGCCCCCACGCACCCCGCCTCTCCCGCCCCCACATGGCTTTGAAGCAAATCCCAACCTCCCATGTGGGCTGGGAATTCTTCATGTGGGCCTCTAAGGGAAACCCCAGAACCGCTCCCCGCTCCCTGCTCGGTGAATGGTCCCTTTAGGGGGACATACCCGCTGGTCTCCCACAGCAGGTCTGGAGCGGCAGGACCGCTGGTGGGACGTGCTGAGTGGCCCTGCTGGCCTCTGTCAGCCTTGTCCATGGAGGGCACGAGGCCGCTGCTCAGCTCTGTGTCCCGTCCCAGGACGGGACACCCAGGATGGGAGTCCCCGGTGCTGCCCACATGGATGTTACTTGTCAAGTGTCTGCGTCCATATTTCTTGTCCGGGAGGGGGAGGGGCTCCGAACCAGACAGATGGCCAGGTTCACACGTGCCCTTAGAGGAGGTGCAGTGTGTCCCCACCCCGCCTCCGTGGGCAGACACACCTGCGGTGACCAGATGGGGTCACTAACCGGGCAGGGGCTGTAGGCGGCGCTCAGCCCGGACACCAGGCGTGTCCCCTGGATGTGCTGGCCTGTGTGCTCGCCCCAGTTGGGGGTCCCCATCCGTCCTTCCCCGAGGGCCGAGCACTGCTCCACTGTGTGGGGCCGGAGCAAATGAGCCCCTGGCGTCACAGAGACTGAACACGGTGGGAATCCGATTCGAACCCTGGGCGGCTTCGTCTCTAAGCCTTGCTCTTGCCTTCCTGGAGGGTGTGGCAGCAGGGGCCGTCCTGGGGACAGCACCACAGCCCAGGAGCCCTGGTCCTCACTTGGGCCTGGGTCTGCCAGAGGGATGGGTTCCAGGGCTCTGCCAGGAGACCGCAGCCCAGGCCTTGCATCCCACTGGAGGATGGGGCTGATTCCTGACCAGGGGCCAGAGGGTGGGGTTAGCTTGGGGACCCCACTTGATAAGATGGGGGGTTGAAATGGTGCTTTGGGACCAGAGATAAAGCTGGACACCCTCACTTGGTTGCCCGCACAAAGTCAGACTTGGTGGACTCTGGACCAGGCGGGGCTGGGACGACACGAGGGGCGAGACATTCTGGATGACCAGCCCCCCAGGGAGCTCTCACTGGGGGTCAGTCTGTTGTTCCTGTCTGCTCACGACAGCGGCCACCCCAAGGAGTCCTGCCTTCCTGTCCTTGGGGGCGTGTCTCTGGCCCAAACTCACCCAGTGGCTTTGCCGGGACCATGTCAGAAAACAGATGTACGGGGGGCACCTGGATGGCTCAGTTGGTTGAGCATCTGCCTTCGGCTCAGGTCATGATCCTGGCATCCAGGGATTGATCCCACATCGGGCTCCCTGCTCAGCAGGGAGTCTGCTTCTCTCTCTGACCCTTATCCCTCTCATGCTCTCTCCCTTTCTCTCTCTCTCTCTCTCTCCAATAAATAAATAAATAAATATTAAAAAGAAAAGAAAAGAAAAGAAAAGACAACAGATGTACGGGGACTCTGCTGCCCCAGGACTGTCCTGAGGGTGGTGGGTCAAGTACAGAGGTCCAGGCATCCAGGCTTCCCTTATCCGGCCCACCCGGTCCCACTCCCATTCATTCCAAAAGCTTCATTGGGCACCTCCTCCTTCTAAGGACCTTAGGACAGACAACGTGCCAAAGGGCAGCCCCGCCCTCATGGACCCTACATCCCAGTGGGGGACACGGGATCTAATCCACAAGCAGCACGATGGGTCAGTCATAACGCTGGCCAGTGATGGACGCACTGGGCCCCTTGGGGAAGGAGTGTGCCATGGGTCCCTGGGGACACTGTTCCTGGGCACGGGAATGGGATGGACTCACATATGGCAGGGATGCACGTGTATTCTGTCCCCTTGACCTTCACCAGCAAAAATGTGTTCAAAGGTGAAAGGATTGAGACTTTCAACCAGCAGCCAGAGAGGGTGGGATCCTACCTGGCACCAGGCCCGCACATCTGCAGATCTCCAATCCCCGGGCCAGTCCCGGAACTGCCCCTCAGAGCTGGGGCCAGTGGGGCCTCATGGAGAGGCAGCAGGCACTGGGGTCCTGCTCCGCGAACGAGATCCCCCAGACAGCGCAAGATACTGCACTTGGCCCTGGAGGGAGGGCCCAGCAGCTCTGCCAGGAGCGGGGCCCCGGGCGGATGCACTCGCCTTTCCTCCACCCAGAGAGGCAGCAGCTTAGCTGGGTCCAGAAGCAGGCTCACCCATGGTGAGCCCCTGGCCGGAGCTGGACCAGAGGACCTGTCTCTCACCCCTGGGGGGCACTCAGTGACATCAACCCTTGTGTGTGCACAGTAATGTGGGGGAGCCTTGAAAGGGAGGAGGGAGGGAGGAAGGAGGGAGGGAGGCTGTGCAGGTGCATGGCTTCTGGGGAGCGGGAGGCCCTCCACAAGGGCTGGGATGGTGTCTTCCCAGCTTCCAGGTCTAGTTTCCACCAGATGTCTGGGGACACACCTTGGTGAAGGGCCTGGTTGTGACGGGGAGCAGGGAGCGTCCTCCATGGAGGGTCTCGAGCGCCAAGGCCACAAGACCACGAGGGGACGCTTTCATGGAAGGAAGAGGTGGAGCCTTGAGGGTACCTTGGGGAGTTGGGGGCTCTGCTGGGCCAGGAGCAGAGGGTAGAAGTCCCGGGGGGGCCAGAGTGTCCTGGGGTGGAAGGGAGACCTGGCTCTGTGGTGGGGGATGGGAACCCTTTTGGGGCTTCTAGGGGGCCTGGAGGAGAGTAGGAGGAGGCCTGAGTCAACATCGGGGGCGGGGATGACAGAAGGATCCCAACCTGGTCAGGGGTTTAGGGGGAAGGGGGTCCACAGGGTTCCTGACCCTTTCCCAGCAGTGGAGCACCAGGGCGGTGGGCAGTGGGCGTGGCCACACCCTCATCTTTGCCCCCGGGAGCCCAGGGACCGGCCAGGGGACAGCATTCCTGATCCCTGAGCTGTGCAGCTCTCCCTGCCCTTTGGGGAATGACGTGGGTTGGCCCCCCAGGAACCCACAGCCTCGAAGATGAGGGACCTGCTGTTTCCCGTGTGCCCCTCCAAGGGGTCTTGCCCCCACCTCCAGGCCCAGGGAGACTCACTGGCCGACCCGCGGCCCACAGGTGCCCAGAGGCCTTCGGGTTCGGTGCCCAGAGAGCTGGGTCGAAGCCCCCATCATGCCTCCCTTGGGACCCCACCCCATTGTTGCTGCTTTTCTGCTGGGAGTGCTGATGTGAAAGGTTGTGCCAGGAGGCAGTGACAGATGGGATTTGGGTGCAGCTCGGGCTTCCGGACACCCTGGCTCTCCAAGGCTGGGGACATGGGGAGGGGCAAAGGCCCGGGCCTGCTCTGGAGGGGATCCCGGAGGCCCTGAGACTCCTCGGCTGGGTCTGGAGGAAAAGGAGGGTGACAGAGAGAGCCTGTCCTGACCCCTGCCCCCTCCTGGGGCCCCATGGGTCCCACCCTGCCCCCCAGCCTCTGGCTGTGATGAATGAGGCCAATCAATCCCGGTGGGGGGGTGCCAAATGCCACGGAGCGCCCTGTAGCCTGCACACCCGGCCCCCAGCAGGGCCCCCCACGGAGCCTGGGACCCCGGTGCCCCTCTATACTGAAATGGGCCTTTGTCACCAGAGCTCCCAGAAGCAGGGAGGGGCTGCTGACAGGGGTCACCCTGCCGGCACCCCCAGAGCAGCCCCTGCCCAAGGCCACATGCCAAAGGGGGTGTGTGTGCGTCCCTTCTGTGACAAGGTCAGGGGACAGCCAGGGCTCTGGGCCAGGCCCGCCTGCCCGCCTGCCACCAGCAAAGTGAGCAGTTGGGACAACCAGGCCCAAGCTGATGCGTCTGACCGTGGTCCTGGCAAAGCTTCGGCAGGACGGGGGCCTGGGCCGTGGGAGAGGCGGTGCGCCTGTCAAACACCACAGTTGGGTCTGGGGACACTGACATGGCAGGACTCACCGCCTCCCAGTCCTCCTCACCATCTTCCCGTCCTCACTGTCCTCACCGTCCGCGCCGTCTCCTGGTCCCGCTCACCATCTCCATCCTGAGCTCGATTCTCCTGAGGCCTCTCTCCTTGGCCTGTTGACCGCTGGCCTCTCCCTGGGTCCTCTGGGTGCGCCTGGGTCCATGATTCACGTAGGAACATCAGTTCTATAGGACCTGGAGCCCCCTGGGGACCTCCCTTAACCTGATGACCTCTGGCCTCCACGAAGACTAGCTCCAAAGGAGGTCCTGGAGGGGGGTACTCCACTATATGAATTCGGGCAGGGGGACACATTCCAGCTCCAAACAGACAGAAACAAAGGGGTTTTCCAGTAATACCAGTCCCCAGCGGCCCCCTCCCCCTCTGCAGGGCCCCACTTACAACTTCCTGTCCCTTGGGCGAGGCATGACCCACTCCAGGCCCCCTCTGCAGAGTGTGGCTGAGTCAGCAGAAGGCCACAGGCCAGTCGGGAGGGCGGGCAGTGCTGAGGACACATAGGCCCAGCTTCCGCAGGTGGCCTTGGATGAGGGCTTCTTCTGGGACCCCAGGGAGCCCACAGAGTGGTAGGCCAGGCCCTAGGCCCTCCTAGGGAGGGTCTCTGTGCGTCTGTCCCCTCTGACACGTGAGAGCCCCCGCCCCAGGGCTGGCCGGACCCCCAGGAGGGGGTAGCTGTGTCATTGCTGGGGTGATGGGAGCCAGTGTCGTGGGGAGGATGGCGTCGTCAGAGAGCTGTTGGAGGTACCCGTTCTGCCCTTCCTGCTCGTCCCCCATCCCGGTTCTGTGTGGGGTCCAGGCCAGGACCCAGTCCCGGTGTTGGTGACCTCCCCTCCCCCCCCACCAGCTGTCCTGAGAGTAGTGAGGAGATGTTGCCCCAAACCCCCCACATTTGCCTGTGAGCCCTGGGGCTCCCCCGGCTGGCCCCCAGGGCCCGGCCATTGCTAGCAGTGATAGCATGCAAATCTCTAAGTGAAATCCAATTAATGCCCAAATGAGGGCCTGGGAGCCACCTGGGCTGCCCCAAGAGGCTGGGCTGGGCTGTCTCCGGGCTCAAATATTTGTCTCTCATTTGAATGCCTTTTGTGGGCAGCAGGCCGGACTGCGAAGGGGCCTGAGCCGTGGGCAGACAAAGCCAGGCTCTGGCACGCACTCACGCGAGCTCTGGGATCGGAACTGTACTGTGCTCCCCTCCTTCCCCATCCCAGGTCCGCCTGCCCCACCTAGCAAGCCTTGGGGCCCCACGGCCCCTCCCTGACCATCCCTTCCCCTCCCAGCTGGCCTCCATGCTGCACACAGCCTCCTGCAGGGTTCAGGGGTCCTTCTGCCCCAGGCCAGAGCCCAGGTTCTGTGGGAGGGTTGTGGTGGCCTGCAGGCTGGGGGTCACTTCCTGGTGGGCACGGGGCTGGGACCCACCAGGGGGCCCAGCTCTGTCAGTGGGGGAAGGTGCCCCTACCTTTCCAACGCCCGCTCACTCACCTGGGCTGTGCTGTCACGAGTGCCTCAGTTTACCCTCCTGGGTCATGCCCATTTCACAGGCATGGAAACTGAGACCTGGATGTTGGATGGGCTTCCAAGGCTGGTCGGGAACGGAACAGGATTCGCAGGGAGGGCACACACTCCGCTCTCGGGGAGCGGGACTGGTCCCTTTTCTCCCCACTGCCCCTCTCTTGGCCCCTCCGTGGCCAATAGGGCTGAGCCTGTAGGGCCAGGCAGGCCAGGAGAACCAGGGAGAGTATGCAGAAGGCGCATACTGTGGAGTTCTGGTAGCCCGCAGACTGGGCTGGGGTCAGGTGCACTGTCCAGGGCCCCCTGCCAGGATTCCTGACACCCACTTTCGCATCTGTATGAGGCCACGAGTCTCCGTACCTCCACCGCCCTCAGCCCATCTGCCAGGCCACCTTTGTGCCAACACAAGCTCAGGGACCTAGTCAGGTCCCTCTCCCCCAGGAAGCCTTCCGGAATACCCCTTCCTGGTCTCAGCTGGGCAGGACCAGCAAGGGCCTCCTCTCCAGAGAGACCGGGAGGAGGAGACCTGGCAGCCAGGAGGAGGGAAGCTCGGCCAACCCCCACTCATCCCTGGGCCTTGCGTGTTGGATGTCCCTGGGCTCTCAGGGTACACGGAGCACTGGGGAGCACTGAGGAGTGCTGGGGAGCACTGGGGCATAGCAGGGACCTTGGGAGGGCGAGGCTGGTCTTTGGTGGCCAGTGGGGGATTTCACAGAAGGACAATGGGCCTCTGGCACCTTTGGGCTTAGAGTTATGACCTCTGTGTTCAATGTTCCAGAAAAGTCAGGCAGCAGGTTTCTGTTCCCAGACCCGCTGCCCCTCGGGGTGCTGGGGTGGGGCCCCTTCCCCCAGGGAACAGGGAGTGACAAGGCTGGTGGGGAGCCCTGGGGCTGCCGCAGAGGTTGGGTGTTGAAGGCCTGTGGTGGGCGGGGAAGGTGGCCTGGACTGATGAGCCCACACCCCCTGGGAATGCGGAGGTGACTTGTCCCTCCACTTCTCCCATGGGGCTGGCGGTGCTGACCCGGCACTGCCTCCCTCAAGCATAGCCATCCCTCTCCTGGTGGCTCCGTGACCAGAAGGAGGAGGTGGGGTCGTGGGGGGCCGTGTGTGGCCAGGAGGTGGGCAATGGGCTCGGGGGACAAGCCTCTGGGACTTGCCTTGGAGCCAGGGACCGAGACTCCCTAACCCTTCAGGCTCCTGGGCTCCCCTCGAGGGGCTGCGAGGAGGCCGGGCTGCGGGTCTGAGGGCACTGGAGGACAGCGATGTCCTCTAACTGGGTGTGATTCACGAACCTGGAGTGTGTGTTCACGAACTTGTAGGACCGCACCCAGATCGCTGGAAGGGGTGAGCCCTCACCGTCCGCCGCCTTTGTGCCCCCCCCGCCGCCCCGTGACCGGATGCCGGGTTTGCTCCTGAACGCCACGGCCGTCCAGCCACAAAGTGTGGACTCTGTGTCCGGCTTCGTCCCCGCCCCTTCCCGCCACTCCCAGGCACCCGAGAGGGACAAGGCCTGGCCCCGACTATCCCCTACATTGCTTCCGAGGGGGAGTTGCTGCAGGGCTGGGGCGGGTGGGCGGTCGCTGCCCTGTGTGCAGGGGTCCCTGGGCACCCTTCCGGGGCCGGGCGCGGGCCTGTGCGGCTCTGTGGCTTCTCTCCATGCCCCGGGCCTGCTCTGTTCCCCGAGCTTCTGTTTCTGCCTCCAAGTCTCATGATCTTTCTGGAATGAGGCAGAGAGTCGTTAAAATTAATAGATGCTCCAATTTTTAACAAAAGAGAGAAAGAAACCAGACCATTTGCCTGGGTCAGAGATCCAGGAGGTGGGGCTGAGAAGCCCGCACAGGCCCATCTGAACCCCTCGTGGTGCTGGGCCCAGGGCGAGCTGAGGACCCTCCCTCTGCCGCCAGGCCCACCTGCTGGTGCTCAGTCCCCGGCTGTGGGAACCCAGAAGGGAGGTGGGTAGATGAGGGTCGCAAGGACTCTTTCGCTCACACACTGGGATTCCCAGCCTCTTCAGAGCCCTTCTGGGGGCTGGAAGGTGAAGTGACGTGGGGTCAGTTGGCGAACTGACCGGGGGCAGCCCAGCGCCTGTGGGCTGTGTGGGCCTGGTGGGCAGGGAGGGCTTCCTGGAGGTGGGGACTAGGAGTCCGGCAGGGAGAATCTTCAGGCAGATGGCCTGCCCAAGAGCAGGCCCGGATGGATGCGCGGCGGTGGGGGGGCCCGGGGGGAGGGCAGGGGGTGCAGGGCTCAGCCAGGCTGGGGACCCCACCCCCCTGCCCCCGGCTTCCCCACCCTGCCCCAGCACCCCCACCCCAGGCATTGCTCCTTCAGGTCCGACCTGTTCTGGACAGGGCGGCCCGGGGGGGTGGATTCCAGCCTCTCTTTCTGCTCCCGAAGCCTTTAGGCATCACCTCCACCCAGCTCTGGGGCCACACACCCTCCACTCCCTCAGCCCCAGGGCCTTTGCTCAGAACAGTCAGGCAGCCAGAGCCTCCTTCCTCCTGTCTACACACGCGCGCGCGCGCACACACACACACACACACACACAACTCAAGCAGGTCTGGGCGTGCGGCCCGCAGGTCATCCTGGCCTCCCCCCATGGGCTCTGGTGCCAGGAGCTCCTTGGCCCCCTGGGGAGGGGCACATGGCCAGGCTGCACCACTCTGCCTCCCTCCGGCAGTGGGAGGGCCCCTGGCCCTGCACCCCACGCCCTGGCCAGTGCTGGAGGTGGGGTCCTTCTTGTTTGTGTTCATTGTTTTGTCTTAATGTGAAGTGTCTCCTGGAGGCTCTGCTCTGCCTTTCGCTGGTGGTGGTCACGGTACTAGGCATTGTCTGTGCTTATCCGCGCCCCGGATGGCCTCACTGCTGGCTTTTTAACTGGGACATTTGAGGACTGTCGTTTTGGGATCCGCGGTGTGGGATGCACGGCCATTTCCTGCAGCCCGCGGTTTGTCCTCGCCAAGCCTCAACTTGGCTGTTTACAGATGACGACTTGTACATTTAACAGAGTCCAGCGGATCAGAGTATTTTCCGGGCCGTGTTTTGGTTTCAGTGTCGCATCGCAGAAATCTTTGCCCAGCCCGATGGTGTCTGACTAGGGGCCATTCTGCCCCCGAGGAATGTCTGGCTGTGTCTGGAATTTTTGGCTGTCGCATTTGGAGGGCACTACATCAAACACTCCACGAGGGTAGCCTCCGTGAGAAAGAATCATCTGGCCTCAGAGGTCCACTGTGCTGAGGTTGGAGACCCTGGCTGTCCTCAGGCCGTAGAGATTTTCTCCCATGGCTCCTTCTAGGTGCCTTCTAGGTGCCTATCTATGAAACTATAGTTTCCTAGTTCATACCTGGCTATGTGAGTGGTTTTGGTTAAGGTGTGAGATATATGTTCCAGGGTTTGTTTTTTGCATATACGTGTGCAATTGGTCAAGTACTATTTGTTGAAAAGCCTGTCCTTTCTTCAATGAATAATCTTTGTGTTTTTGCTAAAACTCAACTGACTGTATTTGTGTGGGTTCTGTCTCTGGGCTCTCTGTTCTGTTCCGCTGATCTGCAAGTCCCTCCCCCACCAAACCCACACTATCTCATGACCGAAGCTTTTAGTAAAATCAGGCAGTAGATATGTAGTAAAATGAAATAAAATGAAATCAGGTAGTGCAAGTCCTTTGACCTTCCTCTAAATTGTTTTGAACGTTCTAGTTTACTTGCATTTCCACGTGAATTTTAGAGTCAACTTGTTCACGTCTACAAAAATAAATAAATAAATCTGATGGGGGAAATGACGGGATGTATTAATCTTTAGGTCAGTTTGGGGAGAATGGACATCTCAACAAGATCAAATCATCCCATCCATGGACATAGTATATCTTTCTACACATATAGGTCTTTAATTTCTGTCATGAGTTTCTCAACCACCAAATCTACACATTTTTCATTATATTTACACACAAGCATGATTTCTGGGGTGCTGCTATAGGTAGAGCTGTTTTGAAGATTTAGAATCTGTTGCTGGTACATAGACATACAATTAGCTTTTGTATATCAACTTTATACTGAGATCTTGCTAAACTCTCTTCTTAGTTCTAGGAGTTTCTGTAGTTTTGGGGGAGATTTTCAATGTAAGCATTCATATCATTCTGAATGCAGATGGCTTTACTTTTTCCTTTTCAGTGACACTTATATTTACCATTATTAGATGACATTTATTATGTTATTATTATACACCACTTGTTCTTTTTTCTTGTCTTATTACACTGGCTAGGGCTTCCAGTAAGACATTGAGTAATGACAAAGAAAGAGGTATCGGTGCCCTCTTCCCAGTCGTAGTGGGGGGAGCAGTCAGTCTTTTACCATTTGGTATGTTTGCTTTTGTGTTTTGGATGTATTAGGTGAAAAATGTCCACTTATTCCTCGTTTGCTGACAGGGTTTTTTTTTTTTTTTTTTTGTCATTGTTGTTTTAAGATTACGAACACATACTGAATTTTGTTTTATCAGTTTTTGCTCCCTGTGCTTGGAGCTTCTGTTGTGAGGATTGTTTTCTCTTCTTGGAAAATTGATGCTGGTATCATCGTGGGTCCTTCTTATTCTTCGCAGTATTTCTTGTTCCGAAGCTTACGTTGAGATGGGTGTAGCTGCTCCAGCTCTGTGCTCACAAGTGTTTGTGTGGAATGTGTTTCCCACCTTTCCTTCAAGCCTGCTCATGGCTTTCTGTTTAAAGTGGGTCTCTTATGGTCTTTCCTTGTTGAGTCAATGTGATGACCCTGACAACCTCTTTCTTTGAGCGGGTGTGCTGGCCTGGTTCAATGTCAGTGTTATTATTTATGCATTTGGATTAGACGTCACAATCTTGCTCTTTTCTACCTGCTCCATTCTGTTTGCTTTTTCTTCCTTTCTCCCCTGCCTTCTTTTGGTTTTACTGAGTCTTCTTTGTGATTCTGTTTGATCTCCACTATGGTCTTGCTATTTAAATTTCTTTTAAAAAAATTAGAAGTTGTGCTTGCTTCAGCAGCACATATACTAAAAAAATTAATAGTTGTTCAAAGACTTACTCTATACATCCTTAATTACTCAAGGTCTACCAACTACTATCACGTTGCTTTAGGAGTCATGTAAGGAATTTACAACTGTGTGTTCTCAATTCCTCTCTTATTTGTGCTTATTGTTGTCATAAATACTACTTTAACTTCCCCTATGATACATCATGTACTATCACGATTTTGTCTTCAGATGGACAATTGTCTTTCAGAGCCAGAGTATAAGGAGGAAATTAGTTTTATATTTATATTCATTCATCCCATTTCTAGTGTTTCTCGTTTCTTTGGTATCATGTCCCTTTTGCTTGAAGAACTTCCTTTAATGTTCTTATAATGAAGGTGTACTAGAAGTTGGTCTTCCAGTTTTCATTGATCGGATACAGACTCTATTTCTCCTCCTTCTTTGGAAGACACTTGCACTGGGTATAGAACCCAGGGGCACCTGGGAAGCTCAGTTGGTTAAGCATTAAGACTTCGGCTCAGGTTATGATCTCAGGGTCTTGAGGTTGGGCCCCGTGTCTGGCTGCCCGCTCAGCAGGGTGTCTGCTTGTCCCTCTGTCTCCCTCTGTCCCTCCCCCTGCTCATGCTCTCTCTCTCAAATAAATAAATAGACCTAAAAAAAAAAAAAAGAATCCGGGGTCCAGAGTTCTTTGTTGCTTGTTTCTTCCTCCGGCCCTGGTTGACTTGATTTCTGACGAAAAGGGTGATGTTGTTTCTGTCTTTTTTCTTTGTATGGAATGTGACTTCCTTCTCTGGCCACTTTCAAGATGCTGTCTTTTGCCTTGGGTTTTTGGCATTTTGAATATGTAAATACACCCTGGCTTGTCTTCTCATGGTATTTATTTGCTGGGTGTTCTCTGAGCATCTTGGAGGTGTGGTTTGTTGTGTGTCGATAATTCCGTGAAATTCTTGTCTGTTCGTTCCCCCAAATATTTCTTCTGTACCATCCTTTCTACCACGTCTTCTCTCATCTTCCTCTGAGATACCTGCAGCAAGCCCTTTGGTATTCCCCATGGCTCTCACTTGCTCTGTTTCAGCCAGGGTGCTTTCTGCCAGGCCACCTCCGGGTCCGCTGATCCTCTCCTTGGCTGCATCACTTTATCGACGAACCCACTGCAGTCACCCTTCTTGTCTCTGTTACAGAGTTTTTAACTCTAGAGTTTCCGTGTGATGCTTTTTTCTTCAAATTTCTGTCTGTTGGCTGGAATTACCTGTCTGATGTTGTGTGTTGTCCTCCTTCCCATGAGGACCGTGGGCACATTTATCGCAGTTATAAAACGTCCCGTCTGATGGTCCCAATATCTGCATCATGTCTGAGTCTGGTTGTTCCAACTGCTTTGCCTTAATGATGTGTGTCCTTGCCTTTTTTGTGGCCTCATAATTTTTGTTGAAACCCAGACATCTGTGAAGGACGGTGGAGATTGGGGTAAATATTCTTATGCCTGGAAATGCGGATGCCCTGCCAATGGGGTCTGCCGTCAGTCTCGTGGGGGACTGAGCTGGGCTTGGGTTTCTTGTTGCCGTGGTTACCCTCAGACCACTGCAGACCCCGAATTCCTCCAGGGGCATCAGCTTTTGTGTAGCATGTGGTCATTCTTCCCAGTGTGAGGTCCACCTTCAGCTGGAAGTGTTGTCTCTGTACTGTGCCCATCTCTTCTCGAAGCTTTCCCAGGGACATGCCGGTGTCACCTCTTCCTCCTCAGCCTGGCAGTGGGGACTGGGGCTGTCCTCTGTCTCTAACATTAACCCTGTGACCTTGGGTCTCATGGGTAGAGTCTTCAGGCTCTTGCCCACCTGGACCAGCACGTGGCTCATCCCTCCCCTGGGGGTCTACCATTCTTAGGATTCTTGCTCTGAGCTGTAATGGCTTTCAAAGTGTTTTTTGCTCGAACATTTTGAGGTCTTTGCTCCATAGCGGACAGTAGCCGGGGCGGGTTTTGTGCCTTTGATCACTTACTGCTGTCCCCCGCTAGGCCAGACCCACAGCACCAGAGATGCATGCATAGGGATCCCGCCCTGCTTTAGTGAGTGTCCAGTGTGGCCCTGTCTGCAAGTGGGTGTGATTTCCCTTTCTTCTGTGGCCCCCAGGCTTTCCGTATTCTCTCCTCGGCCCACGTTCGGCTGTGACCAGTTCCCTGACAATGTCAGCTGAACTGTTCTTACTGGTCTCAGGCGTCCTCTGTCCCAGAGGAGTAGGGCTCACGTTCCATCTTTCCTCACAGGTGTGCTCACCGGAAACCCGTGACCTCTGTTCTCGGGGGGTTCTGAGGAAAGGGATGAATTTCTGGTTGTTTGGTTCCTCCTGTTGCTGTGTCGTTGAAGGGCGGGCGTGGTGCTCCACCAGCTCCCTGCCTCCCCAGTAGGAGCTGGAGGTCACCCCACCTTCGGCTGTCCGGTCTTACAAGCACCTTTACTTCCTCTGGAGTGGGCACGGGGCATCATTAACCCTTTGTATGAATGGGTAACTGGGGGCCCAAGGGGACCGGCGCCAGCCACTCTTAGGTCAAGGCACATCTTGGACACGTTCCCAGCTTGGAGGTGCTGGGATGGCCTGGGATGTGTCCCAGAGGGGAAGGTTGGGGCTGTGTGGGGTCTGGAGCCTCTCCCGTGTCTCTGATGCCCTTGCCCAGCCCTCTCCTGGGATCACCTTTGATGCCACCTGAGGATCTCCAAGGCCCAACTCTGGAAACGGAGGCAGACTGGTAGGTTGACTTTGGCATTTAGGGCCTTGCAGACAGCCTGGGGGGTAGGCAGGCCAGTGTGGAGGTGGAGGTAGGTCAGGTTTCTGATACTCCTGGGACAATACACACCCCTGGGGGGTCCCCAGGTGAATCAGCAGGACTCCAGAACAGGGACAGGTGCAGCCCTGGCACCTGGCCTGATGCTCAAGCCTCCTTTTCCAAGCAGGCCTCTCGTGGCTTCTAGGGGCGTCAGTATGGGAGAGGGCTTGGGGATTCAGTGTCCTGAGGAGAAAGGGGCGGCCCCACGGTAAGCCAGCCAGGGGTCGTTGAGCGTGAATGAAGTTCTGGACTCATCTCACCCAGCCTTCCCTCTGCGGAGGCTCAGGCGGCACACGTGAGGAAGGGCCTGCCGCCAGCTTCCTGCCCTCCCCGGACCCCAGCCCTCCTGCCACCAGCTTCCCGCTGTCCCTGGACCCCAGCCCTCCTGCCACCAGCTTCCCACCCTCCCCAGACCCCAGCCCTCCTGCCACCAGCTTCCCACCCTCCCCGGACCCCAGCCCTCCTGCTGCCAGCTTCCTGCTGTCCCTGGACCCCAGCCCTCCTTCACAAAGAATGTCAGGAGCGTCACAAGCCATGACTGCTGGCCTGCCCAGACCAGATCCGGGCGCCAGGTGTCCTAGCCTACTTTCCAGACCCGCAGGAGGGTGGCGTTCAGGCACAAGGTGGACCGCCCTGGGGAGCCAGGCCCTGTTGAGCAGAGCTGACCCTCTTGTCTTCATGAAGCTAAACTGAGCCTCAGGTCGGTTCTCCTGGCCACGGGGCCCTGGACGGCATTCCTGCGCAGGAGAAGCAAGGACATGGGGCTTCCGTCCCACCCAATGGGGAGCTTCCAGATACACCCGGCACGAGCGGCCCTGCAGGACTCGGGAGCAAGAGCCACCTTCTGTTTCTCCATGTCTGCCACAGGCCATGAAGTCCCCCTGGGGCCTGGGCCTCTGGCTTGAGGAGCTCCCTACTGGCCACAGGCAGCCTTCCGGAGAGCCGTTGGCTGTGAGTGTCTCAGGAGGGGGTCGGCACACAGACTAACTGGAGGAACTGGACAGGACACCGGGAAGGTCCTTTGAGCCCACCCCTCGCACCACACAGGCACTCTTGCTTACGAGGCACTCTCCATCCGGGATCGCTTCTCACTGATAAGGTGGGGGGACGTCTCACTGATAGGGTGAGGGGACGTCTCACTGATAAGGTGGGTAGGGCGAGCTTCCCTCCCTGCTCCTGCTCTTGCTCCTGGAGCCAGCATGGAACCATCCCTTCCCTCCTCCACTGCCCACTCTAGACGGCCTGCCCCCTGAACAGCCCACAGCTGCCGTGGCCTCATTGTGCCTGGCTGCGGGACTGGTCCATTTGCTGCAGAGTCTAGCCGTGGGGGTGCCAAGAGGTTCCCGTCCCAGATTGCCTGAGCCCCGAACATGCTGCTTCCTGCCCTATTTGAGAACAACACCTTCCGTCCTCACGACACTCAGGGCCCATCACCCTGCCCGTACGGTTTCTCCCTCCTTCACCCGGTGGCACGTGGGTGGCTTTGGCCAGGTGACAGCCAACACTCGAAGTTTCGTAGTGTCCCCTAGGGGAACCAGGATCACTGGCCCAGAGGGCCTATAGCTGCTGGATAGAGAATGGCAAAGTTGCTTCTGTCCCCACACGGTGGCTCACCGGTGACAGTGCTCAAGGGTCTACCCGCTGAGAGGGTGTCCCCTGTAATTGTTCCTTAGCCCATGACCCCCACCACCACCCAAGAAGGCTGCAGTCCAAGGGCGGTCCCCATGGGCCCTACTCACGCACCCGGCTAACCCACCAACCAGCCAAGCCCGGGCTCCTCCTCTCCATCCCCTGACCTCAGGGACCACCCAGGAGACGAGAGGCATGAACTACGGCACTGGCGCCAGGGCAGCCTCAGTGGGTGACGTGGGGGTTCGGGTTCCTTGTTCATGTGGCTCTCCTATGCCCTCTGCTCGTTCCCACTTTCTGAAGGACGACCACGGGACCTTCTGTGGCAGAACCCTGTTCATGACGGGCATTCGGGGCCACGCGGGCCCTTGAGGCCCAGGGCAGGGCGGGCTGTCTAGGCCCCTCCGGAAGTGCGCCACGAGCCCCTCTCTGAATGGTGTAGTTCCTGGCACAGCCCGGCTCCCGACCCTCGCGGCGTCTTCTGGGGCTTGCTGGGGGATCTGTGTGTGGCGTCTTTCTCCACTGCAGATGCCTCTAGGACTGTGGGATTTGCCACTGTTTATGGCAACGGGTTCACGACGCATTAAGTCCCTCAGTGTGAGCAGAATGCGTCTCCCGCCGGGCAGGGTCCCTGCCTCTTACTCAGGCACCCAGCGGACTTGGCCTTTCTTGCTCATTGAATCTCGGGAATATAACGGCAGCACGTAGCAGGCTGAGGGGATGGTCTGTGGGAGGCCCAGAGGTCCTCTTCCCCGGCGGCGGTGCCGTGACAGAGAGCGTGAGAATCCACATATCCCTGAGCAAGACCATGGATGGGCGCCCTTCGAATCCCGTGGGAGCACACACCGCCCGGAAACCCTTTTCCAACGGGTACTGAGCTACCCGCAAGCACCACCTCGGTGTCTGCACCCCACACGCCGCGGCTCGCTCCATCGGCTTTGGGAGCCGCACGACCTCCCAGGGTTGAGTCTGAGGTAGTCTGCGAACGAATTTCCGGGGTGTCGTTTGCACGTATGACGGGGAGACCGGGACGCACCCTCAGGAGGGAGCACGTGCCTCACCCCGGAAGCCTCTTCACCCCCCCGGGAGCCCCGTCCTCACACCCTGTCCTGTCTGGCTTCTCTCTCTCCGCATGCCGATTCCAAGACCCGTTAGTAACGTTGCGAGCATCCGTGGTCCTTCTGTGGGCGGGCGGAGGGTCCTGCCGGGGACGTCAGACCGGTCGGCCGTTTCGTCCAAGCGTCCTGTGTCCTCACCGGTAGCCCACGTACTCTGGTCTGGTCTCCAGGGACAGAGCCCAAGTCTGCTGCGGCACCCACTGAGCATTTCTCTCTCCCTCCTCGCAGTTCGACTGTTCTGAAGCTCTGCGATTCGGTGCGGACACATTCAGGATCAAAATAGTCTCTTGTGAAAAAGACCGCTTTGTTGTTAGGACACGACCTTCTTGATCTTGACCAGCCTCCAAGCTTGGGTCTCCGCCATCAGTGTTGCCTCTCCAGCTTTGTTTTCTCAGCGTTCATTTGGGTCACACTTTTTTATTCTTTTCATTTTCACTCTTTTATTTGTGTCTTTAAAGTGTATGTTTTTTGGTAGCCAGCAGACTGTGGGGTCTTGTCTTTCCTTATCCAGGCCAGCAGTCCCCCCCGGTTGGCGTGGGGTTCCGACCCCTCCATGGGCGACGGAGCAAGCTGGTGCTGTTACACGTCACCTTCTCTCCCGCCCATGCTTCCTCGGCAGGAGGACTCCCATGATGTTCTCTCATCTCCTTTGCCGGCTTCCTCTCCGTAGCCGTCTGTGTCGTCATTCCGTGGCCGTGTCAGGGGTGCCGAGCACACGTTCTCTCCTCGCGGGGCCGTCCCGGGCGGTGGCAGAGCGCAGTCCGCATTGCTGAGCACTGTGCCCCACGCACCGTCCTTCCCGCACGCCTTGGCTCAGGCGCCGTGTGCTTGGCGTCCGCGCACCGCGAACCTCACACTCTGACCCCCGCCCCAGTCTGTTCGGTCGACTTCTGCTACGCTTGTCATTTCCCAACAGCTTCAGATGCTCCGGAAAATGTCACTGGGCACGTGGAACCGCCATACCCTCTATGCAGCGTCTCCCTCATTGTTAGCACCAATTACAGAATAAAGATACATAAGTAGCAAGAAAAACAGTGATTGTCGGCCCTTGAAAACTGTTACCATTTTTATGACTTTGTGGCTTTGAGTGCACCTGTGTTCTTAGTCTGGATGGCTTTCCCTCTGTCTGAAGAATGTCCTTGACCCGTCCCCGGGAGCAGGTGTGCTGGTGCTGCGTCTCGGGTGAAGACGCCCGCATCCCCGCTTCGCTGTGGAGGGGTTTTCGGGGACAAGGGCCCCAGGGTGACTGCGCCTGTGCCCAGCCCTTTCCCTTGCCCGCTCTGATCCAAACTCCACCGTCACTCACCTTTGTCCTCCAAGTGTCACATGTCTCTTTTCCCTTTGACTCGAAGATTTGAAGACTTCTCTGACTTTTATTTAGAGACTGGATGGGGATCCACCTCCTGGCGATCATTCTTTCTAGTCTTTCCTGTGCTGCGGCTCGTCGAGAAATTCCTGGATCTGTGGGTTTGTGTTTCCTCCACCTGTGAATTTTTTTCAGCCGTTAAACAAACTGTTGAATTTCAGAACAGTTTGGAGTTGCAGAATTACTGTGAGCGGAGAGTTTGAGGAAGGGCCTGAGAGCTCCTGAATCCCCGACGTGTGGCCCCTCCGCGGCTGGCGTCTCCCATCTGTCACGGGGCGTGCCGGGACCCCGCCAGGACCCTGCGTCTCTTTCATCAGCATGTCTCCCCAGGCTCCTCTTGGCAGACACGGTCTCTCAGACTTTGCTTTCTTGCCATTGCCTTGACCATTCTGGGAAGCGCTGGTCTGGTATTTTGTAGAATGTTCCGGATGTGGATTTTATCTGATGGTTTTCTTGTGATTCAATGGGGGTCACGGGCATGAGGGAGGAAGACCACGGGGGTTCAGGGCCCCATCCATCACATCCAAGCGTGGTCACAGGCTATCTGCGTGGATCGTCACTATGATGCTGACCTTCCGGCTAGGCTTCTCCACGGCGGGACTCACTGTATCTGTCCCTTTCAGTCCTGCCTCTGTGGGTGGAAGTCACTGCGCTCGGCCTGTACCCACACACGAGGCTGTGGGACGGGAGCCCCACCCTCTTAAAGCCAGAGTTGCTGCAACAATCATTTGAAATTCTTCCCCATGGGAGGTTTGTGTATCCCCCCCACCCGCACCGTGTGTTTGTTTATTCAATTATTTCTTTGCACAAGCCAGGACTGACGGATATTTCGTTTATAATCCAAGCCGCCGTCCGTATTCCTTTATATATTTCGTGGCTTAAGTACTTGCAGCGTTGGCGGTGGGAGGTTCTTCCAGGTGGCCCCCATGCCCCCCCGAAGGCCAGGATTCTTCTCTGGAGCACTTTCTTACTTCCCGGCCCCACGAGATGCTCCAGGGCCATCCTGTCTATTTCCCGTGCCGGCCATTTCTGCAAGGCTCCTCTTGCTGGGGAATGGTGTTAGAAGCCAAGAGCTGGGCACCTGTGTGCTCACTGCTGCTGGGCTGTCACGGCCTCCAGGCCCTCAGTGGGCACAGCCGGGGCTCCATGCACGTGCTGACCGGCCTGTCCACACGGACGTCTCCGTATCTCCATGCAGAGCTGGTGAAATCTGAGTTATGCGAGGTATGCATTCGTGGAGACTTCTCCAGCCTTTTCCACCTGGACTATTCTGGCCTCCTCTCCCAGTAGCCCTGTAACCTCTCTCTCCGGCTGTGGCACCTGGACTCCCCCCATTGGCCACCCACTTGCTCTGTGCTCTGCTCAGTAGTCTGCTCAGTGCAGCAGCATTGTGAACCCACCATCTCCCCACCCCGGAACCACCTTATCAGCCAGACTGCAGTGCTATGTACCGTCCCCGCGCCTTCGCTTACACAAATTCCGCTTGTCCCCAGAATGACCAAACCAGCAGCCCCTCCAGAGAGGTAGTTCCCAACATTTAGACGATTTTTTTCATAATCTGCATTCCATACTGGGATCAACCTAGGAAATTATTATAGGTTCAGGTTTGCTCTTTGTCTATCAAGTTTTAGGAATTTTTGACAAACACCTAATGTCTTCTATTCGGCGTTGCAATATCACTGATCACCGTCTCACTGCCTCACAGATCCACCTCTCATCCCTCCGCCCTCTCCCCCACAAGCCCTGGTGACCTCTGACCCTTCTGCTGTCTCCTCACTTCCTTTTCCAGAATGTCACAGAGTCAGAATCACAGTGTGCAGCCTTTTCAGACGGGCTCCTGTCACCGGCAACGTGGAGGTGTTTTTCTGACTTGGTAGGTCATTTCTCGTCATCCCTGAGCCAAACGTTCTTTATCCTTTCACTGTTGTAGGGTTTCTTGCTTCTCATTTTGGTGATGAACAAATAAAACTAATGGGAGTATTTCTGCGTAGGTTTTGTGTTGGCAGGATTTTCAAGTCAGCTGGCTGAGTTCCTGAGTGTGACCGCTGGGTCGTACGGACTGGGGAGAGTCCTGTAAGACCACCACTGTCTTCCCGAGGGGCTGCCCCAATCTGCCTTCCCGCGCACCGAGGGTCCTCGCCAGCCGCTGACATCGGCTTGGGATTTTAGCCATTCTGATGGAGATGTAGTGGTATCTCATTGTTGTATCTCCTTGTATCTCCTGGTATCTCACTGTCTCTCCTTTCCACTCTGTACGGATTTGGTGAAGAGGGAGAAGTGAGGCTTGTATCCTTTTCTCATTTTTTAACTGGTGTGTGTGTGTGTATGTGTGTGTGTGTGTGTGTGTGTGTGTGTGTGTGTGTGTGTGTTGATCCTTGAGAGGCCCTCTGTATATCTGGGAGGGAAGTCCTTTATCAGACGTGTGTTTTGAGAATATTTCCCACCAGTCTGTGGCTCGGCGTTTTGTTCTCTTGACCGTGTCTTTCCCTCAGCAGACTGTGTTTAAAAACCCCTCACCAAAGCCACGGCCATGTAGATTTTCTTGTACGTTGCCTTCGAGAGAGCTGACAGTTCTGTGTTTTACAGTTAAGTGTGTGATCTGCTTAGAGTTAAGTGCAGTTAAGTGTGACCTGCTTGGAGGTCATTATTTTTAAGGTGTACGGTCTGTGTCCGGGCTAATTTGTGTGCGTGTGGACGCCCAAAGTTTTTATCTCTTTCTTTGAAATCTGTATGCATTTTGTTCCATGCCCTCCTCTCCCTGATCTGGCAGGGACTTCTAACTTGAGGTAGATGGGGTGGTGGGAGCGGGCGTCTTTGGGTCAGCCCAGATCTCAGATGAAAGTGTTGAGCCTGTCCGGGCCAGGAAGGGAGCAGGGCACATGGGGGAGAGGGCCGGCACTGTCTTGGCAGGGGCCCTGCCTCATGTAGGTCCCCGTGGGGTCTTTGAGCAAAGCATGGGCTCTATCTTACACAGAGGGGTTTTTCTGCAGGCCCCGGGGTCTTGGGGAGCTCAAAGCTCTTGAGGGCGAGGGTCTCATGACTTTACCCTCTCTCAACGTCTTCTCGGCAGTGCAGGGCAGAGAACAACATGGTCCTGGGCCTAGTGGGGCCTGTCACCTCTGCCTCCCCAGGGCTGCCAGGGCACCCTGGATCCATCGACCCAAGAGGGGTCCTTCCACTGCCCTCAGGTTCAGGGTTTCCAGTGGCTCTCAAGTGCCAGGGACATGGCTTGGGCCCAGCTTTGCGCAGGGCAAAGGTAGCAAAAGGTCCTGCTCCAGGTGTCTGCAGTGCCCAGCCTCCTCCCAGCACGGGGCACCATGGGGGCGCACAGCAGAGCCCTGTTTGCAGTGGTGCCTGAGGAGGAAAGCCTATGAGCTTGCTAGGGCTCTGTGGGAGGGGGTGTCCCCAGGAGAAGGGGAGGGGGAGAGCTAGGGCATAGACTGTACCCCAGGGTGCTCATCTGGAGGTCAGAGGCCAGCCTTGTCTATCCCTGGAGGTCCCTCCCTGACCGGGGCTGCCCTGGGGGGTGGCATGACACCCCCCCCCCCCGCCGTGTGAGCGTGATTCACGGCTGGGAGCAGCTTCTCCAAGTCAGCGGCCAGGACTGGGGGCTGGGATCGGGGTGTAGGGTCGCGAGCCGGCACGTGCGAGGTTTCCAGGTCCAGAGCCCGGGTCTGTCATGTGAGCCTGTGGGAGAGCTGGCTCGTCGGGGGACTGCTCTGGACCCTGGAGGCCAGTCCCGGAGCTGCCGGGGTGAGCAAGGCAGGACGGGCAGGTGTCAGGGGCGTGTGCGTCTGCACATCTGTGGGTGTCCCTGTCCCGGCAGGTGGGGCTCCGGGCTGCCCGCGGCTGCAGTGTGTGGTGTCTGTCTGAGCCTGCCGGCCGGGGTGGACCAGACCAAGGACGTGTGCCCCGGCTTCTGTAGCTGTCGCTGCAGGTGGGTGGCTGGGCCGGGAGGGTTGGGTCCCTGCAGGCATGGGTGTGACTGCTGTGCCCCTGCCATGGCTGGGCACGTGTCTCTGCATGTGCCTGCGTGTGCCTGCCCCCCCCACCCTGGAGAATGGGTGCAGGATCCTGGCTCAGGGACCAGCGGCACCGGTCTCCCCCTCCCCGTAGGTCACTCTGGGTGTGTGGATGGGTGTGAATACACACGTTTATGCCTCTGTCTGTGCTTGCTAGGGGTGGGGGCGATGGGCAGAAGAACGAAAGGGAGAGGTGGGGAGGGGAGGGGAAGGGCCAGTTCACCCCCTCCCCCAATGCCAGGAGACACTGCCATGACGTGGACGTCTGAGCTCTCTTTCCTCAGAGCTTGCTGGGGACTGTCCGCCCCGGAGGCCCAGGGAGTAGGATGAGGGCAGAGCGGGGCAGGTGCTGTGCAGACCCGGGCCACACACCGAGAGCCCCAGTGGGCTCTTGCCTCAGCCCTGCGGGTCCAGCCCCTCCCTGGGCCTGTGTCTTCCCCTGTGTGGGATGCAATCTGGTCACCACCCCGAAGCATTTCCCACGAGAAGCTCCTACCCCAGCCCTCATCCAGGGACATCCAGAGAGCCACCAAGGCCAACTGCACTCAGCCAGCCAACTGGCATTTATGGAGCAACTGCCGTCTGCCCTGCATACAGTGGTCGATCGGAGACCAGAGCTCGGGGTCCAGCGCGGCAGGTGGGCTTTGGGAAAGCAGCCAGGAGCGCAAGCAGAGAGATGCTCCGCAGCCCCCATGTCTCAGGCCAAAGGGCCCTCTGGGGTCCAGCTGCTTGGCTCCCGCACCCACACCCACTCTGGGCGAGGGCATTCTGGCTCATGGGTCTCTCCCCTACTCCATGGAGGATAGCTCCATGAGCAGGCCCCATAATTACTGACTTGTCTGGGCACCATGCCTGGAGTGGTGCCTGGGATGTGTGTGAAGGAGACAGGTGCGGAATAGTGAAGGAGGACCGGGGGCTCACTGCCGGATGGGGTGGCAGGGGAAGGCTTCCTGAGGGAGCAGCACTCCAGGGTGACCCAGGCAGGGGTGTCGCACGTGCCAAGGCCCTGTGGCTGACTGGTGCATGGTGCTTCTGAGGACGGCTAGAGCTGGGGTTGGCGTGTGTGGCCCCGGGGAGGGGGAAGGCTGGCCGCCAGGCACCAAGACCCAGATAAGGGTTGTCTTTATAGATGGCCCAGAGGAATAAGGGAGGCCCCAGCAGCCTCTCAGTACAGGGAGGTGCATGTGGACACTCACATCTGCAAAGGTCAGTCCGACCTCCCAGAGGAGGAGACAGGGCAGATAGGAGAGTGAGGGAGACCACAGCAGTTGGGCAAAACGCACAGGCGTGGCAAATGGACAGTGGGGGCAAGGCAGGTAATGAGCTGGTGGGCCCCAGCAGAGACCCAGAATCTTGCAGGAGGGCTGGGTCGTGGAGGCCCTGGGGCCCCGGCCTGGAAGGCTGAGTAAGACTGGTTTGTCCACTGTCGTCTGAGAGCAGCAGGAAAGTGAGGGGATGTGGCACCGGGAACCCACTGAGGGGCCGCTCCACCAGCTCGAGGCCACTCGGGAAGGTCTCAGGATGGACCTGGGGTGAGGCAGTCAGGAGGGGCGCCGTGGGGGCAAGGCAGCATGGGGAGCGGTCTCGGGCTGGAGGCCAGGGCATGCTGCTGGGCCCCCGCGAGGGCCAATCTGGTGACGCAGGGGCCCAGCCTCCAGGCCTGCGATCTGAGTGAGGTGACAGGAGGAAATCGGGTAGGTGACTCTCTAGGGAGGAGTGGTTATGGGGGGGGTCGTAGGGGAAGGGGGGGAAATGAGTGTGTCCAACGCCCATGAAAGGAATGAGCTCTCAAGCCGTGGACGGTCACAGAGCAAGCGTGACTGTGCATCCATGGGTGAGAGGAGCCGGTCTGAGAAGGCCACATGCCGCGACCCCAGCTCCACCACATTCTGGAAAAGGCAGAACTAGGGAGCCGGTACAGAGATCACGGGTCGTCAGGGATTGGAGGGGGGGAGGGGTGAACAGGTGGGGCATGGAGGGTTTTAGGGCAGGGACCGCACCCCACGTGACCCTGTGGTGATGGACACACGTCATCACGCATCTGTCTCAACCCACAGGACGCCAACTGCTGAGGGTGACCCTGATGTCCACTGTGGGCTTCAGTTAACGTGTATCAGTATCAGTGCGGATAAACAAGACATGGTCTGTCCACACGCCGGACTGTCCCTCGGCCTGAACACTGAGGGACACGCTGACACCGACCACAGCTGGATGGAGCTGGGGGACGTGATGTGGAGTGAAACAGGCCAGACGCAGAGGGACAAATACTGCAGGATCCCACCCAGATGGGGTCCCTAGAGTCTCCAGATTCGCAGGGACAGAGAGTGGACGGTGGGCGCCGGGGCCAGGGGAGGGCTGGGGGTCGGTGTCTCAGGGGACAGAGAGGGGACGGTGGGCGTTGGGGCCGGGGCTGGGATGGGGGTTGGTGTCTCAGGGGGACAGAGAGTGGATGGTGGTCCCCAGGGCCAGGGGGAGGGATGGGGTTCAGTGTCTTACAGGGACAGAGTCTCAGTTTGGGAAGATGGAAACTTCTGGAGACGGCGGGAATGGCGGCACGACAGTGTGAATGTGCTTCGTGCCCTGAGCTGTGGTCTTAGAGATGGGGAAGATGGTACATTTGATGTTTGTGTATTTTCCTGTGATAAAATTAAAGGGACCCCTGGGTGGCTCCGTTGGTTAAACGTCTGACTCTTGCTCTCAGCTCAGGTCGTGATCTCTGGTTTGTGAGTTTGAGCCCGCATTGGGCTCCGTGTGGGGCCTGGAGCCTGTTTAAAAATAATAATAACAATAAAAACATAACGTATGATGACCGGATTGTCAGTTGTCACAGATCAGCCTCATACGGAGCGCGAGGAACTGAACAAAATGAAGGCTATTTCTTGAATAACAGAAAAACTCGCACGGACTTGGGTCTCTTTGAGGGGGTCTGAAGAGGCCGGTGGGGTCCCATCTGGGGGAGGCAGGGGCAGGAAGGCCACAGGCGGTGCTCCAGGAGTTGGGAGTCTTGCAGGGGTGTGGAGGTTGGGGGATGAGAAGCTGTGCGTGGGGGAGAGTGAGTGGGCTGGGGAGCCTGGGTGTAGGGTTCGGAGGGAGGAGAGCAGGTGTGGGGTTCAGAGGGAGGAGGCAGGAGGGTGAGGAGGGCAAGGAGGTGAAGCGGGCACAGAGGGAGGGTCGGGGGTGCTGGGGAAGACCCGAGATGGTCCAAGAGGAGTCGCAGAGGGAAGGGTTGAGCAGGGGCTCTGAGGGGGCCCCAGGAAAGTTGTGGCCGTGAGTGGATGGCGAGGGGCCAGTGGGGGGCAGAGCTGGGGACGTGAGGCCTGGACCTGGAGCCAGGTGTCCCCAGAGCACGGTGGCACCGGGTAATGGGGACCCCCCAGGTGGCGAGCCAGTAGAGCACATTAGCAAACGTGCTTGGGGACACTATGTGGTGTCCTGGGCAGCTGGGGAGCCCTGGCTCAGATAAGCATCTTTGTTCCCAGGGACAGTGAGGATGGCAGGAGGCAGGGCTGAGGGGCTCTGGGCAACAGCAGGTGGCTCCCCAGCCTCCCCATTTTAGAGGAAAACTCCAAGGGTCAGAGTGGGCCACCCTGGTACTCAGCCAAGGGCTGCAGGCTGGTTGGTTGGTGGGTTGGTTGGTGGGTCAGGGTGGGAGGGGTGAGTGGGGAGGGGCTGGACCCTCAGAGGTTGGTGCCCTAGGATGGGCCACACTGTCCCTAGCCCCTGACTTCACTGCCCAGTTGGGATCACACGTGTCTTCTGGTGCCCACCTGAATCGGGAGCAGCATATGAGGGGCTGTAGGTCTTCACAGAACACGGCGGGCCGTCCATTGCCACTGCTGCTGGCTCGTTGGCACAGCGGCCCTGGAAAGCCCTCCCCAAGGTCAGAAAACCCCGTGAGGCCAGGTCAGTTGCCCAGGGTCACAGCCAACCTGGGAGCCCAGCGCCTGGCTCGGGCTCCATGCCGCTCTGGGTCCCCATGCTCCTGGACCCCCGTCTGAGTGTCTATCTTTGTGGGTGGTTCATTATTTTGGGGTGAAATTCATATCACATAAAATGACCTCTTTTCAAGGGAATGATCCTGTGGCGTTCAGCATGCTCCATGTTGCTGTAGCCAATGCTTGTCTCATTCTGGGAGGTTCTCAGCACCCCAGAAGGAAACTCTGCCCCCTTGCCCTGCCCCAATCCCTGCCCCCCGAGAGCAGCGGTGTGCCCCTCGCACCCCCAGTCAGTCTGTGATTTGTTATTTTTGTGGTAGAACTTCACTCCCTGCCTGGGCCATGTTCCGTTCGTCCAACCGTCCACTGGTGGACATGTGGGTCGCTCCCACGTCTCAGCTGCGGTGGGCCCTGCTGCTGTGAACACATGCGTTCGAACGGCTCCTGGACATCCCGCTAAAGCAGCTCGTGGGTCCAGACGTAGGAGCAGAATTGCTAGGTCAGGTGGCAACTCCACACCTGACTTCCTGGGACCGCAGATGGTTTTCCCCACCATTTTACCCGCCCCTCATGGTGGACGAGGCTCACTGTTGTGTCCCCTCTGTCCCCGGGCCTGTGGGTGCACAGTGAGGGACCCGGTCCTCCTACCCACCCTGGGGGTGTGCGTTGCAGCTGTCTTGCAGGTGGCTCCATCCGGGTCTCCTGGACGGGTGTCCTGGTTCCAGGGTTCTTGAATGGGGAGAGGCCAGGCGCTCTCTCTCCACCCATGGGGGCCCCAGTGCAGGACGGCAGCTCCCCAGTAAGATGCGGCTGCTATGCCAAGGCCAAGCCCAGCAGCTCCCACCTGGCCCTCCTTCTCCCCCGGGTTTACCCATTAACAGGCCAGCCGGCGGTGGGTCTGCAGACAATGGTGTGTTTGTTTGCCGTGGCCAGGGAGGCCTGCACCGGGCCCTGGCACAGCCATCAAAGCTCCATGATTAAGTCTATTAGGGAAGGGATTTGTGCAAACAAAGAGGCAGGTGCAGGGGCCTGGCCAGCTGCCGGGGTGGGGGGCTCTGGAAGGTGGCCACAGACACCCCCCGGTTCGGCCGGACCTTCCCCACCATCCGCGGGTCTGGCCTACCCCATCCTTCCCCCCCACCCGCCCCGAGGCTGCCTGGAGTCCAGCTGCTCAGTGGTGGACGGGCCCTCGGGGCGGGGCTGGCATCCCAACCCCCCCCACCTCCCCACCCCCATCCCCGGTGCTCCAGCAGCAGCCAGGAGCATTTCGTCTCCTTCAGCCCTTCTGAGCAGGTCCTTCGTGCTGTGGTGAAGCTGGCGTCAGCCTGTCGGGTGTCTGCGGCGGGGGGTGGGGGGGTTCTGTCCCCGTCTCCCGCTGGGCTGGATGCTCCCGCTGGTGCTCCATCCCTCAGGAGGCCCGCAGCCTTGCCTCCCCCCGGGTCTCCTTGACGTCCCAGGGCTGTGCCGTGGGGCCCTGTGCCCGGAGCCCTGGAGGTGGTGGTCTCTGTGGAAACCCAGCCATGACCAGAGTGCTGGGAGCAGGCCCAGCCCCCGTGGAAGGGCCCTGTGGTCAGGGTTGCCCCAAGTCCAGGGGGCCCTGGACCGTTTGCTGGAGCCCAGCTCCCTGATTGCTTCTCAGCAGCCACACCAGCCTGGTGGGCCGCAGCCCGTTCTGACGCCCGTGGAGCCACAGGCCGACAGGGGGGAGGCTGGCTCCTTTGTCTGCTTGGGGCAACGGGATGTGAGCCCGCCGTCCTCTAGGGGCAACGGGATGTGAGCCCGCCGTCCTCTAGGGGCAACGGGATGTGAGCCCGCCGTCCTCTAGGGGCAACGGGATGTGAGCCCGCCGTCCTCTAGGGGCAACGGGATGTGAGCCCGCCGTCCTCTAGGGCCGCCGCAGGGACGAGCAGACTCCAGTGTCAGGCTGTGGCCAGGAGGCCAGGGTGGGAGCGGCTGCCCAAGATGGGCCCCGGAGGGCGGCCGCTGGTGGCAGGGTAATTCCCTGCCATCCTGGGCCTGCACGTCCTCGGCCTCTGACCCCCAGACACACCACCCATTCCCCAGCCCAGGGCACCCTCCTCCACGGGTGCACTGTGTGCCCGTGTCCCGCAGCCCAACACCATAGACTCCCCTCCGGCCCTTCTCTTCTGGGCCGTGTGTCTGATCTTAGCATGTGCATAAGACACCACTGTTTGGGCTGATCATACACCCCCACGCACCCTCCCTGGGAGGCAGGCGGAGACTTCCCACCTCAGATGGGTCCTGGGTGGGCCCGCTGGGGACCCCTATGATCTGCATCCCACATGGAGCACCCCTTTATCTGCCCTCCCAGAGGAGCCTTCTGAAGCTTCCTCCAGGAAGCCTTCCTTGATCTCCCAGGGCCCAGTGGGTGCTCTGGCCTGAGCATCTCCGGAATGGATGGTGAGTGGCCTGGGTCAGCATGTGGCAGCATGAATGCAAATCAGAGGGTCAGAGACAGACCTGGGGGGCCTTCTCTCTGAGCTGGCCTCCTCATGGCCAGATGGGCTGGGTCAGGACTCTGCCCACCAGGGTTTCTGGGGAGACTGTGACTGTGGAGGGTTCCGCCCAACTGGGATGCCCAGATATGGACAGTCTCTGTTCCCTGATGGCCAGGCCTTCCTGACAGGACATCTCCATGTGCACAGTGGCCTGTGGCTTCCCTGGGGGAGAGCAGACAGAGCCGCAGCCCCATGTGACCCAACCTGGGGGGTGATGTCATCCCTTCTGCAGCCTCCCATTGGTTAAAAGCATGGAAGCCCCACCCACACTCAGATGGGAATCACACCAGGATGGGGATGGGGAGGTGGGTCAGCAGGTCTTGAGGGGTCATGGCCATACCAAGTAGGGTCATTCTGGGAACCGTCCACGGGGTCACCGAGGGGCTGGGCAGAGACCTCCGCCAGGTGCAGGGAGCAGGCCGACCTGTGCGGGCCTGGGTCGCTCCCTCGAGGTTGTCCATCAGGTTGGTATTCTGACCTCTTTGCCGGCAGGACACCTGCCTCCAGGTGCAGGAAGCCCCTGACTGCAAACTCAGAACCTCCCGCACCCGGTCCTGGAGACGTGGTGGCATAGGGGAGGTCAGAGGGAGCTAAGAGACCCTGTGCTCGGGTCTCTGCAGGGCTGTCCCTGCTCCTCTGGGGACACTGGGCAGATGGCACCGGCTAGGGCTCCATCCTCAGGACGTTCCAGGTGAGGGTGGCCTCCCGAGATAGTGAGTGCCCCATCCCTGGGGGTATGCAAGCCCAGACGGGAGTCTAGGCATGGGGCGGCAGGGCTTGTTCACCCTGGCCTCTTCCTTGTAGGACAAGCCCTGGACAGGGAAGGAGGAAAGTAAGCCAGAGGCAGCTCCGTGCCCGCAGGAGTGGGGAGGCAGGTGGCCTGGGGAGCAGAGAGAGAGGACTGAATGGGGCCTCCTACCTGCCCCCCACCCCCAGCCACGGAGCCATGTTCGTGCTAGGCCCCTGCACTGCAGTGGGGGCCCCCTCTGGCCCTCTGCCTTCCCCATTCTCTCCCCGTCTTCCTCTCCTGAGTGCACCCTGGGCTTCAGGGGACTCCCCGATGGGCAGGTGGCTCGAGGGAGGCCACTCTGACAGCCTGAGTCACATCGTCCCTCCCCTGCCCAGGCCACCCCTCTGCCGTCCCTTCCCGTCCACCTGCCTGGCTCCCTGCCTGTCCCATCTTACTGAGGCGCTGTCCTCTGTCCACACAGCGCCCAGCAGGGCTCTGCCGGTCCCCCTCCACTCCTCATTCTTCCTGCCCTCCCAGACCTGCCTCAGTGTCTCAGTCACCCTCCTGGGGCTTTCCGGCTCTGCTGCCCTCCCTGCTCCCCACCAGCTGCTTCGACCTCTGGCAGCCCCTCCCGTGTCCTGGTCTGCACCGTGGGCTGCCGTGGGGCACGGCCGATCTCTGTCCTGGGAAGAGGAAGGGCCAGGCTGTGCCAGGCTGTGCTCCTGTCCCCGCCCCAGATGGACATGCTGGGACACGCAGGGCCTGGCCTCTGTGGCGCCAATCGGGGCAGCCCTGGGACAGGTTATTTCTGGAATGTAGGACCGGCCAGGCTCGGCACGTGGCGTGGGCAGCCGCCAGCTCCTTGCAGTCCTCCTTGCGGCTGTGGGGGAGTGACCCCGTCTCTGCCTGGTAGCCAGCCTGTGCTCCCGGCAGAGGCCTCCCCCACCTGGAGCCGGGAGGGCCCGGAGGAGCCAGGCCGCTGCAGGATGGAGCTGGGCTAAGGGGTCCCCTGCACCCGTGGGGCATCAGCACAACCCCTCCTATTGGCAACCCTCCTGCCCTAGCGTATGTGCCCCCCACCCCCGGTTTCCTAGGCCTTGGGCTCGCAGGCCACAGCCAACTCAGGGAGCTCCCGAGACACCCCTGGGACCATCAGTGGTGCATCTAGGCCTTGTCATAGCCCCTTTGATTGGGAGTGGGACAGTGACCTGCTTTTTACCAGACTCTGCAGGGGATCTCAGAGCCCCTGATCAGGGTTCTGGAGCCCAAGGGCAGCCTTGTCTTTCTGTGGCACCTGCGGGGACAGGGACATAATGGTCCCATTGCTGTCCCTCTGTGTTCAGGCCATGTACCCCACTGACCTGCTCCTCCCCCACTCACTGCCGCTGCTCCCTAAGCCCCCGAGTCATGGGAGCCACCTGGAGGTGTGCGGGTCCCCAGCCCCAGTGGAAGTCCCACCAAACCAGCACCAAGCGCCAGACCTGAGAGCCAGGCAGGCTGTGCGAGACGCAAGGACCCCGGTCCCCAGAGCCACCCCGCTGGGAGCCCACACAGGCCAGGGCCCCCCGCGGCCCTCGCTGTGAGTGTCTGCTGCCCGGGCTCAGGGCCCCGCCGGCCGGCACCGCAGCCCTGCTCTTCCGGAACCCCGGGCAGCCCGGCCCGCTGCCTCCTGGTGGCCCCGAGAAGGGCCTGGAGTCGGACTGGCCGCGCATCGCTCCGAACCCCACATCAGGTGGCGCCGTGACTTGGCCATCACTAAGGGACACCAGACCTGGAAGCGAGGCCGGAACTGGTGGTTTCTTCTCTCAGAGTGCAGCTGCGAGCCCGACGGAGGGCCTGAGGGCCGTGTCGCTTGGTGCGTGTGCACAGAAGGGAGACGCTGGCCAAATAAACCACTTGCTGTCCCCACGTCCGGGTCCCCCTGCAGCTCCCCTAGAGGGTCCCCTGTGCCGCGGCTGCCAGGACCCCTAAGGGCGGGACCTCTGCTGTGGACCGGCTTCCCGCCTGCTCTCCGGGCTCTGGATCCTTCCCTGGAGGGGTCACCCGGCAGGAGGGACAGCCACAGTGGCACGTGGTGAGCCGTGGCCACCATCATGACTGCCACATGGCCCACGGTGCTGGTCACAGACAAATATGAAGAAAAGATTCACAGTCGAGTGTGCCGTGGAGCCCCCTTCTCCGTGTGTCCCTCCCTGTGCCTGTCCACACACAGCGCGGGCCTCGTCCTAGAGCTAGAGTCCCACAGGGCTCCTCTGCCGTAAGCGGGGCTCCTGCCCACGGTCCCCGAGACCCTTCCTGCCTCCCAGATGTTGGCTCCCAGATGTTGGCTCCCAGATGTTGGCTCGGGGTCTGTCCTGTCTGAGCATCCGTTCCCGTGGGCGCAATCGGCCCAGCCCGGGATCCCCGGGGCAGGGACCGGGGTCCCAGTGTGTGTCTGTGCAGGGAGACCACGAGCCACCAGCCGGCTGCGGGGAGTGGCAGGAGGCTGGGACATGGGCTTTGCTGTGAATCACGGCCCGAGGACAGCCGCAGTCAGGAGCAGCCCAGGTGTCAATTAGTGATTCATCACCACCTCCCCTGGAGAACCAGGCCACCACTGATCCTGCCTCTGGCCGTGGCCTCTTTTTGGGGTTGGGGGGGAACCTCCGCAGACCTCCCCAGGGAGGCCCAGCCAGCCAGACCCCATAGTCCTCCAGAGTCCCGGAAGCTGCTGAGCACCGCCCCCCCCGACCTGGAATCCCGTCTGCCGTCCTGGGAACGGGGCTGGGGAGCTGGAGAGTCTGTCGCAGTCGGACCTCCGGCCTTGGTGGGTGCGAGGGGCGAACAGGGGGAGAGTGACAGACCCCATCCAGACCCCGCTGTGGCCCGGGAAGGGGTGGGGAAGGCCCGGGGCCACCGGGAGCAGGCTCTCAGGCCCCTGCCTTACACACAGCCGGGCCCCAAGCCCAGGCCAGGCCAGGCTAGGCCTGATGGACCATCAGGGGCTTCTTGACCTGCTGTGTGTCCCCCGCCTGCCAGGGTACAGCTTCCCCTGAAGGCGGCCGGGCTGTTGCCTCACGTCTGTTGCCCATCCTCCTCTGGATCTGGGAAGCTGGGGGCTGTGGGGGCGCCTGGACAGGCTCCAGAGCATGGAGAGGTGGCAGAGGCCTGGAAGAGGGGCCGGCTGGCCTGCCACGGGGATGTCAGAGGCCCCACAGCCCCGGATCCTTGTCCCTGGCCCCGTCATCCCGGACTTGAGCACCCCCATCCCCTAGCCCCGAGCATCCAGAAGCTCCTTCTGGGCCAGACCTCGGTGGTCTAGAGGTGGCTCCCCCGACGCACCCTCTGCCCTGCTGCAGGCGTCACCAGCTGGGAGAAGGCCCAGGCCCTGAAGGGTGTGCACGCACCCAGAGACCCAAGACATGGTACCTCAGGAGGTGGCTGGGGGTCACCATGAGTGGCCTCCGGCTGGATCCAGGGTGGGGCTGGCCCACCCTGGCCGCTCCCTCTGGAGATAGAGCTGCAGGCAGCTCTGCGCCCGTCCTGACCGACTGCCACCCCCCGGGCAGGCCCTTTGATGTCCCTAGATGGGGAAGGTGGGGCCCGAAGGCTTCCTCCCGCCTCTTTGAAGCCAGGCACTGCCCTGTGGCCCACACACCGCAGAACCTGGGTGGCATCGTGGTGACTCTTGGGGAGCCCCAGGCCAGAGACCTCGGGAGTTGATGGGAGCTGCCACTGAGGCCGTCCTCAGTGTCCCGTGACACAGTCCTGTCCTGGAGGAGGAGGGCCCGGGTCACCTCCAGCAGGTGTGGGAGGGGGCCAGGGCCCAGCCTTATCAGAGCAGCTGATGGAGAGAGGGGAGCCCAGCCATAAACCCGTTTGTTCCCCGAGCAAGAGAGGGAATAAAAGCTCATAAAATAGAGCTAGAATCAAAGCCGACTTATCTCTTCATTTTGTTGTAAAATCACAGATTCAGAGCGGCAGGCCTCTTGATGGCCCAGGATCACACAGATTTCCGGGTGAGCGTGGCACTTCAGGGACCCCGCCGCGCACGCGGCCGTCTGGGGAAGGCGGGAGGTTTTGCGGGGGCGCCCGCAGAGAAAGCCTTCCCCAGGGCTGCTCCCAGACTCTCAGGTCCCTGCCCAGGCCTCATGGCCACCAGAACAGAGTGAACGGTTCCCCCACTGGCCTTCAGACATCCAGCCAGGCTGACCGCAGGTCTTGGCAGTTAGACCCTCCGGGAGGGGGACTGACAAGGTGGAGGGGCCTGCAGGATGCCAGGCACGCCCTGCCCTCAGGCGGACGCCCCAGAGCCCCTGGGTCTGGCCCGGTGCCCCCGGGGAGCACCCATCAGTGGTGACCAGTCAGGCCCCGGAGCATCAGGTAGCTGGGGGTCCCTTCTGCAGGCCTGGTGTCTCCCGCCGCGGACGCTTGTGCACACGCTGGTGCAGGGAAGGGAGGACACCGGTACGTGTGTTCACCCAGCAACACGTACAGCACACAGCCAGGCACTCCCGGCACGCACCTCTGTCCATGTGCACGTGGCAGAGGTCCCACTCGGTCACATGTTTGACCGTATGCGAGAGCTCCAACACACACAGGCCCTGTGCACATGAGCCCCTGGGCCAGCGGCCTCCACGCTCCCTGCACGCTTACCTCTCCCCGAGCCAGCCAGCCAACGCCTGAGCCCTGGGCTCCCCAAGAATCAGGAGGCCCTTCCCTTCCCAAAACAGGACCAACAGGTTATGCCCCCGGATTACAAATCTCCTGAGAGGGGAGGGGGTAGGGGGGAGGTCCAGGGGGAGGGGTTGTGAATTCTGGGACAGGGGCTGGGACAGCCTCCTAGCTCTACTCCAGGAGGTCCCAGGTCCCAGCAGCAGGACAGCCCCAGCCACCTCCCCAGGGCCCCTCATCCCCTCTTCCCTATAAGGTGCTGGGCACCCTGGGTGGGTGTGGGCTTGTGTGCAGGAGTCCCACTGGGGAAGCCTTTCCCCAGGAGGCACTTGTAGGCATGGGGTAGGGTGGGGATTGGGGTGCCCTGCCCTCTCCCTGCTCCCCAGGCTATGCTCTGTGAGTGCTCCAACGGGCTGGGTCTGGAGGGATGGGTCTGGTGGGGACTGTGTTCAGGTGGATGCAGGCCCAGGGAGGGAAGGGTCTGGCCTCTGGCTCCCACCTGCACAGACATGGCATTTTCACACCCCGCTCAGGGCAGAGCCTGGTGGGTGCCCAGGACAGAACCAGGCACTAGAGGATGACATGGTCCAGAACTTGGGGAGCCCTCAATGACTCATGGGGAGGAGCCCCTGAGTTCAGAGAAGGCTTCCTGGAGGTGACGACCATTTACCTGGGCTTAGAGGACAAGAGGACACGGATACACAGATAGCTTTTAGTGTTCTCTTGGGGAGTCCTGAGGTTCCTTTTAGGGAGCCATGCAGGTGTGCACACATTTATCTGTGGTCCACTTGTCCATTCGACCTTAATGTGGTACTTGGGGCTGTGTAGCCCAGGCCGTGCCTGTGAGGGCCCAGATGACCAGGGCTTTGGTTGACCAGGGTGAGGTTGACTGCCCATGAGGTTTGATATTGGGAAAGCTTTGGGTTTTAAGCCTTTTAGGCCTGTTTGCAAGGCGATTGATTCAGAGCACACAGGAAGCTAGACTTGAACTTCTGAACCAGGAATATAGATTTAGAGGGCCTCCTGAACACGGCGAAGGTCTATCTTCTCAGTTTCTCCTTCCGTTCATCCTTCCACCATCATCCACTCATCCACCCATCCTTCCATCCATCCATCCACCCATCCATCCGTCAATCTATCCATCCATCCATCCATCCGTCCATCCGTCCATCCATCCATCCGTCCATCCGTCCATCCTTCCATCCATCCATCCATCTGTCCTTCCATCCATCCATCCACCCATCCATCCATCCACCCATCCATCCATCCATTCACCCATCCATCCGTCCATCCGTCCGTCCATCCATCCATCCATCCATCCATCCATCCATCCATCCATCTGTCCTTCCATCCATCCATCCACCCATCCATCCATCCACCCATCCATCCATCCATCCGTCCGTCCATCCATCCATCCATCCACTCATCCTTCCATCTCTCCTTCTTTCCCTCCCTGTTTTCATCCAGTGATCTATCCATTCACCCACCTAGCTGTCCATTAAATCTCAACACTTTTACTAAGCAAATGGACATGAGTCAAAACACAACATTTCTTATTAAATCATGAGCTTGTGGGAGCCACAGTCCACCTGGCTCTATAATTATGCCCATACAAAGTGTGGTTCAGAGCCGGCTCCCAGGAATCTGAATGAATGAATGTATTCGAAAGCACTTGGACTGTTGTATGAATCCATTTGCTTTGAAACTATCTGTTTTCACCTTCCTAAAGGATTAGATAATTTGGGGTTTTGGCCAACTCGGATGCCACATGGGTTTTGTACATGGTGGCCCCTCTGCACTGTGTGGGTGTTGCTTGTGCCTGAGTGAGCGTGTGAGGACAGGCAGGTGCTGGGCACGTGCCAGGCTGGTGGTCAGATGACTGTGGAGAGGCTGGAAGGAGGAGGATGTGTGCCCGGGTCCCAGGAGGCAGGATGGGTGCCGGGCACAGACAGAGGCTTTGACCCCAGGTCAGGTGTTCTCCAGTCCCGAGCCAGGATGGGCGATGGGTGGGGGTGGGGGATGTGAATTTCTCAGGGGAGCCCGCTCCCACTGGCTCTGGAAGATCGAGGGACTGGGGTACAGTGGGATCTCTGGGCCTCCAGTTGGGAGGCCCAGGAGTGGGAGGAGGAGTAGACGGTCCACCCAGCTGGGCAGTTCTGGGCACCAGCCATGCACACCCGACCCATCTCTGGTCCTGCGGCCCTGGGAGCAGAGCTGTGCGGGAACGGGCCTGAGGTCCTGTTCAGTGGTTTACTTTGGCCATGAGCAGCAAGCCTCAGTTGTAGGAGCTCCTGGGGTCCTGCTGACTCCCAGGCTGTGGGTAGCCCCAGCTCCTCACTGGTGGGTGTGATGGCTACAGGATCCCCAGCTGGCCAGAGGCTCAATCCAGAGGGTTCCAGGCTCAGGAAAACCCAGGCTGAGGAGGAAAGGGCCCTGACACTGGGGATTCTGTGTGTGGGGCAGGGAGCTCCCACAGACGCCTATGCACACATTTGTTGGCCCCTGGGGATGTGGGTAAGGGGGTATGTGGGGTAGGGAGTGTCATCAGCGAGGCCCAGTGGAAACAGGGCCTACTGGCCAGCAAGGACCAGGGTGTTCCAAGTAGGCGGGTGTAAGGGGTCCTCTGGGGTCTGCCTGGGCCTCCTCCCTGCTCCGAGCTCTCTGACTGGCCTGCCCCTCCCTGGCGGGCTCAGAGACCTGGACAGTCTGTGCTCCTGGGGGCTCTGCCCCCTCGCTCCCCGGCTGGGAGACCCTGGGGTTAGGCGGGGTCTGATTCCTTCAGCCCTGAGTGGTATCTGCCTCTGCATGCCAGCTGTCCTGGGCCAGTGAGGACCGTGCCTCGGCCAGCTGCTGTGGTCACTCATGCCCACCGTCCTCCAGGCCACCTGTCTGTGGCAATCAGGGAGCCGAGGGCAGACGGGCCAGGCAGAGCTGGCCGGGTCCTCCCTGCCGTGTGGCCAGGGTTTCTGCCTGAATGTGTCTGTGAGGTCCATCCTGGGCTGACCTTGGGCACCCGGGAGGGGACCCAGCACAAGCACTTTGGGAGCAGCAGGAGGCAGGGTGGTCCGGGCAGCTTCCGGTCGTCTGTCTGGGCCCAGCATTTCTAGCCGGTGGCCAGGCCCACTGCTGGGTGCAAAAGGGTTGTAGGGCCTGGTGGGGGGAGGGGTGGGGTGGGGGCAGAGGTCATCACGGCTTTGCCCTCTCTCCCTACCCTGGGGCTGAAGATGGCCGCACCACAGGGGTTCCAGCCCCTTCCCCCGGAGGGTGCTGTAGAGAGAGGTGCACTTTCTGCATGGGGAGCAGCCTCAATGGGGGCTCTCCTGGTCCCCAGATGCAGCCTGCCGGCCCTCCCTCACAGGCTGGGGCCTGGGGTCTGTCTTTGTGGGCTGAGGCTTCCACCCTCCCTCTGGAATGAAAGGCAGCACATGCACGCGCCCGTGTGTGCGTGTGCGTGTGTGTGCGTGTGTGCGTGTGCCCGTGTGTGTGCGTGCCCGTGTGTGTGCGTGTATGTGTGTGCCCGTGTGTGCGTGTGTGCCCGCGTGCGTGTGTGCCCGTGTATGTGTGTGCGTGCGTGCGTCCGTGTGTGTGTGCGTGCCCGTGCGTGTGTGCGTGTGCGTGTGTGCCTGTGTATGTGCGTGTGTGTGTGTCTGTGTGTGTGCGTGTGTGTGCATCCGTGTGTGTGTGTGCCCGTGCGTGTGCCCGTGCACGCGTGTGTGTGTGTGCCCGTGTGTGTGCGTGTGTGTGTGTGTGTGTGTGTGTGTGTGTGTGTGTGTGTGTTGGGGCCCCCTGGTCCTCAGGCCTGGCCCCTGTCAGCCTATGACACCCCTAGTCCAGACCATGGCCATAAGGGAGAGCCAGAGCTATAAGATGGGGCTGGGGAGGAGTTTTAGGGACACCCCACGCCCACCTGTGGGGATCCCAGTGGGAACCATGCCTGCTCCTGGGGGCTTGAATGACCCCATTCTGCCTGGAAGTGTCTCCTGAGGCTGGTGCTCCGGACTGAGGCAGGGGGCTCTGGGTGCCGGTGCCTCACCTGGGCCTGGTGGGCAGCGGCCCCCCAGCTGCCCCTCCCTGCCACTCCTGGGGCCCCTCAGTCACAGGCCAGCACTCGGCCCTTTGGGGGTCCCGTCCCTCCTCGGTTCTGGGGCCAGCCTGGGCTCCCTGACAGCAGCCTGATGGAGACACGAGTCTCCACCCTGTCCCACTCCCCTGTCCCACTCCCCTCTCCCTGGCACCTGTTGACCTCTGACCCTTTCTCTTCTCTCCAATCCCGGGAAGCAACACCTCTCCTCCCCAGGGCTGGGCGTGCAGATTCCAAACATGGGGCAAGGGCTCCCCTGTGTGGCCGCCTGGTCACATAGCCGCCCAGCTCCAAGGTCCTGTGACCATCTTCCTCCCTACTGTGTGTCTGTGTATGTGAGAGGGAAGCTGACACAGAGACGGAGAGACGGAGAGACCGGCAGAGAGATGGGGAGGAGGACGAGGCCACACAGCCACACTCCTGCCGCCCTGGGCGCCCAGCCCACTGTAGACAGAGAGCCTCGTGCCCCGGGTGAGTGGTCCCCTGCACTTCCCGGGCTTGCGGGTGGGACGCAGATGGCCCGCTTCCCTCCTTGGGGCCAGACTGAGACCCCTGCTGGCATCAGGCCCTGCCCAGCCCCTACCCCATGTGGGCCAGAAAGTCACAGGCCCGCTGCGGCCTTGCCCACCCCTGAATGTGATGGCCTGACTCATAGCCAAGAGCAATCGCCTCCTTCCAACAAGGCAGGAGTCTTGAGAGGGCCTCCCCATGGTGGCAGAGGCAGCCTGGCCCCATGGGGTCCAGAGGCCCGGGTCTTACCCCCACCCACTGCCGTTCCAGGCCCCGTTCCACATCAGTCACGTGGGGGTGATAATGTCCCCCACTGGATTGTAAAGCCCCGAAAATTCCTGGATGGCTGGTGGTGGGTGGGTGGGCCGGGCAGACCCCAGAGGGAGTGGGGAGCCCTGTGGGAGGGCAGGACTCCCGGCTCAGAGAGCTCTGGGCAGTCCCTCGCTCCTCCTAGCTGTCCGGGGCTGGGTGGCCACCTGTGACATACTGACCTGTGCTGCTGGCCCCAGCCTGGAAAGCAGCACCCACTGACCTCCAGTGTTTTGGTTTACAAGTCTGGCCTGTAGCCCCGGATCTGGGAAATGGGGACCCGCGCCCTCCACCCCTTCTAGCTGGCCCAGGGCCCTGCCAGGGAGCCCAGACATCTCTGCACAGACTGCAGGCTTCCGCGGCCCCCAGCTGCCTGCTGGACCCCTCCCCAGGCAGGCTGCCTCCTTTTTCTCAACCAGACCCCCCCACCACAAAGGGGCGGGCGGGGAGGGAGGTGATGCCCCAGACGGCCGCGTGAGGGAGCCAGTCTGCAGGGAAAGAGCTGGCGGTCAGGGCGGCTCCCAGCCGCCGGCACTGGGGGACTGGCAGAAGCAACCCGGCGTGTCACAGCCCCAGGAAAGCTGCGGCCCCCGAAGCAAGAGGAGGCTGGATGGGCGAGGGGCACCGCTGGGCACGAGCCGGAGCACGCGCAGCCCAGTCCGTTCGGAGCCCGTGGCTGCGAGCGTGGCCGGAGCCCTGCCCGCCGGGGTCCGGTGGATGTGGGCTGGGCAGCGGTGGCCTGCGTGGGAGTAAGGTGTGGGGGTGCACAGGGCAAGCTCCAGGTGCACGGGAGGGCCTGAGCACCCAGCCCCGTTCACGTCCCGCCCCCAGCGTGCACACCCGAAAAAGCACCGCCCCTCCTCATCCCCACAGACTCAAGCGGGCTCACCCTCCTCCCTGCAGAGGCTCCCACACATGGCCCCCATGATACCCTGCGGCAGACCCTCCAGACCCCCCAGAAACACCCCATCCTCCCTCCATGGGGACACCCCACCACCACCACCGGAGGTAGGACCTAGCACCCAGAGAGGGTCGTATACCAGCTCGAGGCCACAGATGGGTTCCCCGCTCCCCTACCCGTGCTGACTGTGGCTGGGGGCCGATCCCAAACCCAGCTGCATAAGGAGGACCAGGACCTCGATGCTCCCCTGTCTGTTGCCCCTTCCCTTCCCAGGACCGGCCTCTGCCCCCTTACAGGCATCACCACCTCTCTCAACAGGTGCGTACCCACATGCATGCACACACACTCACACATGCTCACACGCGTGCACACACAGGCACGCACACACTCGCACGCACACACCCACGCATGTGCACACACTCGCGCAGGTGTGCACACACGCTTGCACATGCGTGCACACACACTTGCACATGCGTGCACATGTGTACACGCGCGCGCACACTCACATACTCATGGCATTCACACATGGATGTACGTACTCACAGATACAAACACGCACACAGCCCCCACGTACATACATGCTGAGGCACAAAAACACACGTGTGCTCACATGCTTAGGCACACACAGACACATGCGTGCACACGCACATGCATGCCCGCACGTGAGTGCACACGCAGACACACGCAGTCCACAGATAACAGCTGTGCCCAGAAGCACCACCACTAGACGGGTCCCTAGGTGCAGGGTTCTGGGTCCTAGAGAGACCAGGTTGGGTCTGCTGTTCTTCTGGGGGAGAAGCACTGGGCCTAGTCCACAGGGCCCCAGGCTGGTGATATGAGGAGGGGCCTGTGTCCCTGAGCCCACACCCAGGTGGTGAGGAGACGGCAGGGACGGGGTCATCGCTGGCCGAGCTCCGCTTCCCTTCCCGGCGCTCATGGTTCTGTTGGTGAAGCAGAGCCTCCTCGTGGCCTGCAGCTCTCCTCCCCCGCCCCCGCCCCATGCAAGGAGAAGGGGATCTCGCGCCCTGCCCCATGCCCCCACTTCCCTACCACCTCTCCTCCTTCCCTGCTGTCCCTGCTGCCCCACCCTGGACCCCAGGACTCTGCACTGTCCTTCCTCCCTCTCCCCAGCTCCCTTCGCCCGCCTGACTTCTGGTGGCAGAGCAGTGTCACCTGTCAGGGTGACACAAAGCAGGGCCGCCTGGTGCACAGCTGGAGAAGCAGAGCGGCTCCACGCTGCCCGCCGGCAAGGTCAGGTTGTGCACCCGGGAGAGAGTGCCGTGCGCCCGCGGCAGCTCTGCCAGCAGGGGTGGGGTGGGGGGTGCCGGGGCCTGTGGGCTGGCTGTCTTCACTCCCAGCCATCACCGCCAGCCCACTTCCCCTCCGACTCCCACTGCAGCCTGCGAGCTGAGCCTTGCACGGGGGTCAGGCCCCGAGGTCCATACAGGAGTGGCCGAGCAAGGCCTACTCTCTTCCCAGTGTCGGGGACAGCCCTGTCTGGCCTGGGAGCAGCTCGCGGGCCTGGGGCCGAGCCTCCTTCCTGCCAGGGGGCATTGAACCCCAGACCCTAGACCCCATGCTGGGGGCAGGAGAACTCAGAATGGCCGTCCTGAGCCCTGGGTGGGCAGGGGCTGGGCCAGCTGTCACTGCGGGAGTGGGAGGCCTGCCGTCCCCGAGGCAGTGGGCAGTCCCTGTCTCCCACGGGCCCGGTGCACCCCGCTGCTGAGTTGTCTCGGTCAAGAGGCTGCTCCCCGAGGAAGACTGCCTGGGTCCCCGGGGCCCAGCAATGTGTCCCCTGTCCTCCAGTCCTCCCTGTCAAGCAGGGGTGAGTTTGGGAGGGCCTGAGTCTTCTTGTTCCATCCGGGAGAGCCCCAGTGCAGTGGGAGCTGGCGACAGGCCTGCTGTTGAGGGAGGTGACCCAGGAGCCCTGGGCAGGAGGCCGCCTGCCACCCGACGGGTCTGCGCCAGGAGCAGCCGACCGTCCAGCGGGGAGTGCCCGGGGCCTCAGCTTCTGCCCCATCCTCCCTGACATGGAAACCCCTACTTTGGTGTGGGATATGGGGGGAGCCCTGGCCTGGGGGTGGGGGCCTCTTGCTGCCTGGCCACGGAGAACGGGGTCAGGTCCTAGCCTGGAGGGGGCGGCCCATGGAGTGCAGGTCCCGTTTGTCTGAGCCATGGAGCCGCCGCCCCCCGCTGGTCCTCTGTGCGGCAGTGACGGGGGAGGTTAGATCTCTAGGGCCACAGAGACCGTCACGGTGACACCAGCGTCCCGGAGCCCTGTGCATGGCCACGCGGGAAACACCACGACCCCATTCGCCTCCTGCCTGGAAGAACAAGAGGCCGGAAGAGCTGAGTCCCTCCCGGGCACAGCGACCGCCTTGAGCTGGGGTCTCACGCTGGGAAGGTTTCCTACCGCGGCCGCAGATGGGGGTCTCCGCACAGGGCGCCCTGGTGTGCCTGGGCTCCTGGAGGGGCCTGCTTTCTGTTTTAGGGGCACTGGAGGGATAACCTGTCCTTTTCTCCTCCCTGCACCTCTGCATCTGTGCGGTTTTCCGAATGAGCGTGGGTTACTCTGATAATCAGTTAAAACTGGCTCTTCGGTAACAAAAATAAAGCCACAAACATCCCATCAGCCCGACTCCCAAAGTGTTCCCAGTGCCCGGAGAAAATCTCGGCAACCAAGGGACCTGGTGGGAAATTCAGTTTCTTTCTGCTGTGCCCCCCCAGCCCCCAGGGCGCCTTTCCAGGGCCAGCCTGGTGTCCAGTAGCTGGGAGTCTGGAGGCCACCGTGCAGACGCCTGGGACAGGCACCTGCTTCTCTCCCCCACCGGCCAAGCCCTGCCCCCGTTACGCGTCCCCCCCAACAAGGCCCATCAGATGAGCACAGCCTCTAGATGTCCATGTCCCTGCAATTACTCTCCGGTGTGCGTGCGAGGAGTCAGTGTGCTGTGCCGCCCGCCGCCCCAGGCTCGATGGTGGACAGATAAGAGAAGCAGTGACGTTCCCCTCTGCTATTACAGGGATCCGTTTCCGTAGATACGGCCTGGGCTGGGGGGCGTGTTCCCAAACACTTCCAGGGCCGCTCTGGGGTGTCAGCAGTGCGCCTCCGCTCGGCCGCACCCTGGGCCACGCTCCCCGCCCCCCGGCCACCCTGCACCCTTTAAAGCAGGGCTGGCATGGGCAGACGCTGTGGCCCACAGATTCAGGGAGGGGGAGAGCTGGAGGGGACCGTTGCGGGGGAGGGGAGGAACGGCCAGAGATGCTCGGAGACGCCCCGGTGCGGGGAGCGCGGAAGGGCAGGCGGCACCCCGGGCCCTTCACCCCTCGCGGCTTGTTTTCTCTCGTTCTAGTCACTCTGCGGTGTAACAGCCGTTATCGCAAAATCAATACACGGTCTCGACGCTCTCAGTGCAGAGGAAATGAAACGGAGCCTGGCCATCTGGAGGGCGGGGCTTTCTGCCTCGTCCGCGGGTCCCCAGGCTGTGCCTGCCCTGGCCCGGGTTTGAAGTTCGTAATCCGATCAGAAGGCACCGCCGGTTCCCAGAGGCTGGGCCTCTGTGCTGGGCAGGAGCATCCCTGGGCTGACGGGGAAGGACTCTTCCTTCCCTCTCTGCCTCCATCTGAGACCAGGGCGGAGAGGATTTCTGCCACTCCGTCCCTGGGCTGGGCTGGGGAGTGTGACTGGGGCCCTGCGCCCCAGGCATCTCTCCACTGTCTGGGAGGGAGGGTTTAGGCTGGGAGACAAGGTTCCCCCGGGACTGCCCCCTTGGCTTGGCACCCTTGGGGACCACAGTGATCAGCCCACAGTGATGGAGGGAGGGCCCCTCGGGTGTGTGTCTCTGTGCACCCCACGGTGGGCCTGTGTGCCCTGTGCCCACCTGGGCTCCTAGAGAGGGGCTGCTGGCTCTGCCGAGGTGGCAAAGAGGGACAGCCTTGACCCCAGCTCAGCCCTCTCCTGCCCCCGGGGGATGCTGGCCAGACGGGACAGAGGAGAGTGAAGTGGAAGGCAGCCCCTCCCTGTGTGGATGGGCACCCTTTCCTCTCTGAGCCGTGGATGTCCTCGCACACGCTCACGAGAGCCGGAACCAGGCTCCCGGGGGAGGGGCCTCCCCAGCAGCCTGCGAGGAGGGCGCCCAGTGTGTGCGTGCGTGTGCACAAGTGTGTCCGTGTGTGTGCGTGTGCGTGCGCACACGTGTGTCCGAGTGCATGAACGTCGTCGACGCTGACCTGTTTGAGGAGCTGATCCCAGAGAACGGTGTCCGCTGAGCCTGGCGGTCTCTAGCAGCACTGGCTGCAGCAGGCTCTCCGCGGAGCCCCTCCAGCGCGACCCCCTCTGTACGCAGCCCCCTGGGGCACTCAAGCAGGTTCAGTCTTCTGCCCTCCAGCTCCCTCCGCAGTGGCTGCTCCTGGGGGACGTGTGCAGGTGGCACTGCTGGGCGGTTTATAATTAGGAGAAGGACTGCCGGGGTGCTCATGTGCTTAGGGCACCCACAGACATCCCCTTGCAGCGGCGTCGGGTGCCCCTTAGAAGACAAGCCCCCTGGGGGACCGGAATGGGGTGGAGGTCCTTGTCCAATCCAACTGATGTCCAACAAGATCTGGGGATCTGTTCATGGGGTCCAGGGAGGCCCCTCCTCTGGGATCACAGGATGGAGGGGTGGAGGCAGAGGGAACAGGGAGTTCCAGAGACAGGGGCGGGGGAGCAGTCTGGGGTTGCATGCCAATGAGGTCACGCTGTCGCTGCCTACAGGCCCCGGGAGCCCCAGGTGGTGCTTGAGTGAGAGTGAACTTGGTGGGATCCCTGGGGTACTAGTGTCAGAGGAATTTGGCAGGGAGGAGGGGAGGAGTGGCTGGCAGGAGGGGAGAGGCCTCCAGATGCATCTCGGGTTCCTGGCCCACCTAGTGCGTCTCAGAGTTCGGTGGTATAAGCCATGTAGACTGCAGCTCCCCAAATGCCTGTGGGGCTGTGCAGGAGAAAGACGCCCAGGCCAAGGGGCCAATGTGGACCCCGGGGAGAAGCAGATTGATCGGGAGGGCCGCACGAGGCCCAGCCACAGGGATCCCCACCCGGGTACGGGTGAGGCCAGGAAAGGGGGGCCAGAATGCTGGGCACAGAGGAAGGGCAGACCAGGTTGTGGGGAGCCGGGCCCTCCAGGACCCAGGTGATAGAGGGGAAGGCCTGGAAGGGGTCCTCCCTCCAGAGGAGGTCATCTGGAGTTCCTATGTCCCCCCAGCTCGGGGGTCCCGCGAGATCCGATCCCGCACGCCCCCCAGCTCCGTCCCTAATCCCCCGCTTCCGTGGGCGTCTGCGAAGGTGGATCGAGTTTCTGCAGCTCCTTCTCTGGAACAAAGGCCTTGGGCTCTGATGTCCTCGGAACGGTAATTGCTGGGCCTGGATGCTGGCCCCCCAGACTGAGCCCCCAGACAGTCTGAGCTCTGGGAGGCCCGGGCGCAGCCCCAGGCGGTCTGGACAGAGTCAAGCCTCTCACGTTACCGAGGGACAGGAGTGGCTGCCCCCTGCCCCCCGCAGAGAGAGGGGCACAAGGCTCTGTCCGCCGCATCTTGGGGGATGCGTCTGGTCTATCTCAACGCTTGTCACCCTGATGGAGTTTCTCTGCCTTTCGTAACCCCTGACCCTCTTGATAAACATCAAAACCTTGGCATCCGCCCCAGGAGGTCGTGCCCCCCGTGACGTGTCCTGCCGCATCCATGGGGACTGGGACTGCTCTCCCCAATCCGGAAGATCCTGCCGAGGCTCCAGCCTGCACTCTGCGGCCACTGGCTGTGGTGGCGGCGTTCTCGTCTGAACGCAAAGTCAGGGGGCGACGGTGATTCGGGAACACGGGGTCCCCCGAGCTGCCACGGGGGGGCTGCATTTCCCTTGAGGGGGGCGCTTCTCCGTTTGGGCCGGGGCCCCTAGACATGACCCAGGTGGCCCAAACCACGGCGAGAAGGGCCGACAGCCTGACCACGAAGAAGCCGATGCGCCGGGCCCGGGGAAGCGTTCTGGCAGGACAGGGAGGGTGTCGCGGTCAGACGCGGAGGTCCTCTGTCTCCCCATCTCAGCACGGAAGGCACGAGCACCCACAGGGATGAGGGAGATGGAGGAAGCGGTCTTGCAACAGGTGGATGTGACCAGGGAGCTCGAGAAGGACGGCCCGGCACGTCCCACCGCGTGCCCATGACTTGAGCGAGACACCAAGTCTTTCATGTGGGCTGCTGGGCAGGACGTGGCCCTCAGGCCCTCCTGGTGACGACGGTGTGCGGGGTGGATGCGGGGCAGGCGCCGGGGTCCTAGGAAAGCCTGAGATCCATCCCACCCTGCACGCTCGGGCACTAGGAGGTCCATGCCCTGGGGACCCTGGGTTTCCGTGTATGTGCGTGTGTGTGTGTGTGTGTGTGTGCGTGCACACGTGTGGATGGGCCCAAAGGATAGTCTGTTATTGCTTCTGTAACTGAAACACAATAATGCAGACGTACTGAAACTAAAATCCTCCTGCACCATGGGCCTCCGAGGTAAAACACAGAGCTTCCATGTGTCGCGCCACCGAGGGCTGCCCCAGAGCACAGGAAGCAGGGAGGCGTGTGGACGCTCGCACACCTGTGTTCAGCTGCTGATACACGGCAGCAGCCCCCGCATCCATTGACGGACGCACAGATACATGTGGTCCATCCACACTGCAGACTGTCCCTTTGCCTGAACACGGAGGAACACGTTGACACCGGCCACAGTTGGATGGAACTGGGGGACGTGATGTGGAGTGAAACAGGCCAGACACAGGGACAAATACTGCAGGATCCCACCCAGATGGGGTCCCGAGAGTCTCCAGATTCGCAGGGACAGAGAGTGGACGGTGGGTGCCAGGGGAGGGAGGGGGGTCGGTGTCTCAGGGGGACGGAGAGTGGACGGTGGGCTCCGGGGCCGAGTGAGGGATGGGGGTCAGTCTCAGGAGGACAGAGTGTCTATTTGGAACTTGGATAGCTCTGGGGATGAACAGTGGGGACAGCAGCACAACAGTGTGAACGTGCTTAGTGCCCGGGGCTGTGGGCTTAGAGATGGTTAAATGGTCATTTTTATGTTATATGTATTTTACCATGATTTAAAAAAATAAATAATTATTTTTTCAAAACCAATAGTTCGAAGAGCATTTGGGCTGGAGAACAGCTGCGGGGGGCGGGGGCGGTGGGCAGGAAGCCACGCTGGGCATCCTGCAGGGCCTCTGGGCACCCTGCCTGGCGCAGACTGTGAGGGTGGTGCGCCTGGGGTGTGGGGAGGGAGAGCGGCCGGCAGGTATGAGGGCAGCCCCCGGGGCAGCCTCCAGGTGATGCCCTGGAGGGGTCAGGAGTGAGGGCCCAGCAGTCTCCCCGGCCACCGGGACGCCAGCACCCCTCCTCGTCACCAGCTGCCCTACTGCCCCCTGAACCTCTCTCTTTGGTCATTTAACAGACACCTGGGGCCCACTGTGTCGGGGCTGGGACGTGGGACAGCAGTGCCCACAAGGACTCACAAAGAGCCAGAGTGCTGGAAGGTTCGCTCCAACGACGAGACCTGCAAGGCAGGGCCCCTGCTGTTTTCAAAGAGCACCCAGGCAAGGGTTGTAGGGTGACCCAGTGAATGTGGGGGGTGCATGCCACCGGCCCCTGTTCCCCACGGCACCATGTCCCTGAACCAGGCCTTGGCTTTGCTGGCTTTGCGGTCCCCACGCTGGGGTGGGAGCTGAGGCCTGTGTGGCCCCACAGGAAAGCTGTTGCAAGCTCTAGGTCTGGGGCGGGGTCCGCGCCCGGTGGCCGGAGGGAGCCGGCTCCGCCAGGACGAGTTTATTGGAAACTGGAGATCGAGGTGGGCCGTGGCTGTCAGCGGAGCTCATCCTGGGCCCCAGAGTCATCACGAATAAGAAAGCGCAGATAAGCCGTGTCTAAATATCACGGCAAGGGGGGTCAGCGGCGCGCAGCCTGCAAATGTCAGCTGGGGGCGGGGATCGCGCTCCCCGGATCAGCGGGAGGCACAGACTGGCCACGCTGCGCCAGCTGCCGGAGGGAGCCCAGAGCGCTGAGGGTTACTACAGCCCGCAGGGTGGGGGCTCTGTTTCAGCTCTGCTGCTCCTGCCCCCCAGGGAGAGGGTGCCTGCTGCGGGGGAGGCCGGGGAGGAAGCTGAGCTTGGCCCAGGAGGGGGACACATCCAGGTCCCGACCCGGAGCGGGAGCCGAGACGGGCTGCCCACGGAAGACCCCGGCAGGGGGATGGTGTCGGGGTTTAGGGAAGCCGCAGGACGCCTGGTGGCCTCTGACGGGGCTCCTCTCCCCGCATGATGGTGGTCCCCAGGCCCCACTGAGCCTGCTTCCTGTGGGGCGGGACAGCCAGTGCAGGCCATTCTCTCTGTGCCTCACATGTAGCTGGAGCTCTGGTCCCCGTTCTGCACTTCCAAAGCCAGAGGGAGGAAAACGGGTCTCCTGCGGGCAGACAGGGAGGACAGATGTGTGCCTCCGGAGCAGCAGCCTCCCTGGGGACCAGCGCACTCCCCAGGGGTGGGAGTGGTCCGCACAGCTCCATCCCAAAAATGTCAGTGCAGGGGGCCAAGGCCGGCCCTCGGAGCAGCTCCCCACGCCTCACTCACCAAAACAAGACAGAGAGCAGGCAGGGGCAGCCCAGCCCTCCCTAGCTGGGAAGGCAGGTGGTGAGCCTACGTGGGGCCGCGGGTGGATGGGGAACCAGTGGAGGGTGCAGGAAGCACGGCAGGGGTGCCTGGGGCCCAGGGATGCAGGCGCATGGGCCGCCTGGGTGCTTCTAGCAGGTAGGCCGGAAGAGGGCCAAGGAGGCGCTGGGCGTCTTGAGTAAGCGGAGCCAAGCAGAGCCTGGGGGGCCCCCAGGGACCCTCACCAGCTGCCCTGATGCTCAGTTGAAACATTCAGCTGCTGTGCTCTGGGCACATCAAGCCGAGCACTCTGTCTCCTCCTGAGTTTTGGTCCCTCTGCCTCTGTTAATGCAGCCCAGGTCCAGGCAGGCATGTAGCCGGAAGCTGGCTTCCCCCACCAACCCCCATTACCCCCAGGATGGGCGGGGTCAAGGGACGAGAAGCCCCTTACTGCCCAGAGCAGCGGGCCCCGGACAGGTGACTGGGACCCCAGGGCTGGTGGGGTGTAGCGCGCACGATGTCAAAACCCAGCTGTGCCCCCCCACCCCCGGCCGTAACTACTGAGAACAGCACGTTGTTGCTCTTGTCTCCAGCGGGCGGCTCGGTTGACAGCTGACTGAGAGCCAGGGGGAGGGGGCAGCGGGCTGCTGAGTCACTGCAGGGGACCAAGCGGGGCTGAAGGGGGGACCCCGAGACACCCGGAGCTCCCGGCAGGAGGCTGAGGCCCCGACCGTGGCGTGGAGCCGGGAGCCGCCCCCTGGGTCAGCGGCCGTGGCCGGTCAGGCCTTCTGAGGCCCCGTGGCCCGCCACAGGGACGCACTGGCTCCCGCAGGACCCAAGCGCGGGCGCTCCCGCCGGCACACACACGCACGGACCGCTGGAGTCACCGGCGGAGCTCCTGAGTGTGGGGCCCTGAGCCCAGGCAGGCGTGTGGCCGGGGGCGCTCACGGCCCTGCGGCACCTGCAGGGCACTGGGTGGCGGCTTCAGCCAGAGCCGGGCGTGCGGTCAGCTTCCGCCCCTCGAAGGCACCCAGGCAGGGAGGAGTCAGGGTGCTCTGTGGGCTGGGAGTCCCGGAGCCCTCAGACACCTCGCTGGCCGGGGCCGCCTGACTCTGGGGCCTCTGGGACCTGCCCCTCCATCCCCTCCCCTCCCTTCCTCCAACCCTTCCCCACTTTGGTCTCGGGACCTTCTGGGCACCTGGTTCCCCTTGCCTGGAAGCCCCCAGCCCCATCCCCTGGGCCTCGGCACATCCTGTGGTTCCTTCCTCCCCTCTTCATGCAGGGTCTGGGTCTGATCACACTCGGTCCTGCCCTCCCTTCCATGTCAGCACAGGGGTGGGGGGCAGCCTGCCTGCCCTGCTCCCGGCCCTGGCTGGAAGGACCCTAGAACAGGCACTCTTAGGGAAGGTGTGGAGCACTTTTCCAGAGTCCTGAAAGCACTAATCCCAGGGGTCAGTGGGACCTGGTGTCCCTCCTCCCCATGGGGATGGGACAGGGGACAGAGCAAGACTCCCCTTTCCCACCCCTCCAAAGGTGGATTGCCAGCCCTGAGCCAGGAGCCCAGCCTTCTGTCAGGCATAGACTTACCCCCAACCCCCACCCCCCCATCCCCCTGGGAAGAGAGTTCAGAGAAGAGGCAGGAGGGAGGTCTGCCCAGAGGAGGGGGCAGCCATTGGGCCTTGGGGCCTAGCCGGAGTGTCTGGGGTAGGGAGCCAGGAGGGTCACTGAAGGGGGCCGGCATAGTGGGGGAGGGGGCAGGGGCGACAGGGCAGACTCCCCCTCTGTCTCTTCCTGTAGGTCTGACTTCCAAATGCCCAATTATCCTGAGTGCATCAGATCGACCGGTGGGACAGCGGCTCCGGGTTCGACCTGCTGTGTGGCCCCCCCACCCCCCAACCCCACGCGCTGGCTCGCCCAGCCGCTCGGTTCCATCCAATGGCCTCGTTAGAGCTAATTGCTCTGACATTTCAGCTCTGAAAGGGCTGGCGTGACAGGTGTCTTGGGTCTCCTTCCAGCTTGGGGGAAAGTGGGCAACTGCTCCCCCGCCTGTCCCCAAACGTAGGGCAGGGCCCCAGAGCCCCCGCACTGGGCAAGGCTGGAGGTGGGTGGCCCCAGGCAGGAAGCACGGGACGCAGCCCCTGAGGTCCACAGGGGCCCAGGGGTGGCCCAGCGCAGCATGACACCCTGAGTGCCCTGCAAGGCCTCAGAGGGGTGTGGTGTGGCCCCTGCAGGCCTGTCATTCCGTGAGCGGGGACCCCGGTCCCAGGCTCTGGGCTCTGGGAGGGGGGCTGCCCTGGGCCCGGGGACCATGTGTCCCACGAGTGTGTACCTCTCCCAGGGCACGAACGATGCCCACTGACAGAGACCTTTACCTGGCTCACGCCGCGGAAGCAACCTTTGGCCCCGGACTGCTGGGGAGCACAGACCTCAGACTCTTGGCAGGTGGTTTTTGATGGTGGCGCCCTGCAGAGCCCCCGCGTGAGGATCCCCAGAGAGCGGCCCCCGTCTGTTCCCCTCTGCAGCTCAGACTCAGCCCTCCTGTGGTTTGGGGAGGAGAGGAAGGGTGGGGGTCCCACCATGGGCGAGGCAGCGTGCCTGTGGGTGGGGGGAGCAGCCCTGCCCTGGCGCAGGCCCCACAACCCCGAAGCCCCGCCCCGACCCACGCCCAGTGCCTGGTCGATGCCAGTCTCTGTCATCATGGGCCATCACGTCCTCTGGAGGCCCGGGCGCAGAGACCTCGAGAGCAAGTCCCCAGTTCAGCACCTGTCCCGAGGGCCCGGCCTGATGGCTCTGATCATTCAGGGTGACAGGAGGGGCCGGGGGGCTGCACAGGGGCTGGCCCCTCCTCCGGATGAGGCCCCAGAGCACACCTGCACCGCCCTTGGCCCCAACCCCTCTGCTCATCACCCTGCCCCCACCCCGAGACCCGCTCACGGCCCAGGGCTGTCTGGGCTGCAGGGACCCCGTGTCCTCCTCTGGTGCCCGCCTCTTCTGCGGTGGTGTGGGGCAGGGGCCGCTGGTCTCCGTCTGCCCCTTAGATCCCTCCCCTTGTGGCCCGAGGCCCTGGATCCGCAGAAGGACCACGTCCGGGAGCTGGGGGTCCTGGGCTTGAGAGACTGTAGGACCCAGAGAAATCACCCGCCTGGGGCCTCAGTGTCCCGTCTGCAGAATGGGTCTATGGAGGCCTCAGCTATCTGCAGGCAGGCACTGCAGATCTCCCTCTGGGCTTGAGCCGGGGATACCCTGACTGCAGGGGGGCCCACGGGCAGGTGAGAGGACGAGACAGTGTCTAGCCAGGAAAGAAGATGCTGCCTGGGGTGACCTGAAGGTGTGGAGGAGGGGCCCGGATGGGGCCCAGTGTGGTCAGACAGCCCTACAGGGCAGGTGTGTGGGGGAAAGGCTTCCCAGGATGGACCCCTGTGTGCGTGGACAGACAGACACTGGGTGGGGTGAAGCCGGAGGCCAGCAGGGGCAGTGTGCCCATCGGGAGGGTGTCCGCGGCTTCTGCCCTTCTGCCCTCCTGCCCACGGCCACCCGGCCCCGGGGAAGGAAGCTTAGCTCCCACGGAGCTTCCGCGCACGCCCACGCTGGCTCAGGTAGGCAAAGGAATTAAAAAACAATATTCGTGTCAGCAGAAGACATTTGCTGAAAGGTTAAATCCACACTCAGCTGCTCGTCCATCCTGGGCGGCGCTGACCCCCCTGCCCGGCGCCCCCTGGGCAAACTGGGGGTCCTGCATCCGCATGCCTAAAGGGGTCCCTGGCAGCCCACCCTGGAGGGGGCAGAGGAGAGCCTGCTCAGAGTTCTAGGAGGCCTGCGTGCTGGCTGGGGGCCCCAGGGGCTCGGGGGTGCTGCTGGGGCAGTGGGAGTGGACAGGCCTCTGGGTGAGTGCCCTGAGGTAGAGCCTGGCCCTGGCCGCACCCTGGGGTCTCAGAGCAAATTCTTCCAGTGCCTTCAGGGTATACAGACATCCCCATGGAAGACCTGCTGGGGCCTGGTCCCCAGCAGCAGTGGCTGCTGAGACGTGCCCTTGAGCCCGGCGCCTAGGCAATGAGTCAGGCCGGCGCCCAGACAAGGCACCAAGAGACACAGGGGGCCCGGCAGCCGGGGTCCTGGCCTCAGGGTGTTTGCAGAGGAGGAGGAATGAGCCAGCCAGGGGAGCGGAGGAGGGAGGCTAACATCAGCAACAAGAAAGGGTAGACTTCACCAGATGAACGGCGGCTGAGCTGGGTTTTGTGGAATGCATAGGAGCTCACCAGGAGAAGAAGGGGGTGAATACGGCACACTGGGTATCACGGACCCCCAGGCCCTCCTGGAGCAGGAAGTGGGGACAGCCAAGGGTGAGAAGAGCAGCAAGGGGAGCTGGGAGGAGGCGCGTCCCCCTGCACTGACAGAGCTCCCCAGCTGCTTCCAGAGGACCTTGGGGAGCCATAAAAGGTGAGGAAGTAAGAAAGTACCGTGGTCAGACCAGTTTGGGGGAAGGTCCTGGAGGAGAGGGGTGGCCAGCCAGGAGCGGACCTGTGGGGGTAAGGAGGGGGAGTCCGGGAGCTGTCGTCCTGGTCTGCCCGACGGCAGAAGGCACACCTCCTGCGGCAGCCCCGTCAGGCGGGGTGGTGTCCTGGTGAGAGGGTCCTCCCCTCTCTCCACACCACACCTCCCAGGTAGGCTCTGGCTAGACTGTCCCTGCTGACCCCACAGTGCCCAGGGCACCAAGCAGATGCGCCTTCAGAGAGCGCCTTTCCCAAGAGGAACTTATCTCCAAATCGCCTGGGAGCTACCGGAGGTCTTGGCCAAAATGTCCCCGCCCTGCGGCCCACAGATGTCCCTGGCAGGTTGACGCAGAGGCTCCCCTCCTAGTCCCCCGTCTCTGGGACCAGGGCCTTTGACACTCGGGGATGGGTGTGTTCCTGGAATGAGAAATGGTCAAAGGGCCCTGGGGGGACATGGAGGGACAGGGGGCCTTGGGTGAGCCACAAGAGGGTGGGCTGCTGGCCAGAGGAGACGGGACACAGAGACCAGGGGACAGTTGTTATAGACGTCCCTCCCTCTGCTTGCCGGGCTCCTCACACTGGAGGGATGGGCCCTTCTGGAACGTTCCATGTCTCACTGGCTGAGCCTGGGGATCCAGGCCCAGGGAAACGGGACGAGGGACCCGTGACGCTCCTGTGGGTGGCATCTAATGGAAGCAGGCCGGGCACCTTGCTGGGAAGTCTGGTGAAGAGCCTTCTGGAAAAGCAGACGTGCTCCCAGCACCTGAGGTTTGAGTCGGTTTCTCCTCTTGGGGGTCTCTGGGCCACCTGCCACGTGCACTCTCGGGGCACCCAGACAGCACCTCCCTGTGTACCCCCGTCTCCCCACAGGGCTTGGAGCTAAGGGGACCCAGCTGTCCCCAGCCCGGCAGAGCCCATCCTCTGGAGCCGAGATGATTCAGAGCGAGGGCGGCTGCCCCTGCTGGGTGCCTCGGGCAGGGCTGCAATTAGATTTAATGGGACAGAGCCCTTTCTCCAGCTCGTCTTCCCGTCCTCGCTCCCGCCCACCGCCTCCCTCAAGCGGCAGGGAGGATGCAGGGAGGTGGGAGGTGGGGGACCCATGGGGCCTTGACGTCAGCTCAGCCTATAAGAGGCCGCCCGGCAGAGGGCTGTTGGAGGTGAGCCCCGGACGGACGCCAGCGCCATGCCCACTCCCAACGCCGCCTCGCCACAGGCCAAGGGCTTCCGCAGGGCTGTCTCCGAGCTGGACTCCAAGCAGGCCGAAGCCATCATGGTAAGGGGGCCGCCGGGGCCTGATGGCCAACACGGGCCGGAAGCACGGAGGTGTCCCCCAAAGGCTGGCAGGGGACCTGGACTCAGGGTCCACATGATGCCCCAGACCTGGCCACGGGGTGGGGTCCTGGCCCTGAGCACCTGCTCTGCCCAAGCTGGGAGGCGACCCCTGACCACCCCACTGCGGGGTGGTCAAAGCTCTGAGGGGGCCCCTCCCTGGTGTGTGTGTGACAGTGTCCTGGGCCCTGGTGGCGGCTCCTTGCGGGAGGTGCCGGCCACACAGAGGGTCAGACCCCAATCCCGAGCCCAGGGGTAATTGGGGCTCCTGGGTGACTGCCATCGTCATCCACCTGTCCACCGGCCACCTGTTCATGCCCACCTGTGACCTCCTGTCTTGAACCCCACCTCCCCCACCTAGCCACCCAGGGACCCCTGACCCCCAGGACAGTCCCCAAGGGCAAGAGGTCTGTGCCCAGCATCCCCGGTTCCAGGAGACTGGGGGACTGGAGGACACTTGGGCCATAAGAGTGGTCTTATGCGTCCTCAGGGTTGTGCCAGAAAAATCAGCTCCCACGCATTTCAGATGGGCCTTGTTCCTACGTCTTGAATGCAAACACGGTTTGGGTTCTGCAAACCACCTGCTCAGGGAACTGCAGCCCGCCCCCCCCCCAGCTCCCGGGGCCCACCCAGCCTCGCAGGCACTCCCCAACCTGGTTCCCTCCCAGGAACCAGGCCCCACGTTCCCTGCCTCCCCAGTACTCTGGCCAGTGTCCACCTCAGGGCCCTGAGTCACACCTGTCACCTCGTCCGGTTGGCGGCCGGGGACAGAGGCCATGCAGCACGTGGGTGTTGTGGGCACATCCCCCAGCCACACCTGCCCCCATGCTGTGGCCCCGAATCTTCCTGGCCGAGCCCCCCATCGGGTGGAGACAGGCTCTTCGTTGTGCCTCAGCTGGTGAGGCCTGGGCGGCCGGTCCCGCCCGTGGACACAGCAGCTGCTCAAAGACGCCAGGGGTCAGAACCGGGGACAGGGCAGCCATGTGCAGGGCAGCTGGGCATGTCCTGTCCCCACAGTCCCCGCGCTTCATCGGGCGGCGACAAAGCCTCATCGAGGACGCCCGCAAGGAGAGAGAGAAGGCCGAGGCCGCGTCAGCTGCTTCCTCAGAGCCCGGGGACCCCCTAGAGGCTGCCGTTTTCAAGGACAAGGACGGGAAGGCCACGCTGAACCTTCTCTTCACCCTTCGTGGCGCCAAGACCGCGTCCCTGTCCCGGGCCGTGAAGGCATTCGAGGTGAGGCCGGCAGGGGTGGTGTGGCTGGTGTGGACATGGTGTCCCCTCCACGGGACTCATACAGAAGCACGGCTGCCCGGGGCCACTGAGGGCCGTGACTGGAGAGGGTCCCAGGAGCCCTGGGCCTGGGGCTTTGCACCCCCGAGAGCTCTGGGGGTCCCAAGGTCCTCACAGTCCCCCTCATGGTCTCAGGAAATCCCTGAGCCAAGCCCTGAGCCGAGGCCTGACTCCCTGTCACCCTCACCCCCACTGGGTCACACACAGGGTAATGCACAGGTGAGAAAGTGTGGTTCCCAGCAGGGCAGCCTGGAAAGTCGGGGTCCCCTCCCCCGCCTGCCCCTGAGGGGCTCCGGCTAATGTGGTGGCTGATGGTACTAGCTGTCTGGGTCACACCAGGCCAGGCGGGACACAGGTTCCTGGCATAGGCGCCCAAATGACATTAGAGCTGGACTCCAGCTCCTGGACGGCCGAGTGGCCCGAGGGCCTGTCAAGGCCCATGTGCCCTTGTTGCTGGGCGACAGGAGGTGGCAGGGGTGGACCGCTCTGCCAGGCTGGTGCTGAGCAGGGGCTGGAGCCCCCAGGGCACAGGGGCCACAGCGGGGTCCAGGGCCCACCCCCAGTCCCTGATCAGGCCACCAGGGTGGTGGACCTTCCAGCCAACGGATGGGGACTCAGGCGGTCTAGGTGTGGCTGAGGGACACGTCACGTCTCCTGGAACACTGGGTTGAGGGGCTGCAGGGATGACCCCCATCACACAAACTGGACGAAACCCCATCCCCCGGTCGTGAGCCCTCCCCAGGTCGCAGGCTCTGACCAGAGTATGGTGGACGGCCTGGGTGTTCCTGGGAGAGGATGTCCGGGGCGAGGCCGCAGGGCGAGGCCGTGGGAGCTGACCCGTGGTGCTTCCTCTTTCCCATCTCCCCATCTCCCCTCCCTCCCTGGGTCTGTCTCCCTGTCTGTCTCTCTGTCTCTCTCCTTCTCTCTCTATCTCTCCATTTCTCTGTCTCTCCCTCTCTCCGTCTCTCTCTATCTCTTTCCATCTCTTGTCTCTCTTGCCATCTCTCTGTCTCTCCCTCTCTGTCTCTCTCCCTCTTTCTGTCTCTCTCTGTCTCTCTCGCCATCTCTCTCTTTGTCTCTCCCTCTGTCTCTTTCTCCATCTTTGTCTCTCTCCATCCCTCTGTCTCTCTCTCCCTCTCTCTGTCTCTCCCTTGTTCCCTAAGACGTTTGAAGCCCAAATCCACCACCTGGAGACCCGGCCCCCGCAGAGGCCACGGGCAGGGGGCCCCCACCTCGAGTACTTTGTGCGTTGCGAGGTGCCCAGCGCCGACCTGCCCGCCCTGCTCAGCTCCGTGTGCCTGGTGGCAGAGGACGTGCGTGGCGCCGGGGAGAATAAGGGTGAGGCTGCTTCCTCTGTCCTTGTGGACAACCCGTGACCTTGAGACGGGGGTGCAGAGGCTCCGGCAGGGGGCCCCTGGGGTGACCACATGTGCGGCCTGGGTCCCCCCACCCCTGCCAGCTCAGGCCCTCTGGGACCTTCCAGCTGTCACGTCCCCCCTCACCCTGAGGAAGACCCAGGGGACGCTGCTTCTGGGTCAGCTGGATGCTCACACAGGCCCCTGTTCCCTCCGCCTTCCTTGAAGTCCTCTGGTTCCCGAGGAAAGTTTCCGAACTGGACAAGTGCCACCATCTGGTCACCAAGTTTGACCCTGACCTGGACTTGGATCACCCGGTGAGCTGGTGCCCCTGGGGCTCCTGTGTCCTTGTTCTCGTGGCCAGGGCAGTGAGCATGGGCCCCCTGGCCATGCCTGAATGGGGCATCTCTCTGTCTGCCTGTCTGCCACCTCCCGGCTGAACCACCGAGGCCAAGCTTAGCGGCAGCCCCCAGGCACCCCACCAGTGTGGCAGGAAGGGAAGGGGCGGGCAGGGAAGGGGGTGGTGGGCAGGGAAGGGGCACCTGGTAGCCTCCTGAGCACATCGGATACTCTCTGGCCAGGGTTTCTCGGACCAGGCGTACCGCCAGCGCCGGAAGCTGATCGCGGAGATAGCGTTCCAGTACAAGCAGTAAGGCCCTCAGGGACCCCAACCCCACCCCAGAGCTCCACAGCAGCAGGGCGAGGGCCATCTCAGTCACCAGCACCGTCCCTGTGGTCAGTGGCTCGGACCCCCAAGTCCCAGCTGAGTGAAGCAGGCAACTGCCGAGGCTCCGAGCCCCTCCTGCCCGCCCCTGCTCGCCCTCCCCGAGGGCTCCCCGCTGACCACATGCCCTGTCTGCAGTGGCGACCCCATTCCCCGTGTGGAGTACACGGCCGAGGAGATCGCCACCTGGTAAGACCCCGGGGCCCCTGCTGGGGCGGAGGGGACAGGGAGGGCCGCATGAGAAGGCCCTGACCATCCGCCTGGAAGGAGAGGCTACTGCTGGGTCCAGGTGTCCCCATGGCCCTCTGTCCCTCGGAGCCCCCAGCGGCCATGGTCTTCAGGGCCCAGCGAGAGACCGGCAATGGGTGCCCCCACAGAGCCTCCCAGGGGGCAGAGCAGAGCTCCCACAGGGAGGGCTGCCCGATGTGGGGAGGGCCCGGGCCAGCAGGCACTGAGGCCTGAGACCCTCGCCCGCAGGAAAGAGGTCTACACCACCCTCAAGGGCCTGTACGTCACCCACGCCTGCCGGGAGCACCTGGAGGCCTTCCAGCTGCTGGAACGCTTCAGCGGGTACCGGGAGGACAGCATCCCCCAGCTGGAGGACGTGTCCCGCTTCCTGAAGGGTGTGCACTGCCGGGGAGAGCCCCGTGGGAGGGGGGTGCCCCCCAGCCTGCACTGACCGCCTCCCCCCTGCCGTGGTCCCTGCAGAGCGGACGGGCTTCCAGCTGCGGCCAGTGGCCGGCCTGCTGTCCGCCCGGGACTTCCTGGCCAGCCTGGCCTTCCGAGTGTTCCAGTGCACACAGTACATCCGGCACGGGTCCTCCCCCATGCACTCCCCCGAGCCGTGAGTGCACCCCGCCCCCGCGCCCTGCCATGCACCTGCTGCCAACCTCGCTCCATGGGGTTGGCGGGTGCCTGGCGCCAAGCCCACGGAGCATGGAGGGAGGGTGTGGGGGCTGGGCTGCTGGCCCCCCCAGCCCCCAGTGCCACCCGTCTCCCCACTCCCACAGGGACTGCTGCCACGAGCTGCTGGGGCACGTGCCTATGCTGGCAGACCGCACCTTTGCTCAATTCTCCCAGGTGTGTCCTAGAGGCCTCAGGTGGGGGCCGCTGTGGTCCAGGGCTGGGGCCTGGGGACTGTGGGGGCCAGCGATTGGTGCTGCCTGCCCCCCCCGCCCCGTGCCCCTCCACCCTGGCACCATGCCCGAGCCCCTCTGGAGCTGGACGGTGCCTGCCTGGGTCCCAGAGGCTTCAGGGGGACGGCATCATCCTGGAATAGAGGGGCGGGGGGTCCCATTCTGGGAAAACAACCTTATAAAAATGAGGAGCCAGCCCCCATGGTGCAGAGAAGACGGGGAGCAGGGGGGAGGTTCAGGAGGGGTTGTTGGGGGGGTGGGGCGGGGGAGGGGGGTTGGGAGGTCTTATGGCCTGTGCTGCCACCTGCTGGCTGCCTGGAAAACCGCGGAGAAGGGTCCTGGCCCCTCGCCTGCTCCTGGGAGGGTCCCTGGATTCCAGGGGCATCTCTGCATCTTGGAAAGATCCCCCATCCTGGGAGGATCCCCATATCCTGGGAGGGTCTCCGAATCCCCAGAGGGTCCTTGGGTTCTGGGGAGTGTCCAGGGGGCCCCTGGAGCATCCTTGCCCCACACGGGCACCCATGCAAGGGTGGGCTGAGTCGCTCCCTTCCTGCCTCCTGCCTCCACAGGACATCGGGCTGGCCTCCTTGGGGGCTTCCGACGAGGAAATCGAGAAGCTGTCCACGGTGGGTGCCTTCCTGGCAGGGCCTTGGGGGGCGCGCTCAGGACACCTGGGTTCAGGCGGGGGGGACCCCTTCTGGGTTGAGGTCCCACTTCTGTCCAGGGAGTGCCCCCTTCACGTTGTGACCCCCGGAGCCCAGCCGGGCCCTGCTGGGGGGGGTGTGTGGCAGGGCTGAGCGTTATGGGCTGGCGGGGTGGCGGCTGTCTGTGCCAAAGCTCCGTCTGTCCCCACCAGCTGTACTGGTTCACGGTGGAGTTCGGGTTGTGCAAGCAGGATGGCAAGGTGAAGGCCTACGGCGCTGGGCTGCTGTCCTCCTACGGGGAGCTCCTGGTGAGGCCGGCCCCTGCCACGGCCGCAGGCTGGGAGGGTGCTCACACTGGGGCTCCCGGGGAGGTGGGAGCCAGGGACCGCTGAGGAAGCTCGTCCTGCCCTGTCCCACCCTCACGATCCCCAGGCCTCAAGAGGACCCCTGGGCGGGAGGGTGTGGGGTCAGGCCGCAGTGCTCCCGTTCCCTCCAGGCCTGGGGTGTGGGGGTCCTGTGACCTACGGCCTCCCCCCAGCACTCCCTGTCTGAGGAGCCCGAGATCCGGGCCTTTGACCCCGACGCCGTAGCCGTGCAGCCGTACCAGGACCAGACCTACCAGTCCGTGTACTTTGTGTCCGAAAGTTTCAGTGACGCCAAGAGCAAGCTCAGGTGGGCCGGGGCTCCCAGGGCTGAGACCCTCCCCCCCACTCCCAGACAGGGCCAGACAGGGCCAGCCGGCAAGCAGCGCCAGGTGTGCACACCCCTCCCACAGGAGGACCCCCCAAAGTCCCCGGGGGCAGGAGGGGGAGAGCTGCCAGACCGGTGGCCAGGTCAAGGCCAGGTTTGAGGAGGTAGAGTGTGACCTTTCTACGAAGGGTTTGTGGGACCCTTCCCAGCCTCCTGCCTTTAGAACAGCTGGGGCCACCCAGTTGGGACAGAGGAGGGGCAGGGGTGGCTGAAGGCGGGTAGGGGAAGCCCAGGGGGCCTGGAGGGAGCAAGGAGTCCCCAGAGCGGGGGGCTAAGGGTGCATGACCAGCGGCGTCTGGGAGAGGCGAAGCCCAATGCCTCCCACTCACTCATCTTCAGAAAGAGCCTTATTTTCCAACCAGGGGAAACTGAGTCCCAGAGGACAGGAGCGGCGTGGACAGGAGGACAGGAGCGGAGGGCTGGATCCTTACAAGCAAATGTGGGGACAGAAACAGACCTGGGGCTCTCTGGGGCACACAGCCCAGGAAGGCCTCCAGAGGGGTGGGGCGGGCTTGGGGTCCGGCAGAGGAAAGGCCTGTCCCTCCCCTGCCCCCCACTCAGAGCAGGCCTCGGTCCCCCATCTTGTCTAATCAGTTGGTCACAAGGAGCTTTTGGGGCCCGGGCATCTCTTGTCCTGCACTGATGAAGGAGGCCCTCTACTGGGGACCACCTCCCTGCCCCAAGCCGGCCCTGACCCCCCACCTCCCCAGTGCCCCCAAGCCCCACCGGCTGACCGAAGCTCCATCCTCCCCCAGGGACTACGCTTCCCGCATCCAGCGCCCCTTCTCTGTGAAGTTTGACCCCTACACGCGGGCCATCGACGTGCTGGACAGTCCCCAGGCGGTCCGGCGGTCCCTGGAGAGCCTGCAGGACGAGCTGTACACCCTCACGCGTGCACTGGGCGCCCTCGGCTAGGAGCCCAGGGGAGGTCCTGAGGTCTCCCCGCTCCCGTCCCCGGCCTGCCCCCGGCCGCTGCCCACGGGAGGGGCGGGGTTACTGGATGCCCAAGAGCCCACCAGAGAGCCCCCCTGCTGGAAGGCACCCCGCAGACTCCTACCCACCCCACCCCGCCCCGCCCACGTCGCCCGCTCACAGCCTCAATAAAAGGAAGCAGCCCTTCCAGCGCCTCCCTCCGCGTCTGTGCGCCGGCCTGGGCTCACACCCTGCTCCCAGCCTCGTCCCCAGGTCTCTCTTCCGCCTCCCTCCTCCTTCGAGACCTCACCAGGCTGCCCCAGCCAGAGAGAAGACACCCTGCTCACCCCAGAGGACTAGCCTGCGCCGAGCCCCCAGCAGCTCGGGGACGAAGGGGGCCTCATCCCCGTGGTGTGGCAGTGTGGGGGAAGGGGGCCCAGGGAGCCCCACCTGGGGTTCACAGCTCTGGATTTAGGGGGTGCAATTCCAAGGCAGGGCTACAGGCTGGGCCCTCCCCACAAGCCGGGTGTCCCCACTAGAGGACAGGGGCACAGGGGCCAGCCCGTAGCAGGTGCAGGGATGGGCCCGGAGGCGTCCCACCCGCTGGTTCACAGATGACATCTCTGGGCCTGAGTCCCCAGCAAGGCGGCTGCGGCAGGATTCAGGCTGTGTAAGATGCCCGTTGCCTCACTCGAGGGGTCTGGATGTGGCCCTCCAGCTGCAGCCCCCCACATCCTCCAGGTCTGGCCTAGCCCAGGGGCTCCCTCCTCCCACTTTGCCCCTGTCCTTGGAGAGAGCAGCCTGGGGTTTCCCTCTTCCCTGCTGCGGGGTGGGAAATGCCCGCCTGTCTCCCAGGCCCTGCTCACTCCTGGCAGCCATCCCCGCCCCACCCCACCAGGGCCCTGGCATGAAGCTTTTAGGATGTCAGTCCCGGCAAACTCCTAATCACCCGTCAGGGCCCTCCCAGACAGAGACTTCTCCCCCAGCCCTCCCTGGCGGTCTGTCTGTCCGTCACCTGTGCCTTAAGCACCTCGCCCATGCCCAGGCCTCCAATACCTGCATTTCTTCAGCCCATGAGACACTGGTGGGGCCATGTTTGAGGGCTGTGATCCCCGCTGAGACCTGGGGAAGGGCTGAGGGCTGGCCCTGACACCCCCGGGGCAACAGGAGGAGACAGGACTCAGCTAGTCACAGACACACCCTGGTGGCAAGAAATGGCTAGAGGTGCGGGGGGCGGGGGGGCTCCTGACCTCTCTCCTCGTCCTGTCCAGGGGCCCAAACCATATGACAGCCGAGGAAGTCTCTGGTCTAAAAGGGATAGTGTGGGGAGCTGGACAGGCCCACCAGAAACAGGGGTGGCACGGAGAGGGAGTGTGGGCAGGGCTACGTGCTACCCCCGCGGCAGAGAGGAGGCCTAGCCCGAGTGTCCACACCGCGGCTGGTCCCCACACTCGGCTCAGGGCAGCGTCCTGGGTGCTGAGGGTCTCAGCAAGGCTCCTGTGCTGGGGTGGGGGTGGGACCGTGAGCAGGGACGGGGCAGGGACGGGGCAGGGACGGGGCGCTCCCCCACACCCCCCATGGCCTTGCACCATCTGAGGGGCCCGGGGGGCAGACCAAGGACTGTGAGGGGTCCAGGGGCCAGGCAGGACAAGCCCCTCCTCTTGGCCCCAGCTCCCCTGGACTAATGTGGAAAATGTGGCTCAGGCAAGGCCGCGGGGGGTGGAGACATTTGCGCCAGCTGCGAGTGGCCATCAGGCCCCTCGTTAGGACTCTAATGACCCCGCAGCCCAGAGGAGCTGACGGCCAGGAGTGGCTCCCGCGGACCCAGCACAGGGGAAATGATCCAGAAATCGCCACCTCAGCCCCCCGCCATCTGCCGCCCTGACTGGGGGCCCTAATGGGCCAGGAGCTGGGGTCAGGGACTATAAAGCCAGGAGGGCCCCGTGGCCGCCAACCCCCAGGACCAGCTGCACCCTGACCCGGACAGCCAGCAGGTCTGTTCCTGTGGGCTCCTTGTGTGGGGTGTCTGGGCCCCAGAAGCACGAGAGCTCCTGCCTCAGAGCGTTTGGGGGGTGAGCACAGGGTGGGGGGTCCTGGCTGGCACACATGCCCCTTCCATCCTCAACCGTGTCTATCCCCCAGGTCCCTGTCCCCCGCCATGGCCCTCTGGATGCGTGTCCTGCCCCTGCTGGCCTTGCTGGCCCTCTGGGCGCCAGCCCCGACCGCAGCCTTCGTGAACCAGCACCTGTGTGGGTCCCACCTGGTGGAGGCGCTGTACCTGGTGTGCGGGGAGCGCGGCTTCTTCTACACGCCCAAGGCCCGCAGGGAAGCAGAGGACCTGCAGGGTGAGGCCCGCCCCGGCCCCTGGGGGGTGTCAGGTGGGAGTGTTAAAAAGAACAATGACATCCCCTCTGTTACGTCCTGTTACGTTACCTCCGTCCGGCAAGTCCGTGTGGGGCAGCGAGGACACGTGCGGGCTCTGGCCTTGGCACCGCCCCCGGGGGGGCCTGGGGTCTGGTGGAGGGGGCCTGGGATGGGGACAGGCAGGGGAGCGCGTTCTCTCCCTGACCCGCTGCCTGCCTTGCTCCCGCAGCGAGGGACGCGGAGCTGGGCGGGGCGCCTGGCGCAGGCGGCCTGGCCCTGGGTCTGGAGGGCGCCCTGCAGAAGCGCGGCATCGTGGAACAGTGCTGCACCAGCATCTGCTCCCTCTACCAGCTCGAGAACTACTGCAACTAGGACGCGCCCCAGGCACCGGCGTCCCCGGGACCTTCCGCACCCTGCACCCCAAGCGAGTTAATAAACCCTTGAATGAGCCTGGCTGGCGTTGTCTGTGTGGCGTGGGGATGGAGGCGTCAGCCGGGGGGTACCTTCCAGAGACCCCCATCCTGCTCTCTGCACCAGGCCCTCCAAGCTCAGCCCCTGCTCGCTGGGCGCCCGTGGGTAAGCTCCCCCCAGCCCCGGGTGCTGGGAGGCCCCCACGGCCCCTGGTTGCCCAGGACAGAGCAGAGAAAGGCTCGGGGGGCTCTGGGGGGCCTGGGGGCACTGGCTGGGAGCACATTCTCTTAGCGCCAAAGCCTTGAGTTCTCAGGCCCCCAGAGCGCTTTCCAAGGGAAGAGAAGGAGAACATTACAGCCATTTCTCCCCACTAGCCTGGCGGTGCTCTACTTTGGGACCTGTTTCTGACGGAGGCTGAGGGGAGGACGGGGCCTTGCAGGTAGGGGACAGAGAAGGGCCTAAGAGGCTGCCCGCGGTCGCTCTAGTGCCCGTAGGCCACCCCTGTTCTGGGCAGGCCCAGGGCCGCCCCAGCCCAGCCCAGACCCAGCCGGAGGAACCCACGCGTGTCCTGGAGGAATCAGGAGCCACCAAACGGCAGCTTGGGCTGCAGGATAGACTCGGACCCTGTGGGCACTGGGCAGGGACCTTGGGCTCAGCATTCAAGGGTGTCTCGGCTGTGTCCCCCCAAGGACTGCAGCCCACAGCGCCCGGGTCGGGTGTCCCTGCTGCCCTGCGGCCCTCTCCTCCCGCTCAGCAGCCCAGACATGGTGGTCAGTCCCAGAAGGGCCCTTGGGCCTAAGGACGAGGTCACTTGGCATTCAGGTCTTTAGGGTTCCTCTGGTGTGGGTCCACTGAGCACCCCGCCTAGGCCATCACCTGGTGTGCCAAAGAGCCTGGGGGCTGTCTGGACTGACTGTGGCCTGGGAGGTCAGCAGGTCACCCTGGCTGCACACCAGCCCGGCCAGCTGGCCGCCCAGGCCAAACCAATCTGCACCTCTCCTGAAGGCTCCGCCCGGGCTCGGGGCTCGGGACAGCTGGGCCTGGGACTGGGTGCCCGGGACCCCTGAGTCTGCAGACCACTCAGGGGCGGCCTCGTGGCCAGAAGTAGATCCCCCTCCTGGGAGGGCCTGGCTGTCTTGGCGACCTTACTGCAGCCCTCTGGTTCCCTCCTGGGCCACCCCCTCTCCGTGACATCACCCCCTTCCCTGCGACTTCCCCCCTCCGTGTGGCTGGTCCCCAGCTAGCTCCACCCCTGGAGCTGAGGGCAGGACACGGGACCTGGAAGAGAAGGGAGGAGGCGGCTGGCATCAACAGCAAATCGTCCATGGGCACACCCGGGCGGCCCCATCCTCGGGGGTAGAGACAGGGGCGTCCCGCGGGAGTTGAGGTACGTAAGCGCCCACAGCCGGCCTGGGCGCAGCTGGGATGGGGAAGCAGGCCCCCGGGGTCAGGGTTAGCAGCGGTTAGCCAAGCCCATGTCCTGGCTGGCCAGCTCGTGGGCAAGACCCTGAGAGATGACCCAGGGGCCCCCTCCCCCTCAGGTGCCAGCAACAGGTGCCAGCAAATCCCATGGAGCGGGGAGCAGGAGTGTATGGGCCCTCTCAGCTGGTGGGACCCCCAGTGCAGCTGCTTGTGGGTGCCGCTGGGGGTTCGGGGGTGTTCCGTTGTGGGGGAGGCTCAGGAGAGGGCTCATGTCCACTGGGGGGGTTGTCCACCCAGGAGACCTGGTCATGGTGTGCGGCCACTCTTGGGCCCCCTGCCTGGAGCCTGTCTCCCACTTCCCTCCTGAAACTTACCGCGGCCCTGAGACCCAGACCTTCCTGCCGAGCCTCTCCCACCAGCCCCTCAGCCCTCCATGGCTGAGTTCTTGACAAGGCAGGCGGGGACTCGCCGTACCCCCTCCCACACGTGGATCCCAGAAGCAGGGAGAAGTGGACGTCCACAGTCACCAGGGTCCCCGGGGGCAGAGGTGGGGTCAGACCCAGTCTCCTGCTGGGCACCCCCCGTAGCCCTGAACCCCAGATGCCCCGGTTTCCCAGAGCCCCCAGGTCACCCCATGGAAGCCAGGCCCACAGACCTTGGCTCTGCCACCCACTCCGGGCCCAGGCTCCGCCCCTTCTGGGAATTGGGAGGACAGTCGTCCCATGGCCCCAGACCCTGCCTGCCCTTGGAACCTGGGCTTCCCTCGCCCGCGGGCCTGGCAGGGGCATTACCGTCAGCGGCATTCTGTCCAAATGCCCCTTAGCCACAGACAGCGGGATGTGGAGGAGCAGCCACCTGACCGTGCTGGGTCCCCCAGCCCCTCACCGGAGGGCCGGAGTCTCCCAGGGGATGCTGCCGCCTCACCCCTCCCCACACGCTTGCTCTCCCGTCTGTCCTGTGTTCCACCGTCACGAGTACCAGTGCGGTGGGGAGACCGAGGCTGGAGCCGGGATGTGTGTCCTCGGGTGCCCGCGCACGGAGGACACGCTGCCGGCGGTGCCGTCTCCAGGCTGGCTCCCCAGATTGCACCTGCTCCTGGCACCGACAAACTGGCCCTTCCTCCTGGCCCTGGGGGCAGTATTTGCCCTGTCCTGTCAGTAAATATTTACCGTCCTCACCGTTTTCCAGGCCTGAGCAGACCCTGAGGGGCAAGGGAGGTAGATTCAGGGATGCCGGAGCATTGCCCACTGCCACCCTTGGAGGCCTGGTGCCGGGCGGGGGGCTGGCCCAGGAGAGGGAGCGAGACCAGGAACCAGTGGGCTGAGCTCCCGGAAAGGCCCCCTGGCAGAGCCCCGGCTGAGCCCCGGCCAGGGTCTGCGTCCCACTCAGACACAGACCCCTGTGTCGCCCCCTTAGGGAGCCCGTCGTCAGACCCAGGCGGGGCAGGCCCCCAGCGCAGGTGGCTTCCAGGAGCAGGCACCTGTCCAGGCCAGCGAGGGGGCCGGGGCGGCCATTCACAGACATGACCAGCAGAGGGCACCAAAGCCCCACTTTTGATGCGGTCCCTGGGTGCTGTCCAGGCCAACAGTCGGCTCTGAAGGGGTCCGCGCGCCTCCGAGTTCCTGCCAAGGGGCACTCACCAGGGCTGGGGAACACTGGCTTTAGAGGCCTTGGCGTTTAGGACAGGGACGGTCTCAGCCCCCAGCCCCTGGGGACTGGGCCTCCCCGCGGGAACAGCTGGACAAAAGCACCAGGTCCCCAGCACTCTGGGAGTCTCCAGTGAGACCCTGAGCCCCGGCCCCAGAGTTGTGGGGACCTGGGGCCTTGGGTGGGACGTTCCTGGGGGCGGCTTCCTCCAGCAGCCACTAGCCCACACGGTGGCTGAGCTCGTCGCGGCCCCGTGTACAGTGGGACCCTCTGCTGGGTCTGCGGGGCTCTGAGGAATTGGGGGCTGGGGGCTGCGGGGCCGGTGCTTGCTGTCAGGACAGCCGGCCCCTGGAGCGGGGAGGCTTCGGTGAGGCAGGGACGCTGGGACCCGGGAGGCCTCGGGCAGGGCCCCGCTGGGGCAGGGGTATTTCTTTCCCTTGTCCAGCCCCGTCCCCACGTAGTGCCGAGAGGAGAGAGGTCAGTTCCAGAAAGAACATTTGGGGGTCGGAGGCGGATAGGGGTCTGGAAAGCGCGGAGATAAACAGGGTGGTGGGGGCCGCCCCCCCCCCCCACCGCCCTCCTTCCAGCACTATTGTTTCTGGCCTCGGCACAGGGACAGCGAGGCAGATTCCTTCGAAAGTGGACGCTGATGGGGGGGCCTCCCCATTGTCTCACCGCCGCGTGGTCAGGCCGCACTGGCGCCAAGTCCCGCCAGCGCACCGTCCCCACACACACCCCTGGGGCCCGCAGCTCCCAGGTCCCTGCCAGCCTCATCCCTCCCCCTGTCCATCTGCAGCTGGGGGAAGACAGGTCCCAGTGGGCTCCAGGGCTCCATGGAGGGGTCCCTGAGGCTGACCCTTCTAGGGCAGCAGACTCAGGTCACCCCATAGTTCCTACCCCCACCAAGGCACTGCTGGGCCCACAGCTACGTCGGAGCTGGAATCCGTGAGGCGGGAGGTGGACGTGGGTGCTGTTTCCCGGCTCTCCTCATCCAGAGAGGCTCCCAATGTCTAGACCTGGGAGGCTGAGCCCCGGACCGACATTACAAGGTCACTGGGGGCTGAGCCTGAGCCCCTCAGCCACACTCAGGGTCCCCATCTGTGAACCCATGAGAGCCGGACCACTCCAGCCTAGAGGTCCCCAGCCTGGGGGTCAGAAGCCCCCAAGCCTCTGGGCTGGCCCCGCCCCCTCCAGCCCCGTGTGGACTCGCTGCTGAGCCATCAGAACCTGGGGGGGGAGGGGGCCCATGTTCCCGGCCTCACTCTGACCCCCTTCCTGGCCCATCTGTGTTTTTGGAAAACAGAGCCAGCGTCCAAGCAGCCCTGCCAGCTTGGAGCCTTTCCCGCTGGGACCCTGAGCCCGCTCCTTTGTTCTTCAAAGGCCGTCCTCCCTTCGGAACCTGGCCCAGCTCCAGCCCAGCTCCCGCGGGGCCACCTTGCCTGCCCCCCCAAACACCCCAGGCCCGTTGCTGAGGGACCTTGGAGAGTCTCTTCCCTCCCTAGACCTCCGGTTCTGAACTGCAGCTCAATCCTGCATGGGTGCTCAGTGGGCCACAAGGACGGGGCTGGGAGGAGGTGAATTTGGGAGGCCTGGGATGAAGCTAAGGCTGTGACCTGGGGCTCTGGCCCTCCCTGACTCTCCCTGACCCTCCCTGGCCCTCCCTGACCCTCCCTGATCCTCACTGACCCTCTCTAGCCCTCCCTGACCCTCCCTGACCCTCCCTGACCGTCCCTGACCCCCCCCCCAGCCCTCCCTGGCTCTCCCTGGCCCTCCCTGGCCCTCCCTGACCTTCCCTGACCACCCCCGACGCTCCCTGGCCCTTTCTGATCCTTCTTGACTCTCCCTGACCCTCCCTAACTCTCCCTGACCCTCCCTGACCCCCCATGACCCTCCCTGACCCTCCCTGACACTCCCTGACCTTCCCTAATACCTCGGCCCTTCATGACCTTCCTTCATCCTCTGTAACTCTCTCCACACCTCCCTGACCCTCTGTGAGCCTCCGTAGCCCTCCCTCCCTGGCCATCTATGTCTTCTGTAAACTTCCTTGACCCTCCCTGACCCTCCCCAGCCCTCCCTGGCTCACCCTGACCCTCCCGGGCCCTTCTTGACCTCCACCCCCATGGCCATCCCTGACCCTCTTTAGCCCTCCATGGCCCTCTGTAGCCCTCCTTGACCCTCCGTGGCCCTTCCTGATCCTTTGTAACCCTCCCTGGCCCTCACTGATGTTCCCTGACCCTCCCTCGCCCGCCCTGGCTCACCCTGACCCTCCCTCACCCTCCCTCACCCTCCCTCACTCTCCTTGGCCCACCCTGGCCCTCCGCGGTGCTCTCATAGGTCTGACACGCTCAACCCGTCAAGGAGATCTTTAAGGGGCAGGGATGGGAAAAGGGCAGAAAGGCCGTCTCCAGGCCTAGAGGATGATTGGATCCTTGGTTGCCCATGGAGGTGCTTTCTGGACCCTGACCCAGCTGTGGGGAAAGGAAGTGGCAGAGAGGCTGACTCTGGAAGAAAGAAGAGTTGGCTGAGAAACACCTCAGTTCCAGCCACACACGGTCAGGGTCCGAAGAGAAAGTAGGCTGGGAGGCTTCCTGGAGGAGGTGTCTTTTGCCCCTACACAGGCATCTCAACCTTGAGGACAGACCCATGTCAGGCTGTGGTTGCAGCTGGGACAAACCTAGCCCAGGGATGGCTGTGGGTCGGCTGCAGCCCGTGCTACCCTCCCCGGAGCCGCAGTGGCAGCTGTATTCACACAGATGCCCCCCGCGACCCTCCTCGTGGTTGGACATGGGCTGGTCCTGCCCAAAAAGAAGGGACAGGCTGAGGTCTGAAGGACATGATGGGCAGAGCCCTGTGAGCGCCTCCCCTCCCTCAGGCCTCAGCATATGGGGCCCGCCCGAGTGCCCACCCAGGCCAGTGTCTTGCTGAAGCAGGGGAGCTGGGAGGCCAGGCGGGCCGGGGCGTAAGTCCTCCCTCTGCTCTGGGAAAGCTACTGAAGCTCTCTGGGGCTCAGTTTCTTCATCTCTCGGAGGGACACCAGAGGAGACTGTCTCCGCCTTGGCTGCTGAGAAGGCCCAGCGCGGCATGCCATGTGCCACTGTCACCCCAGGAAGCCCCGTCCGCAGTGGGCCAGGCATGTGGGTGAGGGGTTGCAGAAGGCCAAGGCCAGGCTTCAGGCTCGGTGATCTCTCCTGACTCTGCTGCTTGCTTCCCATGTCCGATAGGCTGCTTCCCTCTCTGGGGCTCGGTGGCGCAGGGACAGCCCCGTGGGTCTGGTAGCCCACCCAGGATTGTGGGCAAGAGGAAACAGATGCAGTCCCCACCCTGTGGCCCATGGGTGTGTTGGGGGGGGGGGCCTTGCCAGGAGAACCCAGCTCCCCAAGGGAGGAGCCTCAGGGCTGGGGTCCTGGAGGCCCCCATGGAAAGGAGGCCAGGAACAGGGCAGAGACCAGGACCAGCCGGGCCCGAGGCTGTGCCACTGGCCACGCAGGCTGCCCTGCACTACGGCCCCAAGAAAAAATGTGCTAGTGCCATCGGCCAGGGGAGCCGGGGTCAGACACACACCTCACATCAGGAGAGTAGAATAATGAGTGTTTGTTACCATTCACTCTGTGCCACACTGATTCCAGGCTTCTGTGTCCTGGCACGAGGGACTCATGAGATCAGGGGAGACAGACGCCCAGGGGCAACCTCCATGGGCAGAACCAGATTGCGAGCCGGGCCAGCCTCCAGGCCTCCTCCTGCCCACCCCTCACATGCCCTCCATCACGCCTGGCTCCCCTGGGCCCTAGTGATGCTGCCTGGAGGCCTTCCAGCCTGCGTGCAGCCCCAGCAGTCTCCCTAGGAGGTCAGAAGACCTGTTGCACAGATGCGGGGAGTCGAGCGCATCTGATGGTGCCCGCCTTCTGAGACAAAGCCTCACTCGTTCAGGACGTTCAGGACGGGGTTCTCTCCAGGCCTGGGCTTGGGAAAGTGACCCTGTTTTTACCCAGGTGTCACTATTACGGATTGAAGGGAAACTAGGCTTTCTGAGGCTGTGGCTGCACATCCTCTAGTGGCCACAAGGTGTCGGGCTCGGGCCAGAGTTGGAAAACCCTGCTCAGCCAGTGGGCTTGGAGAACAAAATTCAGCCCACCCTGGGAAGGGGTGGACCCCTAGTCCAGCCTAGGGAAGGGATCCTAGCATTAACTTTCTTCCCGGAGACTCCCAGTAATAGATCTGATTTTATTCAGATACAAATATAATACAGGCTCCTCTAATTTTCAGAACACACAACAATGTTTCTGGAAGGTGTCCCAGGTTGCTCCTATGGTTTTGGGCATCTGCCATGCCACATCTGCTGATGTCAGGGAGTCCCCCAAGGGGGAATTCCCTTAGACCTCCCTCCACCACCTGTTCTGTAATGCCAGGATGGAGGCAGATAGAAGACTCTGATCTGAGCACACAAAGGTGCAGAGCCCACCTGTACGCTGATGCTGTAGGGGGGCCCCCGTTCTATAGAGACAAGCATCCTTTTGCCCCCTCAGCCCTCTCCCCAGAGTGCAAGTTGTAATAAGACCCCTGGACTCTTCCTCTGTAATTCTAGAAGTGACCACCAGGTGTCAGCATGAGGCCATGCAAGCCACCAAGCAGCAGAAACTCCACACTTGGGACTTCTGCAGGTGCCCCAGAAGTCTCCTGAATAAATGAGGTTCTGGCCAGAACCCCAGGACGGGATGATCTTCTTCCAGGCAGTGGGGCAAAGGGGTTTTAGTTATGAGGTGTCCCTGCAAGGTTGGGGGAGCGGTTTAAATTCCCAGTGAGATTTAGTTCAATCAGGCTCTCCAAATTTGTCCCTTTTGTGTTCCTTCCCACTTCCTGTATCCCTTATTGGCCACGTGCTTTCCCTCCACCATGGAAAAGAAATGGAATGCAGGGGTGTGGGTCCCAGCCCTCACACCCACCTCCCTGACCCAGTGCCTCTAGTCCAGCCTCAGTGATGCCATGGCTTAGCTAGTCTTCCATGGGCCCTCCCCGCCCTGACCTTTATCCTCTGCTCCCCTCCCCTTGCTTAAGCACTCTGGGTTCAAAGATTCTGGTGGATTAAAATCGTCCTGCTTGATTCCCCTTGGGGCCAGGTCTGGGATGGGAATCCAGATTAGGGCAGAACTCGGGTTCAAGACACTGTTTGGGGTCTGGAAGCTTCCATATTTCCAGGAAGTGATCTGGGGGTTTGAAAGTCTACTTCCTTTTCAGCCCCTTATCTGCCCACCTTCTCAGTTTGGTGGGCCTCCAGTGGTAGCCTCATGTCTGGTCTGGGGTCAGCCCTTACACTCTCCCTAGCTCCACCCGTGGCTTGGCAAGTCCCCGCTAAGTCTTCCCATAAGGACCTGGCAGTAGCTCCTTGGAAAATCTGGGTATCTTGCAGCAGACACCAGGGGACAACACAGGATGCAAAGACTTCAAGCCACTGAGCCCACAGCAGAGTAAGAACCAGCATGATCAGGTGACTGCTATACCCCAAGACCTGTGAACTGCTTCACACTGACTCCCTTCTATGTGTCCCAGACCTGGCTCAGGGCCCTTTAGCATTGCTGCACCCCTCCCCATCCAAGAACCCAGGAAGGCGTCCCACCTGACTTCTTCCATAGGGTGGTGTGGTTGCAGAGCATCTGCATCCTTTGGGAGACACCTGCCAGATCTGAGTCCCCCCTCAAGTCTCTCCTCCCACCACAAGTCCTGTCCTCCCTACCGGATGCCCCAACCCTCCAGCTAAGGAAAGGAATTCAGGTGAGAGCTTGAGAGAGAAAAGGACAGTGAGAGTCAAACACTAGCATGTGCCAGTTAGCTGGGTAAACTGGGGTGCAGGGTGCTGGGGGGATGTGGGACTGGTGGCCTGCTCAGAAGTGCACATGTCTTTGCTTCTCAGTGAGTCTTTGCTCTGCTGCCTGCTCTCCCTGCAAGCTTGGAGAAGGGGTTTAAATCCCCGGTGAGATTTAGTCCAGTCAGGCAGCACATCTGCCTGGGGCCTCCCCCGGCTGCTGATGGCTCTGAGGCTGTGCCTTGATTGAAGTTTCATCCAGGCTCAAAGGCTGTGAACCCAACATCCCACCCTCAGTATCTACGAGCAGGACTGGTGCTCAGAGCTGCCACCTGCCACCACACTTGTGGTCGGGGGGCCCTATCGCTTAAGGGGCCCTAAGCGATTGGTGAAGGGAGGAAACTCCTAGATGAGGCCCCTAACCCTGAAGGAAAAAATTACGTGAAGGCGCTGCACTGCAGCTGCCTGGGAAGCACCTAAAAAGAGTTTTTTCTGATTAATCTCGAACCCTGCTTCTTTCTGCATATGGCCCGTCGCCATTTTACCCGTGCCACGCCCGCAGGCATACCAGGGTGTCAAGTGACTGCCAAGTGTCAATCTCAGGAGGCCCCACCCCCTCCCCACCCTTCCACATAGTCCCACCTCCTGGGGGAGTGCTTCCGGTCTGTGTCCCCGCCCACACACTCCTCTCCGTGGGGTCAGGGGGCGGGCCAAGTCCCCACCCCCTCGTGCGCTGTGCCCTGGCGTGAGAAGGTGCCCCAGCCAGCTGCCCATTGGCCCCAGCACCACCGAGTTGGCGCAAGCCTACCCAGTTTGGAGGGGCTTGAGGAAAGCCGTGGAGGGGACGAGGAGGTGAGGGGCAAAACTAATTTCAGTTGGCATTTGAGCAGGTGGTGTGCTCAGCGGAGGAGAGCCTCTCCCGCTTCTAGGGGCTATTATAATGCACACTCTAAAAGTGCCCTTCGTCGTCTCTCCAGCCTCAGCCTCGTCCCCCTCCTCCTCCACGTCAACCCGGCTGGAGGGTCTGGGCGCCGCAGCCAGAGCGCCCCCTACTTTGGCGGCGACTGCTAATACTGGCCTGGCCAGCGGATCACCGGCTGGGCAGCTTCAGCAGAGAGGCCTGGGCACCAGGGACTCCCCGGTCCTCTTTATCCACCGCCCGGGGACTTCGGGGACTACGCAGCGACTAGAGTACAGGTGACTGGACTCCCCTCCCTCTTGCTGCAGCCTCTGTGCGAGAAACACTGCATGCTGTGTTGAGGCGTGCGTGGGCTGGGGGCTTGGGGCAGCTAACAGGATCCCCGCTTCTGCATGACAGATGGAACCTCTGCCGTCAGAGGGAAGGCCCGGGCCAGCTACCTAAGAGTGGCCTCAACTTTGGAGGAGACGGGGAAGATGAGTGGCGAGGGGTCTTCTACAGGGCTGCACAGAGCCACAGAGGCTTTTGTAGGGAAAATGGGTTTTCCTTCACTAATCTGCCAGACTGAGTGGGAGGGGCAGGGGTGGAAGGCAGGGCTGCCCTTCTCGGCAGGAGTGAACAGCTGTTTCTGCAAATGTAAAAGGCAGGGTGTGTGTGTGTGTGTGTGTGTGTGTGTGAGTGTGTGTGAGAAGTTTGCTGTTGCTCTCCCCCCCCCACCCAATCCCAACCAGAGACAAACAGGAGACTGGTGCACAGGGCCCAGGGGCCCGAGATTTTGGAGCAGGCTTTTTTTTTTTTTTATACCATTTTAAAAGTCAAGCTTCCCCATCTCCCCACTCCCTACACCTCCCAACCATAACCAAAGAATCCCACTAAGTAATTGGAAAGGAGAGGGAAGAGGAGGACAATGAAGGGCCATAAGCCTTGGTACCCCCACGGCAGGACTGAAAGGGTAAAGCTCCTCTCTCCCTGAAGGCCTGCCCGGTTCTCCTGAGGCCTCTCCAGCCCCCTCAACTGAGTGCTGGGGCGAGTTTCTGGAAACCCCAGTTTCCCAGGGTTGTGCTTAATTCTGCACATGAAGCTTCTCTCCCCTCCCCCCGGGGGTCCCGGACTTCTCCATACAGCTGCCATGGTGTTTGTGGGACAGGTTCCATTTCCCCAGGGAAGCCCAGTGTCCCACCCCAACGCCTCCAACCACCCAGCTGACTTCTGCATACAGAATTGTGTCCTGTGGTTTGTGCCTGGCCCCCTCCTTGCTTCCATCAAAGGGGGGTATGTTGGAGTGTGGGGGTGTCCTAACGTGTGCTGTGATCCCCCAAGACAGGCCCTTCGTGCGTGGCCCCCACCCCATGCCCAGGCAGGAGTCCACACCAGCAGGGCAGGGGCAACCCACACAACAGAAGGGTCTCCTGCCTCTTCATGGACAGGCCCCTTGGCTGGCTTGGCTGCCGGGAAGCCCAGCTCTAGGCCAACTGTGGGCCCCATTCCCCCTTCCCCGGTCCCTTGAAAAAGGGGAGCTAGGCAGCCAGGGGGACAAGAAGGGGAGCTGCCACCCAAAACCCTGGCAAGGTGACCTGAGGCTTCCCCACTGAACAGCCAGGGGACAGGGAAGAAGGGGCTGGTGCTCTGGCTTGGGGGGTTTGTTTTAAAGGTGCTCATCTCAGGAACACCTGTGTGTGTTTTCCCCAGGGGCCGAAGAGTCACTGCGGAACTCCCAGAGGAAGAAGTGGCCCCCCAGCCCCAAGGCCCCACATCTCATCCGGCAGAGCCCCCTGCCCAGCCTGCCTCCCAGCCGGAGCCGCAGCCCCCGCAGCTGGAGCCGCAGGCGGCCAGAGCCACCAGAGAACCCAGCCCGGAGCTGCGCTGCTGCGGCCTGAGGCCCAGGCAGTCCCAGCGAGCTCAGAACTGAGGCGGGCGGCCAGCCCCAGCCCCGCAAAGGTGAGTGTCTTCGGATTCCCAGCACAGAGCTGAGGTGGCTGCCGGCTTAGCTCTCCAAGTGTCAGCTCCCGGCAGAGGCCTCCTGTCCTTAGGTTCACGGAGCGACACTCCCTCCGCCCCACAAGGCCCAGGGAAGCTGGGTTTTATTCCGAGTCACACCGCGGGCATCTGTGATTCAAGGCTCTGCTTCACTCTGGGTGTCTGTCCCTCGGTCACTCAGGTGTGGGCACAGCTGCTCCTGGTGGTCGGCTCCTCCTGGGGGCAGCCATGGGAGAAGTGGGGGGGTGCGAGGACAAGGTGGGGACGGAATTGGAGGAAGGAGAAGCAAAGCAGGCGGGAGGGGGGAGAACTCATCAGTGGGGGGAAGCAGGAGATCCCAGGCAAGCTGGCTTCAGCGGCGGCGCCCAAGACCCAGGTCCTCCCTGCCCTGGGCTGCCCGGCTGTGGGGTCTCACACTGGTGACTTGACCTCTCTGTCCCCATTTGTCAAAGTGGGTGGCAGTTGCAGACCTCCTGGCTATTCAGTTGGGAAGAGAAAGGGAGGTCGTGCCCTGCGGGGCGGGCGGCAGAAGCACTTGGGAGTGCGGCGGCCACAGGAGCAGGGAGCCCGGCGTCCTGACTCCATTGTGCTCCCGGAGCAGAGCGGCTTCCTGTGTGTGTGTGAGTTGGGGGTGGGGGGGACAACTAGAAAGGCCCTGGGGCCAGAGAGCCTGGGACACTTCTGGAGCAAATTCTCGGTGCTGGTGGTCACGGAGGTTCACGGACAAGGTACTGGGTGGGGGCACAGGCTGAGCTGCCCTGGAGTGGGGTTCTGCTCCAGGGTCCTGGGCAGCTTTGGAAGTGGGGGCGGCATGGGTCTGTGTCCTTGCGCTGGACCCAAAAGTGACTGGGGCCACCCTTCTGAGCCGCCAGGGAGGGACCCAGTAGGTAACCCCCTTCTAGGCTGGTTGGCCCATCAGTGAGAGGCCAAGAAGGTTCTTTTAAAGGTGTCTTTATTTCTGACACTACAGAAAATAGTACAATGGTGCCTTGCCTGGGTCCTTCCCCAGCACGCCTGCCCAGCCCCCTCCCCTGCAGCCCCCACCAGACCCCTACCTACTTTCGGCTTTTGATTTACGGATCAGTGCCTTGTGCTGCCTTGTGCGTGGGTGGCTTGTGCCGTCTCGTTGGGTCCTGGTGGTTGCGGCTGGGTCTCCGGGTCCCTCGCTTCCAGCCGGGGCTGACGCTGAGCCGGACTCCCTCCTGGAGCCCAGTGTTCAGTCTGCACCTCAGGGGCCGGTGACCTGCGGTGGGCTAGGGAGGGGCGCTCAGGGACCCTTGGAGAATGGAGCAGAGTTTGCAAAATGCTGGGCTTGGTCCCAGGGAGCGGGGAGCGGCCAGCCCGGAGCCAGAGCTGTGGGAGGAAACCGTGAAGGAGAAAGGCCGCCTGCTGGGAGCAGGGGAGCGAGGGAGCCGGGAGGCAGGCTGGAGAGCAGCCGCAGGCCTGGGGCGTAGGGGCCAGGCTCTTAGGGTGAGTCCGAATTTGGGGGGGGACGATTATTCTCGGTGGAGCATGGGTTTGCGGGGGAGGCTGGTGGTGCCACCGGGGCTGGAGCAGGTTGGGGGGCGCTGGCGCTCGGGCTAGAAGTTCTGCCAGGCAGGCTCCGGGCAGGAGAGACCCCAGTCCCACAATACTCGGGCAACTGAAGTTCCCTTCCTACTGTGGAGGGCCGGAAGTCGGGGAGAGCCTGACGCTGGTCCTGGCTGGGGGCAGCCAGTGCCTTTTTTGAGCCCTAGGGTGACCCGGATCTGCCCTTGCCAAGCCTGCCCCTTTAGCCACACTTTTGACTAAATAAGGCCAGGGTTCAGCAGACAGCCCCGTGGGGGAGGGGGAGGGAGCACAAGCATGTGCCCCCTCCTCGCCCCAGCCTGGCACCCCAGGGTGGCCTTAGCCTTCTTACCTCCTAGGTCCAGGCAGAGGCTGGAAGGGCTCATCTCCAAGCACCGGCCAGGGGCTTCTCCAAGACAGGCGCCTGTATGGGCGGAAAGCAGGGGAGGGACCCGTTGAGAGACCGCTGGTGCTTTTGTCCCCCCACCAGTGCACCCCTAACCAAGGGGAAAGCCCATGCTTTGAAAAGGGGTTCTTACCTCAGCATCCCCCCTCCCCAGTCCCAGGCTGGGAAGCAGGCCTGGAGGAAAGGTGGGGAGCCCAAAACAGAGCCCCAGGGAGCCCTGTGCTTGTCCAGAAGCAGAGGCCCTCCGGAGGCTTTGGAAGCTGCTCTGGGCTCCCAGAGACCCAGTTCCTCACCCCCAAATTGACAGGTCTCCACGCAGTGGGGAGCGGCTTCAGGGCACTCGGCTTCAGGGCACTCAGGGCTTCTCTGCTGGAGGCCCTGTCCTCACCCCCCCTCCGTCCCCAGGCACACCCGCACAGGCCTGAAAGCCAGGGACACAGGGAGGCTACGAAGCTGGTGGAGAGGGGAGGGGGCGGTGATGGGTGGGGGGAGACAGGCCAGATGTTCTTGGAATGGGACACGGGGTGATTGATGCGGACTGGAATTTGAAGGGGGGACATTCTCCACGTGCCTAGGGCTCTGGGTGGAAAATGGGCTGTTTTTCATGGGGGGGGGGGGGTCTCCCTGTCTTGCCAAAATAGTGTGAAGGGCTGCCTCAGCCCTGACTGGATCCCCACACCTGTCCAATGGCATTAACTCCTGCCTTCCCAGAATGTCAGGCTTTGAGCAATCCCCTTGTAACTGGGGTCCTGCTGTGGGGTGACAGTGGGGACAAGCGATGCCCGCTGTAGTGGCCCGGGGATCCCCACCATTCCTCTGACCCCAGCAATGCCTTCTTCCTGGTAGCTCCGTACCCCTCAGAGGGACCCCCCCCCCAGGGTCGCTGCCCCCCACCTCAAGAGTGCTCCGTTCGGAGGCCGTGGCCGCGTTCCTTTGCTCAGAAGCGCCTTGCGCCTGCGTCGGCTTCATTGCCGGCTTGTGAGCAACTGGGCTTTCGCGGCGGGAGAGTGAGGCTTCGCGTGCACACTCTCTTTGAGAAAACGAAAGGAGACCCCGGGCGCCCCGGCCGCCGCGCAGGGCGGCCCCCAGTCCTCCCCCATGTCTCTCCTCTTCTTCCCCATTCCCTCCCCTCGTTCGTGTTACCCAAGCAAAACCGGTTTCGCTCCTGCGTGGGGGAGCGGTTAAGGCCCGAAGGGCGCTCGCGGAGCGTCTGGGCGCGCGGGGGTGGCCGTCTGGGGTGCTCCCCGGCCCCCAAGCCGAGCCGGGGACGAGCCTGCCTGCGGCGGCCGCCCGGCCGCGGCTTCGCCTAGGCTCGCAGCGCGGGAGCGCGTGGGGCGCGGCGGCGGCGGGGAGCGCGGGGCCGTCCTCGGAGGCGGCCGAGCAGGGAGCCGGGAGCCCCGGGAGCGCCGGGGCGCCGCGCCCAAGTCTCTCCCTCGCGGCTCCACGGGTTCCTCCCTCCCTCCCCACGCCTGCTCGGCCCCAGCTGCCGCCGCACGCGCGCTCACGGCGGCCAGAAGGCCAGAGAAAGAGCGGCGACATTCCTTCCGGGGCGCGCGCCCAGGGAGCCCGGCGCTACCTGCCCGCGCCCCGAGTCCCCCGGGGAGGGCGCCACTGCTCCGCGCGCAAGACCCCAGACGCGGGGGAGCGGGGGAGCGGCGGCGGCGGCGGCGCGTCCCCAGCCCCGGGAGCTCCGCCACTCCCGCGCAGCCCTCCGCCTCCAGGGGTCCCAGCCTGGCGAGCGACCTCCCTGCTCCCACCCAACGCGGGCGGTATTTTTCCGGGGATCCTCCGAATCTAAGGCTTGCTCCCAGGTCCTCCAGACACATCCAGCATTTCCCCAGACCACAAGAATTTTCTTGGACGTCCGTTTCCGGGGACCTCCAGAGACGCAAGCCCCTGCTGGTTTCCCCAGATTCACCTAGTGGCCCGGGTCCCCAGACTCACTGGGCATTTTCTCCCATGTACCCCGGACTTGCACGCCGCCCACCCGGTGTCCTCTACAGCTGCAGCGTTAAGCCCGGGTCCTGTGGTCACGCTGACCGATCTGCCTGGTTCCCCAGAAGGCGGACGGGGTTTTCCTGGCACTTGGGTGCCCTTTGCAAAGCAAGTGGGGCTTTTTCCCTGAGCCTCCATAATTTTGAACAGGAACTGCAGAGTCTCCCACGCAAGACTCCTTGTCCCTGTTCTGCTCCCCGGCTCGGAAGCTCTGTTCTCCTGGCCCACCGCAGTTTAGGACACTGTCTGCCGGGGCTCCACAAATTACCGACACCAGCCCGAGGGGTCCCTAAATTTTACGCAAAGACTCTCAGTTCCCCCAGCACACAAAGCAATTTTCCCAAAACCCTCAGAGTCTGAACGTGGCTTCCTATTCCTTCACTGAAATTGAGGCATTACGCCCAGCGCACACCAGGCCCCTGTCTGAACCCTAAATGGCCTGAGCTCTGGTTTCCTGACTTCCACAAAGTTGAGAGGATGATTTCTGAACCCCAGATTTCATTGAGCAATATTTGTGTGTTGGGGGGGGGCATGAACATTCGGGCGCTCTCCTTAACAGGACTCTCCAAGCTTCCCGCCACCAGTCAGGTCCCAGACGGGTTAGACACTGTCACCGCCGAGCCCCGGAAAGCACACGGGACAATCATTGAGATGGGCATCCTTGTGGCCCCGTGGGTTGGGCAGATTCTCCTGGGTCACACCATGCAGGAAACAAACCCTTGCACAAAGCCTACATATGTCTCCTTACACCAGACTCTGCTGGGTGTCCCCAGTAACCCGATATTCGGAACATGTTCTCTTCACCGTAACATTTTGAGTATTAAAATGTTCCCTGTGTCTCACTGGCTTACTGACAAAAATCCGGATTTTCTGAAATTCAGGCAGTGATCTCAAACCCCAGGATGACACTGGACCCTTTTCCTGATCCCTTCTATTTGAACATGCTGAGCTCTCTCCAGTACACGCGTTGCCCTCCAAGCCCGAAAACACGGTCAGTACTACACTCGGGTCACAGAAAGGCACTGATCTCTTGGACTCCAGACCGTTCTGCACACCCGCAAAGTCACCCAAAATGTAAGCAACATTTCCTGGGTCTCACACACACTACAAGCTCCCTGCAGATCACCAGAGACCCTGATTCTCCAGGCCTCGCGACCTACGAACTCATAATCCTTTTCCCCTAAAACTTAGAGACTGACCCCCAATTTTCCCGAGGACTCTGAACAACTTCCCTGCACCCCCAGATTAAAAAATTAGTTTCCTGGGACCTCCAAATTGAGGCATGTCTCTCAGTCCTCCAAATAAATTGGGACTTCCCCCACTGCCACAAAACAACTTTTTTTGAACATAGATTTTTGGACCCCCTGATTTTGTGACCCTTGCTCCCCAAGTCCTCTTAAATGTAGGTAACTTTGCATACCCCTCCCACATGAAAATGTCCAGGGATCAAAAAATATCCTAGAAACCCTAGGTCTTATGGGCCTGTGCCCTGTAAGCTTCCTGGCTATTACCCTGGGTTCCTGAGGTTTCGACATCTGCCTCCATTGGATGAGTCCCATGGATCCCCAAAACTGGGGACATGTTTTGCTAGGGTTTCCCAAATGCAGACAGTGACCAAGCAGACAGGATATTTTTTCCTGCTCACCAAAAACAAACCAATTGAAACCAGTTAAAATTTAAAGTATAAGCAGACACGGATTTTTCTGCATTTCCCAAATGTGCTGATCACACCCCAGGTTCCCCCCAAGTTTAGACAGTGTTTCTTGAGTTTCGAAAGGACACTGGGAATTGGCCCCAGAGCCACAAGTAAGGAGGTTACTCCCTTGGCCGCGCAGCTTTCAGGTCACTAGTTTTGTATTTCTAAATTGTGGAAGTCAGTTTTTACTTCCCTCCACCACACTGGAATTTCGCCTAGATCCCCAGAATGGGTTCAGTGTTTCTCTTCTCCCGATTTCAGATAATGTGTCTCTGAGTGTCCCCCCTCCACTTTTTTCATGCTGAGAATTTTCCCGAGTCCGCCCAAACCTATCTTCCACAAATTGGTCTGGGGTTCTCCCTCAGCTTGGTGACCAAGAGGCTGGGTCCCCCTTATTTTAGAATTGGATTTCTTGTTCCCTCCCCCACACCCTTTGCACGGAGCAATGTCCCCTGGTCCTCCAAAGTTGGACCCTGGATCCTGAGTCTCAAATATAGTCACTGATTACAGTTCCCAACACCAACAGGGCCTCCCTCGGGTCTCCTGCGTCGGGACACTCGTGCTTTGAGCCGCAAACCAGACAGAGCTCTGACTTGCGTCCCCCCATCTGGGCATTGTTCCCGGCCAGCCGGCAGTTCTCTGCACTTTTTGCAACCCGGCGAGCCGAGGGTACTGATTTCAGCCTCTGTTCCTCTCCTGCGAAGGCCCCCCAAACTCCTCGGGTTTGGGAAATCTCTCTATTTCCCCAGCACACTTGGCCCGGCAACGTGTCCGCCAGGACGTGGGCAGTGCTGCTCCCGCGTCCAGGAAAACGACTGGGCATTGCCCCCAGTTTCCCCCAAATTTGGGCATTGTCCCCGGGTCTTCCAACGGACTGGGCGTTGCCCCCGGACACTGGGGACTGCCCCCGGGGTCCCGCTCACCTCCAGCAGCGTCCACCGCCGCCGCACAGCTCTCGCTCGCTGCCTCGGCTCCTCGCGCGCCCGCGGACGCAGCTTCCCGCCTCCAGCCTCCAGCTTTGCGGTGAGCTCCCCCGCCGCCTCCGCGGCCCCGGCCAGCTTCCTGGTCCGCCCCACCACAGTCCCGCCGGGGCTGGCGCCCGCCTCGGGCAGCCGCCGGGGCCACCAGGACGGGGCGCGGAAGCCTGCTGAGGGCTTGCGGCTCGGCGGCCGCGCTCTCCGGGACCTGGCGCCCCGAAACCTGAGTCGCTTTCGTTTGCTCTTTCAAAGATCACAGTCGTGGGGAAGGCGCCTCGGTGGCCCCAAAGCGGGGAGGGCCGGAGGGACGCCGAGGAGAGGCGCACCCCGTTCGGGCGGCGCAGCGCCTCCAAGTCCGCGGGTCAAGGGACTTGGGGAGGCGCGCGCCGAGCGCGGGCGCAGTGATTGATGGTGGAGAGAGGGGGCGAGCCTGCACGGGCTTCCGCCGGCGGCGGCCCCTTCCCCTCGTAGAGGCGCGGGTGGCCCAGGCGCCGAGGGCCGGGCGGGGCGCCGGGCCTTGTGCGTGGTTTTGACTTGGTAAAAATCACTTCTTACGTCGTCCAAACTCCCCAGGAGATGGTTTCCCCAGACCCCCAAATTATCGTGGTGGCCCCCGGGGCTGAACCCGACTCTACGGAAGTCCAACGCACTGAGGACGGGGGAATCATTATCCGGATATTTTGGGTGGGTCCCAAAGGCAAGCTGCTCACGCGAACCCCGGTGAGTTTGGTCACGCAGGTAGGATTTGAGCGCTGTTTCCCGCCCTGCTCTTCTCTCCCGGGCCAGGCGCAGCCTCGGCAGGCCCCACGGCTGGCCCCCGCTCGGGCCTGGCCAGGCCGGCCCTCCCCGGGAACCGCACCTGGCGGCCACCGCGGCTACACCCGGCTCCCGCGCGGCACCGGGGGGCGCTCGGGCTCCGGCTGCCGCGACTTCAGGCGCCGCGCCTGCTCGGGCAGGTGGCGGCTGCGCGCCCTGCCCGCGCCCGGGAATTCCTCCTTCCCCTACAGCTACCCGCGGGACTCGGGGACCCCAGATCCGGCGCCGAACCACCTGCGCCCTCACTCTCGATCGGGCGCCCCCGCCGCATAGTCCCCGGCGGCGCTAGGGCCCGGGACACCGCCCACCTTTCTCGCTTCGCTCCCCTGGCGCGCGCAAGCCTAGAAACCCCCCGGTTCCCGGGAACCCGAAAGGGGGTCCCAACACTTTAGAACGGAGACTCGGGATTTCTTGCGCGTTCGGCCGCTCCCCGCCCCCAACCCAATCTTGCCGCGAGCACCGCACAGCCCCCCCACCCCCGATGCCCCCGGACCCGGGGCCCCCCAGCCCCTGGCCCCCCTCCCTGCTCGAGCTGCGGGGGCGGTCCGGAGGGCGGGGCCAGCGCCCGGAGGGCGCCCATTGGCGCGGGCGCGGGGCCAGCGGGGCCCGAGCGGGCGCCGCGCCGCGGGGTAGCGCGGCTATAAGAGCCGGGCGTTGGCGCCCGCAGTTCGCCTGCTCTCCGGCGGAGCTGCGTGAGGCCAGGCCGGCCCCCGGCCCCCCCCTTCCGGCCGCCCCCGCCTCCTGGCCCACGCCCGCCCGCGCTCGGCCCGCCAGCGCCTCCACCCGGCCGGCGGTCCCGCGTCGTCGCCGCCCGCCGCCACGCTGCTGACTCCCGCCTTGGGCGCCGTCGGCGGGGCCGCGCTCCGCCGGGCCTGCGGATCCCCGCCGCCTCCTCTTCCATCTACCTCAACGCCCTCCCCGCTTCGCCCGAGGAGGCGGTCCCCCCCGCAGGCAGTCCGGCTCGCAGGCCGCCGGCGTTGTCATCCCCCGCGCTGTCCCCAGCCCTCCCCGGCGCGCGGCCCTCCGCTCCCCTCCTCGCCGCGTCCCGAGCGGCTCGGCGCCGCCACCGCCACCGCCACCCCCCTCCCAGGGCCCGGGCTCGCGACGGCAGAGGGCTCCGTCGGCCCAATCCGAGCTGGGCGCCCGTGGCCCGGGACGCCCTCCACTCCGCCCCCCTCAGCACCTTCCCCGGCCCTCGACGTTGCGCGCTGCCCTCGCTTCTCTGTGCTCCCCCCGTCCCCTCTCCGGCCTCTGGTCCCGGCGCCCGCGCTCTCTTCTCCCGCAGCCTGCCCTTGGCTCCCTCCCGCCCCCCCCAGCTCCTCGCCTCCAGCTCCCTCCCCCTCCACGCCCGCCCTCTCGCCTCGCCGTCCCGAAGTGGATTAATTATACGCTTTCTGTTTCTCTGTGCGCTGTTCTCCCCCGCTGCGAGCCTGCCCGCCTCTCTCTGTCCTCTCTCCCTCTCGCCCTCTCTTTGGCCCCCCCCTTTCACGTTCTCTCTGTGTCTCCCACTATCTCTGCCCCCCTCTATCCTTGATACAACAGCTGACCTCATTTCCCGATACCCTTTCCCCCCCTAAAAGTACAACATCTGGCCCGCCCCAGCCCGCAGACAGCCCGCCCTCCCCAAACAATCAGACGAGTTCCCCCCCCAAAAAAAAAGCCATCCCCCCGTTCTGCCCCGTCGCACATTCGGCCCCCGCGACCCGGCCAGAGCGGCGCTGGCAGAGGAGTGTCCGGCAGGAGGGCCAACGCCCGCTGTTCGGTTTGCGATACGCAGCAGGGAGGTGGGCGGCAGCTGCGCCGGCTTCCAGGTAAGCGGCGTGCGGGGCGGCCGGGTGGGGAGAGGGGCCGGCGCAGGCCCAGGGTGGGGGGCTGTGGGTCCCGCTCCCTGTCGCCCAGCCCGCGCTCTCCCCTGCGCCGCCAAAGTGGAGGGGGGGGGTGGGTAGGGGCTTCGGGAAGTGCAGGGGAGGTGTGAGCTGTCTGCAAAGGCGACTTCCTGGTCGGTTTGTGGGTGCAGGGGGGTGTTGCGGAGAGTCTGCGGTACGTTGCCGTGTGGGGGAGGGCCCTGTCCCCCAGAGTGTGGGGTAATGAGGAGGGGCGTAAGGCTCAGAAACCCACCCTGGTATGTTGACTCCGTGCCAGCAAGACTGAAGGAGGAAAACGGGGTGGGCGGGGCCAGGATGGAAGAGGGGGCGAGCTGGCGAAAGGCTCAGGCGAGGCGCCACATTTGCAGCTGGCCCCCCCCCACCCGCGCTCCCCCTTTCCCTGTCTCCAGCATTTCCACCCGAGAATCTGGGGAGAGGGGCTGGTTGGAAGCTCAGAAGAGCAGGAGTGTGCAGCCCCCAGAGATATGTGCCCCGGCCCAGTGGGCAGATGGAACTTTCCATACAAGGAGGTGTAAAGCAGCCCCCTCCCTAATCTCCCCGCCCCCCCCCCCCCACATTGCCTTGTGCCTAGATGGGCTGGGGGTGCAGGATGAGCCCCCACCCCAGGGCACTTCGCAGAGGGATGGTCCAGGGCTAGCTGTTGGGGGTGCAGGAGAGATGGGACTGGCTGGGAGGACGGAGGGGCGGGAGCAAAGGGGGTGGGGGGAGGGGTCAGCAGGGAGAGGGGTGGGGGGTAGGGTGGAGCCCAGGCGGGGAGGAGCCGGCTCAGACATAAAAGCCGGAGCACTGACCAGCCTGCAAACTGGACATTGGCTTCTCCTGTGAGGCAGCCTTCCAGCTTCCTCCTCCTCCTCCTCCTCCTCCTCCACCAGTCCCAGCAAGCCTCCTGTCCAGCTGCAGGTAACCAGGGCTGTTGAGCCGAGGACCCCTCTGCCCTCCGGCTCCGGCCTGCCCGCCTGCTGATGGCCCCTGGGCCTCAGCCCCTCCACCCCTCCTCCCTGCTTCTACCCTTCTCACCCCTACCGTCCCTCCTCCCGGGCTTGCTTACCTGGCCCATAGCTCTGCCTGCCTCGTGCCTCTCCTGCCTCTCTCCTGCCTCTCTCTCGTGGTGGGGCCTGGGCTCTCCGTGGGTGCTCTGGACCGACCCCGCACTGGAGTGGCCAGGCTTGTGGAAGGACGCAGCTGCCGCTCGGCCGGCGCCCAGTCGCTAGCTGGCCAAATTGTTCTTAGAATTTGGAAGGGGGCAGCAGTGGGGGCAGCCTGGGAGCCTGGCTGGGGCCAGGCCAGGGCAGGGGGAGGTGAGCAGGCTGGCACTCCAGGTCCTAATGGGGATCTGGCCACTGGTCTTCCCGAGTTTCAGCAGGATCGCACTCCCTCCTTATCCCCCTCCTCTCCTGCACGATTTAAGGCATCAGAAGTTCCCTGGGCCTAGCATGCCACAGCCGGGTACGGGCTGGGAAGGGCCATGCTGCCGGGACCCCTGTGCCCACCGGTGTGGAGCCTGGGAAGGGCGCCTGTGGGCAGGCATCAGGTGCTGGTGGGCTCAAAGGCTCTGGGCCGTGACTCTCGCCCCAGAAGGGGTTTGTACCTGGGCCAGTGGAGGGCCGGCTGGGGCCGCCTGCCTGGAGGTGGAGGCGTTTCCACTTTCCGGAGGGAGCAGGGGCCGCTCACTGAGTATCTGAGAGAGCCCGAGGTCCTTCCTGAGCCCCCAACCCTGAAAGGACCTGGTTAACCCTTGCCCGGGGTCCTGCAGCTGCACAGCCCGGGGCAGGGGGTGTGTCCTCCCAGATTGGGCCCCGAGGACCTAGTGTCCAGCCTCCAGGTGGCCTGACCTGTTCCCTCTGGCTCCTAGGGTGGGGTTTGGTACCCCAGTGGGGAGAGGGTCTGGTGATCCCGAGGGACCTCGAGGCCCTGGGTGGTGTGATGCCAGCCCTGCGGCGGGGGCTTTTAGCCTTTGTTTTGGGGTGTCCAGGGCAGCCTGGAGGGGAGACTGAGCCATTCAGGAGAACGAGGCCCCTGGGAATGTGGTTGGCACCCAGGGTAACCAGGGATCCTTGACCTGAGGTTTGCTCAGCCACAGACTGGGAGGGTGGGGGAGGGGGGAGGCGTGGGACTGCACTCCCCACACCCCCGCAGGACCCCCTGCAGCTTGTTGGGGGAGCGGCCCTCTGGGATGCACATGCTCTGTGGGGGGGTGGGGCTGTCTGCCATCTTGGCTGATGCTGGGAGGTCCAAGGAGTGGCCACTGCCCTGTGCTGGCCCCGCCCCCATGACTTCATAGGACAGAAGCCAGGTTCAGTGTCCAGCACTGGCCCCTGCAGCTCCGGGTGTGGCCGAGCCCCTGCCGTGGTGACATGGGGAGGATCACCCCCACGTGAAATTGCTGGCCAGCACTTGGTGCCTATCAGAGATGGGCTTCACACACAGGCACTGGACCTCGGGGCTGCCGCGCACCCCTCCTTGGGCAGGGAGAGCACGTGTGATTTCTGTAATTAAAGCGGTCACGTTGAGGACCTAAACCGAGCTAAAGGGACCTGGGAATCACGAGATGGCTAGGCTGATGTCTCCATCGGGGGGCGGGGGGCAAGGGCAGGCAGGGCGTGTGGGCTCAGGCCTTTTCTCTCCGCCCCCAGATGCCGATGGGGGTCCCGATGGGGAAGTCGATGCTGGTGCTGCTGACCTTCTTGGCCTTGGCCTCGTGCTGCTTTGCTGCTTACCGTCCCAGTGAGACCCTGTGCGGCGGGGAGCTGGTGGACACCCTCCAGTTTGTCTGTGGGGACCGCGGCTTTTACTTCAGTAAGTAGCTCAGCGTGCGGTGGGGCAAGGGGGAGGGCACGCACAGCAGGTGCTCCGTAAATGCTGGAGTCCTCCACAGCATTTCCTAGATGCCCATGGACACCCTCCAGGATGCCTGGCGTGGGGGAGACCAGGCAGAGGGAAGCCACTGCTGAGGGTTGACCCCAGGCTCTCTTGCTCTGAGACTTCATGAGCCCAACTGCGTCCACATTTATTGGGCACCTGCTGTGTGCCTGGGTAGCGCTCACGTCCCCTGATTTTCCCGCAGCATGACTCAAAGTAGAACACTCTCCTCCCAGAAAGGGTGGTGTCTGCGCGGGGGGGGGGGGGGGGGGGGGGGGGGCAGAGCCTGGCAGGGTGGGCTGGATGGGGTGGGGCAGGGGGCAGGCCCCAGCAGAGAGGAGGGCTTTTGGGCAGTGCCATGAGCACTGAAGTCCCCCCTCCCCGACCTTTCCATGGTGCCTGACATTTTGACAGTGGGACTATCTGATTTAAAGTTAGATAAAATGGGTTGGAGACCAGTGAACACAGAAGCGTGTGTGGCATGTCCCACAGGCTGGGGGAGCTCAGCTCCCCCCGGCACAAGGGGGAGGAGAGGAGAGCCTGCCCACACAGTGGCACTGAGGGAGGGGACATGGACCTGAGGTCTGGACCACCATGTGTGGTGCCCACCTGCCGGCCCAAGGGCTCTGGGGCTGCTTCTCCTGCTTCTCTCTTGATTTTCAACGCCTCCCCAACCCCGCAGGCTTTCCCTGACGCCTCTGCTTCTCCTTGCCCGTCTCTCTGTGGGACCCCCGGTTGGAGGTGGCCCCTCCCTCAGGGCTGTGGGTCCTTGCCCTCGCCCCCCAGAAAGCTGGGCCTCCGTTTCTCATCTATAGGATGGGATGGGGGAGCGCTCATGCGGATAATGGGACGACCCTGAAGGTGGGGTGGGGGTGGGGCGTGTGACTGGGGTGAGTTGGTCAGACCCCGCCCTCCTCACGGGGCCTCCCCCCTGGAGTCTCTACTTACCCACAGATGCCAGCCTGGGGATCTCAACGCTTCTCTCTGCAAAGGTCTCCTGCTCTCTCCTTGCCCGCCCTGGCCTCGGCTGTGCCCTTTCTCGCGCCTGCCTTGTTTGGGGGCAGGAGGGTCTGGTGCCCAGGGAGTGGGTCCCCTGCTGGGAGGGTCGGGCCTAGCCCCCCGCCCGTGGGACCTCCTCCCCAGGGCGCCTGCCCTCGGACTCTTCCTCGCAGCCGACCTTGGAGCCTGAGCAGCGGAGGGACGGGGAGGACGGGAGGAAAGGAGGACGTGGTTTCATGTAGGTCCTCACTCCTCCCCTCCCGTCTTCCTCTTCTTCTCCCAAGCCTGCGGCGTCTCGGCGTCTCGAGGGCTGCGGGCCGCCCAGGCTCCTGCTCTGTTGGGGGGTGGCACTTGCGTCCCAGCCTGGCCTCCGAGATGAGACGGGACCCTGTGCCCCCCAGCATGGGGGCTGGACCCCTTGTGGGCGGCCCCCCGAGCCGGGCTCACACCGGCACATTTTCCCCACCTCCCTGGGCAGTGGGACCAGGAGGCTGTGTCCACCTTCCACGCGAGCAGGGAGGCAGCAAGAGGCCAGGGGCTGGTCCTGGAGCACACGCACCCCCACTTCCACTCCTGTCCTTCCTGGGCACCCCGCCTGCCCGCTCTCTCCCCCTTCCTCCACGAGGCTGGCTGCTGCTGCAGGGACCCCTGCCGGCTGGTTCTCCTCTTCTCCTGCCCCCTCTCCGGGGTGGCCACCGGCCAGAGGCCAGCTCCGGGCGTGGGGACCATGTGGGCCGGTGCTCAAGTGCGGCTCTCCTTCCCCCTGTGGGACTTCCAGGCAGGCCGGCAAGCCGCGTGAGCCGCCGCAGCAGCCGTGGCATCGTGGAAGAATGCTGTTTCCGCAGTTGTGACCTGGCCCTTCTGGAGACCTACTGTGCCACCCCCGCCAAGTCCGAGAGGGACGTGTCGACCCCTCCGACCGTGCTTCCGGTAAGAGGGGACCTGGCGTCGGGGTGCAGGGTGTCTCCTCGGCGTTGGGGGACTAGGGCCCGCAGCGCGGCTGGTGGACACCCACCGGAGGGTGAGCGTTGAGCCCCATGGGGCTCCCCACAAGCTGTGCGCCCCCTGACTGGCCCCTTCCTCCTTCAGGACAACTTCCCCAGATACCCCGTGGGCAAGTTCTTCCAATATGACACCTGGAAGCAGTCTGCCCAACGACTGCGCAGGGGCCTGCCTGCCCTCCTGCGCGCCCGCCGGGGTCGCATGCTCGCCAAGGAGCTTGAGGCGTTCAGAGAGGCCAAGCGTCATCGTCCGCTGATCGCCCTGCCCACCCACGACCCTGCAGCCCACGGGGGTGCCTCTCCAGAGGCCTCCGGCAATCAGAAGTGAGCCAAAATGTCGTGTAATTCTGCAAGATGGCACCGTCCACCTGGTGCCCTCCTCCTGGCCAGGGGCCGTTCCACCAGGCCCCGCCTCTGACCCCTCTCGGGATTGCATTCCCTCTGCGGGCTCCCCCAGCCCCGGCCCCCGCGCCCCAACCTCCCCATGTCAGGCTCTTCTCTCCTTGGCCCTCTCCATCGGGCTGAGGAGACTCTAGCAACATCTCTAGAAATGTGCAAACTCATTTGGCTTTAAACATCCCCCCAAATTACCCCCAAATTGTGTAACCGAAAAACCGACACTACGAACCCCTAACTCTCCCTCCCTCATACATACACGTGAGTCCCCTTAAGACGAATTGGCTTTTTAGAAACACCAAAAAAAAATCAAAAAACATAATTTTTTAATTATCTTAAAAAAAAACCCTAAAATTATCAATTGGCTAAAAAAAAAAAAATACTAGAACTGAATTGACTTAGAAGCAATCGTGAAAGAATTAGCACCCCCTTCTCTTCCCAGGGACCTCGAGTCAGATTGGCCGTGACTCAGGCATCCCCTCCAGGAGAAAGGAGGGGACCCCAGACCTGCAGGTGGGCACGTCCGGGTCCGCAGCCGGCTCCCGCCTCCTCAGGCCGAACTCCGGTCGCGCCGTGGGGAGAATTGGGCGTCCACAAACCAGCAAAGCCCAGACTCGTTCCTCGCTCTGCTTCCCATCCCCAAAGTCACCATGGAGCTCGAGGGGGTTCCCGGGGAGACCGAAGGAGGGGAGAACAGAACATGAATGCCAAAATTTGTAAAAATCAACTTTATTGGCACAGATCCCCAGACACCCTAAAATCCATCCTCCAAAATCCACATGCCCTCAAATTCGACATCTCAATTTCCACCCTAAAAAACACCCACACCCGCAGGCACCCCCGCAGACACCCCTACACGCATGCACACACACAACCTCACACACGCTCACACGCTCATGCACAGATGCACACACGCACACCCTCACGCACACACACATGCACGCAGATGGGTGAGCCCGGCACCATGCAGTCTGTGTTCTGTCACAGACCTTTCCCTGACTTGCTCATTGGTGAGGTTTTCATGCCCTGTGCTCCCCTCCTGACTCCTGGGATACGCTCCTTGGGCGGGAGAGGGGTCCATCTTCAGCGCAGGAAGTGGCGTTTCCCACGGTCCCCGCGGGGTGAGCCGGTACCCCCAGGCCCCACCAGCATCTGTGCCCCCACCATCATGCGGAGCGAGGACTGGGTTTGGCCTGACTAGAGGCGGCTGTAGCCGAGCAGAGACCAAGACGTGCCCTACCCCGGAGCCTGACCCCCTAGGTGCGCTCCTTTGAGGAACATCTGGGACCCCCAGCACACCTAGGGACCATCCTTGCCGGCCTTCTGGAGGCTCTCAGAAGTGAGGGCCCCCCAGGAGGTCGGCAACGATGGTGGGGAGTGTGGGAAGTCTGGCGGTTGGAGGGGCGGGTGGGGGGCAGTGGGGGCTGGGTGGGGGGATGCTTGGCAGGAGGAAGCGGTCCCGCGAGGTTTGGAGGACGATAGTCAGGAGTCACAGCGCAGAATTACAGACCCAATGAGGAACCCAAATTTACGCCAATTGATCTATTCCCCCCTTTAATTGGTATCTCCTGGGGCTTTTTCCTTTTTTTTTTTTTGATCCCTCCTTAGCTTTTTACGCGCTCACACACCAAATTAAACGTACTCCCGTCCCACGTAACAGGGGAGCAGAGACAAAGTAGTGCCACACAAGCCGCCACCACCACGGCCGCCGCGGCCAAGCCGCACGTCCTGCTCGCCGCCATTTATTGTCCCGATTTGGTTTTGTTTTTATCTGTCCCTGTCGCTTGGGTTGAGTCGAGAGTGGGGCCTCCGTGGGGCGCTGGCCACTGGGCCCCACGGAGAAGCCCGAGGGAAAGGAGCGGGCCGCTGCCCGGCCTGGCCTTCGGGGACAGTGGCTGGTCCCCGGAGGTCCTGAGGGGCGGAGGAGGGGGTGGGGAGGCGTCTCCTCGGTGTCCGGAAGGTGCTCGGAGGCCATCAGGAAGGGGCCCCCGGCCGGCCCCGGCTGGCTGGGGGGGAAGGGGCCGTAGGTGTGTGAGTTGGGCTCCATCGGGCTGGAGCAGGTGGCCGCCTTCCGTGCACTTGGGGGGCCCTCCCCTCACCCCTCGGTGACAGCTTGCCCGCCTGCTCAGCACCCTGTCTTGTCCCCAGGAGGCTCAGAGCTCTGCAGGGCTTCCGGGGGTCTAGGCAGGGTGAGGTTGGGGAGTCGGGGAGGTCAGGAGGGTGCAGGCCCCGCAGAGCGGGAGAGCTGCGACGGCGGTCTGTCGACGGGGGTTGCTCGGGCCCCGAGGCCCACGGGTCTGGTGGTACCGAACCAGCCACCATCTCGGCGCCTAGGGCTGTGGCAGGGATCCAGGCGGCTGGGAGGTTTACCTCACCCCCACTTTTGCCCCCAGTTCAGCCCCCCTGCACGACAGCCTGACTAGCATTCTAGAGGCCCGAGGCTTCTGGGCCCCAGTAGCGGGGCTGGCATGACCCTGGGGGCGGTACGTGTCAGCCCACCAGTGGCTCAGAGGGGCCTTCGGCAGGCGTCCCGGGAATGGGCCATTTGGAACATTGGACAGAGCTGAAAAGAGCCAAATTGTAATTGGGACGTGGACAGATTGGCCTGAGATCCAAAAAGACTCGGAGGCACCCCAAATTTCCTGCCCATCCTGCCGGACACCCATCCCACCCAGTGTTACCTTCTGCCTCTCGTGGGGTGGGCGCTCCAGGGCCGTCTGCCGACGCTCCCCTGTGTCCCCCAGCAAGCAGCTCCCGCAGGGTCCCCAACCATCCCGACCCGGGCCCCCATCTGACTTCCCGAGCCCCGACTGTGGCCGTCCATTTTCTCTCCCCCCTCAACTGTCTTCAGCGGGACCTCCTCTTGGGTCCCCCCCACCATCGCCTGAAGACCCCCCACGTGCCCTGCACGGAATGTCACCTCACCCACTGTTGTGGTCCATCTGGCAGTGGCCGTGCGGGCCTCCACTCGACCCCTTTAACATGCTGATATTTCTGGCAAAATTCATTGCTTGGGTTTTGTCTTTAACATTTATCGCTCGCAATCCCAATAAAGCATTCAAATTTACCTGGTTCCGAGTCCTCTGCTCTTTCATGCGCCTGTGGGGTCAGGTGGGGGGATGGGGGCACCTGGGGTTTCGGGCTCTGCTGCCTCAGGGGACGCGTAGCCGGGGAGGACAGCCTGAGAGCCTGCACCCTCTCAGCAGTGACTGCGGCCACCTGCTTGGGGCCAGCGGCTCTGGGACAATCTCAGGCACCAAGTCCTCAAACACTGGGGTGCCCTGTGGCAGCAGGGGCCCCCGGGACATGGTTTCCAGGAGAAGTGAAGCGCCTTCACTGCCAATCCCAGGGACAGGGGTGGGTGCTGGGGGCCCACCAGGTTCGGGAAGGTTCTGGAAACTAGCTATGGCTAGAGATGGGGATTCGTGTCACCTGCCTGCCTGGTTGCACACACAGACACGCTCAGCCTCCTCAGATGGAGGCTACAGCAGAAAGCCCCTCCGTTCCTCAGCCCTGCATGCCCCCAGGCTGGCCTCTGTGAGGCTCGAGGCTTGAGATGACTGCTTCCCCGCCCTGCTGCGCAGGCCCCGGGTCTGCAGGGGCACCGTGGTGGGTAGAGGGGTGGTGGGCTGGGCAGCATTCAGTGGCAGGCCCAGCGCTCTCTCTGGGTGGGAGGAAGGCCTCCCACCCTGAACCCCATCGTTCTTTCTATTTCTAGTATTTTCTGTTTCCTGGCCTGGTGCTGGCCACAACAGGCTCGAAGCCAGGCCTCTGAGAGCCTGGGTGGTATCGTCTCAGGTCCTGGCCATGTTGCCCACGCTCGCTGCGCTGAAAACTCCAAGCAGGGTGACTGGGGGGGCTGCCTGGAGGAGGCACGGTCAGCGTCCAAGGGTGAGGGAAAGAGCCAATTGGATAGGGACACCGTGCCCATCGTCGGGCAGACTGAGGCTGATAGCGGTGAGGCTGGGGGCTCCGGGAGGGGGCCCCAGCAGTATGGCACAGCCTGCAATGGATCCCCCTCCACCCAGGTCTCCCCACCCTGGAGACCGGGTCTGGGTGTTTCTCTCCCCAGCCTCGTGCACGCTCTGCCCCCGAAGGTCCACAGAGCCCTGCCTGGCTCTCCTCCTGGGGTCCTTGGGTGCTGGACTCAGGGTCCCCTTTCCTCCCAGCTCTGGGCAAGCCATGCCCTCCCCAGCTGCCCCCACCTGCCATACCCAGCACCGTCCCTCACAGCCTCCTCTCCGCACTGCAGTGCAGCCCACCCACACCCCTGCCTGTGCTGGCTTTCCCCAAGACCCTCCCCTGCCGCCCTGCCTGAGCTCCTGACAGCTCTGCCAGTTAGCGTCTGACCCCGCTGCTCCCCCAGGGTGGGCGCTGCCCTCGCCCCACTCTGCCTGGGCGGCCCAGCTGGGCTTGGTGCCCTTTCTCTGCTCTGTAAACCCCCAGCTCACTCCTGAGGGCTCCTTCCTTCCTTCACCCGTGCAGGCGAGCACCCCCATTTTGAGGGCACCCCAGGCTCAGTGTCATGGAGGGAATGTTGGAGCGCTCTTTGAAACAGACGGGTCTCGAAGAAAATCATTTTGGAGTGCAGGCCTGAAGGCGGTGGGAGGCGTGGGGTTCTCCTGGAGGGAGTGGGGGAGAGGGGCCTCCCTCTGGGGAGAGTCCAGGGCAGGAATGAAGGCAGTATAGACTATTGTCACTCATGCAACAAACATTTACTGATTCCTGCGGGGCTGGGCTGAATGGTGTTCCTCCAAAATACCACAGGTCCAGGTCCGCATCCCAGCCCTGGAGCCCGTGAACGCAGCCTTGTTTGGAAGAAGGTTCTCCGTGGGGGTCAGGGAGGGACAACTCACCCGAATTAGGGTGAGCCTCAGCCCAAACACAGGTGTCCCTGGGACAGGAGGGAAGGGGCGGGCCCGTGGGGGAGGGGTGGAGGAGGCAGGAGGGAGCCCCCCGAGGCTGGCAGGGGGCTCGGCCCTGGGACCCCTGCATTTCAGTCTGGAGAGCTGACTTTGGACTCCGGCCTCCAGAATAGGGAGAGAATGGATTCCATACTTCGAACGGCCCAGTTTGTGGTCACTGAGGAAAATTACGGAGGAGACCCCTGCTCTGCCCTAGATCCTGTTCCTGGCACTGAGGCCGCCATGGAGGTGGCCACTGGGGAGAAAAGCGGGTGCTGCGCTCGTCCCGGAGGACCCTCGGGTCTGCGGTCCCACCAGCCCAGGCTGCACCCAGTTCCTCCCTCCGCCGGCTCTTTCCAGTCTCCGCTGGCGACCACATGGGCCCTGGGTGGTCTTTGAAACCACCAGAGCGGGCCCACCTCTGCCAAGTCCTCCCGGGGACCCGCAGGTCTGGGTGGACTCCCAAGCGTGTTTCTGCCTTGGGACCTTGGCATGGGCTGCCCCTGCCTGTGCCACTTTCCCGACCGTCGGTCTCCTTACTGTGAACTCTGTGGACTTGCACTCCCCTTGGGGAAGCCCGTACCCAGCACCCTCTCACCAGGGCGATCAGGCTTGCGTGTCCCCCCACTATGCGCTTGACGCAGTGGGTGACACTGAAGGCTGACTGTGAGTGGTGGGCAGGAGAGGGGCTGTTTGCTGAGCTGGAGACACAGACTAACTTTCTGGGCGCCTGAACCCACTTGGGTCTCCGCTGGGCATTCTCACAGAGCTGCGAAGTGGCCTCTGCCATGGCCTATCCAGCCCCCTCGCTGTCCTGCAGACCCTCGCCCGCTCCAGGGTCCCCTGCCCTGCCCCCTAACAATTCAGTCCGTGGACAAATCCATAGAGTCTTCCATAGGCTCTGCCAGCCGGAAGGGTGCCACTCTCGCCTTAGGACCCTCCATGGCTCCCATGGCCACAGGGCTGAGTGCAAACCACGGACCAAGCTTTCTCTGGGCCTTCAGCCCCGGCCCTACAGTTCTTCTGTCCTTCGGCGACCCCCACCCCACCCCATTCCACAGCCCCTCCTCCTCCACACGGGCTAGGTGCTCTCGCCTGGGCGGCTGGTGACCCTGGTGAGCACCCCTGCCAGCGCACTCCAACCGCACAGCCCCTCCACCTGCCGCCGCCGGAAGAGCTGGGCAGACACAGGTGCGCCGTCATGGCCGCCCGCGGCTGGGTGCTCCCCCACCCTGTCACAGTGCAGAGCTGGCCAGGAAGGCCCTGGAGAGTGCCGTGAAGGCTCTGGCACACCGCCTTTGGGGGCCTCGCAGCGGGCTGCCAGCCGTCTCCTTCCTAGAGGCTTCCTCGCCTCGGCCCGCCTGCCTGGCTCTGGCCCCTGGGCCTCATCCCCAGCAACCTGCGTCCACCCGCCCGGCTGGCCGCAGCTCCCAGGGGTCCCCGCTCCTCCCTGCCTGGGCCGGGCACTCGGCTGGTGCTCCCTCCCAGGTGTAGCCAGATCACGGGCCCTAGGACAGGCCATCCGGGGGGCGGGTGGGGGGACCCGGCCTCTACCTGCCCAGCCCCTCTGGCCCGGGTGGGCGGTGGCCTTGGGCCTCCTAGCGCAGCCCTCAGCCTCTCTCCCTGCTCCCAGCCCCAGCCAGCCCAGGCCTCAGCCGGCCAGAAACCGAAGAGAAAATGCCTGTTTATGCCAGTTACGCCGAAAGCAAAACAGTTTGTGGTTTGTGACCCAAATTTTTTGCCTTTTTTTTCAGAACATAACAAAGCTGAAGACAACTCCCTCCCCCGGCCCCCCCAGGCAGACAGAAACGATCTGTTTACACTGGCCGCAAACATTCCTGCCCGCCGGCCGGCCCTCTCCCCTAGGCCGTGCCCGCAGCGCTGAGCCCTGGAAGGGGTGCCGGGCCTGGTGAGGGGGGAGACCGGAGGGGCCACAGGCCGGGTCCAGGTGTTGCTGACTGGACCGTCCTGGGGCCAGGAGGATCGGGGTGTCTGTGTGTCTGGTTGGAGGGGCTTCCCCGGCAGCCCTGGGCGGGGAGGAGCCTGGATGCGTCACGTATGTTTCCTCCAATGCTCCCCCCACTGCGCCCACATCTGCCCCCAGCCCCAGGCTCCCACCCCTTCTCACAGACACTGGGTCCCTGGGCCATCACCCCCCTCCCCGCCTTCCTCCCTGCTCTTTCCTGTCCTGATGCCCAAGGCCTGTATCCCCTGGCCCAGCTCGGCAATGGAGCCCAGGAGGAGTGGACGGGTGGGCCCGTCCCCTGCCCCTGGAGCTGGCACCCACAGGCTGGGTAGGTGCGGTGGCAGGTGTAGAGCCCATGATTGCAGCCCAGACAGGAGGAAAGCAAGGTGGGGCTCCTTCTCCCAGGACTCGGTGGGGCCAGGTGCACACTGGGAGCCCAGTGGTGGGGCCAGGCAGGCCTATGAGGTCCCTGGCCAGGAGAAGGGACTAGGCCCTTGTCCCATTCAGACCATCCTCAGGCCTGTCATATTCCTCTGGGGAGCCCTGAGTGCCCTGCAGCCTCACCAGTCCCGTCCTCTTGCCTTCTCCCTGCTCTTTCCCTCACGTCTCCTTTCTGTCTTGGCTCCTTTCTGTGTGCTTGCTCTGGCCAGTGCCCCAGGTTGGGTACTATAGAACCAGAGCCCAAGAAGAGGGAGTCTTGTGGGCAAGGACTCCAATATTATGGGGGCACATCCCCAGACTCACTAGTGGGGATGAAGCAAAGGTGTCCCAGCAGCTCCCACACCTGAGGAAGACAGCCAGACCGCCTCTGGATGGCACGCAGGGGCTAGCCGGATGTGGAGGGCTGGAAGGGCATTATAGGTGGAGGGAACAACAGCACGGCAGCGTTGGCATGACCCGTGTTTCTGCATGAGCAAGGCCCAGATCTGGGGGCATGGAGAAGGACACAAAGGCACATAGCGGCCACGGATCCCCGGGCCCTGAGTGCTGAGCCAAGAAGCTGAACTGACTGTGGGAGAGCTCGGGGCAGCAGGGAAGGGCCTTTGAGGGGAGAGGGAGCCACTCCAATGTGCGTTCCAGAAAGATGGTCCAAGTCTGGGTCAGCTGAAGCCGGAGGGTTAACAGACGTCCCTGCACGTGTGCCCTGGCGTGTGTGTTGGGGGTGCTGCATCTCACCCCTCCCCCAGCCCCCGGGGACAGGTCCCAGCTCCCCAGTGTGGGGGTGGGATGGGCAAAGCAGCCCGTCCTGCTGCGGGTCCTGGACAGAACCCCGCGCTGCTCCTGTGAGGCCGGCAACCCCCACCCCCTTGCCTGGCCAGAGCATCACTTTGGAAGGTCCGGCCTGTACCTCTGCTTCCCTCTCCCCTCCTTGTCATCCCTGGCCTCCCCTCGATCAAGAACAGATGTGCCTCTGGAACAGGAATTCCAGCTATTTGGTTAACCAGTCACTCAAGGGACTTTCTGATAAGGCGATTTGGTTCTCAGCAGAGCCAGGGAGGGGGAGGAGTGAGGACAGGGACTCCCGCCCCCACCTTCCTTGCCCCCGGGGCTCTGAGATGCTCCCAGCCAAGGTCTCCCCGCCCGCTGGCAGCTCTGAGGAAGACGGGTTTTCCAGGCCTCCAGTGGTGCTGAGGTGTCCCGGCAGGTGGGGGGTGGGCCTAGGCTGCCAGCAGTCTCCCACTCCCTGGACCTGAATGTGGCCAAGCTCCACCCGCCACAGCACCAGCACGAGAGCTCGCTGCCTGGCATCCGTCCGTCCGTCCTTCATCATTCACCCAGCCAACGAGGCCGGGGAGCCACAGAGATGAGGAAGACCCCATTGCTGCCATCAGGGCAATCAGACCATCACAGTGAAGAGGGAGGCTGCTGTGTCAGCCTAAAGACACACCATGAGACACAGAGAACACATTTTCCAAATCTTTCCCAACACGGGTGGGGGCACGACCCCATGGGGCTCCTCTCCCCCGGCCCGGTGTCCTCTTCCCTTCCAGGCTGCCCCAACAAACCACAGCTGACTCCCTGCTTAGGCAGGCCCAACGGTGGGCCATCCCTGTTTGAGCCTTGGAGGTGGCAGTCCCGGGAACTAGCCCCTCAGATCTGCCATTTGGGGTCCCTGGTTTCCCAGAACCCAGCACAGCATCTGGTCTCATTCTACTCTATACGCAGCCACAGACGGTTGGGACTGCCCTGACGCTTTCTTTGGTTTTCCAGAACTTAAGCCCTTGGCTCATATCTCCCAGGCATGAACCACAATACCCATCCCAGTACCTGGTACAGAGTAGAGACTCAGGGTAAGCTTCATGAACAGACAGACGGATGGAAGGCGGTTGGGTAGATATACATATGTATATGGGTACTTTCACGTGTGTATGTGTGTACAGACAGGTGGATGTGTGCAGGAGTGGACGGAGGGGTAGGCAGAGGTAGGGATGGACACATGGATGAATGGCTATGTAGACGGGTACATGGCAACTACAGGGAAACAGATACCTACCCGTGTGGTTGCTCGAGATTGTCCTGGCGGAAAATGAGGAAGGAGATCAGAGAGACTGAAATGTATTGAATGTCCATCCTCATACAAATTCTATGTGCTGATTCAGATTATAATACATCCTGCTTTTAGAGAATGGAGCATAACATCAGTTGAAAGATATTTGTGGATTAAATGAAAGATTTATCAATTTGTGGATTAAATTAAAGATTATATTAAAGACTATTGTGGATTAAAAGCCCCAGGTTGTGGACTAAAAATCCTAAAATCCTACCTCAGAAAAAGGCACAGGGCCCAGAGAGTTTTACAGGCAAGGCTTTTTGGTTTTGTTTCTTTCTTTCTTTCTTTTTTTTTTTTAATGCTCAAGACCATTCTTCTGCAAAATGTTTCAAGCATAGAATATGGACACAATTCCGATTCATTTTCTGTGTCCGTGTAACCCTGATCCCAAGGCCTGATCATGATAGCGCAGAACGAGGAGAAACCGCACCAAGTTCACATGTGAAGATGGAAGCACAAATTATAAAGAGAAGAATTAGCAAATTAAACCCAGCCATGTATTGAATTAAAGTAATAATATACCATGACCAAGCAGAGTTTACTTCCAAGAATGCAAGGATGACTCAACATGAAGAAATCTGTTAATATCATTGCGTTTGTAGGCCAAAAGAAGAAAAACCATATGATGATACTGATAGGTGCCAAAAACATGTTTAATAAAGTCTAACATGCACTCCCAGTTATAAAATGTGTTTCACAGGCTCAGAATAAAAAGAAACTTCCTTAACATGAGAGAATATCAATGGCTTGCCCCGCCATCCTCTGTCCGAGCCTGCTTCCTGTCACCCTCCAAGAGGACTCTCTTCATCAACCAGGAGCGTTCCTGCAGTGGTCATCAATAGACACTTTTTTCTTTTTTGGATGTGACCCCTCAGGAGCTTCTGCTGCTGCTGACCCCACCCTCACCCCCATCCTGAAACTCCTCTGGGTTCCAAGCATGGAGAATGTTTCCTGGATGAGGTGTTTCCGAAAAATCAGCATTCCTGCCGACAACAACCTTAAACCCTGGACAACGAATGAACAAACAACTCCCCAAGGGCTCTAGAGAGCTGGCAAAGCAGGGTAGTTACAAAACGGTGCAGACATCTGAAATCCCCAGAGAAACCCTGCTGGAAGGTCACTGGAGACTAAGATGGGAATCCCCAAGAGAAGCAGAGATGGGGGCATCCCAAATTGTATGCATACACTCAGCTCGAGTTGCTGGTGTGGGGCAGACGGAAGGCAGTCTGGAGGGAGATCTGAGCCACCTCTTGGACCATATGGGGCAGAGTCCGCGGTTGGAGCCTGATCGAGCTAACAGCTCAAACAAACACATCGGCACTCTGTAGAGAAATGCTGCACACCCATGGTCCGTGCCATGGAATGTTCGCCGAGTCTGGGGTGCAGCATGAAATTACACAGCATAGGTGAGGGCCAGGAACAGGTGTTCCCCCTCCCCAAGGGAAAAGACGATTAATCGAGGCCGACTCTGAGGGATGGGATGTTGGAGTTATCAGACAGAGTCTTTGAAGGAGAAACGATAGCCCCGGCCACCAATGGAGATAAAGGAAAACATAGTCACAATGAATGAAAAGACAGGATTCTGGCAGACAGATTGCAAATGTTAAAAATGTCCCGATGGACAATTTGAGCTGAAGAGTACAATCTCTGAGACAAACAAAATCTACTGGATGAGGTGAGTGTCAGAACAGGGACGGGACAGTCTGTGAACTCAGAGATCAGTCAAAAGGAGCTACTCGGTGTGAGGAAGAGGGAGAGGCTCAAACGCAGAGTGGAGTCATGGTCACATGGGGGCTGGCGGGGGGATGGTAGTCTCGGAGGGGAGGAGTGGGAGCAGCAAAACACTCAAGAAGTAGGGACTAGAAATCTCCCAAATGGATGAAAAACATAACAGATTCAGGAAGTTCAGTGCAAGCCAAGGAGGCTCAGTCCAGAGCACGACAAGCTGATGAAAACGAACGTTAAAAAGGAAAATCCAAAGAGGAGAAAACAGAACTTCGTGCGGTGGGAACCAAGGTGCCTCACCTGGAGCCGTGGGGGCCGGCAGACAGTGAGACAACGTTCTTTCGAAACATGTTTTCCTTGTGCTCCTGTGGCCACTGGGTCCACGCTCCCTGTCTTCTTGGTGTTGTGCTATCTGTTCTGTTCTGGTTTTCTGACTCCCCTTGGTGGGGTGTTGCCGAGCCTTGTTCCGACCCGGCGTCCCCTCTCCTCCCTTCCCTAGACTTCTCCCCAAGCGGAGGGCCACCATGCCACAGTGCTAGCAATCACACACAGCAACCTGGACAGCCCCAGTCATGGACCTCTGGCTCCCCTCGCCTGCGGTCAGGGGCATGGATTCCACGTCCCCTCCGTTCCAAACCTGAACTGCCTCCAGGGTTCCCTGTCTCAACTAGTGACCCTCCTGGCCATGTAGTTGTCCCAGCCAGAGTCCTGGGGGCTGGAAAGCCCCATCGCTCTTCCCTCACACTCCTGGAGGTCTGTTGTCTGGTCTGTCTTCCTCCCTCCATGGCGGCCTTCAGGCAAGAATTTCTAGGGGCTGGGTGCCGCTCTGGGCTACATGCGTGCCAGCACTCACTCCTTGGACGTGGAACCTGTATCCCCATTTCGCAGATGGCCCACCAAGGAAGAAGGGTGCCCGCAATGGCCATCGGTGGCTCTCAAGTGCCCCTCACCCGGCCTGTTCTGGGCACGGAAGGGCCGCCTGGCAGGCTGCCTGCCCTGGGAGCTCACCGTCTGGAGGGAAAGCCTGACAGCTAACGAGGCGTTTAATGAGCCGATTACATAATGACGGGCTGCAGAGAATAACAGGGCTCATGGCAGTCTGCGTCCACCCTCCCCACGCCCCTGAGGCCCAGAGGCGGGTTCGGTTCTCCTGCTACCCTGGACCAAGACGAGACCTGTTTGTGGGCCCATCTCTTTGGGCAGTCCTAGACTCAGCTCCCAGATATCTCCCCTCGGGCCTCAGGGAGCAGGTGCAACGGGATAGCTCCCCTCTTTTCCTGCGCCGGGCCAGACGGCCTCAGAGACACGCAGCCAGCCAGTTAGCCTCGTGCTGAGCTGAGGCCAAGGAGAGCTCTTTCCAGCTTGGAGCCTTCGGGCATCAGCTCGGCACCCCTATACTGGGGGTCACCCCATGACCCCAGGACAGCCCTGTGGGCCTTTGTGGTGGGGGGATGAGGTCAGCTCTCTGGACCCGACCGGGTCTGGCCTCGCCTCCAGTTCTGAGCGACTTCCTGCCTCAGAGGCAGACGTGAGCCCTTGTGTGCCGAGTGACACTGAGCTTCCTGTTTCCCCATCTCTGGGCGCAGAGGGACCTCTGAGCCCACCGTCCTGCATGCTCCCCACCACCCGGGACCCGGATGGGATCTCCAGCCCCATGGTCAAGGTGAGACCCAGCCCAGAGCACGAGGGCAGGGAAGCTCGAGGTCGCTCCAGGGGCCCTGCTGGGAGACCCGCTGGCCCCTCCTGCCCCCTGGGGAAACTGCCAGCAGCTCAGAGGTGAGTGTGCGTGCAGAGGGAGGGAGGCGCGTGCCCCTGCGTCCAGGCTCCCGTCTCCTCTGTGTCACGGGGCAGGCGGGGCGGAAGGAGTCGTGACAGTGGTGCCCGCCCGGCAGGCCCGCCCGCGCCCGGTGTGGGCCGGGCCAGGCCCCGTCTGTGCTCTCGGCTGAACGGAGGCCCTCCCGCCGCGGCCAGGCCCCGTCCACTTGCATCACTCAGGTCCCGGCCAGCGTGCCCGGGAGATGCCCTGCGGCTCAGTGACGAGGGGCGGGCGCTCTGCGTGTTCCCGTCCGGCAGAGACGGGGCGAGAGTGGGGATGTTGGCCGGCGCCGCTTGCCAGAGCCACTTCCAGGCCCGGCCGGATGCCAGCTCCCCGAAGGAGAAGGGGGCGGCTTCGGGGCGGCTTCGGCAGGCAGCCTTCGATCCCTTTCCCGGCCGGGGGATTCCCAGGAGAGGAAAGCCCTGGGGCTCAGGGCCCTTAATCCTGGCCAGGCCTGCCCACTGTGAGTTCCATGGAAACACTTACACCGGCCTGGGCTTTCAGGGCTGATTCCCAGTGACATTCGAGGAAGTTCGTTAGGGAGTGCTGGGCACAGGCGGGCGGGAGCTTGGGGCAAGGCCCGTCAAGGCACAGAGCCGCACCCCCACCGTGCTCTGCCTGTGACCAGCGGACTGGCGAAGGTTTGGCTCTCAGCGGTTCACCAGGGGGTCAGGAGAATTCCCGGAACCGAAGCAATCCCGCTGTTGCCCCGTCTGAGGTAAAGGGGCTTATGGGGCGGCAACGGGGCCGCGAGACAGACTTTGGGGGGTACTCGCAGCCCTGGCCCCAAAGGGCTGTCCAACACAAGACTGTCCTGGGGGAAAGGGGGCCCAGGGGCCAGTCACACCCTGGGCGGGGGTAGCTGGGAGGATTCAGGGTGCTGAAGGGGCCCTGGGAGGCTAGTTCCTCTAGGTCAGGCTGGTCAGGGAGGGCTCCCTGGAAGAGGAAAGACTTGGAGAAGGAGAAGTGAATTGGGAGGAAGGTGTGGTAGAGAAGAGGGTGGGTCTACGGGGGGCGCGGGGGGCCTGAGGCGGCTCTTCCAGCAGGACTCCTTACACGGGTAGGGGAGCTAGGCTGGGCTCGGGGTGTGGAGGGGCTGGAGCTGCAGAGCTGGGACCCAGCCCAGCAGCCCGGTGCACTTAAGAATGCCCTTGATGAGGGGCGCCCGGGGGCACGGTTGGTTAAGCACCCGACTCTTGATTTTGGCTCAGGTCCTGGTCTCAGGGGTGTGAGGTCCAGCCTCGCGCTGGGCGTGGAGCCCCCTTGAGATCCTCTTTCTCCCTCCGTCCCTCTCCCCTGTACCTGCATGTGTGCGGGCGTGCGCTCTGTCTCTCGGTCTCTAAGAAGAAAGAACTTTCTCAGTGAAGCTGAGGTTTTTGTCTGTTCCAAGAACTCAGGGCCTGGCAGACCTCTTCAGCGTCCCACGTGGGGGGGGGGGTCCCCGCTGGGGAGGAGCGCGGTGTCGGCAGTGGGAGAGGCTCGCAGTGGCCAGTGGCCGCAGCGGAGAGGTACTCGCCTCCCCGTGCTTGGGGAACGAAGTGTCCCCTCCCCTCCAGGAAAAGCAGCCAGGTTGGGGGGGCGGGGGGGGTGCTCTCCAATCTCCTTGGAGCTTCTGAGCAAAAAGCAGAACTTTGGGAAACTGGCGTCTGGGATGAGAAGCCGGATCCGTGGGATCTCACCTATAATAACCCTTGCGTTTTGCAGACTTTCAGATTTGCAGACAAATCGCAAAGGAACGATCGAGCTCCAAAACCCCCTCCCGCGAGCACCTCTGCCCCCCGACGCATTTGCGACCCCTCCCGGGGCCAGTGAGGGTCTCTGCCGTAGATTCCACGACGGGTCCGTTCATGTCCTCTTCCCGCTCTGGTCCCCAGCCCCATACTGCTCTCCTCGCCCTGTCTCCTGGTCTTCTGCACAGGTGGGCTTCCCTGGGACAGGGACCCGAGGGGTCATCATTGTGGCCTCAGGCCCCAGATTGCATCTCGCTTTAAAGAAACCACGACTCGTTGGGTTTTGGTGTGGTATCCGAAGGAAAATCCCCATGCATCCAGAAGGCCGCGGGAACACGCCAACTCCCTCGGCCGTGTCCTCCTACTCTTGGTGCCTGGGGACCGAGGGACGCGTCGCCAATGCCTGCACGGGAACCCTCGTCTCCTGCCTGCCATGGGGCTTTGAGGGGTGTAGAGCCCTGCCTGCCATTCTCTCTGAACTCATTTTGTTTTGAAAACTATAGTTATTTTTTATGAAAAATAATTTATGTTCATACGTAGTATCTGATTATTTTTTTTGCTTTTAATTTATTTAAACCCGTTTTTAATTTCTGAAATGTAAATGTAAAAAAAGTTAATGTCTTCATTTTAACTTGTGTGTGCAAATCCTCGCAGCTGCAAACCCATGTCCCCACGAGCTCTTCAGGCCCTCACTAACATGGAGGGCTGGAACGGGATCCCAGGGCGGGAAGGATGGAGAACGGAGGTCACACAGGCTCGGCGTAGGTGCAGCCAGCGCTGGGTCCAGCCCCCGGCCCGATTCAAAGCCATTCGCCAAGGGTAAAACCAGCTCAGCTTTATGGGAAAATTGCAGGGGACTGTGCGGGGAATTCCCTTATACTCCCCCACCACGCACACACACGTGAGTGCACACGCGCATACCTGCGTTTGCACACGCATGCATGCACACACATTTTCTACTAACGTTAAGCAATATTCCACCGTCCGGAGGTCCCTGTTCATCCATCCACCCACCGAAGGGCGTGTTGGCGGCGTCCCCGAGCCGGCACTCCGGAGCAAAGCCACCAGAAACATCTGTGTACGGGTTTCCACGTGGAGATAGGTCTTCTCCCTAAATTCCTATTTCAAATTACGATGAGTTATCCCAGAATGATTTTTAAGGCAATTCCTCTCTGTCCCTTTGTTGGAAGGGCTTTTTGGGTTGTAGGCTGTTGTTTTAAATTCATAGTGTTCTCTTCTCTGAAGTCTTGATGCTGTTTGTACAAACATTTGGGTCTGTTACAAGACTTCGTTTGCTCCCCGGAGCTACAGCTCCTCTCTGCACGGCTTCATTAGGGTGTCCCTCTGTGCGACACGTTCTCACGGTCGACCGGCCTGGCCGAACCCCTCTGTGCTCCTGTTGGAGGTCACCGCTGTGGGTGATCCCGGACCTGGACTTGTCTCCTGGACCCGGCTGATAGAGACCTTCCTCCCCAGGCATCAGTGGGGAGAAGTCAGGGCTCCCATCCAGGGAGGCTTCGACGTGCCCCACCACCACTCTGACCCTGAGATGCGAGACAGGGGTTGGGCCGCTGCAGGCACCTGCATCGGGCCAGCGGCCGGGAGCTCTGGTGGAGCTGTCGCAGTCCCGAGATCCCGAAGCCCGCTGCCGGTGCAGGGCCTCCTGGAGCCGTGGGCAGGTGCTCTCGCCGCAGAAGAGCCCGATGCCTCACTGGCTCCCTGACATCACCTGGGCCTGGAGGGGGGACCCCAGCTCCCAGGCACCGCAGGCCTTGCCCCCGAGACGGGGGGTCTCGGAGCAGCCTCTTGGGTCTGCTACTTTGCAGCTGGAGTGCAGCATACGTCCGGAAGCACGCCTGCCTCTGTGCCCGTACTCGGCCCGCCCCGAGTGCATCCGTCCTGCGGACCCTGCTCAGCGCCCCACAGAACCGCCCGGGGCCTCCCTTTCTGAGCACCAGCCGTGCACTGAGCACTGAGCGCTGAGCCTAGGGGCTCCAGCCCCACCGTCCAGCGTGCCATCCCCACCACGGGGGACCCCAGCCCATGTCTCCGTGGGGCTTTGAGGGGGGCTGTGGGGGACAGGCCTCTGTGTGTGAACCTTTCCTTGTGCTCTCCCATTGACAGGGAGCTCACTGCTGCCTGCCAGCCCCTGAACCATGCTGTCCTCCTGGGCCCCCACCTGCCCCCTCCTCAAACCAGACAGGGTCCCCCATGAGGGCTGGGCCGAGCCTGCCTGCTCCCAGCTGAGCAACCGAGTACCCTCTGAAGTGCCCCCTTGGCCTGTCGCAACATTCTCCCCTGCAGCGCTCTAGGAAGGGGCCTGACGAGACAGCTCTGACCCTGCCGGGACCCCAGGGCCACGGAGGGCAGAAGTGCATGTCTTCCTGGCCCACAGCTGAATCTGCCCGTGGAGGACAGGCAGGTTGGTGGACTCTCAGGAGCAGTCAGCCTCGTGGACCCCAGCTGGCTCTACCCACCCTGGGTCCCGCTGGGCTTGTGGGGGGCCTGCCCTGGACCTGCCCAGCGTCCCGCCACGCCTTGCCCACCCCTCTCCCGCCCCCACAAGGAACCCTGCTTCAACTCACGGGCTCTTGGGCGGAGCACGGCAGCCCACACGGGGCGACCGAACCCCCAGAGTAGTGAGTGGGCCACGCGCCAGGATCCCGTCTGCCTCGGACACACTCCAGTCTCCTCCGGCCGGGCTCGAGCCCGGGGTCCCGCCTGACAGGCTCCTCAAGGACCCGAGCAGCCCACCCAGCTGAGGACCTGGCTGTCTCTAGGGGCCCAGGCCCTGGGGACCCCAGCCCAGCCCTTGTGCTTGGGGAAAACCAGCTGCTTCCTGTTTGTGTCCGTGATTTGCTTGTTTTCCTGCCCAGCGGTCGAGGGTTGAGGGTCTGAGCGCCCAGCAAGCCTGGCGCTCCCCCTCGTTGTGGGGCCTGCTGTTCCGTGGAGAAACTTAATCACTTTGTTTTCTTGGTTTAGATTTTGCTTTTTAATAAAAAAATGACCCTGCTCAGCGCCGGCCCCGCGGCCCTAAAAGGCGTCACTTTCAAACGTCTCCGCAGGGCCAGCCAGGAGCTCCTGGGGGAGGGCGGTGGGGCCAAGGCAGTCAGTGCTCTGGGGCCTGGCGCTGGCGTCGTCCAGGGAAGCTGGAGGGCAAGGCCGGGGGCAGCTGCCCTCTCTGTCCTCCTGCGTAGCCAGCAGGACCCCAGCCGTAGGTCGGCACTGGGAGCAGCGCCCTCAGATGCCAGGTGGGCCCAGGGAGGGCAAGAGCCTGAGGTCCTTCAGGTGGGGGGAGGTGGGACGGCTTCGGATCCCGAGGACTTCCAGGCCAGCCCCTCGCGCCTTCCCTCCCTCCCTCCGTCCCTTCCTCCCCCCTCTCTCCTTCCCTTCCTCTCCCAGGGGTTGAGTCCAGGAAAGGTAGGGGACAGCCCCTGGCATCCCCCTATGTCCCCTAGCACTCGTCCCTTAGAGGTCTCGGCCTCTGGGCCTGAGGTCCTGTGATCTCCGTTGCGGGTCTCCTCCTGGCTGGGGTGGAGTGGGGCGGCTGCCCAGGGAGCGCCCCGGTGCCTTCCTCAGCCTCCTGCCACTGCCGGACTTGCCCCTCCCTGGGACGGGTGGATCCGCGGGAGCGGAGCGGTGGGACTGGGGGAGGAGGGGGCCTCAGTCGCAGACGCCTGTCCAGGAGGCACTGAAGTCAGGGCCCAGCGGGCGCCCCAGCACCCTCCCAGAGTCCCTGGCGTGTCCTGCTCCCAGCACGCGGGGCCCGGGCTCGCCGCAGGGTCGGGGAGAGGTGAGCCCTTCTCGGGGACAGAGGCAGAGTGGGGGATGTCTGTGGAGGGCGCTCAGGAGGGAACCAGATGATGTGGGTTGGCACCGGGCGGGCTTAGACAAGGGAGCAAGGAAGGAGGGGCAAGGAGTCTCGGAGCCCTGGTCGCACGCCGGACCAGCCGCCCGGGGCTCAGGAGCGGGGCTGGCGGGCTTGGCTGCGGGGCCGACGGCTCATCCCACAGGGTCTCGTCCTGCGTGGACCCGTGCAGACCCCATCCTCTCTCAACGCTGGACACTCAGTCGGGGCGAGAGCCCCAGGACGCACAGCAGCTTGTGGTAGAACCTCGCAGGGAGGTGACACCAAGAGGCCAGAGAGGAGGTAACCAGACCCCGTTGCGGCCAGGCCACTGTTGGCCATTTACCAGAGCCGGGGCAGGGCTGCCCAGGGCTCCTAGGGTCGGGGCCTGTCGGGCAGGAGCCGCTGGGAAGCCCGCGGCACGGCTCGGAGGGAGAAGGGCCCGTGAGTACAGGGGTGGAGACCCTGTTTCCACGGAGGTCTGGGTGCTCCTCATGGAGGCAGACTGTGGAGGGCAAGGGCTGGGTGCAGGCTAAACAGGAGGGTGCTGGAGATGAGGGAAGTGGGAGGTCAGGGTCAAGGCTAGAGCAGGGTATGTCCATGCATCCATCCTCTGTCCTTCTGTGACTCTGTCCATCGTCTCTGCATCCATTCCTCCATCCCCCCATCCATTCATCTACCCAGCATCCCTCCCTCCCTCCCTCTACCCATCATTGACCCAGACATCCCTTCTTCCATCCCTTCCTCCCTCCCCCAGCCACCCCTCCCCCATCCACCCATCATCCCTCCCTCCGTCAACCAACCACCATCCGCCCATCCATCCACCATGGCTTCCTCCCTCCCTCCCTCCCTCCCCCTCCATCCCCCCACTGCCCATCTCTCGTTCTGGAACCAGAACCCCCGTGGACCTCTGGGGAGAGAGTGCAGTGGCAGGGAGCTGGGGCAGTGTGGGGTCTCTGGGCCGTGGTCAGAAGGTGGCAGGAGCAGGGAGGGGGGCCTGGAGGACTGTCTGGAACTGGTCCAGTGAGGGCCCAGGGAGCTCTGAGAAGCGTGTGACCTTTCCTCTGAGGCGGGGGCTGGCAGAGGGTCTGGCCTGGGTGTTGGGCATCTGGATGCGGAGTGAACAGGCTGAGAGCGTCCAGGTCCGAAGCCGGGAGAAGAGGGGTGCCGAGGAGGCAAGCGGTGGCCGAACCGGAAGCTGGGTGACAGCAGCACAGAGAACACCGGCTGAGGGACTGCTGGGGCGCAGGGTGGCTCCCAGTTTGGTCCCAAGCCCCTAGGAGGATGGAGGGGGAGAGGCAGCGGGTACAGCTGGCCCCGCAGGGCACGGGTGGGGCTCAGCACTGACTTGGCCTATCTGCGACCCACGGGGACATCTGCGAAGGGGCTGTGGGTTGACGTGCGGCTGAGGGCCCGGACAGCTGGGAGGGGGTGGGCCTCTGGCCACTGTTGTGGCCGCTCCTGGGCCAGCTGTGGGCACCCCTTCCTCGGGGCAACCTCCTGGTGTTGGTGTTGGAGGGAACTCCCAGGGCCTCCCTGGCCCTGGTGGCCCTGGTGGCCCTGGTGGCCTTGGTTCCCGGCCGCCGCGCCAGCACTGCCCAGAGCAGAGGCAGGCAGGGAGAGGGGGCCGGGAGAGGGGGCAGAAGAGGGGCTTCGTGTACGCAGCCCTTGGCTGGGCCTGGGGAGCGAGTGAGGTTCCAAGGTGTGTTTGGGCCACGGGATAAACCTGCTCAGATGTTTTCTGCATTACGGAGTGTGTGGGGAGGGAGGAAAAATGCTCCACTTTGCAAAACAGGCACTAAATAATTCAGTCATTCGTTTTCATTCCAATATCTGGAAAACAGCTGATTCTGGAAACCGAACACTTCCCTGGGCTCAGAGGAAGAGGTGCACCCCACAGAGCTGGGGTGGGGGCATAAGCCCTGCGCAGGCCTTGTCCCTGCACCCGGGCCCTTTGGGAGAGGGGCTGAGGCCGGGGCTTGGAGGAGAGACCCCGCCCGCGAGCCCGTCCTGCTCACCAAGGCAGCCAGGTTTCTATGGCGCCGCGAACCTGACACGTGGGGTTCTGGAAACTTGGTGGGCTAATCCGGGCCCTAATCCTAGCAACGGGCTGGACTTGCAGCTGCATGGTGGGCGGGATGGCGGGGATGCTGGGCAGGCATGGGGACCCTCCTGCACAGGGCCTCACTGTGACAGTGCCTGGACTCTCGGTGTCCCAGCACCCCGTGGACTGAGGGCTGTCTTGGGCCTCGTTTTGGGTACCCTCTGGGCTGCCCAGTGTCCCCCTGGCTGTCCTGGCCTTGAGGTTGTCAGGATCAGAGGAGATTAGCAGGTACAGGAGGCTGTGGGTGTGTAGGCAGTCAGGTCCCTGCTGGGAGCCAGCAGAAGCCCCGTGGCCACTGTGGCAGGCTCAGGGACCCTGGTGAGCTCACTCTGGGCCTGGGCTCTGGGCCTGCTGGGTCACAGAAGCCCGGACAAAGGACAGCCCTGGAGCCTTGGCCCCCGAGGCCCACCATACGCGTGCATACGTGCACTCGTGTGTGTGAGCGTGTTCACGTGAGCGCGTGTGCATGAGCACGGGAGGGGCCATCTGCCTCTGAACGCCCCGGTGTCTACCAGCGGCACCTGCATGGGGCAGTGTGTATTGGAAGCATACCTCCGCTGTGACCCCTGGTCCCACGGACCTGCTCTGGGCCTGGTGGACAGCAAAGGGGCTGCGGCCTTTGCGCTCCACACTGCAGACCCCTGGAGCCCACCGCCCCTTCAGCCTCGCCAGGTTGGGATTCCCTGGGGCAGGGCTGTCTCCCGGGCACTCGGGCCCAAGAGATGGTTGGCAGGCTAATTCCACCCAAGGAGCCATGCATGAGGCCCTGACTCGGTTTCCCTTCCCCACCCTCCATGCTTCCCTGGCGTCTGGGTAGGGCTGGCCTGAGCCCACTCTGCCCGACCAGCCAGCCTCCTCTTCTGCCGGCTGCTGGTCTGCAGGAGGACACCAGCCCAGACTGGCTGTGGGGGGAGCCAGGAGGGGCTGGCCGCAGGAAGAGGTTGAAGGAGAGAAAGGGGGTGTTGGGCCTTCCAATTAGTGACGTTTAGAAGGACTCAACTCAAGAACAAAGTCGGGTCCCGGGAGATGTTTCAGGGAACTGACACCTGGCCCTCTCGTCCCTTCTGGGGGACAGCTGGGGCCAGGCTGGAGCCCGGGCCCAGGACAGCATCTTCCCAAGCCTTGCAGGGCCCTGGTCTTTCCTGGCCTCCTGCCCCCCAGCCTGGCTCCCCGGCACCCAGCTCAAGGGCCCTGCTCCCCGTCAGAGGTGGAGGCTGCTTGCGTGGAACAGGGCGGAGGAGGGCAAGGACCAGAAGGGCCCATTGTTCAGAAAAGGAGGAACTGACTTCAGCCCCTGGCAGGGCCCCCTCCACCCCCTGGCTTCCTGCTCTCTGGGCGGCCAGAGGGGAGTAGGTCCACCTTATTTGGGGATTGAGATGCCGCCCTGTGTGTGTGGCCCTGGGAGTTCCAGCACAAGACCACAGACTCGCAGCGAGGAGGGGACCTCCATGGGCGCTTCCTGTGACTCAGAGCTACAGCCCGTGGGCAAAGAAAGGACCGTTTGGGATCCGTCCATCCTCCCAGGCACCCCCTGACCCCTCATTCACCCACCTCCCCACTCAGATGTCCACACCTGCCCTCATGTCTGTCGTCAGCCATCCAGCCATCTATCCCTCTCTCTAGTCACCTATCCATCCATCCACCCCATCCTCTACAGTACCCTCATCTGTCCGCCGAACATCCATCTGTCCGTCTATCCATCCACCCATCCTCTACAGTACCCTCATCTGTCCACTGTCCATCCATCTGTCCGTCCATCCACCCATCCCGTCCTCTACAGTACCCTCATCTGTCCGCCGTCCATCCATCTGTCCGTCTATCCATCCACCCATCCTCTACAGTATCCTCATCTGTCCACTGTCCATCCATCTCTCCGTCCATCCATCCACCCATCCTCTACAGTACCCTCATCTGTCCGCCATCCATCTGTCCGTCCATCCATCCACCCATCCTCTACAGTACCCTCATCTGTCAACCATCCATCTGTCTGTCCGTCCATCCATCCACCCCAGCCGCTCAGTACCATCATGTGTCTGCCATCCATCCATCTGTCTATCCATCCACCCCATCCTCTACAGTACCCTCATCTGTCTGCCATCCATCCATCTGTCTGTCCATCCATCCACCCCATTCTCTACAGTAGCGTCATCTGTCCACCATCCATCTGTCTGTCCATTCATCCATCTACTCACCCATCTACCCAACCCTTCAGCCAACATCCATCCATGCATCTATTCAATCCCTTCCTCCATCCACCCATCACAATTTGGTAACATCTTAGTTTGATAGTTGGAAGTTCATTGCCCCCCCACCCCAAAAAATCCTTCTTGAATAAACTCCTTTAGCCAAAGAAAAAGTGCAGCTCTATTTTCATGGCTTATAGATTTTGACTCATCATGTCTGAGACCAGGGCCAGGACATGGGACCATCCCATCAAGACCTTCCATTTTCCATGTTGCAGATGACAGAAAGCGCACATGGGACACCAAGGAGGCTGGGGTCCCAGTGGAAAAGGGCCTCTCCTGGCTCCACGTGACCTCAGAAAAGCACCTCACTCTTCTGGTCTCACCATGCTCCTCTGTACAACAGGTTGTGGACACTGTGGTGGCGGTCAGTGGGGAGCAGGAATCTGCTAGCCTCAGCATTTTCAAAATATCCTGAGTGCAAGCTGTGATGCCAACTTCATGGCTGCCCATGCACATGGCTGCCCACGGATGTGGCTGACCAGGGACCCCGTTTCCTGGAAAGGAATCCTGCAGGCTCGGGCTCTTGTGGCCAGGGCTCCGGCCCCTGGAACTCTCAGGACAGCCTTGAAGGGAGAAGCCTTGGGTGACAGCTAGGTGGCCCCAAGTCCCAGCACGAGCTTAACACTCAGGAATCTGGGTTTGGGCTATAAATTCTACGGTCGTGGTACTGAGAGCTGATCCCATTTGAATAGCGTTTTGGAGGATGAATAGGAGTTGGCCACACGGCGGCAGGAAGGACACTCCACGCAAAGGGAACAGAAAGGCAGCAGCGCTTGGGGTCCGCGAAATTGATGCGGGGAGAGCACGTGTGCAGATTGCGTCCTGGCTTGGAGCAGTTGTAACGGTAACTGGAGGGGTGGGGCGGGGAGGGGAGCCCAGGGCTCTTCCGGGCGAGGCTGCAGGATTGAATGGGGCCCGGAGCCCACGGGGCTGAGGGGCCGGACAGGGTTCCCGGAGGAGGGCTGTGAGCGCTGGCTGTGCGGGGGTGGGCAGGGAGGGGAGTGAGTCCTGGCCCACGGCAGCTGGCGGCGCGGAGGGGGGGAGGCTTCCGTGTGGGAAGCTGGTGAGTCCAGGAGGCACGCCCTGAGCACCACGCATCTCCTGCCCGGTGCCTGCAGAGGCTCTCTTGGGGTGTGCAGTGTCTAGAAGCCTCCGGATCCTTCCCCTAAATCAGGGGTCGGGGGGGCTTCTGCTCTTAGTTTGGCCTGAGACCTTTCTTCCTGCTGGAGACAGAGCTCTGGGAGCCCCCGGTCACCAGCTTCCATTGCCTGTGCCCTCCACTCTCCACTCGGTGGCCACAGGCATCCAGGAGGACAGCTGACCTGCAGCCCAAGGCCAGCTGCCCCCAAAACCAGACTCCGGGGGCTCGGCAGAACACGTGGGGCCGGCAGCTATCCCCAAGGCCATGACGTGGCCCGTAGGCCCAGGAGGCATGCTGCTGGGAGCCGGTGGTGCCACGTGACTCCCGTTCTGCAGGCTGGGGGGGCTGCTGGGCAGTGAGCCTGGTGGCCCCTCCCTCCCAGCACTGGGCGGGCTTCCTGTCTGGCCCCGGGGAAGTGACCTCCCGCCACCCCCAGAAGACAGTGATGTCAGCGTCTGAGGTGACAAGGCACGGGGCTGGCACCTGCCCTACAAACTGGCCCCCTAATCTGTCCAGGAATAGAGGCCACCTGGGCTTGGGGCAGGCCGCCGTCGGAGCCGGCTTCCGGTTGAGGGAATGCAGATGCCCGGGTGGGGCGGGCGCTGCCCCCAGGACTCCCCGCTCCATGCCAGCACACCAGACCCGGAGTCCAGCGCGCAGGTGCCCAACACACGTGCGGATGAAGAATGGAGACTGACAAACTTAATGAGTCCTGATTTAGGGAAAAGCAGGACATTTTAGAGACAGCTATGGGTAAGAGGGGAATCTGGGATCTGGGTCTGTCTTTGGAGGGCAGGCTGGTGACAGCTCAGGGCACCAGGGCCCTGGGAGTGAACTCCCCAAGAGGGAGGGCAGAGCTCTGTCCCACACCTCTGTCCGGCCAGCATTGGGCAGATCTTCTAGGCGTGGCCAATGCCAGGGACTGTCTTGTGGCCCGGACCCTCCTGCCCTGTCCCCCACCACGACCCCATCACCCTGCCCCGTGCTCCTGCACTGGCTGGGAAGGGGGCCAGCGGCAAGCAGGCATCTGCCGGCGCCGTAACTATGCCGACCTCCAGGCGCCAGCCTTGGACAAGACCGGCGTGCCGCTACCAGGCCCGGCGCTCTCTCCAGGTGCTGTGGTGAGGGTTGTGGCCGGCAGGTGAGTGGGGGTGTGCCCAGCCCAGCAGCCTGGCACCGGAGGGCCCTTTGGTGCCCAGAGGCCACACCCCGTGAGGGGCCTTGTACCAGCCGGCAGCAGAGCAGGGATATTGAACGGCGCTCTGCTGTGAAAGCAGTAGGTATAGTAGCCGTTTCTGCAGGCCAAGTTCAGGGAGGACCCCGTCCCGAGGCCCCCAGGCTGGGCAGGTGCAGGGCAGGGCCCCAGGGAATGGGCATGGTGGCCCGTCGGGGAAGGGCAGGTTTTGCTGGGAGGGAGGTGGGTCAGCTCGGCTGCCCCGCGGAGTCGGAGTGTCCAGGGAGAGTGGGGCGGGTCTGGCGTGTCAGGCACCAAACCCAGCAAGGACAGAGGACGGGTGCAGCCGACTGCGGCCAGGGCTGGGGGGCGGAACGGCAGCCACCAGGAGCACATGGGGAGCAGGGAACGGCGTGGGTTACTCTGGGTTCAGGTAAAGCTTTTGGGACCAGGAGAGGGGAGGAGCCGCACCACCAAGGGGGCCCGGATGTCTGGCCATGTCCACACCCCCTGGGGTCCACCTCTGCTCCAGAGGGGAGGACTCTGGCACTACATCACGGACACCAGCTGTCTTGCACTGAGCTTCCCTTGGCTCCTGCCTCAAGGAGGTTCTGTCCAGATAGGAGAAGAGGCAGAGCGGGACGAGGGCCCAGGCCACCAGCCATGCGAGGAGAGAGCAGCTGGGGGCACGGCGGAGGCACCCCTGTCTGTGTGGATGGGGCTCCTTGGGGGGACCTCACTGATACATGGGGTCCTGCCCAGTGTGAATGCTCATGTGTCCCAATGAGGCTGTGGGGGGCACAGAAGTCCTACAGGAGGGGGCCAAGAGGGCGGGCAGGACCCTCCCCAGCTTGGGTGTTTGGTAGGGCACCCAGTTGGTGGGTCTCAGGCCCTTTGCCTTCTGCCCCAGTCTTTGACACTGTGCCCAGAACACCAGGCTGCCTTGGCTAGGGATCCTGAATCCCCTCGCAACCATGTCCCCCAACAAGGGGGAGGGTCTCCTGACCCCCATGTGGTGGTCAGTGTGTCTGCAGGACATGGGGTTTCCCGCTTTGGGCTCCGTGGGAACCTCAGACTGTTGGGGGCCAGGCTACCATGCAGCCTCCCGCCCAGGGCCTGGGGGCCTGCGCACTGAAGGCCAGGAAGGAAGCCACTGCCATCGGGCTCTCCCACAACCATGCTGATCCCAAGGCCAGGGACAGACCCTCTCTGGGCCTTCTGGTAGCACTCATGGGGTTCTGGCTTAAGTCCTAGGATTCGGGAGGGTTGGGGGCGTCCCCCCACCAGACTTCACCAGCTTTGTCTCGGACACTGTCCCTCTGTCAACCCTCAGATCCACCTCCCAGGGACACTCACTGAACTTTAGAGACAAGAGGCTGGTCCCCAACCCTGGGCATCTGCTCCCTGGGCTCTCTTTTGCCCTAACTGTCCACAAGGAGGTTTTCAGATCTGGCCCCGATGTGTCCACCAAACGCCAGGCCCGCCCTCCCTCCGGCCCTGACATCCGACAGATGCATGAGGAACGGCCCCCACAACGCATGGCCGCCAAGGCCAACGGCTCTTCTAAACACTCTTGTCTGATAGTTCATGAATCCCCAACACGGTACTTCCGCCGTGCGGGGCTCCCCCACTTCCCAGAGCGGGAAGCAGCCGCCCAGGGCAGCAGGCGCAGTGGAGCAGGCCTCCCTCCCGATGCCCCCCCAGCCGAGGCTGTGTAGGAGGCTGGGGTGCCTGGGAGAAGGTGGCATTTAAACTGAGACGGGCGGGGGCTGGTGGTGCCGTGCCCGGGGGCATGGGGCAGGGGATCCTAAGGTCGGGGGCTGCGTGTGAACCCAAGGGCAGAGGCAGCCGAGCCCCGAGCATGTGGCTGCGGGGGACCAGGGGGCCCTCGGAAGGTTCTCAGCAGGGCAGGGTGAAGTTCACACTGAGGGGTCTGGGCGGCTGCCAGGTGGGGGCGGATTGGCAGGGTGGGGTGTGTCCAGGGGCGGGTCAGAGCCGCGGGAGAGGGCGGAGCCACCTGAAGTCCGGGTACCTGGGCAGGGGTGAAGGGATGCTCTCGAGCCCTCCCGGAACTCAGCATGGCGGGGGCCAGGCAGCAGGCGGGGCGGGGGCGGGGGCGGGGGAGGGCCGGCCCCGGGGTGGGGGGCGGCAGGTCACTCAGCAGGAAGAAGCGAGCGAGGCCGTGTGCTCTTGCTGAGGAAAGGCCCCTTTGGCGAACCACAAAGACCCGAGGGGATCCACGTGTGGCCCTGGTCAGGGCGTGCAACGTGGGCCAGGCTCACGGGGCAGCCATTCCCCAGGCACACGCCTCCTTTCTTCACTGGTAAAGGGTCTGCTAAGCGTCCAGACGTTTCCTGGGGCTGCCCGGTTCGGCCTGCACTCCCTCTGGGTCCTGGGGCATGTGGTGGCAGAGGACAGGACCACGGCCAAGGTCCGGGGCTTTGGAGTGGTCTCTGGAGGCTGTGGTGGCTTTCTGAGTGGCCTGGGCAGAGGGGGGAGACTCGGGCTCTCCGGAGGGCCGGGCCCAGCGGGCTGAGGGGCTAAGAACAGCAGGAAGCCATGGGGTCAAGGGGAGACAAGGGGTGCCTGGCAGGGCACGTGCCACAGATCCCCGGGCCCTGCTGGGCTGTGGCCTAGAGCCAGTCCCAGCCGCAGCCCCGGACAGCACGCAGAACCCTGGCCGCTGGCATCGGGCTCACAGCTTGCTCCACCTGACGGGGTTCCAGCCGGGAGGCTTCACGCCCATGAGGGCAGAGCCGGCCGTCCCGTGGGTGCTGCCACCACCCGCCGCCCAGTTCTTCAGACCGGCCCGGGCCCTCTGACAGCTGAGTCCACCCCGAGGGCTGGTTCCTCCTCAGCCTCAGATGCAAACCAGCCCCACTTTCCTGAAGCCGCAGCCCTGGGGCAGCGCAGGCATCGTGGGGGCGCGGGAGCCCAGTGGGCCAGGTCGCTGGTGCAGGGAGGAGGTAGAAGGGTGAAGGCACAGCCGCTGAGGGCCTGCCGGTCGCTTCCGCCTCGGTGCTGAGGTGAGTCGGAACCTGAGAGAGGCAGGCAGCCCACCGCTGGCTGGGGGAAGCCACCCCTGGCCGGTGTCACGCCTAAGCATAGTCCCATACCAGCCTGGCAAGACAGAGAACTTGCGGAGGGGGCCGTGGGTCTCTTGCGGAAGCAGATGCCCCCTTGTACCCTGGAGAGGCGTGAGTTCCCCTCCTGTGCCCCTGAGCCTTTGGGGCCTGGACCAGACCCCTGTCTTTTTCTGCCCGGCCCTGCACCTGGGGCGTGTGGGTCTATCCCCCACGGCTGGCTGGGCGGGATTGCGCTGGGCAGGACAGAGGCTAGCGGACGGCCTTCCCTGTCCACATTCTGCCAGAGGCATCGTCCCCGTCCCTGTCTGGCTGTGAATGCAGCAGGGGCCCCTCCCACCAGCTCCATCCTGGTCCCTCCCGCCAGCCTGCACACCACCTGGGGCTGCAGTGGGTGACCCTTCCCCACGCGCGAACACAGGGCTAGAGCCGTGTGCCTCCCCCAGCTGCTGTATGTGCACCCATGCAGAGACCGCAGTCTCCGACGCCTGCAGCGTGGGGAGGACACCCCCCAGTGTCCACGGCCCGCCAGGTGGACAGTGTGATTTGTCCTGCCCTGGGGCTGGCTGCTCTGGGGAGAAGCGGCCTTGGCCGGGAGCTGTGACACGCACGGCCTCAGGGATCTCAGAGGCAGAAGCAGGAGTCCGGGGTGAAGGGCTCTTAGGGCCAGCTGCCGGCTCAGGGGGCCCGGGGGCCAGGATGAAGTACGGTGGGATTGCGTTCAGCTCCGTGCTTTAGGAAGCTGGTGCTGCTGGACATGGGGGGGGTGATCTTGGACCAGGGCTCCTGGACCAGGGGTGGGGTCGGGGCCGTGGCTGGAACTGGGACTGGCAGGGGGCTGAGTGTCTCCAGCTGCACACCTTCTGGAGCTAACTGTCCCTCTGTGCCTCAGTGGCCCTGTCTCCCCGGTGGGCATCTCCCCATTCGTCCTTTACAGGGTTGCTCTGAGTACGTGAACATGGACCCCACAGGTCCTGGGAAAGCTGGCCGAGGAGGCAGCAGGGGGCTGGACTGGGAGTCGGCACTCGGGTCTGTATGGTCAGGACAGTGCATCGGGGTGGGCGGTGGCCACGGAGGGTCCCAGTGCCAGGACGGCAGGAGAGAAGGCAAGGGCCGAGGTCTTGGTCTGAGTCCTCCCGGCAGCACTGGCAGGTGGCGTGAGATTATCCCATTTTACAGATCAGCAGCTGGCACTGGGGACCTTGCCAGGGCAGAGGCTGGAGCGCTCTGACTCCCAGCAGGTAGCCAGCTCTGGTGGCAAAAGGGAGGCGCGGGCTGCCCTTGGCGCGTTCCCCTTCATCTGCCGCCCTCTGGCTCCCTCGAGCCTCCGCATCAGCACCTGTGCCCCAACTCCTGGGCCAGAGCCCACCTGGGCTGGCCTGCGCAGCAGTGGGGGGCACTGTGGACGCCCGGTGCCACTCACCGGCTCCTCCGTGCCCAGGCGGCCCCCTCCCCCGGGCTCCGTGCAGGCACATTCCTGAGCCCGCGGGTCAGCGGCGCCCCTCAGCGGGGCATTAACAAAGACATGGTCTGGGGTTGTGTAACGGTGACAGCTCCACGGGCAGTGCTGGGGATGGTGGGGTGGGACCAGGCCCTGCTCTTGGCCCCGCGCCTGACCCCCAGCTCGTGGGCTGTGGCCGTCCCGCCTGCGCTGGCTGTGCAGAGGCTGAGCGGGCCTGGACTCAATTTGTCCCAAGTGAGTGTGTGTGTTTATTCTTGGTCACCGAAGCCCGTGCTGGTGAATTAACTTCCTGATGTAGTAAACATTTCAGAAGGCCGGGCTCCTCTCCTTCCTGCCTCTGTGCCAACAGCGTTCCCCAGGCCCGGCCTGTCTGGTGCCAAGCTGAGCTGCTCAGCATCCAGGAGGTGCCCTGCAGGCTCTGGGGTCCTCTGTCGGTCCCGAACCTCCCGCCTGGCGCCACTGCCCGGTGCCCAGGGTTACAGGGCTCCCAGGGGCAGGAGGGCTCCCGAGATGCCCCTCAGAGCGTGGAGCCATTGGAGCTGGTTCTCAGGCCTGCAGTGCAGTGACGGGGGTGCGGGGGCGGGGTGGGGAGGCCCGACTGAGAACACCAGCCAAGGCTGTGTGTCCTCAGCCAAGGACCCGGACCTCTCTGGGGGATGTCCTGGGCAGTGAGGTGGGCGGGACCAAACTGCTCACTCTGGGCACGACAGTGAGGGCTCCTGAGGGGCAATGGGGCCTTCTCGGTGGTATGGGTTCAGGGCACCGTAGCTGAAAGGAGTACAGCTTGGGGGGGTGCGGGCTGTGGGGGGCATTCTGGGGGGTGCAGACTCAGGGGGTGTGGCCTGGGGGCAAACTAGTTGACTCTAAAGGTGGGTTCTGCGGCCAGTCCTTGGAACCGCTCCCATCCCTATTCACACCGTGAGGTCCTCCCTCAGGGAGGGGTCCCCGCCTTCCCCCAGAGTGGCCCCAGGGCCTCGGCTCTGAGCACCTCTGTGAGACATGTCATGTGGCTGTAGGTGCTGAATTGCAGAGCCGGTCGCCCCGTCCCACTAGATTCTGCAAAGGACCTTAAAAGGTGTGGGGGCAGGTGAAGGGGAGACTGAAGCACAGGACAAGGACAGCTGGCGGGATGGTGATGGGGCTGGGCCTGGCCAACTGTACCCCGCCAGAGCTACTTCTCCTTGGCAGGAAGGACTGGGTGAAGGGTTATCCCGCCACGGTGTGTGTGTGTGTGTGCGCGTGCACACGTGTGTGCTGTGCGCGCGGCATGCACATCTGTGGTCGTGTGTGTACACGTGCACGTGTGGGTGTGAGTGCACGCTCGCATGCGTGTGTCAGTGTGCATGTGTGTGCGTGTGCTCGAGTGGACACACGCTTGTTTGTGTCTGTGCGCACACCCATGTGTGCTGCGCCGGTATAAGTGCATGTGTGTGTGCACATACGTGTGTGTCTCTGTGCTATTTATGCGTGTCCATGTGTGGGTACATGCGTGTAAGTGTGCATTCACATGTGTGTTGGTGACACGTGCGTGTGTGCACATGGACACAGGTGTGCGTGGTGGCACGTGTGCACACGTGTGGATACACGGGCATTTCCCAGCTCTGTGTACGGCACTGTGTGCTTTCTTATACATGTTTGGCATTTTTTTACTGCCAAGTTGGGGGGCAGTGGTTTTGGGGGGGCTGGGCAGTGGGGGAGGGGTTGTTTACGCCAGTCGTCCTCCCCAGCTACACATTCTTGTGGTTGTGTCTTTAGCTTGGTAAAAATTTGGGAAATTTCTAAATAAAACAAAACAAAGGAAAAACATTTTCAAAGGCTCTCAAAATTGGGGCTGCCACTTCCCCTGGTGACTGGCTCCATGGGGCTGGGGCGATGTCCCTGCGTGGGCAGCAGCAGGAGGGAGAACTTTCTAACAATCGACAAGAGTCACGCCGTGAAGGGATGAGCTCCCCATCAGGAGAAAAATACAAGCTGTTCTGAGACCCCAGCCGTCTCTGGCGGGGGTCCAAAATTCAGAATTTGGAGGAGAGGCTCAAAGTGTCCCCATATAGTTGCCGGGCAGGGTGTCCTGGACCCCAGTCCCTCTGAGGCTGGTGGGGACAGCTGGTCCTAGGGCGCCGCAGGGAGGCTGGCGGAGGGCTGGGCAGCTAAGAGGGGAGACCAGGAGGAGGGGAGGAGGGGCTGTTGATGGAGCGAGGCAGGGCGGGTGTGTGCTCACCACGGACAGTGGCCAGGGAGGGTCTTTGTTGACTGGGGAGGGACAAAGGGAGGTGCTGGGCATGGCCCCGTGGACATGGGGTCCACCAACTGCTGGTACCACTTCTGTCGGGTGGGTCCAAGGGCAGCAGCCGGGGGCTGGGCTGTCTTGAACAGGCAGGAGGGACTGCCACCCAGAACCAAGAGAAACAGTGGCTTCAAGGCCTGCCCAGCAGCCGGGGACGGGCTCGGCACACAGGAGGCACCCCCAGCCCTGGGAGCGGGTTGGAAACTACTTGCCGACGCTCAAGTGCTGGAGGGCCAGGGGCAGAAGACGGGGTCTGGGGGCTGCAGAGGAGACTGGAGACAGCGGGAAGGCAGAAGCTAAAGGGACGTGGCTGAGGCCGGCTGAGGTCTGTTGTGGAGCATAAGAATTGTGGGGCTCAGGTGAGGGGCCCCTATGGGACCAGAAATCTTGGGCTGCTGGGGCAAGGGGGCAGTCAGGGAGGAGGTTGGGGGGCACCCAGGGGTGATGGTGCCCACTGAAGAACACTGGGGGCCAAGCCCCTGGGGACCCCCTGCTCAGGGGTATGCACCCGCAGTTCCAGGCAGACTGGCCGGGCAGGGTTAGGGACCATGTCCCTTTAGGGATGTCTGTCCACCCAGGGACCGCAGGGGGCAGGTGGGCCTCCTGGCTGTGTGGCCCACCTGCCCGAAGAGCCGGCATCCAGAGTCTGGCTCCCGCGTGTCCTGAAGGTCTGAGCCTTACCTTCTGCACCTGGGCCTGGCCCTTGGCCAACCCCCAGCCCTGGGTCCGTCCCGCCGTCCCCCTTCCCGGACATTTAGGGAAGTCTGCTGAGGCCATCGGGGGTCTCCAGAGTCTCAGCTTTCCATTTCATGAGCAGACCCCTATTTTGTTTGCCCCTGGAGTTTTTAGCTTGTGGCGGTTCCCTGCGTCGCTCCAGGATCCACGAGCGAGCGCTGGTGAGACCTCCCAGGCAGGAATGGCCTCCCCTCTCTGTGCTAGGGTCTGGGCTGAGGCTGGGATCCAAGGCCAGGTTCCGAGGGGCCACAGGATGGCCCCTCGGCTTCGTGTCCCGGAGCCGCGTGGGCCAGGAGCCACGGGTGTTCCACAGGTCGGCAGCCAGCGGTGTCGGGTGCTCTCGCCGTTCTGGACCTCCGGGGCCGGCTGGGTTTGGTGGCTCCTCCCGCTCTGAGCATACACCCTGCGCATTCCTGTCTCTGCCCTCTGCTGGGGCTGTGCCCCTCTCCCCGCCGCACACCTGCCCTCTGGCCCGCTCCACCCCTCCTCTTTGGGCACCAGCCCATGGGCTCTGGCGATTCCCGTGCTACGGCCCCCCAGGAGCTCCAAGGATTAGGTGTCCGGCTCACCCCGCGGATGGGACCCCAGCAAGTGCTCTCCAGGCAGGCTCTGCCCTCTCCGGGGCTCCCCAGCACCCTAGGTGCTAGCCCAAGGCCCCAGCCTGGTGCCCCAGGCTCTCACGGCCCCCCCCCCCCCGTGCTGTCCCCACACCCCAGACTCCTGCCACTGGGGCTTCTACTTGTCCCAGACCCTCCACCTGGAGTGCCCGGTTCCTCTTTCCTGGGATGTCCCGCACGCCTTCCAAACCCGGCTCAAGTGTGGGCACCGCCCCACCACCCGCGCCGAGCCTATGGCACCTTCCCTGGGATGGCGGCCCCCGGCGGCCTCACCACGAGAGGCTCCTGCCGTGCAGCCGGGAGCTGGGTCCCGGAGGTGGAGCCGTCGTCCGCACAGGTAAGGGCCCCGGGACGGAGCTGGGAACAGGGCCCACGGCAGAGGGGTCCCATGGGACGGCCTGTAGTCAAACGCCCCCCTCTCCCCTGGGCTGGGCGCCAGGCTGGAAGCGGAAGAAGGGTCTCGAGCTGGCACTTGGCCAGGTGGGGGCCACTCCTGGCAGGCCCTCCTGTCCAGCCTCCCAAGTTAGCCTCCTCCCGGGGGGCGCAGGCTGGGAGCCCCTCCTGCCCAATACCCCCGGGGAGACTCAGGGTGCACCTCCCAGCCAGCTCCAGCAGCTACCCCTGCCTCCAGGCCCCCCAGAAAGTTCCGCGGGCTGTGCCACTGTGGCGGCAGGCTCTGGGCCGGCTTGGTGCTGAGGTGTGCACAGAGGATGTCTGAACGCAGGACAGACTCGGCCCAGACCCCTGGGACCTCCGTGCAGGGGATGAGGGCTGGAGCCAGCAGGGTGTCCCTGGGAGGGCCTGGGGACAGAGGAGGTGCATGGCTGACGGAGTACCATGTGAGGGGCCAGGGCTGCTGAAGGGGAGGCACCCTGAGCTGAGTTGGGCTGCTGGAAGGAGACAGTGTTGGAGGCATCTAGGCCATCTCAGCCCACCTCCTCCCCAGGAGCTCCCCAGGCAGGCTGCTGTCTTACAAGACACCCCAGCTTCGCAGGGGCTGGCTCTGGGCTCTGCCCCTCAGCAAGCCCCAGTGTGCTCCCTATCAGGCAGGAGAACCAGGGCTGGGAGGGACCAGCAGGGGCCCTGGAGGTCCTCTCTCCCCACTGTGCCTGCCTGACCTGGTCCTGGCGTCCAGAGAAGTCCCCATGGGCGAGAGCCACCCCCTGGCGACACTGGCCAACTGGTCAGCTGCTCTGCAGGCCCACGGCAGCCGGTCCACCACCCTGAGTCCCAAGGACGAGTGAGTGTGCCGGCAGCCGGGCATGAGAGGTGTAGGCCTGCTGGTTACGGACTTGCCTGGGGGCTGGGCTGGGTCACGAAGCAGACCCATGGTGCCCAGGGTCAGGGGTCTCTGCTCGAGGACCTGAGTTCTGAGAGCCCCATCGCCTTCCTCCTTGGCCAGGAGGGGGCCGTGCTAGCAGGCGGCTCCGGTCCTTGGGGCTCTGGGACTGCCCCAGACTATCCTCCAGCCCCTTCGGCCTCCTCCCTGCAGAGACTCTGTCCCCCCACGGCTGCAGCGGTTCCCCCACTGGGAGTCTGGGGGGCACCTGCCTGAGATCGGCAGTTAGGTCTCCAAGCTCTTTGGGTCCTCTCTGAGGGACCCTGCGGACACCCAGACCTTTGCCTCATCCCCCAGGGCTGAGCAGGTGCCGTGGCAGACTCAAGACCCCTCTGGCTCTGGGGTGGCCAGGCCCCGATGGAGGGGCAGTGGGGTGGGCTCTGTGATTTAGGGCTGGGGCCAGCTGTGTCCTCACAGGGTCCTGGAAGAGCAGCGGTCACTCCAAGCCCAGCCTTCAGAAGCCTGTGTGTCCTCAGAGCCACTGGGGCCCTGAGCTGCCTCTCGGCCCTAGAAAGCCGGACCTGGGGTGTGTGTGTATGAGCTCACACCTGGCATGCTGTGTCTGTGTGCGGATGGAGGAGCATCAGGCCAGACCTCCAAGGCCAGCAGAGACCCGCAGGCCCGCAGAGGGGCTCAGGCAGCAAGCGGGCTGGGAGCTAGATCAGGCTCTGCTCCCAGGTGACCCCAGCAGTGGCTCGTGAGGAAGCTGGGGCAGGGGTATGGGGTGGGCAGCTGCCGGCTCCCGGGACCCAGTCACCAGTGTCTTGGTGGCACGGAGGCCCAAAGCCTGGCGTGCACACATGAGCTCTCCCCCTGCCCCACCCAGAGGGTCAGCACTCGGGACCCTGCCGTCAGAATGCCGCTTGGACCCAAAGCCCAGAATGGGGGCCTGACCTGTTCAGCTGGGAAAATGGGGATCATAAATGGGGATCATCCAAAAGGACAAGAGATTCCCACAGAAGCAGGACGCCCCCTTCCTCGTGAGGGTCACAGCAGTCTTGGCCCCACGGCCAGCCTGGGCACCTGGGCTCTGCCACCTGCTCAGACCCTGGTTTGTCCACTGTACTGAGCAGTGTAGCTGCCCTCCGTCCCCTTGGCTAACTGTCCCCTAGGTGTCCACGCCTTGGCTTCCCAGCCTGGGATGTGGTCTGGAAAGTGGCCAGCCGACGTTCAGGACGCTGTCTGGGCCGACAGCTCTGGGGGTGCTGGGTGTAGTCCCACAGTCCGCTGGCCCTAGGGTGTCCACCCTGCCTGGCGGGGAGCTCCTGGCAGTGGTGCTGGCCGGGCAGGCGAGGCTGCTCAGGGGGCTGTGGCCCCGACCCCCCACCCCTACTCCAGTCTCTCTCCAGGCTCTTGCCGGACCTAGTGTCCTGCTGGGCTGGGCGTGCTCGTCCCAACTGTGGAGGGCTCCGGGAAGGTGGCCCTGCGGGGCCTTGAATGATACCAAGCTTGGGGGGACCGGGCGGACTGTGCAGCTGGACAGTTCTCAGGACAGGGCTATGTTGACACTGCTCCCTTTGTGCCACATGGAGCATGTTAGCCATGCAGGGACCCCTGTTGCCCTTCTCGGTGCCGGGGCAGAGGGTCCTGGGGTCCAGCCCAGTGCTCCTTCCGTCACCTGCGGGGTCTGCCCAGCGAGCACGGGCCTAACCTCAGCCTGCCCCTGTCTTGCCCCCGCCCCCAGGCCCGTGCTTGGGGCAGAGCAGGTGCAGTTAGAAACTGTGGGTGATGACAGCCTGCCATCCCGGCCACCAGCTTCAGCCACCGTGTTCACAAAAAGATCTGGTCGTACCTGGTCCCGTTACACTTTTTTTTTTTTTTTTCAATTTATTTATTTGACAGAGAGAGAACAAGCAGGGGGAGCAGCGGAGGGAGAGGGAGAAGCAGGCTCCCCGCTGAGCAGGGAGGCTGATGCAGGGCTTGATGACCAGAGCCGCGGGCAGACGCTTCACCGGCTGAGCCCCCCAGGGGGGACGAGCGCCCCGCACCTCGTCATGTTAAAACACAGCTTGCCTGGGACATGCCTCGGCCGCCCAGCGTCCAGCACGGGCCAGACTATCATTCAAAGTAAAGCTTCTAATAATCTCAAAAGAAAAAAAAAGAAAGAAAAGTCATTCTGATTCGCTTCAAACTAGTGCGGGGCTGGGGTGGGGAGGCCTGGGACCAGAGTCTCCGGGGTCCGGAGAGCTCATTGTTCTTGTCTGCATCGCTTCATCTCTAAAATTTTCCACCAAAAACTTGGGGAGGAAAGCCCAATGTTCAAACACCCCTCTGGGGATTGAGAAATGGATGTTTGGGTATCGGCCAGGCTGCGAGAGTGGGGGCGGTGACAGGGATGGGGGACGTCCTCCCCGAGCGCAGGGGTGGCTACGGATCCTGCTCCGTGGCCCCTCGACCACAGGGCGCCGTGTGCTGCACGGTTTCCGGGGCGCCCGCCTGAGGTCCCGCCTCGGAGGGGGACGCCGGGACAGGCGCCGACTGCTGTGGGCAAGCAAACCATCGGTCCTCACAGCCCCAGCCAGACAGGGCTTCCCCAGCAGGCCGGGAAAATGAGTAGATCTGGCCTGGCCTAAAATTAGTCCTAATTCAATTTCTCCCCCGAATAGCTGAGCCGTTTGTCCCCAGAGAGCAGGATTCCCACGTGGCTTCCGGACCAGGACGGCCGCTCAGCCCTTGGGGCACGCAGGCCAACCCCAGAGACCCAGACGCACTTTTCTGAATGAAATGCCCTCTGGGTTGTCAGCAAAGGACCGTCTGTGGCTGTGAGGAGAGGAGGGGTGCCGCCCGTGGGCCACAGTCCGTGACCAGCCCCTCCAGACCTGGAGTGGGCGGGGTTAGGCTGGGGAGCAGGAGGACATGGTCTCCCCTACTCCCCCGCAGAGCTGGGAGCGCCACCCCAACCCTGCGGAGGCCCGCGGTGCGGGTGCAGGAAGGATCTTTTCCTCTCGTGGCTGGTTTGATGCCGGGGTGGCCAAGGGAGGGAGGGTCTCCAGTCCTGAGCCTTCAGGCCACGACGGAAAGGGGGCTATGTTGTGGGCAGCCCGGACCATGCAGTGTTGGGCCTCAGGTGGAAGCTGACTCCGGTGACGGGAGGGCCCCTGCAGGGGAGCGGTGCTGAGGTGTCCCTGTTCCTTCTCATTATTGTCCGCCCAGCGGGGGGCTGGGGGTGGGGGGCTCCCGCGGTGCCCACTGACCGCCACCACCCTGGCTGGCCTGTGTCCGGGCTCCCGGGATGGACGGTCCTCACAGACGCCAGCTGGGGCTGGGTGCACAGAAAGCTGCTCCCAGGACATGCAAAGCCTCTAGTCCCTTCCGCTGGGGCCTGAAGCTGGGAGCCGCCCTTGGCCATGGGAAGGACCTGACAGACAGCAAGCAGCCCGGGACCCTGCCCAAGGCCACTTCCCACAGCTTATGCGGTTTGTCCCCCTTTTCCCAAACCTCCCCTGCCCTGAGACACTGACTGAGCACACAGACGGGGGTCTGGCCGAGAGGGAGGGGGCAGCTAGCAGCAGGGTTTGGGTACCCCAGGGAAGACCTCTGCCCAGCTCCCTGGTGTCCCGTGGAGCAGGACCCTCTCCTCCGCCTTCCCAGCTCCTTCTCTCGGATGCTGGGGATGGAGATCAAGGCCTAGGTGTTGTGAACTGATGGCTGAGGCCCTGGTGGAGGGGGCAGAGGGCACGCAGCACCCCGGGCCCGGGACCCAGGGGTACCAGGTACGAAGGGGGATGACAATGGCTGTGGGGGAAGAGAAGGGAGGTGGCCTTCTGGGCCCAGGGCATCCCAAGTTGTCCCAGGACCCCGGTCCCGGCCTCTGCCTCCCCTGCCCGCCAGCCCTTCAGCCTGCAGCCGGCGCGGACTCGAGGGAGTGGGCTAGCCGAAGGCGTTCCGACGCCTGGCGGAGAAATCCTTAGAAAGTCCAAACCTTCCGAGCGGTTTCTGCTTTGGGAGAGACATTCAACCGCACTTCTGGGGAGACTGAGTCTGTTGCCCACAAGGCTGGGGGCTCCTGTGTCCTGTGCCTTGTGGCTGTAGATGACCACGGAGCCCGGGTAGAGCTTGAGCACTGTGGACGCTCGTGAGCACTGGTGGTGCGAGCGAGGCTGGATTTCAGCATCAGCGGCCCTCAGGATTGGCAGGTGCACCGCACACAGGGTTTCCTTCCCCAGCACCCCCGAGGGTGTCCCCACAGCGCTCCTGGCTGCTCGTTGCTTGATTGCTCCTGGCCACGGGGAGCTTACTCCTTTTGTTCTCAGCACATCCCTACATCGAGGAGCTGTAGCTCCCGGACGGTCCATCTGTCTGTGACGAATCTGCAGCCTGTGCCCGCCCAGCCGCCTCCTGTTGGGGTCCCCAGTCTGGAGGGTTCTGCGGCCTCGCCTTTTGCTTTCTTACCTCCCCCCACCGCGAAAGCTGATGCGCCTGGCCCCTCGGGCACCGTCCCTGCCGCAGACTCCAGCAGTAGGACAAGCCAGTGGAGACGGGAGTGCTGGGCTTCCCTGCACCCCAGGAAGTGGCCGGAGTCCCAGTGAGATGGTCCTCGAGTTGACTCTTCCCAGGGCCTCTTAGTCTCCCTCCCCGCCCCTGCCTTTGGGGCTGTTCTTGTCCTGGGCCTGGAATTGGTGGCTGGGGACCAGTGTAGCCCTGTCAGTGGGACCTGGGAGGCCTGGTGGGAGGGTCTGGCCCCGTTGGAACCCCCATGTCACTCCCTCCCAGAGCCTTGCCTAAGGGAGCAAGGACAGGTGACTGTTCTCTGCATTGGCCAGGGACATGGAGGACCCCAAGCCACAGACTGAGGCCCATGGTGCGCCCGTGGCCTGGCTGTGGCCCCCTGGGTCTTAGCACCCCACCACGCCCCTTCGGGTTCCAGGACCACCCCCCAAGAGAGGACTCCTGGCCAGGATCCAGGCCTCGGGGCTGTGGACCAGCATCTGCCCAGCCCCCGCTGATGGACCACTGTGGACAAAAACCCGGGCCAGGAGTGAGGTGCGGGTGCGAGGGTCCGAGAGGCCTCCAGCCACCTTGTGTCCCTCTCTGGGGGCTGGCTGTCAGCCACGGTCAGCGTGATGTCTCCCAAAGAAAACACACAAACACACAAACACGCGAACAGCTCACAAATGCACACCCTTGCGTTTCAGATCTGGAGCAGGACAACATTTGCTCTGAACCCAAACCCCCGAGACCCCTGCTGCCACACGTGGGGCAGGACGGGGTTCTCTCCAGAGTCACCCCTCTTTCTCCTTGGCGTACAGGGGCAAGTCCCAGGAGCCCACCCTGATCTGTCCATGTGCACAGGTCACAGACGGGACCCTGGACCCAGGAGCCCTTGAACATGAGGTGGAAGCTGGGGAGCCCCAGGCCTGCAGCCATCTGGCACTCAAAGAGGAGGCCGTGGCTCCATTCTGGAAGGTTCCAGCCCCTGTTTCAGGGCCTGCTGTCCCCTAGGAGAGCACCCACCAGGGAGAAGGCCAGCTTGGCTGCAAGCAGCCCCCTGCCTCATGGGGGTCCGGGCAGTGGGAGTTTCTGTGCAAGCGGGCCTCCTTGCCTTCTTCCTGCTCCAAGCTGCACCGGCCCAGCCCCCTGTGTCTGACCTTAGAGGGCCTTACCAGGCCTGAAGTAAAGGAAGGTTCTGGATCCTTGTGGTCCGAGAGCCCTGAGGGAGGCTGGTAGACTCCAGCTGCTCAGACGTTGAAGACTGTGCGGCTGTGTCAGGACCACCTCCGCAGTCCCGTCTGAGAGCCCCGTTCCCCGGCGGGGCCAGAAGGGACAGGGGAGGCCCGAACCCACTGAGCCCATATGCCGCCCTTAGGAAGGACACGCCAGGGGGTCTGTGGAGCCAAGTGCCCTGGGCATGTTGGGCAGAGAGAGTCCAGGGGCCCAGAGGAATGTGCTGAGTTCAAGGGGCCCTGTCCCTTCTTCAGGGAAAAGTGTCCTCGTGGAGGGACATAGTCACCCGTGGGGGCCTTGACAGCCCTGGGTTCTGCTTGACAAGGAGGCAGCCCAGGGCTGTCCCTGGCATCTCACAGAAGGTCATCTGTGCGTCTAGACCCAGCTCTGCCATCCCGTACTGCAGGGCGGGGGAGAGCCCCCCAGAGCATGTCTGTGAGGCTGAGGGGCTGGGAGGGCCAGCCTGAGCCCAGGGGCCGCACAAAGCGCTCGGACGGGGAAGTTGGCAGCAGGGGGTGGTCAGGCCCATGGTGACACACAGAGTCCGGACATCCCAGGAAGGAGCCAGTGCTCGGGGAGGACCTGGGCAGCGGTTGTGGGGGACCATGCCCCACACATGCCACTCTGGTCACTAGTAGAAACTGGGGAGAGGAAGCCACTCGTCCATCCGTCCATCTGTCCACCTGTCCACCTGTTCATCCTTCCGTCCGTCCGTCCAACCGTCACCCGCCTGTCTGTCCATCCATCCGTCCATCTGTCCATCTACTCACGTCTACTCCCTCACCATTTACCCCAGCAGACACCCGGCAAGACGCTGAGACACAGCCGCGATCAAACAAACCCCACGTGCGCAGTGCTGGTGTTCCAGGACCAGGACCGGGGACCCCCCACCCTTGGGTGCTTGGACTATGCTTTGGGGGTGGACTTCCCCCATCCAGGGATGGCAGCCCCCTGCCCCCCCAGCCACACCAAGGAACAGGGAGAGGTGGTTCTCAAGGGGGAGCCTCCAGAGTGCTGGGCGGTCGTCCGCACGGGGCTGTGCACGGGGCCTTGCTGGCCTGCTGGGCCCCTGGCCTCTTGGGGCGCTGCTGGGGCTGAAGCACTGTCCCCCGCCATCTGCCTCCTCCCCTCGGCCCCCGACCATGCAGCCCAGCCCCACCTGGCAGAAAGGACGGGCAGTCAAGCCAGGCGTCCGGCCCCTGCTCCGCAGCCCTGCTCCGTCTGGGGCCGGGGGAGGCCCAGGGTGACCTCTGGGGGCCCCAGGCGCAGGTTCCAGTCCCCCTGGGGCAGGCGTGCACAGGAAGAAGGAGACAGGCTCAGGATGGATGGAGCGGATCAAAGGGATGGACGGGGCCGCGCCGAGCAGGGTCTGGAAGCGTTTAGGACCTGGAGGAGGTGCGGCTTCGGCTCTGGGGGCCCGTCCGCAGGCCCTCTGCGGACCGTCTCAGCCTCCGGCCACTCCTGGCACCCCTGGCACCCCATGCCGGGGTTGGGACAGCTGTCCACAGGGTCTGGGGTTCGGAGCCCAATGTCCGGCCAACTCGAACTCCCCTGAGCCCTGGGGAAGCCCCCGCCCCCTCAGCCTCAGTTCCCCAACCGTGTGAAAGAGAGTCCGAGGGGAGTGTGAGGCCAGACGCAGCTGGCCTGGGTTAGCGTGAGTGTGACTGTGGGTATGGGTGCGGGCGTGTTGGGGACATGGGGGCACAGCTTCAGCAGCCTCCCTGGCCCAGTCCTCTGGGCATCTCCGGGCACCGCTGTGGTGCCTGTCTCCTGCGTCCCCCTCTCCTGCAGGTGTCCACTCCTACTCGCAGACCTCCCCTGGGCCACAGCCCACCTGTGCAAACGTGCAAACCACTGCCACTCCCCGGGTACTTCCCCAGGGTCCCTCCAAGCCTCTCCCTGCACAGAAAGAACGTGGGGCCGTTCTCCCCAGCTCCCTGTGTCCGATCCCCCTCGAATCCTGAGAGTTCCTGTCCAGTGCATCTCCTCTTCGATACAAACCCCTGCTCTGCCCCCCGCTGGCCCCCCCACCCCAGCCTCGCCCACCATCGAACCTTCAGGAAGCACCTCTTAGCCACATCCTTTCTCACCTGGAGCGTGGTACAGGATCCTGGCAGCCCCCAGCACCGCCCCTGCCTCTGTCTACCATCTGTCCTCTCCAGGCTGGGTCACCATGGTGCTTCCAACCCATCACCCAGCCCCCTCGCAGGGTCCACAGGGCCCTGTGGGACCCCACACCCCGGCTACCCCTCAAAGCTCCATACCAGAACAGACTGGCCTCTGCTCCAGAGCACCCCAGCCCCCTTTGCACCTGGCAACCTCCTTCTGCTTGTTCAGCTGCTCCTGAAACAGTGACCCCCTTCGAGGGAGGCTCCCCTCTGTGCCCATCCCCAGGAGGCCTCTCATTCCCTGGCTCCTGCCTGTAAACCCTGGGGTCATACAGGGCTTTGTCCCTCTCCCAGACTCTCCCTGAGATGATCACATTTAGGACCCCCAAATCACTCATGGTCTAAACAGTGGGGACCCCCACGGAGGTGTGCGGATCTGATCAGCCCTCTGAGCCTGGGGCTTTCTCAAAGGTGCCGTAGACTCAGCCCTTTCAGAGCCAAACTTCTGCTCATTTCTCGTCCCAATGGCCTGGCCTCTGGGAGCTCACAGCATCCACGCCCTGGCACGGGGTGGGGGTGGGGGGGCGCTGGACGTCACCCTCCAGCACCCGTGCCCCGGCTGGCCTCGCATTCGCCTCCTGTCCCTACCTGCCTGTCTCCACGGCCAGCACCCTCTTCAGGGCATCATCATCTTTTCCTACAATGATGGAGCTGCTTCTCAGCGGGTGTCCACAGGCCCCTTCTGGTCCAGTCTTCCATACCCAGAGCCTCAACACAGTCCCTAAATTCCTGCCCAGAGAGGGTCCTACTAGTACCTCCAAGGGGAACACATTCCACCTGAGGTGATGGAAGCCCAAGAAACTTCTCCCCCTTTGCCTTGCCATCAGATTTCCCCAGAGGCAGGGCCTTGGGGTGTGATGGGGTCCTGGCGGGCTGGTGGCTGGGGGTGCTGGACCCTCCTCGCCCTGAAACCCCGGCCACCCAGGTCCCGCCAACTCCTCACTGTCGCTTTGTGCTGTAAGCGATCGCGTCCTCTCCAAACGCCCTATGCCTGTCACCCTGTCCAGCTGCCTCCCCCCTTTCCTTCTCTTTCTGGAACATTCTCTTAAACACCCTCTCTTGGGTCTCCATGGCCTGACAGCCAAAGCCTGTGGCATGTCCCAGTCTGTTTTCCCCGACCCCAAAACACTGTGTCTTCTGCGTTTGGACCTCGGTCCTCTTCCCATCCTCTCTGGGTGGACGTCACGCATTCATGTCCCTGGGCCTCTCGGATGGTCTGGTCCACCCAATCCCTGAGCCTGAACTCAGCACAGCACAAAAGGATGCCCCCTGGAACAGTCCCCAAGCACCTCAAATTCTACGCATCAGAACAAGACAGGAGGCTGGTGCTCTGGAGGGTGGCAGAGCAGTGAGTGGGGAAGGGCCTGGGTCCCCGAGTCACCATGTGAAGGACCCCTCGGACGCCTACCCTGAGCTGTGCTGTGAGCCGGGCAGGAAGCGTGGTTCTGTGTAACCAGCAGTCGGCTACCCCAGCTGACTCCTGCCTCCCTGGGATGGATGCCAAGGGCCCCAGCAGACCGGGGTGTGCTGAGCCACGGGCACTCTGTCTGGTGTGGGAAACCCCTCGGGACTGGGGGGCCATCATGTCGTCACACATATGCATTAGTAACATTTGTTTTTTCTCAGGGAACTTTCCCCCGTGTTTTATAAAAAGACAGATTTTTTTCAGATTATACAAAGGACGCGCCTTTGGGGAATGAACCCTGGGAGGTGGAGAAGTGCGTTACGGGAAGAGCGAAGGTTCCTCTGCGTCGCATAACCTCGAGGGGCCCTGTGTCTCCCTCCAGTCTCTCCTCCGTGAGCGGGGATGGCTCGCCCAGAGCCATGTCCCAACATTCGGAACGTGGGTGTGCAGAAGTGGGCACGACGACATAAAGGTAAAGGAATTCTCTGCTTTTAGCTAAGTTGCTCCATGAGAAGACATGGAAGGACCCCGAGACATGAGCCCCCTCATCAGCTCTTGGAAACCGAACGGGCAAAGCTGCCTCTGGCAGCTCGTGAACAAGCCTCTACCCCCCCGCAGCGGGCCCGCCGCCTCACCGGGGCAAGAGGCGCACGATGACGGTCAGGGTGCCTGAGCCTGCGGCTGCGAAGCCAGAGTCTCGGCCCGGTGGGGGTGTGGCTGGATGTGATGTCCAGACGCCTCTGATGGTTCGGAGCCTGCAGACGCGGCCTCCCTTCCACGAGGAGCCACATCCTTTCCCGGCTTCGAGGCCGAAACCAAGCAGAAGTCAAGTAAAACCCAACCAGCCACATGCAGAGTCTCACAAAGGAGGAGAGGGACAGAGAGACACAAGTTCCAAGTATCAGAAATGGGAGAGATGACGTCACTGCTCAGCGTGCAGACGGCGCCAAGAGCACGAGACAACATTCTCAGCGGCCGCAAGCCAGCGGCGCCGACACTGCGGACGTGGGTAGAGAATAGGGACGACCAAGCAGAGGCCGAGACGGAAAATACCATTTACAACAGCGTCAAAAATATGAAAAACTTAGGGATGCATCCAACAAAAGATGGAAGACACCTACTCTCGGAGAACTGCAAAGCATTCCCAAGAGGAGTGAAAAACTGGAACAAGAGGGGAGACACCTTCCTCATGGGTCAGAAGACCCAGAAACGTTCCGATGTCAGCTCTCCTCACGACAGCCCCTACCCTGCCGCCCTGCCTCCAGCTCAGAAAAGGATGAGCTGATTCTAAGGTTTGTGCAGAAACGGGAAGGTTCTAGAAGAGTCAAACAACTCTGAAAAAGAAGAAACGAGTGGCGGACTCAGCTCCCCAGAGAGGGAGGGTTTGACGGCGTGCTGTTGGAGTGAGGACAGATAAACAGATCGGAGGGACAGAATAGTGGATCCCGGAACAAATCCGCACGTTACACGTACCACGTGTTTTATCTCTGGAAGGTGCAGACCTCTGTCCCTTTTTAAACTGAGGTGTCAGTGACCCATAAAATTATATTGCCCACCATGTAGCTGCGACCTGAGTACATGGGCCATGCAGTGAGGAAAGGGTGACTTCCCAGCAGATGGTGCTGGAGGAGCAGCACACCGCACGCAAGAAAGACGTGCCGAGCCCTGCCTCACACCACATACAAACCCTCGCTCCAAAAAACAAAATAAAACAAAGCCTAACCCAGAGGGAACCACAGATCCAAATGTAAAACCTAAAACCAAAGTTTCCAGGGGGAAACATAAGAGGAAGACTTGTGACCTTGAGTCTGGCAGAGAGTTCTTAGATATGACAGCGAGATTATAACCCATAGAGGCATTGGTGGCTAAAATGGCTTTTATCCCAGTAAAACCCTGCTCTACAGGAGATATCGCTAAGACACTGAACTGACAGCCGCGTGTGGAAGAATGGAACCAGACCCCTACCTCGCAGCACACACACAAATCAAATGTGCCCGGACTGAAGACACAAATGTGTGACCCGAAACCGTAACCCTGAAAACAAAACACCGGGGTCAAGCTCCTTGACATGGGTCCTGGCAGTGACTTTACGGATTTGGCACCAATACATGAGCAGGCAAGCTATGGAACAGGAGAAAATGTTTGCAAATCATATGTCTGATAACGGGGCTAACATCCAAAATAGAGAAAGAACTATAACTCCATGGCAAGAAAGGAACAGGGTCACTGAGATATGGGCAGGGGACCCGAACGGACATTTGTCCGAAGAAGACGCCCCGACGGCACAGAGACGGGGAAGACACTGAGCCTCCCTCGGCGTCTGGAAACACTTCGAAACCGCAGGGAGGTAAGAGCTCGCACCTGTCAGAACGGTCAGAATAGAAACACAGGGAACAAAAGGTGCTGGCGAGGACGCGCGGAAGCGGGGGGCCACGTGCAGGGCTGGTGGGGGTGCCGGCTGGAGCAGTCATTCCACGTGGAGGGTCCTCGGAAAGTTAAAAATAGAACAATCCTGGACCCTGTGATTCCACCGCTGGGTATCCACTCGGGAGAAACACAAACATTAATTCGAAAAGCTCTCTGGCCCCCGTGTTCACGGCAGCGTGACGTACAAGGACGAAGACATGGAGAACACCTACACCAACAGGTGTGGATAGAGGAGACGCGGCACACGCGTGCTCACGCACACGCACGCACGCACGCACACACAGTGGACTATTACTCCGTAAAAAAAGAGAAGGGAATCTTGCCATTTGCACCACCGGGTAAAACTGACGGGTGAAACCGGTCTGATGGAGAAAAAAATACTTTAGGTTCTCACTTGTATGGGGAATCTTTAAAACACGCACACACGCCCACAAAACCTAGACCCCAAACTCACGGAGGCAGAGAGCGATGGGGGCTGCCGGAGGTGTGTGTGCGGGGTGGGGGGAGGGGGCAACGAGGATGAGGGGGTCAAGGGCTAGAACGTGCCCCGTTATAAAATGACTAATGCACGGGGGCCTGGGGTACCGCTCGGCGAGCACGGCGTACGTGGAAGTTGCTAGAAGGGTAGGTCTTAGGAGTTCCCGCAAGAAAATGAAGTGTCCCTCCGCGATCGGATGGCGTCCCCTGGATTCACAAACAGACGCGACAGAAACAAACAGGGAGCCGTTCCCTTGCACATGCAGGGCTGAGCTAACGTGACGCCACACGTCCCTCACGGCCCCGTTTTTAGACAGAGAGAGAATCCTTGCACACCGCGTCTGATGAAGGACTTGTATCCAGAAAGTATAAAAAACTCCCCCAGAAGTCAACAACAAGAGACGGACGATTCAGTGGAGAAACAGGAAAAGATCTGAACACTTTGCGGAACAAGACCTCCGGGTGGGGGTTAGGTGCACGCCGGGGCGCTCAGCGGGGTCTGCGTCAGGGAGAGGGGACAGCTGCCCGCGACAGGGCCGGGGACGCCGTGCGCGGCCCCTCTGGGAAACAGTGGGGCGCCGTCTTCAGAGGCCGGGCCCACACCTGCCAGCGACTCGCATCCCACAGCCAGGCATCTCCCAAGAGGAGGCAACAGTCCCGGTGGTTGCTCACCACGTCGTGACCGGCAACAACCCAAACGCAGAAACAGCCGACCTGCCCGTCGCCAAGTGAGCTGACGAAAGTCAGCGGGGCACATCCGTGGGACGGAATCCTGGTCCACGGCACACAGCCATGAACCCCGATGCACACGGCAGCCCGGGCAAATGGCAGGACGGTGGTGCCCAACGACAAAGCCAGAGCAGGGAGGGTGCCGACTGCATGAGTCGTTCGTGGAAAACCCCGGGAAAGGCAGCCATGAGGGCAGTGGTGGGGGTTGGGGGATGGGCTGAGAGGAACGAGGGAGGGATCTTATGGGGCACCAGGACACGGCGGGTGTGCTCTCTACCCAAGAAATGAAGGGGGTCTTGGGCAAAGTCCAGCTCACACTGGACCGGCTAGGTTCACGGACGCATCCTGGGACCATCCGTTGGCCCCTGGATGTGTCACGGGCACTGAGACGCCGGGTCTGTGGCGTGGAAACTAGCAAAGGCCCAGGGGAAGATCCCAGGGGGCTCCCCCAAACTGCCTTGGTAAGGAGAGGAAATCAGAAACAAATGGGATTGGGCAGACGGGCAGAGCTTCGCGCCACCGATCAGGACCCATGGTGACGCCCTCCATGCCTCCATCCTGTTCACGGGTCCGGGGCCCTGTGACGGGTCTGGACGGTGTCATGGCTCAGTCCCACCATGTCTCCGGGAATAGCATCTCTGCCCGAAGCTCAGGTCAGTGGTGACTGAGTATTGATTTTGGGGGGGGGGGCTCAGAACTGATGGGAGCAGGTCCAGCCGTACCTCACGTCCCCATGAGCGGGTGACCGCAGAGGTGCACAGCTTCGCCCCAGTGCCTCTGGCCATCGTCCAGAACCTGCTGGAAGATTATCTGGGGGAAGAAGGAACCAGGGCATCAAGAGAGCCCTTCCAAACCACCTGTCTGCTGAGGGGCAGCTGCCCAAACATGGAGTCAAGTCCTACAATCTGGCAACAGCCCTCCCCACTGCCCCTCTCCCCTGCCATGGGCCTCTACCCCATTTGAGCCTCTCCTCTGTCTTGGCCTCTCTCTTACCTGGGCCTCTCAGCTATCTTGGCCACTCCTCCCATCCCAACCTCTCCCCCACCTTGGGCCTCCCCATATCTGGCTTCCGGAGCCTCCGGGCCATTTCCACAAGCCAAATCCTGTCTAGAAGGATGAGGGTTTGCTGATTTAAGAAGACTCAGGAGCTCCCTTGTCAGCAGACTCACGGAGGACCCTCAACAGCTCCTCCTAAAACGGCCCCAAACACACTCAGACTTGTGCCTCCTCCTGCCTCTGCCCTCAGGGTGCGCCTCCCCACCCAGACAGCCCCCACCCCCAAGCCTACGAAGAAATCCCTCAAAGGCCCGGCTGCCAGCCTGGGCTGGGGAGGCCGATTGACGGGACAAGTGGCCCATGGCCTCCCTCCCCAGTCCCTCAGGGGCTCCGAGCACCCTTCGAGCTGCCCGCGGCTGGCCGGGTCCCCCAGGGCTCCCTGAGCTTCAGTCCCTGGCAGAGGTGAAGGCCGGAGCAGGGCGGAGTGGGGTCATGTTGCATAAGCAAGGGAAGCAAAGGTTAGAGAGAAAACAAATGTGGTAAGGCAGCTTTTGATCGCTTTTCCACGAAAAGGCCCTCCTGGTCCCCGTCGTGTGGCCAGCAGGGACGCCAGCCAAGCCTGCTGGCCCTCACCCGGCAGGCCCTGCGCCCCCCACGGCAGTGGTCTCATCCAGGGAAGGGCCCGAACCTCATGACAGCCTCCTGTCTTCCCTGTCTATGCGGCAGGGCCTCTCGGGGAAGAGTGGCAGTGGGAGGCCCGTGCCCCAGGGGCCCCCATGTCAGGGGCAGGCTCTTCTCCCCGTCCCATCCCTGCCCCCCACCCAGGGCTGCCCTCCCAGGGGCTTCTCAGAGTTCCGTGAGTGGCAAGACCATAGGGCAACCCTCCTTGGCCACAGGGAACTGAAAGCAAGTTGGGGTAAGAGGCCTGGGTGGGGAAGGGGGCTCCCCCTGGCCTCAAAGAGGAGGCCCAGTGGTGTGGAGGTCCAAACGGGGGTGGGGAGGGGTCCTTCCAGGCCTCAACTTCCCTCTGGGTGGTGGAGAGGTAATCATGGAGTTTGGCTGGGATCACCGGGGCCCAGGCCCATCCACTCCTTGGTGTTGGGGACTGACCTTGGTGGTGGTGGGGGGGGGGGATCTGAGGCCTGAGGGTAGGAGGGCAAGCCCTCCAGCTGACCCTGAAGTTCCTCCAGCCAGCTTCCTGGCCTCTGGTCCAGTCCCTGCCCATGCTCCGCAGCCTTTTATGGCTGCCCAGTACCTAGAGGAGGACAGTTTGCATTTGTCCCCACTCTCGCACCTGTCAGTCACAGACCCCAGAGAATGTGTCTCTCCCACATTCCTGGCTGCCCTGGCCTCCCCTTGGCGTCCTTGTCTGCAGCTGCTCCTGGACAGTCCCCCTCTACCTCCTCTGAAGGGCCCTGCACTGGGCAACCCTGCTGAACAACTCCCCACTTCCCCCAGGGCCCCCCAGGACTCCTGCCCTCCCCTCCCTCCCGATTTCGATTTCGCTCCTGGAATCCCTTCCCCCATCCAGCCCGGGGAGGCTCCTTCCCCTGTCCCTACCCAGTCTGCCCCTGGATTCTGCCACTACTGGTCTTCCACCCCACTCCCCACCCTGGGCCTCCACCCAGCTCTGGGGCCCAACTCACCCAGCCTCACCCCTGCAGCCTCTCCCAGGCCCCTGGCACAGCAGCCCCACCCCTCCCTCCCAGGCCTTTTCCAGAGCTGCCCAGTCCCCTCCTTCCCGCCCCCTAAACTCTGCTCCAGGTGCCCTGGAGCCCCCTCCCTTGCAGGTGTCAGTCCCCAGCTCAGCCCCAGGGTGGGGCTTCCCAGTTCCGGGTCCCAGGAGCCTGGCCCTGGGGGATGGGGAGGGAGCAGGAGGGAGGGGCGGGAGCGCTCGGGGAGGAGGACCTGGTCAGGGGCAAAGCAGCTGCAGGGGGAAGCCATGGCTTTGGGGAGCAGCTGGGGGCGGTGGGCTGGGAGGGGTGGGCAGTGTTCCCATCTTGGGGACAGAGAGGGGCCACCAGAATCCCGCTTGTCCCAGGAGGTTCCAGTCACAAAAGGCCTCTTCCCTGGGAGCCTCGGAAATTTTGTTGTCTCTTGCGCCCCCGTGAGGTCAGTGGACGTCATGACATCCACGTGGACACCGAGGTGGGGCTTTTGGGGGGTGCAGGCGGCAAGCAACCCAGCCCCCCCACACCGAGCTGGGTCCCTCTGCCTGGGCTGTCTAGGGGCCAGGAGAGACCCTGCCTCCTCTCCCTTCCCTGAGACCAGGACCCTCATCCCAGCAGCTGGAGGCCCCTCGGCTACTGGGCCCAGCCCACCTGCCAGTTGGGCTCCAAGGGAGCCCCAAATCTGGCCTCAGCAGAGCCCCGACTCCGGCCAGAGTATGAGCCCAGCAGCCCCCAGCCCCGCTGTTGGCTCTCACTGTGCTCAAGCTTTCAGGGACACGGGACTCCTCCTGGGAGTGCTGGAAGACGAGTTCTCTGGGCAGGCACCCCTAAGCCAGGGCCTATGGGAGGGGTCTCCCGAGAGGGCCCGTCCCTCCTGGGACCCTCACGCAGCAGCAGTGGCCCCCACGAGATCTGCCAGCAGGGCTGAGTCCAGAGTCAACCCTGAGAAGAGGAGGCGTAGTCAGGTGGCCCAGACCTGCTCACGGCCCACTGACCCCTTCCCTGCAGCCTCCCGAGCACTACAGACCTCAAGGATCAGGCCCCAGGGAGGGGCCGCCCAGCCAGCTGCCTCCTTTCCCCACCTCCTCGCTCCTGGGGTCCTGGGGCAGGAGGTGCAGCTCGAGGTCTGCAGGCCAGGTGCCAGTTCCCGGGGGTCACCAAGGGAGGATCCATAGGGCGACATGCGCCCCCGGCTCTGATGAACCCCGAGATGTGCCCTGTGGGCTTGGGGCAGGGCTCTGTGGGCCGCAGGGCAAGGGGGATCCTGAGAGACCCGAGGCCAGGGGTGGCCTCCAAGGACAGCTGGCGGCTCACGATGGGGCAGAGGGAAGGTCCGGTGGGGTGCTGCTCACAGGCATGCCCCTCCCCCAAGGGCAGCTCACAGAGGAACAGGCAACGTCCCCACGGCGAAGGGGCAGGAGGCCCAGGGGAACCCAGTGGAGCTGTGCCAGACTCTTTCCCTGCGGGGCTCCGGCCCCACTCACCACAGGAGCAGTAGGTCGGCTCCCACTGCTGTTGGAGGTGAAGACACTTGGTGATTCTGGGAAGGACTGTGGCCCCCCTTGAGGACAGGGGCCTCCCCCGCCTGCCCCAGCCCACCCTCCCGGAAGAGTGGCTCTCATCCCTCTCCACAGGTCTGGCTGCTGGACAGATCTGGGACCATGGCAGAGACAGAGGAAGGGGTGTGTGGAGAGCCTGCAGACCGGCTGGGGGTCCCTGTCCCTGGCCTGCCTGCCTCGGGGGCCGGGCCTGGCCTGCTGCGGAGAGGCCATGCATCTCTCTCTGTAGCCGGTGCCTGGCCCTGAGGCGTCCAGGGCTCAGGCTGGGGTTTGTGAGGGCAGGACGGGGGTGGGAAGGGGCTCCGAGGAGAGGAGACAATGCTGGGAGTGACTCTGAGCTTGTGCAGGTGTTTCGGGCATGAGTGCTGGTCTTCTAGAAGTTTCCGCAGGAAGGGAGGCCTAAGAGGCCGGGGTCCTGCTCTGCCTTCAGTGCCCAGCTCTGCTCGGGGCTGCCACACAGAGCAAGTCCTTGCCCGCTGCACAGCAGCCAGAGGGAGCCCAGGCCTGGGGACGCTCTGGTTCTGTGAGGGCTTGTTGCCTGCAGACATGCAGGAGGCACCAGCTTTGCCAAGTGCAGCCCCGCACAGCACATGAAGGGACACTCCGACCTTGGCTCCGGGACATCCCTGGGCTGTGTGGAGCAAACCCTCATGCCCGTCCTACTCATGCTGCTCTCTCCACCCAAGGACCCCACATCCTCATCCCCGCCCCGCCCAGCGCAGGCCCATGGAGGCCTGTCCTCCAACGCTTGGAGCCTCAGCTGCCCCGTGGGCCCCTGAGTGGGGATCCGGGCCCCTGAGTGGGGATCCAGGCCCCACTGACATTGGGGTTTGGACAAGTGGCTGCTGTACCACCCGGTGTGTGGGACCTCTCTGCTCTCTGCACAGGGGGCAGGGTCAGGCCTTGTCTGCCCCACTATGGGAGGCGGGGGTCACCTTCAGCAGAAGTTCAAGCCACTCACCCAGCCCACAAGTCTCTATAGGGACTGCTGCCTCCTGCTCCCTGACCCTCCCTGCCTCTCCTCCCCCAAAGTCTGAGGGTAGGGAGTGGGGACTGGGGCTCCCCAGGGGTGGAGGGGGCAGCCCAGCTGAGGACAGATGGGGTGGGGGGTGCGTTGGGAAGGCAGTCTTCACCACGCGGGCCCCAGAGCCTCCTTCCACCTCCCCAAAACCCACCCTCGGCCACCTGCCTCCTGTTCTCCCCTTCAGCTCATGCCGGCCGAACGGCGCCGGTCACCCAGCCGGTGGCCCCCGGGTGAGGCCTGTGCAGACTATGGACACGTGGGGAGGCCCCAGGCGTGCAGGGCCGCTAAAGGCTCTGCCCACCTGTCCCTTGTGGCAGGAGACGGAGGACGGCTGGGCAGGTCCCTTCAGCACGGACCCTCTGCTATGGCTGGGTCTTGGCAGGGGGCCCCGGTGGTTCAGCCACAGCCCCCTTCATGGGCCAGGTGCCGTCCCCCGAGCCCCACGCTCCAGAAGCACCAAGAGGCCTTCGGGGACTCTGACTTTCCCGGGCGACCAAGGCCAGACACAGGAGGTGAGACCATCTCTTGATACCGGCAGGACCAGCTCCCAGCAGGCCGAGGCTATGGGTCCCCAACTAGCCCCGGGGCCGGGGATCTGGCTCTGCCCCATCACTGCCAGGGCCTCGTCAGGGCCCGTCTCCCCAGGCACTCGGGATGCACTCCCAGGTCTGAGCACTGGATCCATCCTGCCCTGTGGCAGGCCAACCTCAGGACAGGGCTGTCCCTCCTCCTGTGCTTGCTCCCACGGCAGAGGCTTCAGGTGGAGCGGTGGCCTCTAGCAGGACGGGCCCCTCCTGCCCAGGTTACAGGCATGGGCCACAGGGGAAGCGCCCAGCTCTGGCTACCAGCGCCCCAGACCCCCCGGTCACCTTCAGGGCGGCTCGCCTTACTCCTGTCTGTGGCTCTAAGAGCTGTCCGAGTGTCCCCTGCCCACCAGCCCTGGGGGGTAGGGGGCATCCCCTGGGCTTGCTCTGGGCACATGTGGTCTGCACCCGGCTCTGGACATCTGGACCCAGAAGGAGCAGGGTGCCCCACCCAGCTGCACCCCCTCACATCTGGGCACTTGCTCAGGCGGGGACTGGACTGGCCTCCTGCCGCCCAGGCTTATCTGGCCCTCCAGGCCTATGTCCGGAACCCCAGCGCCCCGGGGCCTCTTCCCTGCCAGACCCGCTTTTCCCCACGCCAAGGCCGAAGCTAATTTGGGCTTGAACTGGACAATGAACGGTTATCTGGGTTATCTGACGGCAGGCCCAGCGGCCCCAGGGGCCTGGCCCTTTGGCTCTGCCTGAGGAAAGGGAATCCCCGCGGGCTGTGGGCGGGCATTGACCCTCTAGCCCGGAGCCTGAACCCTGGTGAGGAGGGAACGCACCTGGGCCGGAGCCCGAGAAGCTCCAGGGTTTGGCCCAGCCCGGCAGGGTCCTCAGGCCTGGTGACCTTCCCCTGGGCCACTCTGGAAACCCAGGAGCACGGGTCCCTGGGGCCCTAATGGGAAACAGTGGGGCTTCTAGGTGGCATTTGGAAGGCAGAGCCCCTTCCAGAGCTGCCCCGAGCAGAGGCAACGAGAGCACCCGGGCCCTGTGGCTGGGGCTCCCATGGATCCTGAGGCCTGAGCCACGAGGGCTGAGCAAGCCCCTGGAGCCTCCGGTCCCGGGTGGCTGGCCCAGGACCCCCAACAACACTGTCTGCACCCAAGCCAGACCCCCAGCTGACCGCCCGCCCACTCAGTGCCAGTCACTCTCCTCGCCCTGTGCACTCTGTCCAAGCCCAGCCCCCCCGCCTTCCCCTGCAGAGCCCCCCACACCCCGTTCCTCTGGCCGCCCCAGCCTGGCTTGACTCTTCAGGGAGGGGGATCCTGCCCGCTGTCCTGCCCCGTACGCTTCCTCGTGTGCCGCACGCTCTCGCCCTGCCCTGTCGGTGGCCTCGAGTCCCTCCTGTCCCAGCAGCCCCTCCCCGAGAGCCCTGAGGCCCGGAGGAAGTGGGCCGTCTCCTGAGCGGCCTGCTGCCCCCGACCCACAGGACCCTCCCTCCCGCACAGCCCCGAGGCCGCTTCCTTCTCAGTCCATTGGGATAAACACAGGAAACAGGACTAGTGAGGAAGGGGAAGCCAGGCCCCTGAGAAGGCCTCTCTAGGGCTCAGTTCGGAAATACCTGTCCCTGAGAAAACTTGTGGCTGGACCTGGACACCCTGGCCCTGGGCTGCACTGCGGGAGGGAGTGGGGAGCAAGAGAGGGGCCCCCGCTGGGCGCCGTCGTGGAGCCCACTGGACTAGAGCAGAGGCTGGGGTGTACGCACCCGAGTTGGGGGCAAGGCCACATGAAAGTTGGAGGAAGGGGACTCCCTGCTGTGCACAGCAGGACACAAGGCTCCGCTCCAGGGCAGCAGGGTGGCGGGGGGGGGGGTGCTGGGAAAGACAGTGTCCCCAGCACTGTCCCCAAAGCAGCCTCTTCTGCCCTTCCACCTCCCAGCTTCCTCTGGGGACAGCTTACGGGGATGCCGGCCTCCACCTCGAAGGACCCCATCCCCAAGGTGGGGCTCTCAGTGCGGCTGCGCACGCTCGGCCACCCTCCGTCTGCCCCTGCGTCAGCCACTCTTCTCCCCCTGGGGGCAGCAGGCCTGGAGCCCCTGCCCGGTTGTCCTGTCCCTGGTCCTGCTTCCTGGCGGTCCTCTGCGGTCCTCTGCGGTCTGGCCCTGGGCTCCCCGCCACAGCTTGCCTAGGGGTTGTTTGCTAAGCCCCTCCCCCTCTGGGAACTCAGTGGGGCCCCCCTGCTGGCTGGTCTCCAATGGCACAGACTTTGGTGACCCCTCAGGGGAGACAATGGGGAAACCAGTTGTGTCAGGGAAGGTGGAAGCCAGGTGTACGGACTGCTCCTGTGGGGAGAGGCCAAAGGAAGATGGGCCAGGCAGGGTCAGGGAGGACAGGGTGAGGGGTGCTGCTCCAGGGTGCCAGCAAGAGAGCAAGCCCGGTGGGGTCCTGGGCACAGTGGGGTCCTGGGCTAGGGGCACCGAAGCAGACCCAGGATGGGGGAGCGCAGGGGTGCTCTCAGATTTCTAGAGCTCTCGGAGAGTGACCCAGGCCCTCCTGCCCTGGTTTCCTTGGGGCCTGGCCCTGGTGGGAAGGGTCCTGGCGCTCTAGGTTGCCTACTCCAAGCCAGAATGGGGTGAGGATGGTTTTGCTCAGACCCACTCATGGTTTCCACTGGTCCCACGGGGCAGGATGCAAACCCACATGCGGGCATCAGCGGACACATGTGGAGAGCAGGTCCAGCCTTCCCTGGCCGTCGCTCCAGCCCTGGGGTTGCCCAGCGGGGATGGGTCCACTGGGTGGGGGTGGGAAGGACGGAGCGACGGCAGGGCTGGAGTCGGGAGCCTCCGTGAAGTGCAGCGTGGGGCGCCCTGGTGCCCAGAGCTGGTGTGTGGCATCTAGGAAAGTCATTTCAGGGTCTGGCTCAGAGCTAGAGGTGTCCCTACTGCCCTTAAAGCCACCTGCTCCCACCACCAGCCCACTCCTCCCAGGCTTCTTCTCCCTGAAAAAGATTTTGAGGGATTTCTTAGAAAGAGCAATTAGAGAGAGCCGCAGGCCCGTGAGGTCCAGGAGACTCCGAGGCCAGCCCAGCCCACTTCCTGCCCGCCAGGAACGCCGGGTCCCAGGGAGCCAAGGACGCAGGCGGCCAGCCTACCCAAACTCCGGCTGTCGTCCAGAAGCACGGAGCCTCTCCTCTCCAGCTCCCAGGGCCCTGTGTGGGGGACCCGAGGACGTCTCTGATAGTCCAGACTAAAGGGGGCTTCACGGCAGCCCACTCCCTATGGCCGCAGGTCCCCGGGTGCCCATGTGACTTGGGGCCCAGACAGCGGGCATGGGCCAGGAGGTGGGTCCTCCTGGGAATGGGCCACTGTGGGTTGTTGACGTCAGCAGTGGCAACTGGGGCTCTCTTCTCAGGGCGTTGGCTTCTGCTAGGGGGCAGAGAGACCAGGAGGGCTTCCTGGAGGAGGGATATATGTGAGAGAAGCCCCCAGAGAGCTTGGGTGGGTGCAAAGGTCTCTGAGCACCACGGGGCAGACTGGGGTTGAGCACCAGTGAGCTTGTGGGGTCTGGGGCCACCCCAGAAAGCTTCCCAGGTGCGGGCTCACTGCAAGTGGGCAGGCAGTACCCTGGGGCAGGGGATGGGGTGGTAGAGTGGCCACCACGTTCTATGCTGCTCTCCACCCCACTTCTGTCCTCTAAGGCCCAAGGACCGAGTTGGGAGATATAGGGTGCCGCATGTGACACGGCGGGGTCCACAGCCTGACAAAGCCAGGCTGCCCGCTGGGTCCCACAACAGCCTCCAGAGCCCTCGACCACCTCGGGGTTCTGGGGGCGGGGAGCACTGAGCTCAGACACGGCACCCCAGGGTCCCCAGGCTGTGTGGGACACTGAGCCTCCCAGCCCGGGCTAGCAGACCCTCCGGGACACCCCGCGTTCCCCCAGGGCCAGCCCCGCACGTACAGTCCTATCTGAGCCAGCACCTGGCAAATCACATCCCTGTGTACAAAGCTGGCCTGTGTGAGGCCCCGTGGGCCTTGGGGCCAACAAGGCTGAATGGGGACGGCTGAGGGCAGGCTGGCAGGGCTGCCCGGTTCCCGGGCAGGCCATTTATCACCCGAGGCTGGGGCGCTGCGGTCAGTGGCCCCACGGCCAGGACTCCTGTCACTGTCCACGCTCAGCGCTTTCTTCCGTCCCCACCTCTTAGCCGCAGAGGATCCCTACCCTGTCCCAACCCCAGACCTCGCCCTCTGCTCCCCCCAGCTGCACCTGGAGCCCCAAAGGGAGCCCCAACGGCGAGGTGCCCCCCCGTGCCCACAGCAACCCGGGCACTTGGATGACTTATTTCACAGACGGGACCCCAGGCCCCCCACAACCCTCCCTGCCTCTGGGGCATTTCCGGTGAGGACGCCAGGCAGCATACCCTGTGTTTGGGCACAGTCACTGACACAGTGGGCCGTTTCAGCCACGGCCAGGGGAGCCGCTCCGGCCCGGGGCACCTTTGGCAAGGCAGCCACTTCCTGGCGGGGACGTGTCTGGGCACCACACATTCCTGGACTTCTGGGGCCACGGGGCGCTCGGGCAGCCAGGTGGTCTTGCTGGGACCTCAGCCTCCAGGCAGGGTACTGGGGGAAGACCCCCTTTCCAGCACTCCCCCCACTTCTGGCCTTCTGTGCCCTCTCTGGAGTGGCCCAGGCCTGGACCTCTGCTCCTGCAGAGTGAGGGGTGGACACCCAGACAGAGGGAGGCCAGAGCTGGCCCAGCCTGCCAGGCTCCCCAGGGATCCTCTCTGGAACAGAGACCCAGGAGGAGGGGCTCCTAGGGGATCTGTCTTTGCCCCACTCTGCCCCGGAGTCACCCCCTGGGGCCCACCTGCCCCTGGCCCACCGCCTGCCCCTTACCCGGCCTGGGTGTCACTTGCTGACGACAGGCAGCTAGTGGGGGCTGGACACCAAGGACCAGCCTACAGAAGTCCTGGGGGACCTTTCATCAACTCCTTGCAGCCCACCAGCCCCTCCATGGGCCCACCATCTGTGCCCATTGGGCCTGGCATAGGGGAAGGGCAGAAGGTGCATCCTAGGCAGACAGGGCCCCTGGGAGGGTCTGGAAAAGAAAGGAAGGTGAACTGGGACCTCCATTTTGTTCTGGAGAGGAGGGTGGAGGCCAGGAGCACCCCTGCAGCCCTCAGCGTGCACCACAAGCACCCCCATTCCCGGGGGCACAGCTAGGATTGAGAGCATGCTGCCAGGTCTGTGGGGCCAGCCTGTCCTCCTGCTACAGCCAGGAATGGAACCTCTGGGCTCAGCAGTCACAAGTCACCGACCCCTGGCCTACTGTCCCAGCTTTGTCTGAGAGAAATGTGGGCCCGTCAGCCGGGAGCCCCAGCCCAGGACCCATGCTTCCTGTTTGCCGGCACCAGGCTGCTCGGTGGGATGTCCGCGTCCAGGTGGCTGGCGTCCAGCAGAGACACCACAAGCCCCCTGTGGGCAGGGCTTCAGCTGGTCCTCTATCAGAGGTCCCCTGGTGGTGGCTGCGGGCTCGAGGGGCTTTTGAAACGTGTTCAGTCCAAACTCCCAAGCCCGCCACCTGGGCTAGTGGTTCCCCAAGAGGCCCTGGCTGGTGGGGACGCCTCTCGTCCTCAGCTCTAAGGCCTGTAGTCAGATAGAAGGTGCTGGACCCTGTAGGCTGAGCCGAAAGTCAGCTCGGCTGTGCTGGCGACTCCCACAGCTCCATGTACCCCGTGGCAGGCTGACCACGGTGGTCCCTGTCACCCGAGGCAGGGGGCAGTGCGCAGGCACAGCCGGGGGTGGGGGGACGGGGGCTGGGGAAGCTCTGGGACTTGGTGGGAGCTCGGACATGGGGGGCCACGCCGGCCCTGTTTTTGGGGGTCTCACTCAAGCTAGGGACCGGGTCACCTGCCTTGGGAGCCTCCATGCTCCAGCTCCCTGGCAAGTGCCAGCGCCAACGCCCTGTGCCAGAGGCAGGAGCGGTCTGGCTGCCTCCGCGGACCCTTGTCCGTTTCGCACACTTTCCTGGGAAGAAGGCGGCCGCCTAGGAGCACATTCTTGGGCATTTCCAGCCCTAGGAAGCTCTGTCCCGGGAGTGTCCCTGGAGGACAGGAGACGGTCAAGGGAAGTTGGCCAAGGCACCTTCCTCACTGTGCTTGCCCCTGGCCTTGCATGCATGGCTCCCCCTACCCCCACTGGCCGCTGCCCTCCGGGCGCTCTGCTGCTCACTGCTGCCCCCTCAGCCAGGGCACCTGCTCCTGATGGCGGCCTGGGGGTCATGCTGATGGCTGAGCTCCCTGGCGGGGGGGGGGGGGGCTGGCTGAGGCCTGTTTGGGCTGGCTCTGGCTCTCCCAGGCCGCAGAGGACAGGGAAAGAGGGAAGACACGCTGCGTGGGGCAGAGAGGACCCTACTTATTATCGCTCAGCCCTCAGGGAGGGGTGTCCTGCTCTCGGGGTGGAGGCAGCCTGGGAAGCCCAGCTCCTCCCTTGGGTGCTGCCCAGGGAGGCCGCAGCCTGGGACGGGGCCCTGCCATGCTGGTGCACAGATGTCCTGAGATGTGGCAAGCCCGGCCCTAGAGCTAGCCCGTGACAGCATCTGGGGACCACGAGGGCGGTGTTGGGGGGCTGGGGTTGGCTGAGCACCCCCAGCCCAGAGGCCAGGAGAAGGGGTCCCGGCAGCCACGTGCCCACACCTTCCCCGAACGTGGGTTGAGGGGGGCGGCGAGCTGGGGACCTCGAAACTGCCAGGGCCGAAGGGCTGACCTCCCCGCCCAGCCCTCACCCCCTCTTTGGGGTCTAGGAGTACATGGCCGGCGCCGGCAAGCAGAGTGTCCACATTCCCTTCCTCTTTGGGAAGAGGAGAGGGAAGCCAACACCAGGCCTGAAACAGGGACCTCTTGCCTGCGAGGACGGCCACGCGGATAGGCCTCCGGTGGGCTCCAGCACCCCTGCACAGACCGGCCCGGAGAAGGCCCACAGCCCCTCTGAGAGGGAGCAGTGGTGCCTGGCAGCGGGCCGGGGGCCGGATGGGCCTCAGCAGCTGGGCCGCCAGTGGGGACGGAAGGGGACAGCTGGCGGGAAAGCTCTGTGAGGACATCCCCCGGCGGGGGCAGATCATGGGCTGCGGAAGGGGCTCCAGAGCCCCCCCCCCCCGCGGGCCCGGCTCCAGCCCCAGCACTCAGATGGGAGTCAGGTGGTCCCAGCTGGGCAGAGCGGGTGTGGGCCTGGTGCCCTGCCGTGTGCTGCGCACCCCTCCCCTGCACACCGGCCCTGGCGGGGGGCCCCTGGGGAAACCCTAGAAGGCCGCTGCCTCTTGTTTTCCTGGTCGCCTCAGCCGCTCCTCCCCTTTCTGGGGCCTCGGGGCGCCTGACGGTCTCAACTATCTGTGGCGCCCGCATTCCCTGCCTCTTCAGGAGGAGAAGTGAGCTGGAGGCCGGAAATAGCCTTGCCCTGAAGTGGCCCTCGGGGACACCTGTGCAGCTGGGGGCTGGCCGGCCCTGCCACGAGCCTCAGCACGCCACATCACACTCCTGCGCTCTGGCCGTCCTCCCTCCCCTGGGCTGGGGTCTGCAGGCAGCCGTGGGCGGGTGGGAGCAGGGGGTCTGCTTCCTCTGGGGGTGCGGACAGCAGAGGGGCCGCAGGGAGCAGCTTGGCGAGCGGCCCGGGTGGGGTGGCGGCCCTGGGCCATGTGTGGCGCGTGATGTCTCTCTCCCGGAGGCCTTGGCCCCACAAGCTCTCGGTGCTAAAGTTTCTCACTTTCCATTCCGTCCCGCTTCCCGTGTTTGCTTTCCTTGGTCCGCGGCAGCGGGCGGCTGGGAAGTCTGCTCTGTGCAACTTGGCTGCTTCTGAGAACTGCTTCCTCGAACACTGGGCACGGCCCTGCCTGGCCTCGCCCACCCCTCGCCGGCACCCGGGAGCCCCGAGGGAACCCACCGCAGCACCTGCTCATTTGCCCAGAGACCCCTGTCAAGACAGCAAAAATACGTCTGCTTCTTCCTCGGTGGGGAACACAGAGGGACAGTTGTTTCCCCGGGGGTGTTCTAGCCCCACTAGCTCTGTGGCCTCTCTGGGCCTCGGTTTCTCCATCTGTCACCTGGGCCTCCGGGAAGCAGATGCTGGGAACGGCCACCCATCCTGTTCTCTCTGGCCTCTGCTCACAGCCTCCTGCCCACAGGGACCCGGTGCCACACCACCCACTCATGTTCCCTGTAGTCCGTGGCCCTCCCAGCCAGCACCCAGCTTCGCCCCTTTCTTTCTCACTGGCCCACTTGGGCCATCTCCTGGGGCAGGCACATGATGGGTGGGGGGGTCTTCTGCGGGGCCAGGACCACGGCCTCCCTATACTGGAGCCAAGCAGACACAGTGTCACCTGGACCAGGGTGTGGCGTTGCTGCTGGACCCCCAGCCCCGGCTGCTCGGGACAGCTGCCCTGGGGAGGGGAAGAGTCCTGCCAACCAGCAGCCCTGTGGGGACAGGACGGCGGTTCCCAAGAGGCTAGGGCTCAGGGCACTGGAGTGGGAGGGAAGGGGGTGTTAGAGGTTTCCTTGGGTCGCTCACAGGGCACCCCCGTGCCCATTGGGTGGCAGGAGCTGGAGGGTCGAGCAGAAGGCAGAAGGCTGTGTTGTGCCCACTTCGGGATGTTACAGTCCATCCTGGTTCTTCCCGAATCTGGGCAGCAAGTAGGTGCAGGGGCGCCCTTTACTCCTCAAGAGCAGGTAGGGGTGGAACCGGGGAAGACCCCACAATGTCAGCACACTCCCACAGACTGGGGAGAGGGGGGACCAGCACACTCAGGACCGTCTGGACCAGCTGTCCTCGGGGAGGCTGAGGCTTTTGCCCACGTGGCCCTCTGCCACTGTCCTCCTGAGCCTCCGTCCCGGGCGGCCCCTGAGCCCCGGGAGCAACTAGCCTCCCCCCGCTCAGAGTCTGCAGGGTCCAGGTGGGCAGACCCCCCATCACCCCCAGTGAACATGAGCAGAGCAGCTCCGAGCCCCAGGACCCTGAGACCTGCTCAGGTTGCCCCCAGAATCATGCCTGTTGGCTAAAGAGAGGAGCCGGGGAGCCCCTTGGGGCTCAGGAAGGCCCCAGCAGCCTGCACGCAGCCTGATCCTGGGCATGCCCATGTCCGGCAGGCACAGTGAGCGGGGCCCTTCCCACCCTCATGCCGCCCCGTGGGAGGCTCTGGCGACCAAGGCAGCAGAAGGCACAGATGGCCTGGGGAGTGGGGGGCCAAGACGCAACAGGGGGTGCCCGGGGCCCCCTGTCCGCCTGCCCCAGCTACAGGCTCCTGCTCGCGGCCTCCGGACACCCTGGACGTTAGGAGTGGGTTTTGGGGAGCAGCCTCAACGCACAACCTTAGAGGGAGCAGGGGTGCGGCTTGGGGCAGGGGGAGGGAGGCCTGTGCACGTGGCGGTGCCAGCCGCCCAGCCTGGGTTCCCCGGCCCCGGGAGGGGTCCCTGTCTGGAAGGCACATAAGGGAAAAATGAGCCTGGAATTTTTTTCCTCTGGAAAAAAAAAAAAATTAAAAAGCAAACTTGTTTTAAAAGGGGAAAGATTGATGTCCTCCTTGCTTTCCTACACTTGGTCTGGGGCCAACGAGGTGGTTTCAGGAGAAAATTCCCCTCTCCCTCTCTTCAGTGTAACCAAACACGATCCCCGTTTGCGAATCACACGAGTTGCACAAGGACCTTCAGCGGCCAGAGCTCAGGAGCCCCCGCCCCCGCCAGGCCAGAACAGACAGGCCTCTCATCCTCCAGCCCTGGGCTGGGGGCCGGGCTGGGGGCCCAGCGGCAGCCGGTCCTGCGGGGTCCAAGTGTGAGGAGGTGTCCAAGCCGAGGGTGGGGGCTGTGGCCCGGAGCCGGGAGCCAGGGCCCCACGGGACCCCAGGGAGAGGATGGCAACCAGGCAGCCGGGTCGGGTCCACAGGCCGTGGCATCGAGGGCCATGGCTACCCTTTCCCCGGCCCCTCAGCTCTCTGAACTTTCCATCCGCCCACCAGCCTCCACTGTACCAGCCCGGCAGCCTCCCTCCCTCTTGGGGAAGGAGAAGAAGCAGAAGCAGAAGCAGAAGCAGAAGGAGGAGGAGGAGGAGGAGGGCAGAAGATGCCACGTCCCAGCGGGGAAACCAAGGCCAGTTCCTGCACCGAGGCGCTGAGGGTCCAGGGTCCTGTGCCCTTGCTATGGCTCACAAGGATGGCACTTGGGGACAGGATCGTGCCTGCTGGAGGGGTGGCTCTGGTCCTGCCTTGTGCACTGAAAACCTGGGTCCCGCCTCCCGGGGAAGGACCTTCTGGCCCATCCCCTGCTCCTTTCAGAAAGCACACGACGCATGGACGCACAGATGCGCAGGCCATGCACACACATGGACACACACGCTCGTGGCCATGCACACACATTTGCACACAGACATGCATGTGCACAGAGGCGGGCTCTTCCTTCCAGACACGCAGCCCTTGCAAGCACAGAGTCAGGAAGGAATAAATCTTTGAGGCTTTGCAACCTCCCGGAACCCCTTCTTGCCCTGCTCTGCGTACCCCTGAGGGGGTGGGGAGCCTCAGACACAGTGCAGAGCAGGGACAGCAGTCCTCCCAGGACGCACGACAGACCCAGCTGGGGAGATGGCACAGACCCACAGCCTGGTCCCCAAGAAGGGACTTGTCAGAGCTGCACTCAGGGTCCGGGGACAGCAGCCTGCTCGGGAGGCCTTGGAGAGGTGGGCCCCTCGACCCACCAGCCCGCCCCAGGACGGACATTCTTGGAGGCCCCGGGGGCCAGGACCCCTGAGCAGGCCTGCCCTGCCGTTACGTGGGGTGGAGGCTAGGGGCGCCTTCTCCCACCTCGAGATGGCTGTCTGGACACAGACCAGGGACACTGGCGTCCCACGGGGTGGGTGGAGAACGAGGGAGAGATGGAACGCGTGGGGAGGGCAGGGTTCCAGGAACATCCCGGGGACACAGTGTTGGCCCGAGGCAGCCTGAGCAGGCACAGGGCCCCGGGGACTGTCCTGAGGCCCATCTCTGGGGGGCCCGCACTGTGGGCGGGGCCCAGAGCCAGGGGGACCGGAGGCCGAGCTGCTGTGGCGGCCCAGGCATAAAGCCATGACAACCAGCATGGGGGCAGCGGCAGAAAGAGGAGGGACTGGAGGGAGTGGGAAGCCCCCCCAGGCTCCCCAAGGTCCCTGCCGAAGGCTGGGGTGCTGAGCAGGGAGGCCACGGGCCCAGACCCTGAGGCGTGGGGTGTGCTCACCGTGCAGCCGGCCACATGGGGCAAAGGCGGGTCTGGATCCTGGTGTCCGCCCTGCGGGGCTGCCGCAGGGAAGCTTAGCTCAGCAGAGCATGTTGGGAATGTCGGCCCCGGGGGTGATTTCCTACTCTGCTCAGGCTCACGGGCTCCAGCTGATTCCTCTCCATCTCCGAGGGGTGCGGGGCTGGGGCACAGGGGCCCTGGGAGCAGGCCCACCCAGCGAGCTGGGAGGGGGAGGCAGAGGACAGACCAAAGGGGCGCTGGGCCCCGGGAGGGGAGCAGAGGTGGGCGAGAGCCAGAGGACACACTGAGGCTCCGAGAGGCCCCACAGATGACTGTCTCTACTTTCAAGTTTGGCCAGGGGCTCCAGAGGCCGGGTCCCCGCCAGGATGGTCTGCGGGTGGCTTGCAAACGAGGGGCGGGAGAGCCATTTACTCCACGGCAGTGGGCAAACTGCAAACCAGCGCACCCGCCCCCCCCATAGGCAGGGGGCTCATGCCGGCCCCCAGCCCCTCTAAGGCCACGGACACACACCGGAAACAGCCTGTTCCTGGCGAACGGCTCAGCACCACGCTGGGCTGAGGGAGCCCACGTCCCTGAAAACCGGGAACCGGCGATTGTGCCCGGGAGATCTGGGAAGATCACGCTCCCAGTGAAACAAGGACAGGAGACCTGACCCCCGAGAGGCCGTCTGGCCCTTCCGCTGACACGGGAGGGGCCGGAACACCACGGGAAGGGGACTCAGGGCTCGCAGCCCCCAGGGCGTCCCTGGGACCCACCGCTCTCTGGCAGGCGCCTGCTGGCCCCGCTGCATGGATTAGGTAAGGGCACATTCCATCGGGCCTTCTCTCAACAGAAGAATCTTAATAGGAAATTCACCTTAAAAGGTGATCGGTGTCTACCCAGGGCCACCTTCTGCGAGATAGAGCAGGTCAGAGCAGGGAAAACAAGGCTTAATCCCCAGAGCTTTCCTGTGGGGCTTTGGGAGGAGACGGCATGGCTCACGACCCAGCCCCCCATCTCCTGCCTCCCCTCCCACGCCTTCCCCCACCCCTGCCCCAGCATGTCCGCCTTGGGGTGGGGGCGCTGCTTGGGGCTACAGGCCCGCGTGCAGGAAGCCAAGTGCAGGACAGGGATGGAGCCTGGAGCAAGGGCTTCCCTTTGGAACCTACGGGCCTGACATCCTTCCTCATGGCCCGAAGCCCTGCGGTCAGATGAGGAAACTGAGGCTCGAAGTTCTAGGGAACCACATGCCGTGTGGAGGGGAGTCGGGGAGCAGCCATAGGGAGCTGACCCCAGGAGTGGGGGGACGCCAGAGGGAGGCCCTGCTCTCTCCTTCCCCCACCCTGCTCCAGCTGGGGCGCTGGCCTGGGGCTCCGCGTAAGGTGCACCGTCCTCGCCGGTCCTGGAGACTCATGCCGGCGGAAGGTGGGCTGTGGCTGATCCTCTGTCCTTGGGTGTCCGGGCGGCCCCCTCCCCGGGCTGCCCCCCTGCAGAGGGCGGAGGGGTGCGCTGCAAATGGCATTATTACCAGGAGCCATTTATAGGGTGCACTTTGTACACAAACAGGGTTTACAGTCCCTTTTATTAGTCATAAAAAGGGTAGGGGAGGAGGCCGCAGCCCTGTGGGAACCGGAGACACAGCTGCCTCCTCCACAGGCCCGAGAGGGCGCAGGTCCCGGGCCTCTGGGTCCCGCGCATTCCCCTGGGACCTCGTTCCTGGGCGAGGGGCAAGGGGTAGCCCAGCTTTTGGGACCAGAACCTGCGTGGAGGGTGACAAGGAACAGACGAGAGCCCGACGAGCTCTCACTTTTGGGGGCAGAGGCTGAGACCCTCAGTCTGGGTGTTGTCCCCAAGGAGTCCCCCCTTCTGATCTTCCTTCCCAGCACATGCGGCTGTGGAGTCCAGGTCACTCCTTGCACACACACCTGCTGTGGATGGCACCCTGACCTCAGGCAGCACCCCGAAGGACAGGCAGAACGTGTCCTGTCCTCCTTCTCCTAAGGCTGTACCCCAAATCGAAATAGGGAGAGGAACCTGCGTCCTAAGCTGCTCTCCCCAGCCCTGTCAGGAGCCCCCAAGCCCTGTAGCAGTTGCCTTGGAAACAAGAACTGGAGTCAGGTCCCGGAGGCCCCTGGGACTTCTTGTGTTCCTTCCCAGTCCTCTGGAAAGGACACCGCCTGCCCCTTGCTGAGCCCTGGGGCCAGCCTCGAGGGGCCCTAGGAAGGCAGGACAAACTGCCTGGCATTCCCTCCACCCTGGCCTGACTGTGAGGGCGGCCCCCAGACGCTCACGCCTGCCCGAAGGGGCGCCTGGGTCTCAGGCAGCGGCCTGTATGGCCCGAGGCTCCTTTGGGCCCGGTAGGCTGTGGGGGGTTGGGGGAAGTCCCTAGGTGACCTGTCCTGGAGGCGGGGGTGTTGGAGCTGGCTGAGGCCCTGATGTCCCCGAGGTGGCCAGTGGTGCCTGGTAGGGACTCTCGGAGGCCTGTGGCTCACATGGGCTCCAGGCCAGCTCTACCCCGAGCCGCTTCCTGGCCTCCCGGTGCAGGAGGGTGCGGGTCGCTGAAGGGCTCTGGGGAGATTCCGGTGAATGCTGAAGAGGAGGTGTCTGGCCGCAGGTCCCAAGGGTAAAAGAGGCCGTGCAGAGGGGCCTAGACAGGCTCCGGGTCGGGGCCACCCCCTACCCACCCAGGTGGTGGGCACGGACACCTCCAGGGCCAGCATCTTCACGCCTGGGGACTGTGGAACATGCCTCCCTGGCCCAGCCCCCCCGCTGCGGGTCTCCTGCGTGGCTCTGACCACAGGCCACAGCACCCGGCCACCTTCCCTGTGCGTGCCTGCTGCCCCTAGAGTCTCAGTGGCCTGATCCGGCCTTAGCTCAGGCCCCCTTGGAGCAGGGGCAGCCTCCTCCACAGACTCCGACCTTTTCACAGCCGGCAAAGCGGGAGGAGGGGGGTGCCGCCTCCATCAGACTAGGCTCTCCCTGGGACAGAGGTTGCTTCTGCCCTCAGCCTGGGGCCTCTCTGGGGCAGGGGGTGGCCTCCCCCTTGCGGTGGGGGGGCCTGTGGCGAGGCAGGAGGGGCCACGTCTTCTGCGTCTGCCCAGCGGCGCCCGGCGGGCGGCCCCCCAGACCAGAGACTCCCAGAGCCAAGGCTCTGTCTGCCGCGCTGCCGTGGAAAGTTGGCCTAATCAATAAGGCCACACGCTAAATAAATCACTGGAGGGGCTTAGCACAGTGTTTTCGCAGCGGCTGTAATAATATTCACAACAATGCCCCTCAGAAACCTGGCAGAGGCGGCCCTTTGCGGGCGGCGTGGGGGGGTTGGGGCCACACTGGGGCCCCTGAGCCCCCACCCCCAGCCTCTGCCCACCCACCAGGCCCCGAGGCCACCCAGGGCCTCCGGGAGGCTTCAACCCAGCCCCCACCCCAGGCAGCACCCATGCCTGGGAGAGGGGGGCAGCTGGGAAGCCCCCCGGGGATGGGGGGGCCCAAGGCCTCAGAGGGGGCAGGAAACGATGGGTCAAGGGAGGCATGAGGGGAGGACGTGGGGCGCCCGGGGAAGGGTGGGACAGTTTCCCCGGAATAACCCCCCCATCAGCCCGCCAGGGCCCAGGGAGAGGTCCCACTCCCGATAGCCACGCATTCTGTGCGTCCCCGAGCATTCCCACGGCCACGGGACTGGCGAGCCTGCCAGCCCTATGTGAGCAGAAGCCAGAGCTCGGCCCGGGGCTGGGGTCAGAGGGGCGGGCTGGAGGCAGGCCCCGGCCCTGGAGCTTCGGAGTGCCAGGAGGGCTGAGTGGGACCCTCTCCCCTTTTGGTGCTGGGCGGAGTCTCCGGGCCTGTGGCAGGACCAGGGTGAGAAGCCCTGCGGTGGGAGCCCCAGCTCCAGCCCCTGTGGGGACGTGAGCGCAGGATGCTCTTCTGCTCTCCCTGCCAGCCCTCTTTCCATGAGCCCCCTCCCCTCGGCAGCCACCCCTGCCCCATGGGCGTGACTTCTCCTCCCTCCCTCTCTGCAGCAAGTTCTCAGCCCCCCACCCCCATCACTCCCCCCACGACCTGGAGCCACGGCGAGGGGCTCCTGGCCACACTCAGATCTCGAGGATTCAGGCCATGCTCTGGCGTCCCAGGGGAGGGACTGGAGGGTCATCCCCCACCACACTCTGCTAGACCCCATGAGACCGCTTGGCCCACCACCTGGTTCTGGGGGCAGAGAAGGCCAGTTGGCCATGGGTGGGCAGAGTAAGGGCTGCTCAGTGGGATACAGGGATCGCATGCCGAGACCTGGACAGACGTGGATGGACGGGCGGTGGGAGTGGGGTGACGGGCTCCCGAGGCTCTGGGAGATACTTGTGCTGTGCCAACGGCTGCCCCTTTTCCCAGGACTTCTGGGAGGGAAGGGGGATTTGGGTAGGACTTTGGACCCAAGAACAGAGGAGACTGGGGGTCCCAATGTCCCCCACACCTGGCCCAGGGTGACCCAGAGGGTGTCTCACGGGGAACTCCAGGCCTGCCGCCACAGTCCTGCCCAGCGGCCGGCTCTGCTCCCCGGAGCTGCGGACAAGAAGGCCAGGGGGCCGCTCTCCACCCTGCCTCAGCCCAGTGATCCTGTCGGAGTCTCAGCTCTCAGGGTCTCTCCCGGCTGCCTCACCTGTGAGGGTCCAGTGACGGGGGGCAGTGCAGGGCACTTGCCATGCTTTCTGTCGGGCTGGAGAGCAGAGGCCACCAGGGCAGATCCCTGGATACAGTCCTGAGGGTCCAGAGGCCAGAGGCCAGAGGAAGACAGGAGAGGTGGGGTGCTCAGAGGGTTCCTGGGGGACAGGGAGGGAGGAGGGGTGGCTGTCCGCGTCACTTTATTTGGAGGCTGATTTCTGGCAGCCTGCGGGGGTCCCCAGAGGACCCCCAGGGAGGGCTGTCTGTGCAGAGCACTGCTCTGGGAGCCTGTGAGGTGAGGGAGGGGGTCAGCAGTAAGGACATCAAAGCCTCCCCTGAGTTCAAAGATGTCAGGGAGTAAAGGTCATGGGCCCCCTTGCCCTCTGTTTAACCTCGGCCCCAAAAAGGGAAAAAGGAAGTGAAGGAGGAAAATAAAGACCCCCACCTCTCCATCTTCTGAGTGGGTAGAGGGTCTCAGCCGGGCGTTTCTGAAGTGGGGCCCCCCTTGTTTGCAACAGTGACAGGAGACACGCCGTGTCCCCCGCCCAGCCCCACCCCCCTTGCGACCCCAAGTTCTATCACGTGAAAAATGAATTTCTTGTTTTATGATGAGAGTGGGGAGGGGGCACCAAGAGGGAGGGCGGTGGGGGGTGGGGGACTGACAGAAGGAGAGAGAGGGAGAAGAGGAGGGAGGGAGGGGAGAGAAGTCCCTGTTTTGATCATTTTCCCTTCTCCTGGCTTGGAGCCCCCCCACGCCCCCCACCCCCCCGTAAGGCCACACCCCAGCCGGAGCCTGGATGCCCATCCCTGGGCCTGGGGCCCAGCCAGGCAGGGGGACGGGGGAGGGGAGGAGGGGCAAGGGGTGAATCGAAAGTGGCCCGGAGCAGCCATGTCAGCGGCCGGAGCGCAGGAAATCCACACGGAGAGCCAGGGCTCGGGGTGTATGGCCAGGTCTCAGCTTTCCGGCGGGGAAGGGGCCTCCCTGTTCCAGAGGGTATGGCGATGTGGGCTGGGGAGCCAGAGAACAGGGAGAGGTGTGGGGCTTCTAGCCAGAGCAGGGCAGCCAGCACCAGGCCAAAGGGAGCAGAGGGGTGACCCCTTGGGGTGCTTGCAGCCACCGGGTATTTCCAGTTTGGTCAAGACACTCAGGGCCTGAGGAACCCCCCTTCTTGGTACAAGGACCATGGCCTGATGAGTGGGCAGGGGGCCCTGCGGGAGGAATTTGCTCCCCATAGACCTGCACTCATCTCCAGCCCCCTCGGAGCCAGCCCTCCCCCCAGATGCCCCACGAGGATGGGGGTCCAGGCCAGAGCCCTGCCCCAGCACCCTGCAGCCCTCGGCCACACGGGCACACTCAGCCGCCCCTGCATAGACGCACACACAGACCCAGCTGCTGCTCACCGGCCTTAGGTCGGGGCTGGAACTGGGGACTGACCAGCCTGAACAGGCCAGAGCCAGACTTCTGGCAGGTGCTCCAAGGAGCCCTCCAGGGTCTGCAGGGGGCACCTGGCTCCCCATGGCAGCCAGGGCCTCTCGTTCCAGCGGAAACTCTGGCTGAGCACTGCAGGCCAGGCTCCCCAGGGCACAGGCAGAAAATGTCACGCAGAGCCACATGCGCGTGTCCCCCCACCCCGGGCCTTCTCTCTGCCCCAGCAGAAGAGGGATCTGGAATGAGCATTCGGAGAGGGGGTAGGCTGTGCCCACAGTGGCCTGGCTGTTCCTGGGCTGTTCCTGTGCATGAAGGCAGCCTGGGCTCTGGACTCCGGTCTGGAGCCAGGGGTCCTCCAGCACAGCCTGGTCGTGTGTGGGACCGTGACGGGCAGGCTGGGGCAGCCCAGATTCTGGACGCGTCCTGGGGACAGAGGTGCTCCACGTTGGGAAGGCTGGCCTCTGTCCCCAACCCTTTGGGTGTTACTGGCCCCCAGTGTGGGGGGTTGGGTGCCGTGGAGACCTGTGGTGTCAGGAGAGGGCTGCCCCCTCTTCCTGCGTCTCCTGAGTCTTCTTTAAGAAGGGCTGCTCCCTCTGTGGCACCCTGAAACAGACGTGGAGTGAGCTGGGGACAAGCGTGGGCAGTGGAGGGAAGCCGGGACCTGCGGTTCTCCCCGCCCGCTGCAGGAGGCAGGGCCAGGCCAGATGCTGCCAGAGGCCCAGACAGCTTTTGAGGGCGCCTTGCTTGTCCACCTGCTCGGCCCAGTCCCGACCTAACTGGTGCAGGGCTGGCCCCTCCTGGGGGAGGAGAGAGAAGGGGGGCAGGCAGAGAGGGGCCAGCATGGGCTGTGGGGCCTCCAGAGTCCTGAGCCCAACTGCTCCTCTGCCAGAGACCCCAGGCTCCTGTGTCCAGCTCGCGCCCTTTGGGACTCTCCCAGTGGGACCTCCAGGGATTCCTTCAGAGTGGCAGCCTTGCAGGGTGCTGTCCTTGAAGCCCGACAGTAGGACAGTCCTCTGGAGAGCAAGCTGCCCTCGGAGGATGAGGAGGCTAGGCCCGAGGGGTAGAAAAACCTCCAACCATAGACTTTTATTCTCTCTCAATCCCGGAGGCCAACGCCCCGGATCCAGGCGTGGGCAAGGCGGAGGCTGCGTTCCCCCTGGGTCCTCCTGGGTCGTCCCTCCGTGTATGTCTGTGTCCTGATCCCCTCTTCCTGTAAGGACCCCGGTCACATGGGATCAGGTCCACCCCGGGGACCCCGTGTCCCCTCCAGCACCTCTGTAGCGGTCCCAGCTCCAGATGCGGCCACATCCTGGGGTGCTGGGGGTCAGGGCTCCAGCATGGGAATCTGGGGGATGCAGTTCAGCCATGACAGTCACTGCTTCAAGGAGAGTCACCGTAAAAGGCCGGAGAGGCTGCCACAGGGACAGGGGCAGGGAGGTAGGGACACATTTGCTGAAGTCTAGGAAGTGGGAAGCTTGGAAGTGCCCCGAGGAGAGGACGGGGAGCAATCTTTGCCTTGGGGCCTGGGGCACGGCAGCCTTCCAGAGCTTGGGTGCCCAGATGCCCGAGCCCAGGTGTGCAGGCCGTGAGGGGAGGGGCCGTGGATGAGGGCTCCGGTGGAAGCCATCACCCCCTGAGTGAGGCCCCGGGACGGGAGTGGAGGGCCCTGGGGTGTGGGTGGGATGACAGGGTGATGGATGAATGGGGGAGCGCGGCTGGAAGCGCAGTGTGGGAAGCGGCGTAGCCAGAGCCGGACGTTCAAGAGCTGGGGCGGGGGTTGGGGGCGGCGGCTGCACGTGCACAGAGGGGCCCCCACCTTCCGACTCCCAGCCCCGGCCTTGGGGAGCCAGACCCCCGACTCATGGTCACACAGGCAGGGCCTACCCAGGGCCGGGGCAGGACGAAGTATGTGCCCCCGCCGCCCGTCCCCCCAGCAGCCCTGGTGCGTGGCCATGTCTCTGCTTCCCCTAATGGTCCCCATGTGAGCTCGGACAAGGGAAGTGAGTTAAGGCAGAAGTTCTCTCCAAAATAGCTCATCAACAAAGCCCAGATGGAAAAGTCGCCTCCATGGAGCGCCTTGGAATGGGACATTAGTTCTTTCTGGAAATATGCAGTGTGAGGGGTGAGGTAAAGGACAGACCCTGGGTGTTCCTAGAGACAGAGACTGTGGAGCCACACGCCACCAGCCCCCTCCTCCTCAAGACCCTCATCTACGCACCTTCCTCCTCATCCCCTCCTCCTGGTTGCATGACTCGGGGGTGTGGGACAGGGGTCTGAGCCCTGGCACTGTCTCAGGTGGGTTCCCTCTGCCCCAGACTCACAGAGACGCAGGGACAAGTGACCTCCAAACTGCACCCTCCAACAGCCACCTTCTAGAGTGCCCCTACCCTGCCCCCAATGTCTTCTCCACCCCGATGCCCATGCAGCCTACACACACATCTCTAACTCTGTCGCTACTCGGAGAGGGTGGCTGTGCGGGGAAGTGGCCGGCGGTGGGGGGGGGGGGCTCTTCTCCAGGAGCCTGAAAGGCCCAGACTCCTGCCATCTTGTGGCTCTGCACTCCTGAGAATGCTGGGAATGCCCAGGGAAGGGAGGGAGGTCCTTCTGGAAACTTAGGAGTCAGACCCAGAAGTGGCACAATCTTTTTTGCCCAAGTTTTCTGGGCACACTCTGTCCTGGGGCCGGATCTACACTACATGGTAGCTGGAGGACATGTCCTCCGGTCATCCCTGGCCCAATCAGTGGCACCCCCCGTCTTCCCCAGCAGCTCCCATCCCTCTGCTCTCCCACCAGCCCTTGTCCTGGGCTTCCTGGCCTTTGGGTGGGAACTTGGGAATGCACTTGGCCCACTGCAGTGGACGTTCCCATGGGCTTCCAGATCCAGAGGGGACCGGTTCTGCCCCCGGGGAACCTTCCATCCCTGAGTCTGTCCTCAGGGAGCTTGTAGTCCGAGTGGGAGAAAAGACTCAAGTGCTGGTCACTAGGTTAAGTGTGGAGGGAGGAAAGAGGCAGCCCCCACCACACAGGGGGCAGCTCTGAGGGGGCCAAGGGCGGCCTGCAACTCGGGCCCTGGCATACATTTCGGGAAGGGCCCCGGCTCCTGAGTCAGCTTCAGGGGGCAGAGAAGATGGGAGGAAAGGAGGGATGGAAGTGACTCCCAGCCATGAGATGGCCAGGGGCCTCCCCTGGCCTTTCCAGCTCCAAACCCCGACACGCAGTCCCAGCTTTCAGGAATGTCCTGTCCATGCAGGGAGCTGCCAAGGAAGATGGACAAGGGCCCAGGAGTGGGGGCCCAGGCAGGTGGCCGGCGGCTCTGACACTTTCCTGGCTGAGGTCTGAGTTCCCCAGGGACATGGCTGTGAAGCTTTGGTGGGCTTGTGTCGAGATGTCTAACATATTTGTTTTCTGAGGGATTAACTTCCAGATGACTCTCCAAGAGGCCAGGAGTCATCACTGTGGCTACAGCGGGAAGGCCCTTCTTCCCTCTTGGATGCTGACCCAGGAAAGCATCATCTGTTCCCTGCGAGTTCTGGGACACATCCCTGTCCTCCCCTTGCACGTCGGCCCGTCAGCCCATCTGTCTGTCCATCCTCCACCATTTGTTCACTCAACAAGCACGTCTGTAATGACTGTGGCCGAGGGCTCCAGACCCCCTCTGGTCAAGCACACCTTTCTCACCAAGCAGAGAGCAGGAGGCCCCCAGCCAGGGGCTCCATGCTGCTCAGCCCTGGCACTCGGGGGTCCCTCCTGGTCCAGCAACCGGGCTCATAGACCCCTGTGCGGCCCGGGGCCTGTCCCTGTGGAAGGGTCAGCCCCAGCTGAGGCCGGGCCATTGCTCCCCTCTACCCTCTCTCTTCCCACCGCCCCCGTGCGGGTCTGGTACCAGGCGAGGGGCCATGGGGCTGCTCCCGCCTGCAGGACATGGCTGAGTAGGTGGGCTCTCCGTCCTTTCTTGGTCTGGCCCACCCAAGTGTCCCGGCCCTCCCAGGGACTCAAGATAGCAGCCGTACCTGTGGGTGGAGGTCGGGCATCAGGGAGGGGCGGCCTGCACCAGGCTGCTGTGGGGCAGGGGTGAGATGGGCTTGGATTGGGGTGGGTCTGACTGTGGCAGCCTGCGTACGTGGGGAGGGAGTGACCCAGGGATCCCCCAGCCCCCAGTTTGCAGGCACCTGCACAGACCCCCCCACAAGCCAGCTGCAGGTTTGCTTAGCGCCGGCTTGCCCAGCACTCCCTGGCAGAGTCCGAGGGGACCTTCCGGAGGGGGCACGTGCCTGGGGTCATGGAGGGAGGCCTGGGCCTCGCTTTGGGGCCTCTCTCCGGGGCAGGCCAGCATGGGCTTTCCTCACAGTAACCTCAGGCCCCTGGCCAAGCGGGCCTCTCAGATGCAGAAACCGTGAGGCTTCCTGACACTCTCCCTGTGAGGTCTCACTGGCACACGCTGGCGTGTCGTGCTGGTCTGAGCACCCCCAGATTCCAGGCTAGGGCCTGGCCAGGGCACTGGGAGCAGCGGGCCGCGCATGGGCTGGGGCAGGACGAGGCTTAGGCCAGGGTTGCTGGGCCGTCTGTGGGTCCCAGTCAGAGAAATGGGTGCTTCCGGGTCATCAGAAAGCCACAGGTCCGGCAACACGCAAGGTGGCCTCTCCATGTCATTCCCTCGTGGGACCAAGTACCTCGTCTTATGTCTGTTTTGTAGCCGTGGGATGGAGGAAGATCCAGTCAGAAGACAGAACCACCCAGACAAAGGGGGTGTAGGGCATGGGCCCCTGAGCCGGGATGGGGCAGGCACTCGGGGACAGACAGGCAGGGAGAGGGAGAGGGCAAGAGCCTCCAAAGGCCATGAGGACACTGGAGCCCACAGGACAACATGGAGCCTATGCCTGCCGTCTCCTGCACAGCGAAGGGACTGGAGCCCCCACACCACCAGCACACGCCCGTCCACGCGGGACCTGCGGAGGTGACGTGCTTTGGACAAAGAGTTCCTGCAGGGGTGGGGGGCACCCGGCGGGGGCCCCGGCCAGACGACCGTGTACTTATGAGAGAAGAGGCAGTTTGCACACAGACCCACAGACACGGAGGGGCCATGTGAGCACAGAGGCAGAGCTGGGGGAACGCCTGGGACCCCGGAAGCTGGAGGAGGCGGGAAGGACCGTCCCCAGAATCCTCCGGAGGGAGAGCGGCCCTGTGACGCTCCAATGTCGGACTCTGGCTTGAAGAACCGGGGGATAGTCCCTTCATGCTGACTTGACGCACCCGGTTTGTGATAACCTCTCATGGCAGGAGCCACGGGAAGCAAATGGGCCCCTCAAAGCCGAGGACCAAGGGCTCCTGGGATGCGTTTATGCCCCTCATCCCTGGTCGTGGACTCCGGGGACCCGAGGGCTGCCTGGTGGGACTTGGGGGCTGAGTGGCAGTGACAGATTGGGACAGCGTGCACGAGCCTCCCCGGGGCCTGCACCCACCTTCCGTGTGCAAACACGGAGCGGCTCCCCTCCTCCACTAATCTCAGTGACACTGCGAATGCACAGCTGCGACCGAGACACGGAGGTTTCTGCTCTCCCGCTTCTGGAGCCTGGCCACGCTCGAGCTGGGTTTCTGGGCACAGGGATGGCCGTAGAACGGGCATCCGAGCTAGGCCAGGAGGTCTGTCTCCTCTGCTGGGGCCATGAGGACTGGAGCTGTCCATACCCATTTCTTGGAGCCGCCGAACAGGTGACCCCGTGCTGGACAGCTTGCACAGCAGAAAATAACTCTCCCAGGTGCTGGAGGCCGGCAGCCCGGTTCAAGCCAGGGACGCTCCAGGGAAGGGTCCGGCCTGCCTCCGGCAGCTCCTGGCCTGGTGGCTCCCGGTGTCCCTCGGCTGGTGGTCACATCCCCCCACCTTCTGTCTCTCTGGTCACGTGGCCTTGGCTCCTTTCTTGGAAGGATACCTGTCATCGGGTTAGGGTCCACGCACGTAATCCATGATCTTGTCTGGAGATCTCTAACTGAAGCACCACTGTGGGGACCTTCTCCCGACAAGGGCACACTCACAGACTTGGGGGATCGGGACGTGGACCCGTCTTTAGGGGGCCTCCGTCAGCTCACTGCCGACGCTCCCTGGAGAGAGGGAGCATTTGTAAGCCTGGAACTGCCTGGGGCTGCCACGCCATAGCCCGGGGAGAGACAGCCTTCTGTCCACAAGGTCGAATGAGCGGCTGGGCGCAGAGCTGTAGGGAGCACCTAAGGGACAGCCCTCTGGGGTCCAGCCTGTGTGTCAAAGCCAGCTTGAGCTGAGCGACTGTGTCTTCAGCCAAGTCCTCCGGGGTCTCTGGGCTGCTCCCGGTGGGAGGAAGAACAGGGCTGTAGGGGCTGCCTGGCTGCCTGGAGAGGGTCCCCGAGCGACTATCCAAGGACCTGCCCGACCAGGCAGCGCACCCGCAGGGCGTCCACCCACTGAGCTAGCCGACCCAGCTGGGGTCGCCCTGGTGAAAGTCAGAACAAAGTGGCTTTTTCTGTGCACGCGGCCGCCACTAGGACCGGCCAGCCGGGGGGCTGCCTCCTCCTCAGCTCGGCCCACCCTCCTGCCCACAGGCATCCAAAGGCCCCACCAGGCAGCCTCCCCCCAGACCCATCATGTGTGGCCCCTCTCGGTAGCCGCCCCCAAGATGTGTCTGTCTTGATCCCGCGGCCCGGTCCTCTGGGGGCCCCCAGGGGTCTGGTTAGCTGGGACAGAGATGCCCCCGTGGCAACAGGGGGACAGTCCGCGGGGCCCCGGGCAGACAGAGTTGACTCTCCCCAGCTGTAAGGTTGCGAGTGTCACCCACCCAGCCTCCTGCCTTACCACTCTGCACCCCACACAGAATTGCCATCTTGGGGTCTGTCTTGGGCTGAATCGTGTCCCGTCTAAATTCATATGTGGGCATCCCACCCCCAGTACCAAAAGAATGGGACTGTATTTGGGGACAGGGTCCTAAGGGATCACTGATGAGGTCCTCATGGCGGAGGGAGGCCCTTATCCCCTTATCCAGTGTGACCGTGTCCTTACAAGAAGGGGAATGACACGGGGAAAAGACAAAGACACACAGGAAGATAGGGCAGAGGGGTGTGCCCGCAGGCCCAGGATGTGAGGACTGGCTGCCCTGGCCGCTGGGAGAGCCTCCAGTAGGACAGTCCCTACCGATGCCCTGATTTCCGGCTCCGGGCCTCCAGAGGCTGAAAGGGGAAAGTCTCTGCCGGCTGAGTCTGCCCAGGCTGGGGGCTTCCTTGTCAACTCCAGGGAGCTCGCACTGACCCAAGCTGGCCGCCCCAGCCCGCCCATCTGTGCACGCTCCCTCGAGCACAGGTATGTGCCTTGGGACAGGGGACCTGCCCCACCCCGGCACAGCTGTGTGCCTTGGGACAGGTGAGCTGCACACCCCCCCAGCATAGGCGTGTGCATTAGGACTCAGCAGCCAGTAGCAGGTCACACCTAGCTGCAAGGGAGGCTAACGAACGTATCATCTAGCATCTAGAAGCTTCTAACGGAAGACCCTATTGGTCAACAAGGAGGGAAGGAGCGGGGGACACCGGGCAGTCTGTGGCATGGCGGCTAAACCAAGTTCTCAGGGGTCCACCCCACACACATCTGCCCTCACCCTCACTGCGAGTTGCTCGGCACCAACGAGCACCGCATGCAGGCCTGCTCTGGGCGGGGGGGGGGGGCACTGTGGCGGGTCTATGGGACCAGGGGCCAGCCGTGTCCAGGTGGTCGCTGAGGAAGAGGAGAGAAGGTTTATAAACAGGGGCAGAAGAAGGCAGGAGCCAGAGTCCAGGAGGTCTTTGAATGTATTTATGGAAACATACGCATGTGTCTGAGAAGCTGGTAGCTGGTGGAAAGTTAGCACCCGGGAGGGAGGCTGGCACCTGGGGGAGAGGCTGGTACCCAGGGGGGAGGCTGGCACCTGCAGGGGGGAGGCTGGTACGGGGGGGGGGGGGCGGCGGGAGGCTGGTACCTGCGGGGGGGAGGCTGGTATGGAGGGGGGGGCAGCGGGAGGCTGGTACCTGCGGGGGGAGGCTGGTATCCCACTGGGAGGTTAGTATTCAGGCGGGAGGGGACCCAGGCATAGGCTCTCCCTGAGTCTGCTGATGGATGTGGCCTTGCCCTGGGGCTGGCAGGATGGAACTAGAGGGTTGGGGACGGGCTCAGCCCCTGTGATTACCTCGCACTGATGGGATTTGGAAGGTGAGGGACAGTAAGCATCAGGGTGATGAGGCCAGGAGAGATTATTTTTTAAGTTTTTTTTTTAAAGATTTTATTTATTTATTTGACAGAGACAGCGAGAGAGGGAACAGAAACAGGGGCAGTGGGAGAGGAAGAAGCAGATGTCCTGCGGAGCAGGGAGCCCGATATGGGCTTGATCCCAGGACTCCTGGGATCATGACCTAAGCCGAAGGCAGAAGCTTAACGACTGAGCCACCCAGGCGTCCCCTTTTTTTAAGATTTTATTTTTTTAAGTAGTCACTACCCCCAACATGGGGCTCGAACTCACAACCCTGAGATCCAGAGTGACATGTTCTACCCACAGGGTGCCCTGAGAAGAGACGTTCCTGAGAGACGGACACTGAGGGAGGCGGGGGGTCGGGGTGGGCATGGTGGCTGGGCTGGGGGCTTGGGGGGCTGCCAGCCAACACGCGAGGGGCTCGCGCGTTCGTCCCAGGGTGTGCCGGGCTGAGCCGGGGGGACAGCGGGCTGTGGCAGGAGGATTGCAGTTCCTGCTGTGGCCCGTCACCCTCCGTGGCCCCGTGGCCTGTGCCAGCCGCCGCAGGCTTGAATGTCCCACGGCACATGACGGGAGGTCCCGGCGCTGTCTTGCAACCCCTGTTCCTCTCCGCGCCACGCCTGGTTCTCCCCATGGTTGCACGCGCTCCCCTCCTTCAGCTCCTACCGTTGCCTTCTCCTGCCTGGGGGCAGGGGCTTCTGCCTGTTTGTTTCTAGGTAGCTCAACTGTGACACTTCTGGGGTCCAGGGTATCCCGTGGGGTCACGGCCTTGTTTCCTACCGAGCGAACGCGGAGCCCCAGGCCCCTCGCTCAGACCGCCGGGAGGTCAGGCAGCCGGGCCGCGTGGCCGCCCCTCTACCTGGCAAGCGCCACCTTCAGAGACGACCCCCGCTGGGATGCCTGGGGCGCTTGGTCGGTGAAGTGTGAAGCGTCTGCCTTCCACTCAGGTCATGATCTTGGGGTCCTGGGATCGAGCTTCATAGCTCCCTGCTCGCTGGGGAGTCTGCTTCTCCCTCTCCCTCTGTGAGCTCTCTTTCAAATAAATAAAAACTTAAAAAAAAAAATGCCCTCGTGCATCCTGCTCATCCCCAGGGCACTCTATCCAACACCTTGTGCAGTGGCTTGTGTTGGGGTCCCTCGGGGTCCCTCCCTGGCCACTGCTGAGCCTTTAGATGGCCCAATGCTGCAGCTCGCTTGTCTACTGGGGACTCCTCCCTTGAGCAGGGAGGGAAGCTGGTGCCCGCCTCCCCTCCCAGGAGTCCCATGGATATGCAAAGTCCCCATTAAGAAGCAAATGGCTCGAAGCTTCCGCAAATCCCAGCAGATCACCCCCGTCCCCAACCAGGGGACAAAGAGGTGTCTAAGGGCCCAGGAGAGTGCTACGGGGATGTGCAGGGCCTCTGGCCGCTGGCACTGTGGTGGGCACATGCCCAGAGGACGCATCAAAAGGCAGCAGCCTCGGTCTGCCCAGCAGTCTAAGTGCTGCCAGGACTGTACCACTGACTGGGCCCCTGTGTCATCTGGGCCAAAGGGAAGGTGACAGCAAACGCTTGGAGGCACGGGACACCCTGTGCTGGAGTGGACCTGACTGGGAGCACAGGAGACCAATGTCCGGGGACCAGAATCCAGGCTCAAAGGGAAGCACTTCTCTTGGGGCCTCTGGCCACACGGGGGTCCTGGGGGCTGCCTGGCTGAGCACAGGATGCTTGGGTCTTCCCCCCTGTTCTTGGGCTGACCCCCGGAGCCTGTCACATCCCCTGGTTCGTACTGCATTGGTTGTGGGTGGCAGAGGCGACCGCGAGGTGGCACTGCTAACTCGTCCATCACCTCCCAAGGAGCCTGAGGCTGGGGTCCGCCCGCACAGCATCCCGGGTCCGCGGTGGTCCACGGGGGTCATCGAGGAGATGGGCACCGGGCAGAGTCACCCCAGGCCAACAACCCTCTGAGTCACCCAAGGCTGAAAATAAGCTGGGGAGATGAGAGGGTATACTCGGGGACGGCGGGGGATCCCTATGCCGAGGATACGGCAGTGTCGGTTTTGGGCGGTGACCCCACAGGCGCCCCCAGCAGCACAGGGTCCCTGGGGCTTCCTTGCCGAGGGCAGGAGGATTTCAGGGTTCTCCCCTTTGCATTGGGTGCCAACGCCCAAGCCGATCACACTCCCTGATTGGTGCCGAGTTGGTTGGGTGTTGGAGACCACGGTGGCCGCGAGGTGGCGGCCCCGACTCGCACATGTGGGTGTCCCGGCCGAGGCTGGGGTCCGCCCGCAATACGACCCGGGTCCGCACAGGCCTGATTCCGCAGTGGTCCATGAGGGTCATTGGGGAGGTGGGGTGCTCGTCTGAGCCCCCCAGGCAGGAGGTCAGGGCACACCCGCAGCCTCTCAGACACAGGTCTGCTGGAAGCCATCAGCACCGTAGACTGGGACTCACGTCACACCTCCCAGGCGGGACGAGGACAGCACCTGCCGCCAAACCCGGACCTGCGCACGTCAGACCCAGCACACCTACACCCCCATACACAGCCCCCAGACTCGGCTTTTTATGGAGCCGGCATCTGCCACCGAGGGAACAGCAGAGCCCCGCAGACCCCAGGCCCCCAGGCACTAACATCTCCATTCAGTTCGGGCGTTCAGATGCTAATGACCCAGCGGGGCGCTGCCTCCCGGTCCTGCCGTGGATAGTCCTGCCGTAGAAGGTCCGGCCGGTCTCCCGAGCACCTTGACACAGCCACCGATGTGGGGTGTAGGAGACGCCCCAGCATCCTAGGGGATCATTAAAAAGTGGGATCCTATGTGGCAAGCATGCTCTGTGACAAAGGGTCCAGGTCCCCACGTCGAGCTGTGGGGTCGTGGCGGGGCTGTGGAGCCACATGTCCTGGCTGGAGCGCGCTGTCTGCCCTCGAGCCCACGCGCTATAATAGTGGACTCCCCACCGCACCCTAAGATCCTGGTGCCACCTTTCGAGAGAGCAGATCCTTGGGAATCTAGGGGCCCCATGTCCTGGGGTAACAGGGAGCCCAAATGCTAGAGCGAAACCGACCGCATGAGACCTGAGGCAGCGTGGGGTCCTGGGGCCCGAACGTGGGGGTGTTGTGGGTCTCTCCTGATGGGGGTGCCGCCCCAAAGCGGGTTGCTCTCTGGGTGGCCAGCTAGGGGTGTTGGAGACAGAGGTGGCCGCGAGGTGGCGGCACCGACTCGCACATCACAGCCCGAGTGAGGCTGGGGTCCGCCCGCACGGCGGCCCGGGTCCGCTCCGGCCTGATACCGCAGCCGCAGTGGTCCCCGAGGGCCATCGCGAAGACGGGGCGCTCCACCGAGCCACTCCACCCGAGTCGCCCCCACCTGCGTGGTTGAATTTGGGGAGACTAGAGGGAATACTCGGGGGGCAGTGAGGGACCCCTGTGCCGAGATACCGCGGTGTCGGCCACAGAGGAAGAAACTTCCCACAGGTCCCAGGCACAGGGTCCCTGGTGCTGCCTTGCCAAGCGCAGGAGGATTTCGGGGCCTCTCGCTGTGCCTCGAGCCCAGCCCCGGATCCCACCATGCGTCCCCGAATGGCGCCCAGTCGGTCGTGCTGTGCCCCCCGCAGTGGCCGCGAGGTGGCAGTACGGACCGCCCGGAGGCTGCCGAGGCCAGGGTCTGCGGACGGCGAACCGTGGGGGTCCGCACCACCCCGACTTAGGAGTCTGCCGATAGCAAAGTCTGGGTGTTTTGCACAGGAAATCTGGGGGTTCACCGTGAGAAAGCCTGGGGTGCCAGGGGTGGTGGGCGGCACGCAGCACTCTGCGGTGGTGTCCAAGGAGCAGAGAGTCTGCCCGCGGACCTCGGGGGATTCCAGCTCCCCTGTCTACACGGACTCTGCCCACGGTGCCAAAACCCTGGACTTGGTGGGCGAACCCTGGGGACCGCGCGGGTTTTTTCTGCGGGGACCTGGGGGGCCTGACACTCCCCAGAAAGGACGAGGTGGTCCCCCCAGGGGCGGACTGGCCAAGGGTAGGGCTTGGGTATCTTGATGCTCTCGAGGCTTTGTTCAGTTCCCGAGCCGGCAGTGCCCCAGGGAGGCGGCTGTGCGGGACGCTTGTCACCAGACCGTGCCTGTGAGCCCTGGAACCTGGCATGTGCGCCTTGTGCGGGTGACGGGAACACAGAGGTCAGGGGACCTGGAGCACCCCACCCAGCAGGACGCCTGTCCTGTGGCAGCCGCTCTCCCCCCAACACAACCATTGTCAACCGGAGGGTGTTTGAGCCGAGATCCCCACACACCCTGACCCACCGAGCCCCCAGGGAGCTTCCCGGGGCCCAAACTGAGCCCTCATTCCCCACCCTCACCCCCTGTGACTGCTCCCCGTGGACTCCCGGGGCCCTAGGGGGCATGTGGGGTCTCAGCCATGGTGGGGGCAGAGGGGTCTCTGGGTCCTGCGCAAGCCTCCAAGGCAGCGTCCAGACCCCCTCTGGGAGCAGAGTGCGTTGGCCGCAGGCAGGCTGGATGGTCCGCCCCGAGGGGACCCGGCTGCTCTGACTTGAGGGGAGGGGAACGTTTGGGGACAATGCCAGGCCCTGTCTATGGGATGCCAGTGCAGGGGTGTGGAGAATGCTGTCTTTGGAGAATTCTGGGATGGGTGAGGAACGTGCGCTGGACCGGTCTGGGGCGGAGGTGGACCTTGCGGTGGCCCCGAACACGGTCCCCACTCTGATTGGCTGGCAGGGCAGGGGCGGGAATTTGGGGCGGGGCCACCCCAGTTAGAAAAAGCCCGGGCTAGGGCCGGAGAGCAGGGTGTGGGAGGGGGTGGTGGGTGGGGTGGGATGGGGGGTTTCGGGGGAAACTGGGGAAGCGGGGGTGCCGAGGGGTAACCAGGGAAGCGTGGGGTACCGGGGGCAACCAGGGGAAGATGGGGACAGGGTGTAGGGGAGCTTGAGTGGGCCAAGGATCACCTTGGAAATCTGGAGTCTGGCAGGAGTGACCGAGGGTTGAGGGACCGGCTTGGGCAGGGCTGGTGGGCACCTGGCAGGAGTGTGGCATGGGGTCCCAGGTGTCTTGGGGTCTGGGTGACATCGGCATGGCATGCGGTGGGCCCATGCCGGGCACGTAGAGGGAAGAAGGGGGAGCCAGACATTCATCCCGGTCAGTTTTGGTTTTAGGTCGTGGCGGCTGGTGGACGAGGGGAGCTGGCGAGGGGTTCGCCCGGGACCTGGGGCAGTTGGGCTGTAGCTGGCAGCCATGGGTAAGTGAGGACAGCGGTCTGTCGGCCTGGCGAGTCCCCTCCCCTCCCTGCGCCTTGCTTTGCCAGCCTTCTGCAAGCAGGAGGTGACAGGGAGCAAGGAGCAGTGAGGAGACGCGGCTGGCCTCCCGGCGGATCGGCAGGATGAAGGAGGGCGGTCAGGACAGGTGACATCGTCTCAGGGGGAGCTGAGACTGTGCAGGCTGGTGGGGGCCGTGTGCCCTTCCCAGGTAGAGCGAGCATTTCAAGAGCGCGGGCGGGAGATGAGGCTGGGCCGCCAGCAAGGGAGGGACAGGTAGCCGAGGGGGTCCAGCTTGCAGGGGGCCCAGGCCCCGGTCGGACAGGATGAAGTGGGGACTCAGGACACAGCAGGGTCCCCAGCCGTCACTACATCTCACCCACTGAAATTCATTTAGGAGAAGGTATAGGAGCGGCTCCAGCATGGGCCTCCCAAGGCCCATGTTGGAGCCTCGAGGGCAGGAGAGCGGGAAAGAAGGAGTGCGCGGGGAGACCCGCAGAGGGACGTCACCCGGAGGGAGCGGCGGCTGCAGGTCTGGGCTCCAAGGACATTTCTGCAGCAAGGAGGCTGCCGTGGGCCCGGCCTGCAGGCGACCGTTCCCACGTGGCACTGTGACCCAGGTGCTGAGTGGAGAGGTGACACTTCATGCCCTCCCTGCACAGCCCCTGGGTCTGGCATGACAGACAGACAGCATCCAGGGGAGTCAAGGGCACTGGCGAGGTCGGACTAGGTGAGGAGGTTGGGGTGGAATGAGTGCGAGCTCTGGTGGGGGGTCAGGGCGCAGGCAGGGGGAAGAGTGGGAACCTGGCGGCGAGCCGGAGGAGGCACTGGCCTCCAGAGCCCGAGGCCAAGGCGGGCCTCTGTGGGCAACGATGGAGCAGAGATCGGTGCCTCCCGGCTCAGCCTGGAGACGAGGGTGAGTGCCCAGCCCACTGGCATGCCCGACATCCCCTGCCCCAGCCTCTGTGCCCACTCACCGCCTTGTTCACTTGCCCACAGCCAGGTCTCCAGGACGGGTGACGTGCCCTCCAGCCACCGAAGGCCGGCGCGAGGCTGCGCTCGGAGGGACATGACATGGTCTGGTGTGACGGTGAGGATGGACGTGATGCCGTCCGGCCTTCCTGGTAAGCACAGGGGTGAGACATGGCCCCTCCAGGCCAGCCGTCCCGCATAGCGTCCCTCACAAGCACTCTTTTCCCACAGAACATTCTAGGCTGGCCCGCGGGTGTCAGAACACCTATAGGTCTCACTCCTTGGCCTTCCCGGAGGAGTCCACACACTGCTGCTCTCTGGACCTCTAGAACCCTCACATCGACAAGGTGAGGAGGGGCCTGGCAGCCGCGGGGAGCAGGCCATGGGCGCAGGGGTTGGGTGCTGACTCTCTCCCGCCCTGCAGAGATGGTGCTACCCAGCTCACGCCTGGGCCTTGGAACCGGGACTTCTTCAAGTCCTTCTAGCTCTGACTCAAGAACATGCTGCATTCTGGAACCACTTCACGACCCGACTCAGGAATCGGCTCCGGAAGGTGAGCGCGGGCCCCTGTTCCAGAAGCTTCCCTGGCGGCCCTGCGCGGCCACCACACAGTTGCTTGTCGCTCCGTCTCTACAGGTGAAGCTCAAGGAGCGAGAGCAGCCTGACAGCAGCACCGTCAGCACAAGCCCCGCGGCGACCGTCACCCCCGCCTGGCAGCGTCATCTCCGTGGCCACCCTGCCGTGGCCAGGCCACCACCAGCCGCCACGCCCAAACGCCCCTCACCCTCCTTCTCTTCTTCCTTTCCTCTGTTCTCTCATTTCCTTTCTTTGCTTTCCTTTGTGCCCGGGACACGCAAAGCCGCCATGACTCTGTTTCCCCGTCCCTTCCGTACTCAATTTGCACTAAGTCGTTTGCACTGGTTTGGAGTCATGGAACCGGCCTCGAGTCCCCGAGCGAGTGTGCAAGCCAACTGCTGAGTGTGCCTGGCCTCTGCGGCCCGCCCTGCGCCCTGCGCCCTCCTGCCATCCACCTTGGGGGGCTGCCTGGGTGCGGCCTTGTGTGGGAGGCCCCAACCCCCCCTCGCCTGGTCTGGAAGCTCCTGGCACCGAGCAGACCTCATGCAGCTCCGCTGTAGAGCCCCTCGCCTGTGCCCCTCCCCACCAGGGCTTCGCCAGAAGCCTTGGCCTCATCAATAAATACAGTTACAGCAATTTGTCTCAGGGACTCTGGAATCCGAGCTGTTTGCCTGGGGGGTGGGGGGCGCCTTGGGCTGGGGGAGGTGGGCACGGGGGGGGGGGGCGCACAGGGTCGGGGACATGAAAAAGGCACTTGGGGAATGAAGAATGGGAAGGGCAGAAGGTGGGGAGGGGCACGGGGACAGAGCGGGAGTCACAGGGTAGGGAGGGGCACAGGGATGAGGTGAGGGGAGGCACACAGAGGGGGAGGGGACACGGTGAGTGCACATGGGCTGAGAAGCTATTATGGCCTATGGCCGAGGAGGATATCATGGGGGGGGCAGGGAAGGGCATATGACGGGGAGGGGCCTGTGGGGTGGGGTGACAGAGGGAGGGAGCCATGGGGTGAGGCCCAGGGAGGGGTCTGTGGGGCCGGGGCCCCTGCAGGGAAGGGAGGGGGTGGGGGTGGCTGAGGGAGTTCTCAGCAATGGGAGAGAAGCCAGACAACACCAAGGCTCCCTCAGCTTGGTCCTGCCCCTCTAACTGGCTTAGGGATGACACCCCTGGGCTTCCCTGCACCCCGGGCCCTAGACCCCTGGTCTAGTGGATTCGTTTGCAGAATCACTCCAGGGGAGTGGGCTTGCCATGTGAGAGGGCCCTGCAGCCCAAGCCTGGAGGGCTGGAGGCTGTTGTCTGGAGGGGCGGGCAGGACTGAAGCCCCAGAGAAGGGCAGTGGGGGAGGGGACACGTCCTGCTAGGGTCTGGCCTTGGCTTGCTAGTGAAGCCCCAGCAGCTTGGGATAGCAGCCAGTCGGGGACCCCAAGCTCATAGCCCTGTGGCTCTGGGCCTATAGATGCTGGGAGCATGCGGGAGCAGCTTGTGGAAATGAGGCTGGGGTCCACGGCCCCTTCCCCAGCCAGCTGAGGAAGACCAGATGGCAAAGGCCTGAGAACCCGCCTCCATGAGGAGGTCTTCCCTGGGCCCCTGACTCTGTGCCCATGGCGCCGCCCCCACACGCTCCCCTCCAGCCTCCCACTGTCCTTGCATGTCTGGGACCCCCACTCCTCCCACCAGACCCGTCTTGGGGACCAAGAGCAGGGCTCTCTGGCCTTCTGGTATGCCACATTAGGCGGGTGGATGCTAGGGAGCAAGGCGGCAGGCGGGGCCTTGCGTGGGGCCCTCCGGTCTCCCCAGCCCCTCCACCAGCCCCCGAGGCACCCTGGGCCATGGGCAGTGCTCAGGGACGTGCGGCTGTGGTGGTCTCCAGGCCCCCTGGCCCGTGAGATGAAGGAACACATCCCTTAGGTATCAAGTGCGGTCTGTAAATGGCCATTAGTATAAACAGCCCTTTCTGCTGGAGCTCTGCGCACCCAGGGCCAGCTTCCGGGGTGGTGGGGGACATTGGTGTGACCAGCGGCAGTGGCCCCAGGGTTGGGAGAAGGCAGGGGGATGCTCTGGGGAAACATGGGAATCGTGGGGGGCCATCCTTTGAGCCCCCAAAAGCGGTGGGGCCAAGGCCTGGGTACTGTGGTCTTCTGTCACAGCCACACTTGCACCCTGACCTGGGCCCCCAGGGCTGGGAACCTAGTGCATCTGGTCTGGAATGCGGGAGGGTGAGGTCGCCCCTTTCCACACCCACCTGGGGAAGAAGGCCGGGGGCCCCTAGTGCCTGGGCCTGCCTCTGTCCCCTCTGGGCTGCCCACGTCCGTGCCCCTTGACCCCTCTGAATGCACAGAGGGGCCCACCTGGGGCCTGGCCCCCACCCACTTGCTCTGCTCTGGAGCAGGCTCTGGGGCCACGTGCAGGGAGGGCCCTGGGGCCAGGGAGTGCAGGGGAGGTGAGGGGTGGCCTGTCCTCTGTCCCTGTGGGCTGGACCTAAGCAGCTGGGGCAGGAGCCACAGGCCAAGGCTCTGCAAACAGGCCTTGAGGCCCCCCCCCGCCCCCCCCCCCCGCCTCGCCTGGTGGGGGGTGGGGGGCTGGGAAAATGGGGGGGCGGGGCGCCCCCGTGCTGACAGAGCCCCTCCACGGAGCGGAGCGGGGACAGCCAGGTTGGAATGTGTTTACCTTTGGCCCAACCCGATTTCCTGCTTTTTAGAGAAGGGGCTCTGGCCTCAGACAGGCTCCCGGCCCGCCACCCAGAGGCGTTTTCAGAATGCCCGCGCTGAGTTAAGTGTCTCCAGCAAACAGGGGCTTGGATTTCAGTCCCCCCCCTCCGCAGCATGGGCGCCGCAGGGGTGGGGCCCCCCTGCAACGAAGATGTGGGGGAGGGGAGAGGAGGGGGTCTGCGGAAGCCCAGCCCACGGCGGGGGGCCTTCCACCCCCAGAGGCCCCGCGGGAAACTGGGGGAGGGGGTCTTCAACCTGGACCCTCCCCCAGCAGAGCGAACCCTCCAGCTTCGGGGAAGTAAGACTCCAGTGGCAGGGGGTCCCTGCAGAACCCCCCATGCCCGTGTCCACAGGCATGTCTCTGTGTCCACATGTCCCTCATGGTGCCCCCGGGACTGTGAGTGAGGTGCTCGAGGCACGCATGGGGGCCCTGTCCTCTTTGGGGCGCTCTGTGGGGTCTGCGGGCTTTTGTGTGGCCCAGCCCCATGTGGGGGCTGGTGTCCCTGGAGGGGGGACATCTGAGCCCTGCCGTGTGTGTGTCCTGTGCCTTTGTGAGGCTTGCGTCTCTGCACAGATTTAATGACCCAAGAGCCCACTTTCGGGCAGGGATTACGGACAGCTGGGGGGCGGAGTGGAGTCAGGACACTTGAATGGGGGCAGAAAACATTTCCAACAATACAAAGGAAATGAACTCTTGAACAGGCCTAACGTGACATTTGGGGTCTCGCTACAATATACCCTGGGAAGTCTGAAAAAAACACCACGGGGCTGGGCCCAGCAGTGTGGCTCCCTCACTCCCGCCCCAGGCTCCAGGGAAGATGAATGGCTTCCCTATTTCCAGAGCAGAGGGGCAGGGGCCCTGGCTGGAGGCCCCGCGCGGCCCTCACCAACGAGGGGGTCAGGAGGCTGAGATGCTGCTTGTGGCGGGACCTGATCCGACCCCCGTCCTTCCGCCGCCCTTGCGTGTTTGGGGTCTGTGTGTGCACGTACTCGAGAAGCCCCAGAGAGCCAAGGGCCCCAGCAGAGACGGTGCGACCTGCAGGAGGGGGGTGGAAAGTTCTGGAAGGAGTGTGTCCAGCTTGGCCTTCCCTGAGGCTGTGGCCTCGACCGAGGCCGCCCCCACCTCTCCACCTCTCCCTTGCCGACTTCTTCCCTCCCTTCTCTGCACCTCTCCTCAGCCTGCACCTGGTGACGCGACTGGCCCTTTTCCAGGGGTGAGGGGACCCCGCAGGGGCCCCTTCCTAGAAGCCCACCTGCAGGCCGGCTTGCTGGGAAGGGGCCCCTCCTCGGCAGCCCCCACCACCCTGAGCCACTTCCTGGAAGCGGCCGCCGTGGCTATTCCGCTCCTTGTCAGCACTGCGCCCGCAGAACGCAGACAGTGAGGGCCTTGTCCTCCGGGAGCCCGTGCTCCGTCACCGAACACCTGGCCGGACACAGGCAGGCCCCCGGGTCCTTGGGGGGCGGCGCAGGCCTGGGGCTGGACCTGTAAACACACATGAGCGCCAAGCGCAGGGGCCCCGTCCCTGCTTCTGCCCAGAGCTCTCACATGCTAGTACGTGCCAAGGCCCCGAGGATGCCTGTCGGGCAGGGCTGGGAGGTGGCTGCGGGCCCAGAGCTGAGAAGGGGTCGGGGCTTTGTGCAGACCCCCAGGGGTCCCACATGTTGCAGAAACCCACCTGCTGGGATGGAAGGCTGGGCGGTCCCCAGGAGCAGCTGGTGGGGAGGGTGTGCAGGATGGAGGCAGAGGCCTAACAAAGCATTTACCTTGAGCCTCATCGGAAGATAAGCCCCCAGGTGTTTGGGGGTGGGGGTGACCAGTGCGCAGCAGTGTTGGGAGCCTGTGGGTCTGGTCTGCAGCCCAGAGGGCCGGGAGGAGGAAGGGAAGGACTCTGTGGTCAGGGATGGGAGGGATGGCCTGGGGTAGAGGGCTGCCTGCCCTGACAAGGGGGCTGGAGCTGCCTTGCCCAGCCCAGGCCCCAGGCGAGGTATGCACTGGAGGGGGTCAGGCAGGGCTTCAGGGCAGGGCTGGGGACACAGATGCTCCCCAGGTTGGCCCCCCACCCCCCCATCTGGACTTGGGGAATCACGATCAACCGGGACCGTGGAGGACAGAGGCCTGGCTCTGGGGCTTGGGGGGCGGGGGAGAGGACTGTGGGGGCCACATGTGGTGGGGTGCAGAGCACAGCCTAGGCACAGGGCCTCCTCCCACCCCCGCCCTCCCCTCCTGGCCCCTGCTTTTCACGTGCAGGCAGTGGGTTGGGTGGAACGTGCAGGAGACGGGGCCTGGGGGGAGAGCGGGGGCCCCTTGGGTTTATTCAGGTGGCTTTCAGATCACGCCCCATGCGTGGCGGGGCCCACGACAGCAGGAGAAGCACACACAGAGCCCCCGACGGGCTCCCCATTGGTCGGCAGTGACATCAGCCCTGTGTCAACAGCGCCCTTCGGAGTTTATGGAGCAGGACGGACCTGCTCAGCCTCCGCCCCGTGCCCCACCCCCAGCCCACACACTAGCCCACTGTTCTGGGGTCTGGGGGTAGCGGCCTTGCCATGGTGCCCCAGTACAGCCTGCTCCTCCGCACCCCCCAAGCCCCCACGTCCCTAGCAGAAAGCACGGAGGGCCATGGGCCGGGCCTCCAGCTCCTGGTCCCTCCGGGAGGGACCTGGGGCACAGGCCCGTGGCTTGGTCATGGTGGGGGGGCCCCGCATGGCCTCTGGGGTGTATCTCAGGCTGAGTGATGTGGAGGGGGCACCAGTGGGTCCCTCTGAACATGGGCCAGCCCCCCAAGACCTCAGAAAAGCCAGAGGGGTTCCCCTTCCTGCCTCCAAGCTCTGGCTGCCAGGCATCCTGGGACCGCAGGCCACTGGTCAGGGCACAGGGGGACTGAAAGGGCCACCATGGTGACTGCGGCTCGCCCAGCCTGAGGGCCCCCCGGGAACAGGGACATTCTCACCACATTTCCCGGGGCTCCTCCTTGCTGGCCCGCCCCCTGCAGCCAGACCCCCACCAGCCCCCATCTCCGGGAGAGAAGAGGGGGGCCGGGACAAGGCCAGGGCAGGGTGCCACCCCATACCCTTGCCCCCCAGAGAAGCACTGCCCGTGATGGGGACACAGGAGGGGCCTCTCTCCACAGATGGACTCCCATGTCCAGCAGGCCACAGAGAGCCTGGTGAGGCCAGGAGCCTGGAGGCCTGGGGCTGGGGGACAGGCAGGACTTCGGGGTGGACAACATGAGCTCCCACACCTGCGACAGGGCCCACTGGGGACCCCGCTCCTCGCCACATCCCTGCTGCCAAACCGCCACGTCGCCTGCGGTGGGGGCTCTGGTTTTAAGTCACTGTCCCCCTAAAGTCACAACCCCTTTCCAAGGATTCCTGGGGCCCAGATGGGACGGGTTGACTTGGAACAGCCAAGGAGGCCGGGCAGGAGGGTCCGGGTCCGGGGGCGACCCCAGAGGGGCCCTGGGAGACCTTGGGTCCTGTGCGCTGGTAGGTGGGGAGAGCGGGAGGAGGGAAGGGGAGAAGGGGAGGGAGGAGGGTCCACTGCCCTTTGGCCTGTTTTTCCTTGCTAGCTTCCTGCTCACTGAGCTCTGTCACTAAGGAAGGGGGGTGACAAAGGAGGGTCCCTTTCGGTTGTCACTGCGCTGCCTGTGTCCTTCCCCCTCCCACAGCCCTCTGGGGGCTGACCCCTTGCCCAGCCCCTGGACCCCAACCCCTGGCTGTCTCTTCAGCCAATCAGCAGGCCCCCAGGGGTGGTCCCACTCATCAGAGCTGCCGCCGGATCTCCGGTTCCCATCGCCCCCCATCCGAGGGTGAATGACCTCACCCTGGGACGTGGGGCAGAGGGCATGTGTGCCAAGAGTGGCCCCCAAGGGACACGTGGCTGTTTGCAGTTCGGGAGGCGGCAGAGATAAAGCTGCTGTTTTCCCAGTGGGCACAGAGCCAGGGGGGGCCGAGGGGCAGGCCAGGGTCAAGGTCAGGCCTGCTGCCTCAGGCTCCCCTTCCGGGCTGTTGTCCGCCCCCCATCCCCCTTGGCATGGAGTTCTGGGAGGAAGGGAGAAAGGGTTGGTGGCAAGCCAGTCCCCTGTACTCGGCATCCACGCAGGGCCTGTGTGGTGGGGGGACAGGCCCAGCAGCACCCCCTCCTGAGAGTGTCCCAGAGTGTGAGCCTCCTGCATGTGGGATCCCATCATGAGACAACCTAATTAAAGCCAAATTTCATGGGTCCCGTGATTTGGGTGGGCACGGCCCCTGCCAAAGGGGCTGCCGGCAGAAGAGAATTCACTGATGTCAGTGACAGGCGGAAGGAGGGTGGCAGACAGGAGAGGGAGGCTGGGACAGTAGGGTTAAGGGCTTACATTATATGCACGTCATGGGCAAGTGCTTGTGGGGGGAAGGAGGGCTGTGGGGGCTGGGCGGGAAGGGGAGGCCATCTAGACAGGATCCGGAGGAAATGGAACTTCAGGCATCCCACGCCTGCCCACCCCGGGCCACTATTGGCACGGAGGGGGCGGCCCAAGGGGCCCCCAGACTTCCTGCTCCAAGATGGGTGCTGGGCCCAGCTGAGCCTCTGGGTACCACGTTCAGGCCTGGCGGGGTCTTCCCTGGGGTCGGATAGGAACAGGCAGGATGGAGGACCGCAGGCCGCCCAGCCCAGAGCAATCCCACCGTCAGGACGGGCCCCAGACCTCCCAGCTCCCCCACCACCCTCCACGCAGCTGTCCCCCGAAAATGTGCTCCAGACACATTCTTTCTGGCTCAGGCCCAGTGCCGGCTCCGGGCTTCTCCCGGCCCGGCCTTCTGTGTGCACCCTTGGTCCTTCTGCACATACTGGCCTGCGGTTCCCAACTCCTGGGCCCCCACCACCCCTAGGTGCTCTGCTTTCTGGCCTGGTGCTCTTGCTGGGCACATAAGGAGGCACATAGGCATGTCCACGTCTGTTCTGACTTTTTCCAAAGACCCAGGTTGGCTCCGGGAGCCTCCTCGGGACCCCACCTGTGCTCACAGGGCGTGTGGGAGAGGGTGCCCCACAGATCCGGCCGGCCCTCTGCGGGCTCTGCCCTGCTCGTGAGAAGACAGACAATCTATCACGGCCAACAGCAAATGGCCCGTCACTTCCAAGGTGGCAGTGAGGTCTCCACGGGTGGCCGGGCTTCCCAGGACTCTGGGGGCAGCCGTGCGTCTCGAGAGGACTTGTGAGCTCTCCTCCCCCGGGGTCAAGCCACAGGGAGTGGTGGGGAGGGCCTGCTTCCCCAGAACCCTGCGCGCAGAGAAAACAGGGAGGGGGTTGAAGGCAAGGCAGGCTTCCGGGGGCTGCCCTGAACCTCCTGGACAGAGTGATTCCCTGGGAAAGGCCTTCTAGCTGAGCCTCAGCCAGGGGCCCAGCTCCTGGGAGACAGAGGCTCCCCAACCTGCTGGCCAGGGTGGTGCTTGCGCCCACCTTGTCGTCATTTCCTTCTGCTCCTCTGGCCCTCGCCCCTGCCGCACACCACACACACCCCCCACTCTCTGTTTTACTGTCCAAGGAAGAGAGCAGACAGTCAGAGCCCAGGGGAGAGGCCCTCCGGCCAGCGCGCATCCTCTGTGCCCATCCTCTGTCCTTCCAGACTGGGGGTGCCCCAGCATGCGCTGACACGTGGCCCTGGGCATGAGGGGGTGTGAGCGGGGGGGGGGGGGCGCTCTGGACCCCAGCCACCAGGAGGGCAGTGTGTTGGGACCTCGGGGTCCCCTCGACACAAGGGGGACTCTGAGAGACACATGTCTAATAGAAGTGATGTCCTGGTGATCCCCTTGGCTGATGGTTTGCTCAGGGGCTCTGGGCCCCTCACCCACACGGGCCCTTGCTCCTCAAGACGGCCCACAAAGGGGGCTGCTCGGACACCTGCGCTCTGCAGCCGAGGGTCCTGAGGGAGGGGAGGGGAGGGGTGTCCTTTGCTACTGCAGTTGCTAAGGGACCCCTGGGGCCCCGGTCCAGGACCCCGGCTCAGACCCCACACAGTCGCTGTCCTCTGCCGCCCTCTGTGTGTGCTTGTGTGTTGTGGGGATGACTAGAGGCCTCCCCGAGCCCAAACAGCCCACCCTCCACCAGGGGCCAGGTACCAGCAGGAGGACAGCGCTAGAGAGTCAGGGTTAGGCTCTGGGGCAGACGCCAAGAAGCAGGAGGAACTTTCTGGAAGGTGAAACTTCCCCAGCTGAACCTACAGAGGAGGGCCGTCCTACGGATCTAATCCCACTGCCCACCCCCAGCCCTGGCAGTGTGGGCAGGACGGAGAGGGGCCTCGCGTGTGGGCTCTGGGATACAGCCCCCGCCCCGGGCAAAGTCCCAGGACACTGACCTCCGAGCTCAAACAAGGCTGGTGGGGCTGGGCCCCCCTGGGGGCCTGGGGGTCAGGGTCAGCACACACCAAGTGGGGAAGAGGGCACTGTGCCTGCCCCTGGGGAGAGCAGGTGGCCTCTCACCAGCCTTACCGACTTTCAGTCAAGTCCCCCGTGCCCTGTCCAGCCTGAGGGTCACCTTGGTTGGGGGTCTCCTCGTGCTGCCAGCTCCCCCCAGCACAGGCCTGACTTTACAGGACGGTGGTGTGGATCCTGTGTGGGGACAGGGGTGGCTGGTCCCATCAACACACACCCAGGAGGGGCCTTTCTCTCCGGGGGTGGCCCAGGCCCTGAGGGTCTTTCAGGGACAGGATGAGCGGGGGACGCTTGTGTAAGCCCGCATCACTTCCTTCTCGGCCAGGTGGGACACAGGCTCTCCGACTGCCGTCCCCTGTGCAAGGGCAGGGATCCCGGTGAGCCTCTCATGGGTGAGCAGGCTGAGGCAGGCCCACGTACGAGCTTCCCCACCTCCACATGGCCCGGGGGGCTACAGAATCCGCCCTGCCCACGGCCCGGGGTCCAAGTCCAGCAGCAGGGGTGCGGCACAGCCCCCAAGCCAGCCGGGGCCAGGGGAAGAGAAGGGGTGACCTCATCCCTGATTCTAGACGCTTCTCGGGGCCCTGTGGGAGCTCGAAGCTCAGGTCCTGCAGCTGCCTATGCGCGGGGGTCCATGTGCAGGTGGGAGAGCTCTCCCTCCCTCTACATCCACGCCCGACAGTGGCCACGGGAGGCGCCGGCACAGGGAACCCCTGGGAAGGGTGCAGCTGGGCTTTGTTGCAAGAAGAAAAGGGGCCATGTTGCCTCAGCAGAGCCTGCAGTGGCTGTCAGGGCCTGAGGCTGCCCGAGCCCCTAGGATGCCCCAGAGCTTTCCAGTCCCAGGGACCCCAGCCTGGGCCAGGGAGCGTGAGGCCCCCAGTCACCTCACTGCAAAGCAAAGAGCACAGGAGGGAGGAGAAGGGGCCTTGGTCCCCTGGAGCCCCAGGCGTATAGGAACAATACCCGGGAGAGGTCAGGCCGGCAACCCCTAGACACCCCGAGACATGGGGGATGAGACCCAGCGGGGCCTGGTACAGTGCTGGGGACAGGGCCACCTGCGGGAGGAAGGTCGCCTCTCAGGCCCACGAGCCGACCAAGCTGCCGTTTTCCCGGTGTGCAGTGGCTACGGGGCTGCCCAGCCTCCAGAGACCCAGGCCCTATGGCCGTGGTGTGTCCCACTCAGGGAGGTCACAGGCCACTCTGGCTCAAAGCCCCCTGGCCACCTGGGCCCCAGGCACTGCCTGCCCACTGCTCCCTGGGGCTCCAGGGCAAACAGAAAAGCGCCGGCGACAGTGTTTATTTTCAAATGACATTTTTTAAGAAAAACAGCCTCCCCCAGTGCTTGACCCTGATCTGGAATGTGGAGCTGCAAACAGCTGTCCCCTCCCCAGACCCCGCTCAGCTCCCTGGTTGTGGGTAGGGGACCGGGGGGACCCTGAGGGACACTGGCACTATGTGGTCAGGGCGCACGTCCGGGATCTGGGCTCTGTTCCTGGTTTCGCTGTGCCCCAGCGGGACACTCACATCCCCCCCGCAACCAGGCCCAGCAGGGATGGCTTGTCTTGGCCAGCTGGACCGGTCACCCCAGCCTCAGAGTTCTTGGACATTTGCTCCCGTGTGCCTCTCATACGGGAGTCCCGTGCTTCCACCCCCACTGTGCTCCCATCCTGCATCCACCTCGGCCTGCGGCCTGCCGCAGCCTTCTCTGACCTCCGCCTTCTCTGAGCCCCCACCTCCAGGAAGCCCTCCAGGGAGCTCAGCCGGGTCTGCCCCGGGGGGCAGCTGGCCGCAGGGAGGGTCCAGGCCTTCTTGCCCACAGGCAGAGGCTGGATCTGTAGGTCCCACTGGAGAGTCCCTGGGGGAGCGCCCATGCTTCCCAGAGCCTGTCCCCCTGCCTTGTGCCTGTGGTCCTTGCTCCTCTCTGCGGGACCCCCACCCATAGCCTGGGGGCGAGTCAGCAGGCCATCTGGGTGGCAGGGAGTCAGGGGTGTGAGCTGAGGCTACCCCTGACTTGGCTACTTCCCCGTCCGGACCCTGGGGTGTCTCTGCGCTTCCTGGAGGAGGTCCTCACTCGCCCATTGCCAGGGAAGGTGCAGGGACAAGCACCTGGGCCCTCTCCCTGGCCTGTTGGCCCTCGGGCTACCCATGCACCTGGCGCCAGAGGGCCTCCCTCGGAGGGGACAGGTCCGGGGTCCCTGACAGGCCCTGGAGAGGGGAGGAGGCGCCAGGGCTCTGCCCCAGAAACCCCGTGGCTTCCTGTTTTGCAGGCCACAAAGCACTAAAGGCCACAGGTCCTGGGACATCAAAGGCCCTGGAAGCTCATTGTATTGAATTAAGTGTAAATGAAGCAGAGGCATGTGGCTTGCATTCCCCACAATTACGCCTGCTCTGGGGGGGCTCCCAGGCCCAGGATGGGCAGGAAGGGAGCTGGCCCCCAGGAAACAGCGAGTAGCCCAGGCTGGGGCAGAAAGCCTCTCCCCCAAGCGGACCCTGCTTTGGTCCCACCCCAAAGAGAGCAGACAGCCGGGCCCAGTGCCCTCGGGGTCCTGGATGGGCTTTGGACCCTTGCCTGTGTCCGAGAGCGGCGGCCAGGTTGAAGGGCACCGGTCCCCCAGATTCACCTACAGTGGAGCCCCAGGAGAGCCTTCCAGGCCCTCAGCCCCTACAGGGTGCTCTGAGGTGGGGATGTGGGTGCGGGGGTGAGGCAGCCACACAGACCCGGCTGCCCACCCCCACCCCCCAGCCTCTCGGAGCGGGGAGGCCGGGGGGCCAGGGGGTTGCCACAGTCCACGGGCCCCTCGGCGACAGCTCCAGGAGGGAGGGAAGCATGGTGTGGGGGAGTGGGTCCGGGGCCCCGGGTGGGGGCGGAGAGTGAGGAGCCCCGAAGTCAGTGACCCTGGGGCTTATCTTCTTGGGTCTCTGCACACAGAGTCTCATCTGCAGAGTCGGCTGAGCAAACGCCAGGAGCCAAGGGTCGGGGAGATTCGATGGGCGGCCCCTGCACGGCCCCTGTCTTCCCACGTTAGCCAAGGCCTGTTTTCCCGGTCAAAAATCCAGCTCACTCCCCGCCCCCTTCGGGGCCCGATGTTCCAGGGGGCCCAGGGGTCCCAGCACCACGTACACACACACCCCTAGCACCCCCAGCCGGCTGAGGACCACTCCCTGCTCCCCACTCTGGGACAGCTCTCCTCGCACGTTCCCTGCATCCTGGGGACACCTCTGTCCCCTTGGATCAGAGCCCCCTGTGTGGGCAGCGGGTTTTCTGCTATGCATCAGCTCGGTCCTGGCGGGGACAGCTGTAATCGTGTCATCCCGTCACGCCTCGGCTGGGCCAGGCATGACTCGGTTTACTTCAGGTCACCAAAGCCCCCCGCTTGGTCCACTTGGGGCAGGAGGGAGGTGGGCGGGGGGGGGGTGAGAGGGTGTGGAGGGAGGCTGGACTGGAGGCAGAGCTGAGTGGCGCAGGGCAGGCAGGGGTGGGAAGGAGGGTCGGATTGGGGGTGGGGGAGGCGTCCTGAGCCCCCCTCGGCCCCTCCGAGCAGCTGCTTGGCTTATCCGGGCCCATTCTGCCGGGCGTGAACGTCCACCATAATCAATCATGGAGGGCTTAGCCCAGGGGGCCAGGGCAGACCTGTCAGCCAGCTCCAAGCGGCAGGGACAGCTGCTCTTCCAGAGGGTTCCCAGGGCCCAGACCCACCAGACAGCAGCCTCGGCCCCCTCCTCCGAGGGGCGCCCCCACGGAGGGCCCACACTGCAGGGACAGAGGGATCAGGTCCTGGCGTGGAGGGCGACCGGAAGCTGGGGACGGAAGCTGGGGACGCTGCAGGGAGGCCCCGGGCTCCGGCCTCTGCCCCTGCCCACCCCAGGGGCTCAGGACGTCCTGGACCCCAGTCTCTCTGCTGCAGCTGATGCAGGCGAGGGCGCAGGGAGGGCCGGAGGCTGGCACGCAGCGGCCTGGGGTCGAAGGTCTTCGCCTCGTTGGGGAAGGCGGGAAGGGCTGACGGACGGGGACAGCTGCAGGCCCCGCTCCCCGCCGGACAGGGCGCCCCATCCATCACAGCCCACCCAGGCCCCAGGGCCATCCTGCGATTCCCCTAATCCCCGGCCCGGCTTCTTCCCAACACTCAGGGCTCGCGCGCATTTTCCGAATTCCCGGGCGCTGCTCCTTCCTCCTCAAATTCCTCGCCCCTCGCCCTGTCCCGCCATGGGAAAAGGCCTCCACTGCCCCAACACATGCTCTTTCTCGGGCCGCGCGGGGGAGGAGCAGCTGGCCGGCTGGCAGCTGTGAGGCTGGGGGGTGCCAAGGAGGACAGCCCAGATTAGGGGGGCGTCATGGGAAAGCTCCAAGGGAATGCTACCCAGAGCCCCTCCTGCTGGCAGCCCCGTTCCGCTCCCTCTGCGGAGAGGGGCAGATGGGGCCTCCAGCGGGGAACACTGCATCCCGCTGGCCGTGGGCTCTGCCAGGAATGTCCATCTGCCTGGGCTGGGTACCTGGCTCTGAGTGCGGGTACCAGCCCGGCCAGCCCGGACACCTGTTCCCCCAGACGTAGGATGGGCCCGGCTGACCCCAGCATACTGGCCAGCGGGCTCCACAGAGAGGGCCTAGGACGTGCCCGGGGAGGGAAGGGCTTCCCACAGGGGCTTCCTCCGGGAAAGGGCCGGAGCGTGGGCCTGATAGCAGGACAGGGGTGGGGCAGCCCCGGACGGGGTGGGGGCCACAGGGCAGGCCCCAGTGGGAGCTGGGACCCCTGGGTTCACCTTGACGTGTCCAGGAGGCCCAGAGGACAGACTGTCCCCAAGCACAGCTGGAAGACTGAAAGGAGTAGCCAGTGTGCCCACAGGGTGATGGGCCATGTGGGCGAAGGGCAGGTCCCTGCTGATCCCTCGGGCTCTCTCTGCCTGCTGGGGAGCCTGGAGGGGCAGCGGACCATCCACCCTGGGCTCCTCTCAAACACGCCTGGGTCTTCCCAGGTCTTAGTCAGTCCAGAATGGGCCACACAGCCCTTTGGCACAAGATGGTGGCCCAGGTGCACTCAGATTGGAGGGCACAGTCAGTCGGCCCGCCCTGGGGCTTGAGGTGGTACTCCCCAGAGCTGGTGGGCCTGGCCACCTGGTGGTGCCAGCCCATCCTTCTCCGCCTTCCCCTGGGCATCCTGCAGCAGGCAGCTCTCCTCCAGTGTTTCTGTCCTCTTTTCATGATAAAAATCAGAATTCTTGCCCTTATCAGCTGGCACGGAGCCCCAAAGTGCTGTGGTTCCAGCTGTCCATCTGAGTTGACGGACACCAGCCATGGCCCCCTTCCTGGGCACGATGGCCCTCAGCATGCCTCCCGCCATTGCCAAGCCCTCCCCATGCCGTGTGCTCAAGGGTCTTCTCCCCCTGCGCTTGTGAAATGGACAGTCCCCAAACTCGCCCTCACTCCTTCTGCTGGCTGTGCACTCCCCAGGCCTGTCAGGCCCACCTGTGATTTTCCTGGAGGATGTGCTCCCCGTGTCCCTGGGAGACAGGCGGAGGTGCTCGGAGCCCCCAGGCCAAATGCCCCACGTCTCACCCCAGCAGCCACAGCTGGGGCCCGGGTGCCCGCTCTGCGTGGCCCAGAGGTGGGCGCCAGAGGTCATGGGCACTGGGATGGTGAGGGATCGGGGTGCGGGGAGTGGAGGCAGTTTCCTGCTGGGGCCGGGGCCCTGGACCGGGAGGGCAGGTGCTGAGGTCCTGAAGACTGGCCCGCGGGAGGATGCCTGCCTGCCCAGGGTCTCTGCTGGGGACGCTGCCTGGTGGGCCGGAATGGATGGTGGGACTCTGTGACCACATGTGCTCCTGAGCTCACCCTCCCTGGGCCACCTCGCACAGTTTCTGTTTCTCTGTGGTCAAGGACACGTGACAGCATCAGCCACCCTCACCATCTGTAAGGGGCCAGTGCTGTGGCACCGAGCACATTCCCCTCACTTCCTGCCTCTTCAGGGGCCTTCATCTCCCAGAGCAGAAGCTCCCGGGACACGCCTGGCCTCCTTGGCCCTGAACCCAGTGCGCAGTTGGACGGGGAGGCAGCTCCAGGTCACAGAGGAGCCGCCCGAGACACAGAGAGGCCAGACGTTCTCCCCGAGGTCTCACAGCAAATATGTGGCAGAAGGGCCCCCACTGGGTGGACAGAGGGGGGACGTGGCACAGAGCCCCAAGTCCCCGAGACAGGTGACCAAGCCTGCCCTCGGACGGACGAGGCTCCAGCCCCGCCTCCTACCTGCGTCCGGAGGCTTCACTGGGCGGCCCTGACAGCAAAGGGGGCTCACCTCCCAGCCTCTGGTTGTCATTAGCCGCTCCTGGGTGGGAGGGGCCCCCGCAGCCGGCGAGGGTTAGGGCTAGTGCAAGGCACCTGGGCCTCATTAGCCTCCAGTGCTGGGGTCCGCCCGCCCCCACCCCGTCCAGCACGTTTGCCCTTTGCCAGAGCAGAGCGGAGCCCGGCTCTCCCCTCAGAGCCCAAGGAGCATTTGTGGAAGGCTTAGCACAGCAGCAGAATAGGCTGGAAGAATGGGGGTGGGGGCCAGATCCCGGTCCTTTCCCAACTCTGTGGGGCCTCTGTCTTTCACTACGGTGGCCTGGGTTATGTGGTCAAGGTCACCACCGCTGCCCCATCGCTGACAGGTAGGAAAGTTTGGAGCATCTTTCCCACCAGCCCCACCCTGGGACGGACCTCCTGGCTCTCCCCCAGATCCCCCACCCCCAGGAAGCCTCCAGCACACCATGGGGCCGGGGGGACCCTGGAGAAGTCGACCGTGGCCTGGCATCTCCGTGGAGTCCATGATCCCAGCTCTGTCGCCACAGGGGCCCCAAGGTCCCCAATGACCCCCTCAAGGTGCCTTCGAGGGAACACCTTCAGCTTACAGGGACTGACAGGGCCCGTGTAGGAAGGGGTCGCCATCTGGGGTTGGGCCCCTGGCTTAAGCTGGAGTGAGGCTTGAGGTTCCGACCCCACGTGGAGCAGAGGTCTGGAGGCTGGGGGTGAGGGCAGACAGCAGGGCAGGACCCCGGGCCCTAGGCCAGCTGGAGGGCCCGTGGTGAAGGTTGCACATGCATCCCCATTTGGTCATCTGGGCGCTTGGGAAGGATCCTGTGGCCCTCCTGGCTGACCACAGGAATGTGCAAGATGGCTGCTGGGGAGAGGCAGGGGTGGGGCGGGGCGGGGTGGGCCTCTGAGTGGCTGACCTGAGTGATGGGAGCACATCCCGATCTCGGCGTCAGAACCTCCGTGTTTTTACCCACTGAGCAAATATACACTAAATGAGGCACAAATGAGCACGGCCAAAGGAACGGCCGATTCTGTCCTTTCTTCTTAATCCCCTTGGCTTAGGGTTTCCCCGGCCTGGACAGCCTGTCCGAGGGGAAGGCTGCCCAAGGGCACACGGGCATCCGTCCGGGGACATTCAGGCAGTGACCAATCCCTGGCCGCCCTGGCGTGCACCCTGTGCACCCTGGCGTGGGCCTTTTCCCAGCCGGCTGGCGTGGGAGCAGCCACTGTGGGTCCTTGAGTCTTGGTGAGATGGTGGAGGATGGACCAGGACGGAGACCAGCGCGCAGCTGTGTCTGTGCGGGACGGAGGAGTGTGGGCCAGGATGGAAGACATCTCTGCTGTCCCCTCGGCCAATCCACAAAAGCAGCCCTCTCCCCCAAACTCCCAGCACCAACCAACCCGGAGACCACCCTGGGCCGGAGCCCAGCACAGCCACCACCGCGTCTTGGCCGTCCAGCTCAGGACAGGTCAGTCCCTATACATCTAGGCTGGAGCTAGTCCTTGAAGGGCCTCAGGGTCCATCTGGGGCATCGGAGGACCAGTGAGGGCTCCTCTGCGTGCTTGGAGAAGACCACTAGAGCCGGCCAGGGCACCGTCCTAGAGGAAGGTGATGCCTCCCTTCGGCAACCATCACCCGAGGAGAGTCCCGGATTCCGGCTCTGGGCCACAGGGTACCCAGACCCCACCTGCAGACGGCTGCCCTGGCAGGCTCGGGAGCCCCCGGCATCCTGCCGCGGCCCGGGGTGGAGCTTGCCTCCCACCGCACGCAGGAAATGTCCTCAATCCCACTTAACTTTGACCTCTTTCCTCCCATCCTGACTTCCCAGGAGATGGAGAGCAGAACCCGGCCCCTCCTGGAGGCTCCTTGAGTCCCAGAAGGGCGCCCTCCTCACAGACGAGCAAGCAAGCCCCCAGCTCCCATGGGACAAGTAAGCTCCTGCCGTGGGTCCCGCTCGCAGCCTGACTGGCTTTGGGAAAAGCAGACCTCATCCGGAGGGAGCCCCTGCGCCGCCCGCCCTCATCCCTGGCCCCAGCCCTATTGGGCTGGGAGCTGTGACCTAAGCAAGCAATCAGTGTGGGCTGAGAAACCGGGACCGGTCCACACACGGCTCCACCTGTCCTGCCCCCCACCCGCCAACCTGGTCTTGAGCTCAACGATGCATTTTTCTGGGACCTCCTCTGGATGCCATCCAGCTGACGGGGTGACAGGGTAACCATCCAGGTGACGGGTCTGCCGTCCCCTCACAGGAGAGCACAGAAGCCCAGAGAGGAAAGGGGTAGGGGGTTGGGGTCCACACTGGCCTGGATGGGGTCCTGCCCTCCTCGCCCCAAGGGGAGGGTCCTGGGGATGGGGCAGGGACGAGTGAGTGGCTCAGGTTTTCTAGAAGGTTCTTCCGTATCTCTTGTGACTGAGTCACTCAATGCAGCTTCAGTGGGGCTGGGCTTCCCCTCGGCCGAGTGGGACAAGGCCCCCTTTACCGGGGCACCCACCTCTGGCCGTGAGCAGAGCACCTGCCCTGGACCCCAGCCCTGGGAGAAGGGCACTCAGCCAGTCCTGGAGACCACCATCTCCACAGGCCCTGTCTCCTCCCTGCTCCCTGTGGGGCCCAAAGACGCCCCAGCCTCTTGGTGGGGCAGCCACAAGAGAAGAATGGGGCCCCGGGACCAGCGCCTCCAGACACGGTGCACACTGCTTGCCACCCCATCCCACCGTTCTCTGAAATAATTTGTGGGTTCAAATTTTGCGTCTGCTGCTGCAGGGAACTCCTGCCTGCCCACCTGCCCGCTGCCCAGCCCACGGGGGAGCAGAGGGGCCCGCGGGCACACACGGGCATTACAAAATGGCGGCCCGTCCGGCTTCCCTCGGCAAGAAGGAAAGATGCTGCTCTTTGGCCAAATGGGTACCACTACCTCTCTGCAGCCCCTGCCCCACTTCCACAGCTCTCTCTCCCCCAGGGAGCAGCCCCCAGCGCTCCCTGGGTCCACACGCCAGCACCTGGCCACAGGGACACTCTCGTGATGGAGCCCCTTCCCCAGGACCGATGGCCTGTCCTCCTTGCTTGTCCCCAGCACGCTTCCTCTTTTCCTTAATGTCCACATTGTCCCCATGAAGACCCTTCATCCTTCCCAAGTTCTCCCACCTGTCCTGCCTGCCTTGTCTGACCAGTAGCCTTCTCTCTGTCCTGTGGTCTCCACTCTTGGACTCCTCCGTGTCCTTGCTGGTCCCTCCTCCCACCGTGGCCAGAGGGTTGGCAGGTAACGCCGGTTCAGATGGACGTCGGGCTGTGCAGATATGGTGGCCCAGGGATGTTGCTGACCTGCTCCCAAGGAGGTCCCAGGATGGGGGGGCGACGCAGGTAGGTCGGCAGGTGGGCCAGAGGGGGCAGGAGAGCTGGCTATTTCTCTGGGAATGGCTGCAGGGAGCGCCACACCCAGGGGCAGCCAGGCCTGCCCTGGGCCCAGGGAAGCCCTCTTGTTTGGAGCCAAGCAGGGCCATGTCTGGCCGGGGCAAGGAAGTGGCTGCCCCGTCGGGGCCTAAGCTTTGGGTCTGGCACAGAGTGCTGGTTGCTGCGGGAACCACACACAGCTTGGACCTGGAGCCCACCATGTTGTCGTCCTGGGCAGATGTGCCAGGCCGCCCCCTTCCTGAGTCACCGTGGGGTCCCCACTGTGGCCTGAGGACCACCCCGGAGCCTCTTCACAGTCCTCAAGGAAGCCCGGTGTGACTGGATTGGGGGTCCTTGGAAATGTGGGGAGACTGGGGATCCAGAAATAATCCAGCTACCAGGCCAAGACGGCCAAGGCCTTACTTGAACAGGGCTTCCCATCCCAAGTCGTCCAGATCCAGCCTCGCGGGGCCACGGCCGCCCGCCGGGTTCCAGGGGGGTCCAGGATGCTCTGTCCCCCCGGGGCTCTCCCACCTCTCTCTGCGGCCGGAGTGTGGCTGGCTGGAAGAGGAAGCAAGGCTGGAGGGGTGGGGAGGGGAGGGCACCTCCGCAGGTTCACTCCCCGCTGGGAGTAGGGGAAGGCTAGAGGTGGACAGGAAGGGCTCACAGAGGGAGAAGGTTGGAGAGAAGGGGTCTCAGGGAGGGTGGCAGCCTGGTGGAGAGCACGCACGAGGGAAAATGGCCGTGCCCCTGGCATGCGGCGGGTCCTGGCCGGTCGTCCCTCCGGAGGCGTGCCACGGGCTGCCTGGCCAGGCTCTGCTGTGTGTGGAGTTTGTAGAAAGTGCTGACCTGCCGAGCCCAGAAGCCAGGCGTGGAGGGGACAGGAAGGAACTTGCTGCCCACATAGGCATTACATTTCTAGGACACCACAGCCACCAAATCTGCCAGCTCTGTGCCCGGGGACGGGCTTGCCGGATCGCTCGGGCTAGGTTGTCAGTGTTTCCGGGGAGATGGCTGGGCACCCACCCTTGTCTGCTGTCCCTGTCCGGGTCCCTCCCCATCGCCTCCCCATGGCTTCCTCCAAAACCCTGGACAGCGGTGTGCCTCTCCCTTGGGATCAGGACGAGGAGGAAAGCAGAGGGAGCCGTCCGACCCCACGAGCCCCAGGGGCGCCTCCCAGGCACCCCTGCCTGCCGCCCTGCCTTCCCTCTGCTCTCCAGCTCTCAGGAGCCCCACACCCAAGGGAGGAAGGCCGGACCTCTGGGCTAACCAGCTCCCACCAGGCCCCGGACACCAAGGGCCATGCTGGGCAGTCCTGGGTGGTGCAAGTCTGCAGGGAGGGGTCTCCTAGGAGCTGGGAGAGTGGCCCAGAGGCAAACCCCAAGGGTCTGTCCAGGAAGAGGGGGTTAGTGGGCAGCAGGGAGAGCTCTGTGTGTCCCCAGCTACCCTCTCTGGCCCCGGCTGGTCACTCTCTGAGGGTCACAGACAAGTGAGTGGGCCATGCCACAATGTGAGGTCAGTTTCCACAGGGCCAAGCTCAGGGGTCTGTTGGGGGTCCTAAGGGAGGAAAGGAGGAGGGCTTGGGAGGGGTCACGGGCCAGGGGCAGGCCGGGTCATCCAGAAATGCTGTGTGTGGCCGAGAGCTGGACCCCAGGGTGACTTCTTCCAGGTGCTACCTTGTGTGGGCCTGGAGAGGTCCCCGGGGGGAAGAGGCCTGGACCCAAGTTTCAAAACCCCCCAGGAATGTGTGATGGGAGGCAGGGGGAGGGGCCCTAGGGCAGGAGGAGGACGCAGGACGCAGAGGGGCCGGCCGGGGCCCAGCAGTGTCGGGGACCCAGTCCTTTCTGCCAGGCTGGGGATGGGCAAAGGGCCACAGAGGCCCACAGGGCTCTGTGGGCTGGAAGGTGGACCAACCCGAGCTTGGGTGGGGGGTCAGACGCTTGGGGGCTATGCCCCATCCGTGGTGGGAGTCAAGAAAGGACGTCCACAGGGCACGGGGTGTTCAGAGGGGAGGCGGGGCGGATCCTGCACGGACAAGGATATACACCTGGGCCTGGCTGACGCGGAACCGAGCCAGCAGCACTCTGAGCCCGACCGCCCTTGGGGTGTAGGGTCCTGGGCTGGGGAGCTAGGGCAGCAGCGGCCGGGGGGCACAGCTCTGCCAGTGTGGGTGGGGCAGGGGTGAGCAGAGCCGGCGCGCAACCCCCTGGTGGGCCGCCCCGCCCCCACCTCCGGCCCACTGCTGCCCGCCCCGGGCTTCTGGATTCCATCACGTGCCACAGCAATCTGGCTGAGACATAATGAGGCAGGCCGGGGTCAGCGGGGTGACCTCTCGTGGCCCCAATGTTTGGAAATCCCCAAATCAAAATGACCCGACAGACGAGCCCGACACTGGGCTTTCCGTGCAGGCTCCTTCAATTACCCAGCAGTGGGGGCGGGCGCGACCAGGCCCCTTAGATGACTGTCTCCCCCCAGACGGACGTGCTGTGAGGCCCCGGAACCGCCTGGGGCCCCAGGGTAGCCCATGCCCGAGGATCCTTGAGGCTCCCTCATCCTGGGGCAGAGCTGAGCTCACTCCAGCAGACGTGAGCGGGGCTGGCACCAGACAAGGAATGGTGTAGGGCCGAGTCCCAGACACAGAAGGACCCCATGTCCGTGCCGAGTTGCTAACTCGCGTTTGGGGAAGGGGTGCAGGCCACACAGTGTGTCCTCCCCCTCTTGGGTTCAGCCTCACGGGAGCAGCCCCAACATCCTCGTCCCTCCCCGCCAGGTGTTATTTGGAAAAACAAAAACAAAAACACAAAAAAAACTTTTCAAATTACATGCTGAAAACTTGAGCATGAAAATTTAATGTCAGAAACCCATAATCTCTTTCCCAGAGATAAGACACAGCCCCAGGAGGAGCGGAGAACCAGATCCCTCCGGCCCAGGGAGTGGCCACCGGCGGGGGAGGTGGCCAAAGCACAGGAGCCCAGGCTGGGGCTCCCTCCACAGTGGGCGACCTGGAACTCCCCGGAAATGCCTGTCTCTGGCCCTCCCTTGGGGTGGACGGGCCTCTCTGGCATTGGGACCTGACATTTCTGCAGCTGGGGTGGCTCAGGTGTCCCCGTGATGCCGTGGCTTCTCCCTCAGACCCTAATATAGGCCTCAAGGCTCCTGGCCTGCATGGCAGCGCGGCTCAGGTTGCCAACAGCTGACATGGGAAGGGCAGCTTGGTCATGGCCGCACACGACCTCTCCCAGCCGTGTCCCTCTCCCTCCGGGCCAGCAGCGCCGCTCTTCGGGAAGATGGTGCAGGCACGTTTGTGCTTCCAGGCCGGTGTCCTGGGGGGCTCACCGCCTCCCACTGCCCCAGACCCTGCCCTGCTTCCAGATCAGCTCTCAGCCCTCCAGCGGCCAAACCTGGGAGTGGGCTTTGGGCATTGCCAAGTGCGCGGCTCGGCCCCCGGCGCCTGTATCGGCTCAGGGTTGGGGGAAGGTGAACAAAGTGTGCTTGCCTGGTTTCCTCCAGTGATGCAGATGGAACGTTCCTCAGGGGTCCCCAACAATCCCCACGGGAGCAAAGGCTCGGCCTCAGCTCTCAGAGAACAGCCAGACCCCGGGCCCCAGGCCTCCCCTGCCCCCCGAGCAGCAGCCCCGCACAGGCCGGGCAGGCAACTCTGGAATGGGGGTGCCCCTTGGCTGCATGGGGGCCAGACCCCAAGTGCTAGGACTGCATTCCAGGGCAGGGAGTGGTTAGAGGCACCTGGGATGCATGGGCCTGGCGTGGGGGCAGGGTCCCCCAGGCTACAGGCCACCAGTGGACTGCCCTCTCTCAGCATGTGACACTACTGCCCTCGTCAGGCAGCTGTCCCCGCGGCTCTGTCCCAGTGACCCTCCCCAGCCCCACTCCACAGGATCCTGGGATCCTAACATGCCGAGGCGTGGGGGAGCTGGGGCAGGGTCCCCAGGTCCCCCCACCTCTTAATGGAAGGAGATCCGGACTGGGGGCCATTTGTCCTGTGAACTGATGGCCCAAGGGCCCCCAGATCTGGGGTTTCCAGTGGCCTGAGCCCCACTCTTGACAAACCCCATGCTGGGGGACCCTGAACCCCGGGGGTTCCTGGTCACATCAGTCCAGATCCCACCCCTCCTGAGGTGTGCTGGCGTGGGGCCAGACGGCACAGGGGCAGAACAGGGGCACCCAGGTCCCCAGGCACGGCCGGAGCCAAGCCAGCCCACGAGCCTCTTCTCCCAAACTTGGCGGTGTCTCTGAAGCCGTCCCACCCCCTCGGGGGGGATGACCAGGAGTCAGGGGGCCCCTCTGTTGTGGGCTGTTTGCCGGCCCCTCCCGGCGTTGCCGTGGCGATGACATGGGGTGCGGCCCAGAGCCATACCTCAGAGGTGACTAAGTGCGCCGTGCCGCGGTTATAGCGCCCAGCGCCCTCCAGGACCTCTCCCACCTTGGCCCCCAGCCCCCGGCCCCCGGCCCCCAGCCCTCGGCCCCCGGCCCCCAGCAAGAATGTTCCATGAGCCCTGCGGGCAAGCATGTGGCCCGGCATGCCAGGCCGAGAGCGCCCGGCCGGCGCCTGCTCCCCTCCCGCCCGGCCGTCCTGCCGTCTGGGCTCTCTTCCCCGCGGCGGTCAGGGCCTGGCTTCCTGGTGCGAGAGGCTTCCTGCATTTCTATCTGGTCCATGCATACGGACCCTTGGTGGCCACGGGCGCTCTTCCTGCCCCGCACCCCAGCCGCCCTGCACAGCACTCCACACTCGGTGGGTCCCCCGCCATCTCTGACCCCCAGTTCTGGGGCGGCGGTGGAAGGACCCCAGAGCAGGGAGAATAATGCAGCAGAAAGGAGCCCGTGTCAGGACCTGGGGCTGGGGCCGCCTGGCACTGGGGTCTTGGGGTTACCAGAGGGTCCCCTTCCCACCCTCCTGCTCCTGGGGGCTCCAGAGAGCCCCGGCCAGCAGCCCCAGGGAAAGGCCGAGGTCAGGGGGCTCAGAAAAGGCCACTTGGGCAGGGGCCGTGTTGAGCGATGGGGACAGCTGTGCCCCGCCTCCCGAAGCTATTCCCGTCTTAGCGGGAGTCAGGGAGGGTGGCTCTCGGGCTTTCCGGCATCCAGGCGGGCAACACGATATTTCCAGATAAAGGGCATTCCTGGCGCCCCCCATCACTCTCCTCGGGCAGCTGTCGGCTCCACTTACCCCCTAAGCCCCACAGGAGGCCCAGAGCAGCTTTCCCATTCCGTCCTGGCCCAGGGGCCAAGGCGGATTTAGCCAGGGTGAGGCGGGGTACGGGGCAGGCAGGGGATGTTCTGGGAGGTGAGGACAGGCGAGATGGGAACAGCAGCTGGTCGTAATCCCACTGGGCCTCCTTCAGGACCAGCCCCACAGGGCCTCTTGCCAGGTTTTTATTCTTAGGGGGCACCTCCTAGAACTCGCGCTGCCCTGTCCTGGGGTCATGGGGACAAGCTCAGCGCAGTCATGCACCGGGTGGCCCCTGGTGCAGGGCAGACCTGGGGGGCGTGGGTCCCTGGGTCCTGGTACCAGGACTCTGGGGACACGAGGCCCAGAGCCTCAGTCAATCTGCCCACGGGACACTTAGCCACACCTGTACCCCAGCGCAAGGGGGGCAGTGGGCAGGGTCCTTTCCCAAAGCCCCTCAGGGCCCGGCCTGCGGGCGAGGTGGCCGGCCACCCCTCCTTTACACACCTCTCGCCCAGGAGCCCCGAGGGGTGGGAGGGAGAAGGTCACCATGGAAGACGCCCTGTCTTCTCTGGGGCTGGAGAGGGGCACAGGAAGGAATCGGGTAACCATGGGCTTGTTTCCTTAAATGGGAAAAAGCCCCAGCAGCGGCGGGAAGCCTGTCTGGTTGCCGGGCCTCCTGAAGCCAGACAGGGGATCTGGAGGGTCCCCTGAAACCAGGGAGGAGAGCAGGGAGGGGCAGCAGGAGGCAGCACTCGGGGCTAGTGGGGGACCCCAGGGCAAGGGTGAGATCGTTCAAGCTCCGAGCCAGCCCCTGACACCCTGGGAGCATGGAGTTCCTGAGCAAACTAGAAACGGCCTGGCGATGGGGCGGGTCAGCCGTGTGGCCCGCCGACCTCGCCCTTGCCACCCCAGGGTCAGGGGCCAGCAGGAAGGGAGGTTTCTGTCCTCCGCCAACAGAACCAATGGCGTCTCCAAGGATGTGGCGTGACTGGGGGCCCATGGGGCAGGGGCTGTGGGTTCGCAGCCGGGTGTGTGGCGCCCACTTCCGGCACCGCCTCCCAGGTCTGGACAATCTCATGCGGGGTTAGACACCCCATGAACCTTCCCACACTATGGCTGTCCGACCCCCGTGGGCCCCTGCCTTGGGAGCTCCGCCACACCATGGCCAGGCAAGGGAGCTCAGCCCAGACCCACATGCCACGCCCAGCAGAGACACAGGACGTGGCAAGCCACGGAGTGGGGGTGACTGACAGCCATAAGGACAAAGACTGGGCTGGCACTCGGGACCGGGACACTCGTGGGTAGAGAGCAGAGCCTGACATTGAGGGTTGGGGCTCCTGGGAGCAGGGCCCTCCGGCACCTCCCTGACTGGCGTTAGCGCTCCCACACTTCACACAAGGAAAGATGAGCCGACAGCCCAGGGCCTCACAAGCTTGAGGGGAGACCAGGACCTGGCTCCAGGAGCCCCTCTTTGCAAAGCCTCTGGGCCTCTTCTGTGCCTCAACACGCTGTTGGCAAGGGGACCCTGCCCACAGTGGGTGGCCGTTGTCTGCCTGCTGTTAGGAGCTGGGGGGGCAGGAACCAGTGCCCAGGGGCCCCGGGGAGCCCTGCACGGCCCCCTGAACACAGGGAGGGCCCCTCACGTGCAGGGTCTCCATGTCCTGCCGTCAGATGGTGTTGCGGCCTCGGAGAGCAGGGCGGCCCTGGGAGGGCACAGTGGAGGGAACCCCAAGGGGTGGCTGAGGCCCGGAGCACATGGCTCCAGCAGTGGTGGGTGCCTTTACAGAAGGCCCTTGCTCCTGGCCTGGCTGGCATCCCCACCCAGCCAGCGTGTGTTCCGGAGGCCTCTGATCTGGCCTTGAATGAGCACCCCTGCTTGTGGGTCCTCCTCGGTGCCCCTCCATGTCCTGGGGGGCTTATCATCTAGACTCCCCCCAGATGGCCCTGAGCTGGGTGCTTCCAGGCTGTCACGCCAACAGTGCTCAGAGCACGTTCTCGGTGGCGCACTGGGCCCAGGGTCACCTGGGACCTCCCAGGCCGGCTGCTGGGGGTAGGGACCAGCTGGAAGGAGGGAGCCCCACCGTTATCAGTCAGGGCTGGCTCCCAGTTGAGAGAAGCCTGAGGGGCCACCCCAGCTCTGAGTGCTGGGGGCCGCACCTGACCCTGCCCACCGTCTGCACCTCCAGGCCCACTCTCCAAGGCTGTCCAGTGGGAAGGGGCTGCCCCGCCTCCTCACTGGGCTGAGGCTGCCCGGCCGACCAGGCACACTTCCTGGTGAACGAGGCCACGGTAGGCGTGTGGGGTTCCGGGGGGCCAGGAGCGAGGCAGGAGCCCCAGAGCCACCCGTCCCTCAGGGCTCCCCGCACTAACTTGCTCACACAGGCGTGTGTGTGCACGCATGTGTGCACACGTGTGCACGCGCGCACCGGCAGGAAACACCGGCGTCTTCAGCGCCGGGCTCGCGCGGCCCCCTCTGGCAGCGGACGTGGGGTTTTATTAGTGCTACAAATCAGATATCACACAGTTGGGGGCTGACATGGTTTTTATAAGAATTATTTAGGGCCCTGGCCGCCGGTGAAGTCCCAGGGAGAACCTGCTGGGGAACATCCAGCTGCTTGGGCCGTCGGAATTCCCAACACTTCGTAAAGCGAAGGTATGAAAGGCCAGCACCTTGTTCTGTTTAAGGGGGCGCGTCCCCCCTGCCCTGGGCCCACTGCAAAGGCTTCTGGGAGGCACCTCCCCCGCGGCAGGGAGTGAAGGCCTGCAGCGGCCAGCGGAAGGGGCTGGGGGCCCCGCGAACACCCACCGGGGGGCACTGAGCCCCCTCGGTGTTCTCCCCAGCTCCCATGGAGGATTTTCGAGCTTCCCCTCCCTGGCGGGCAGTGGGCGCAGGCCCGCCGGCAGACGCCGTCCGGCTCGCTCCGCACCAGCCACCCCCGGCCTATCCCTGGTGTCTGCCGCTCAGCCGCCGGGACACCAGCTCAGGGGTAGGGGGATGGTCTTTGGGCCGCCCTCAGCACCGTAGGTAATGTCACAGGACCCAGATAGCTGTGCGGGGTCAAGGTGCCCCCGGCGCCTGGTGGAGCCTGCTAGCAGCCATCTCCCAGGCTCCTGCTTCGGGAGGAGTGAGCACAGCACAGCCCAGCCTCCAGCCCCCAGACTCCCGTCCCTCCCTCCATCCCTCAGTTCAGAGTTCAGAGTCAGGCTCGCAGGGAACCCTCCTTGCTGGGCTCCCCCTCCCTCCATCCCTCAGTTCAGAGTTCAGAGTCAGGCTCGCCGGGAACCCTCCTTGCTGGGCTCCGCTGAACTCCATGCTGGGGAGCTGTGGGGCGGGGGCTGGGTGGGAGAGCTTTCCTGTCACGTGTCTCTCAGGGACAGGGGGTGGCAGAGATCCTGGTGTGTGTGTGGGGGCGGTTGGGATGAAATGCCCGCATGGTCCCGGGGGGGTGGGGGACACCACGGAGATGAAGGCCAGGGCCGGGACTCTGCACAGGGAAGGCCTTGAACATAGCCATGGGGCATGGGGGGCAGAGCCTGGGACTCCCCCTACAGAGCCCGGGCCCAGGCAGGGAGCGCACAGACGTGCGGGCAGAGGCCTGGGGTCTCCCTCCCCCACCCACCCCTCCCCCGGCCCGGTCCTTGAGCGGGAAGGGAAGCAAGGGAAGCAGCGGCCGGCCTCTCCTCATAACGTCAGGGCTCCAGCATCCATCCGAGGAGGCCGGGGCCAATCAAAGCCAGATGTGGGGGCAACACAAAAATGCTGATGATTTTGACTAGGAAAAGCCCTATTTACCGAGAAATAATGAAGTGATTTGGGGGATTGTGCTGGGATGACCTCAGTTGGGAAGGAGCAAACGCAGATGCTGAACCGGTCTCCCAGTGCTGGGGTTCCCGCCGGTGGGCGGGCAGTGGCTGCTGCTCCCTCTGGGCTGAGCCGGTGGAAGGAGGCCTCGCCCCTTAGCCCCCCAAGCCATGCAGCCCCCGGGGCTGGCAATGGCCAGAAGAGGGCGCTCCCTGCAGTGTGGCTTGGGGTCGCCCCCGGAGGGAGGGTGTCCTGGCGTGGTGGGGCAGTGGGGAGAGGAGGGCTCCTTCTTTGCCCCGAAGGGACTTAGAGTCACCTGCACACAGGTGACCGGGGCTTGGCCCGGGGCCCCCTGGACATGTGGGGAGCAGCCCACACTGTACCAGCCGCCCCACACCTGGGCAAACAAGGATTCCGGAGCGTGAGGGCGGGGTGGTGTGCGAGGGGAGGGGTGCCCCAGGTGCAGCCACATGGGGCCTGGGGTCCCTGGGGCCAAAACCCCTCCCTGTGCCAGCCTTGCTGGAGGGAGGCTCCCCACTCCCACACCCGGGCTCCGGCCCCGCTGGCAGAGCCCAGGCCTCGGTGGCGGGGACAGCCGCACACATGGCCCAGTTCTGCACAGCGTCCACAGACGTTTAGGGACAGAGAAGCGTCTGGCTCGCCTGGGACACTCCGGGAAGAGCGGTCAGTCCTCCCCCGGGGGACACAGACACGCATGTCCCCCAAATCGTGGACCCAGAGCGGGAAGCAACCCCAGTGTCTGCCACAGAGAGTGGACCCATCCACGTGGACACACACCACGGAGCATTACGTGGCCATCCACAGCACATCCTGAGACGTGCCACAGCACGACGGACCCGGGGACACCAAGCCGACCGCCGAGCCCGCGTGGGGCGGGTCCTGTGTGTGCAGCGCCGGAGAGACGGAGAGCAGAGCTGAGGCTGACAGGGGCGGGGCGGGGTGGGGGTGGCCACAGGCTGCTTTCTGGACGACACAAACATGTTTTTTAAAACGGATCACAGGGATAGAGACACAGCTCTGTGAATGTGCTCAGACACCTCACGACACTTGCAGGGGCGGGTGGTGGGGTATGCAAGCTATGTCTCCAGAAAGCCGTGTGAAGATAGCAGAGGACGTGCGAGCCTTGCCCTGCATGCCGGGAGGGAGGCCCGGGTCAGGCAAGAGAGCGGGGGCCCTGGGCCGCCGCTCCCCACCCAGCACCCACCCACGCCTCACCCAGCCCCCAGCCCCCGGGCCGGGACACGGGCCGTCACGTCTGCCTCGGCGGGCTCACGGGGCTGGCCGTTCCCCAGTTATGCTCCTGCACAGACTAGCAGAATTTAGGGTCACATGAAAGCCAGGAAGTGGGGGGAGCCTGGTCACTCCAGACGTGCCTTCCAGGAGGCCCTGGGGCAGGGTGGGGGGTGAGGCAAGAGGAAGTGTGGCGTCCCTGGGCCTGGATCCTCTGCTTGGGGTGGGGGCCCATGGGGAGGGGTGCACACGGGGGCCAGAAGGTGGGGAGCCCACCCAAAGGGGGGTCTGGGCCCTGGAAAGCTGTATGGGCACTTTCCCAGCAGAGGGCCCCGTGGCCTGGTGTGTGGGTGGCGTGGGGACCCTGCCCCAGCTCCCCGCTGTTATCTGGAGTCAGAGACTTAAGCCCTGTGTTAGGAGCTGGGGAGACAGCGTGGCGCAGCCCCGGGGGAGGACTCGTCGGCCCTAGAAGAGGAAAACCAGCCGCTGATGGAGAGACTGCGGCCAGATGGTGTCCGCTCCGTCCTGATGGCCCTGGGAGGCTGGGCCTCACCTGCAGCTGCTGGGCCGAGGGGCGGAGGGGGGTCTGGTATGCGTTCCCGGGGGCCTGGGCACCCACCCGGCTGCAGCCATACCTCATCCGCACACACCGGGAACTGGGCAGAGCACGCGCCAGGCCCCAGGGCCCTTCCCGGCCCCAGCCCCCCTCAGCCTGCCCTGCCGGCCTCTGCCCGCTATAACCTGGCGTCCCTGGGTCTCTCACTCCCTCTTGCAAAGTAAACAGACCTCCCACATGGCAACACATGAACATCCCAGAAGATGGGGGGCTCGTGGGGGTGGGGGAAGCACTGGGGCCCTCACTCTCTCCCTCGGCCCAGGGACTTCCCCCACAACCTGGGGCCCTGCCTGCTCCTCACGGGACCGACCCGACAGGAAGGAGCACCCAGGCCCATGGAGGTGTCCAGCCAAGGAGGGCCTGCTGGCCGCTCGTTTGCAGTGTGAGAGACACCCCACTCTAATCCCCAAGCAGAGACCTGGAGCTCGTCTTCCGCTGTGCAGAAGGGACACTGAGTCACGGCCAGGACACCCAAGGGGCTATTGTCACAGGCCATCTCCCTCCTCAGCCTCCAGCCAGGGAGCAGCCTGGAGGGGGAGGGGTGTCCAGCCAGCTCCTCCCGGAGGCTCTGAGCCTGGGGGTGGGGTGGAGCAGCCCCCAGCTGCAGGCCCACTTCCTGGATTCCTGAGGACCTGCAAGGCAACCCCCACCGCTGCCCTCCCCTCCACCCTCATTCCCATGGGCCTGTCATGGGGCCCCAGGCAGGGAGGGGGCTCTGCCGGCCTGGAGCAAGGCGGGGAGTGTGCAGGGGAGACCAAGGACACAGCTGCTCTCCGGCCCCTTCTTCCTCCCCCGGCAGAAAGACGACCGTGCCTCTGGGGGTGGAGCGGGTGGGGGGACACGGGGGTCTCGGGGAGGCTGCAGAGCGGGGCGCCAATGGGGAGGCCAGCTGGTGGAGGCGCTGGGCCGTGTGTGGGGTGTGCATGGCGGCCCGCGCTGGACGTGCTCAGATGAACGATGGGATTCCTCTCCCAGCCTTGAGTTGGGGTCCTCAGGGCTGTGGGGCCCCATGAATTATTTCTCTAAGGAGAATACCGTTGACTCTGCTCTCCGGGCGCCTTCCGGACCTTCCCCATCACTTTAAATCAACGCTGAAAGGCGGCGTTTGCCCGGACCTTCACCCTCCAAGTGGAGGGAGCCGTGAGGCCCACGTGACGCCGCCGTCCCCGGTCTGGGTGTCCCTCAGGGCGGAGGGGGTTGCAGAGCGGGCCCCCACTTCCTGCTGCCCCGGCAAGGCCCCCGAGGAGGGAAGCAGCAGGGCTCTCCTCGGGTCATAGCAGCACCAGAGGATGCGGCTCCTGGGGGCTGGGGGCAACCGCGTCCTAGCTCAGGGGCCGTGTGGCCCACCAGGCTCAGAACCCCGGTGCTTTCTGGCTTGCTCCCAAGTCCCTAGGCCCAGCCGGTCTGCATGAAACCTGCACACAGACACACTCACGCCGGCAGTCCCAGCTCCGGCGGCCCCATTCCCGCCACGCGTGCTCAGCGCACAGCACCCAGGGCTCACGGAGCACGACCACAGGGGCCTGTGGCACACAGAGCCACTGGCCAGCTTGGCCGCTGGCACATCTCACAGCCACAGCCCCTCGACGCACGCCCTGTGGGTCCTTCTAGACTGTCCACCCCAGGGTGCCGACGGCCACTGCCCATGCTGTCCCGTCCCCGGGGCCTTCAAGCAGGTGGTCCTTTCCACCTCGCCCCCCGTTTCCCGCCTCCTGTTAGGTTGGTCTGCTGAACACCGCTTCCTCTGGGTCCTGCCTCGGACCCCTCCGTGCTCGAGAGCCACCGGCGGTGCCCCCAGTCACTCAGTGGGACCGGCCCCTGCCCGTGGCGTTTGCCCTGCCCCTCCTCACAGGCTGCACAGGCGACTTCCTCACGAGACCCTGCTGGTGCCCCCTGCCCCGCCCCTCCCCGGCCTGAGGCTCCGAGGGCTGGACCGTGTCCCTGTAGGCCGGTGCCCTGTGGGCGGGGGGCGCTGGACAGAGGACACAGAGCCTGGGTGTTTGCTCCACACGTGGGACTTTACTGGGGCCGTCACAGGCCGAACCAGTCGGGCACGCCGCCGCGCCGGGGATCCTGCCGCTGCCGCTGCTGCTGCCGCTGCTCCTCCAGGAGCTTGTCTTGGATGTCGTCGCCGCTGGGGCTGCCGTCGGGGCTCTGCTTTTTATCGGGAAACAGGTCGGGGAACGTGAAGGTCTGTCCGTGGGCCTGCCGGGAGACAAGTCCTTGGGCTTGGACACCACACCGGCCCTGGGCCCCTCCTGCCCCAAGCCCCCGGGGATGGCCACGCGGCTGCATGTCCGGGGCACTGCCCCTGCCTGGAACGCAAACACATTGGCCAGCCACTGGCTTTTATCTCTCAGCGGGAAGCCAGGACTCTGGACAATGCCCCTTTTCATCGGCATTATCTCTTTGTGGAGGGGTGTCTGCGGAGGCCTCGTTAAAAGCAGCCCAGCAAAGCGCCCATTCACGGGCGCGGGGGCAGCCCGATCGGACCGGGGGGCAGGAGCGAAGCACAGGAAAACACGGCACAAATCACGTCTGGTGCCGCGCTGAGACTTTTTCCATCCAAAATACCTACAGGCCTTTACCCACATTAAAGCCTACCCCTCCTCCTGGCTCGGAGCTCGGCAAATAAAACGCATATAACGTACAAAGAAACGTACATATGCGGCAGTCTATAAATCAAGACCGGCTTTGCAAATTAACTGGTTTTACGTCTTTCACTAAAAGTTCAGAATGTGCCAGCGTCGGCCAAGCCCCAGCCCAGACCCCCAGCACGTGTGCAGGGCACTGGCCCTCACGGACCCGGAGGAGGGGGGACCCCAGCCACAGTGAGGTGCCCTTTCAGCTCGCCTCAGCTCACGGAGCGGCCCCCCAAGATCAGGGCACGGGGGTGGGGGAGTGAGGGAGGGGGGCGCACACCAGGGCAGCAGTTTCCAGACGGGCAAAAACGCATGCAGGACGGCAACCGTATCTGGAAAATTTTAATAAGTAAAATCAGTAAAGTGCACTGGTTCTTGGAGACCCTTGTTTTGTAAAGAAATTTGGCTTTGGGCAGGCGGCCAAGTATGATCTGAAACAGCCCGCACGCCCCACCCGAGAGGGGAAGGTTTATAAATTCTGGTCGCATGGCGCGGTGTGCGGCCCGAGTGCAGACAGCGGGGCCGTGCGCCCTCGGTAGCCGGCCGGGCGCAGGACGAGCTCACCCAGCTCAACGTGGCGCCTTCTTTCGTTTGTAAAACCCTGAGGGCGGCAGTTTCCACGCAGGCCGACCGCCCAGAACAGGGACTTACGTTTAACACATCGAGGTGTTTGTGCCGGTTTCTGAGGGGTGGGGGGACCCGAAACGACATTTTAAAATATAAACACCAAGATGCCAGTTTGCAAGAGCTCTGGGAACACGGAGCCGGTGGGGGTTCTTCCCTTCTCACCAGAGTCCAGAGCCACTTGCGGGTGCCCTCTCTGGGGACCGTCACCTTGTGCTTTCCCAATGTGAACCCTCCACCCCCTTCACGGCGCAGAGAGTGGGTCAGCAGAACAGGCCGGGGAAAGAGCAGTGTGGGAACCGGCCCTGGGCCGACGCTCCCAAGCGCCCCCCGGGCCACCGCCTGAGCCCCAGAGAGCTTCGGCTGGCTGGTGACATGTGGCCGGCCTTTGGGGTGGGGGGACACAGGTCCGCAGAGATGTGTATCAGGTTGTCGAGGGGAAACATGGGGCCCCCGCCCCGCCGGACAGGCTCTTCCACAGCAGTCAACTCAAAATAGATTCGGAAACTTAATTTGTGCTCGTGATTGACCCTCTGTGTGCTTTACAATTAGCTCTGTTTTTAGAAGCCCCAGAGCGGGGCCCACGGGGACACGCTGGGAGAGGTCGGCCCCGGCAGAGGGGGGCAGACAAGGGACCCCTTCAGGGGGCAAGGGCCTGAGCTTCCTGCTGGTCTGCAGGCCGGGCCGGGGTAGGCTGGGCCGGGGCGTGCAGGACTTGGGGGCAGGGGGCCCACCACGAATGTCGCTGTGGGCCGGCGGGAGCCCTGCCCAGTGGGGTCCCTGCCCCCGGCCGCGCTGCCTGGCTTCACGTGGGAAGAGAGGTGCGCCCCGTGGCAGCTGCGCCCTCGGGCTCGGAGCGGGCTGAGGTGGGGCCCGGGGAAGAATGTGAGGGCTCGGTGACTCAGAAGCCACTTGTGACCGTCGCTGGCCCGCGGAGGGCCGGGTGGCGCGTGCCCGCGCAGGGGTGTCCGCTCGCGCGCGACAGACAGACGGCCTGATTTCACACGCAGGACACAGGCGCCTTTATACGGCCAACCGGCGCTCTCTCCACCCGGGTTGGCTGCTTTCATGCACGGCAAATATCAGGCCCAATAATGACACGGGCTGTGTAGAACCACCACCGCGACGGTTTCTCAGAAAAGCCGCCACGCTGACCCACTCTCCTAACAAGCGGCTCCTCCCGCCCCAGGAGGCCTGCCCTGGCGAGGTCTGCACAATAGCGCTACTGCCATCTAGCGGCCACGCGGCCGCCTCCCGCCGCAGGCTCACGGGAGCAGTCAACACCCGTATGGAAGAATCCAGAAGCCGCCCCCCCACTGGGGGTTTCAAACAGTGGGGGCAGCGAATGCACCCTGGTAGCGGGGCCGTCCCTGGCAGGTTTGCACGCAGGTGGTGGGGGACAGGCCGTCTCCGGGAGGGCTCATCTGCCGAAGCTCGTCTGGGGTCCCCGCGGGAAGGACGGAGCCTAAGCAGGGGGCTCTGGGGCTGTGGGTCGGCCTCTCCCCTGGACGGAGATGGACAGTGGACCCTCTCCCCATGCCCCAGGACAGGCAGGAGACACGGTCAAGAGAACCTGGCAGAATGTGCTGGAGCTCTACAACCCAGCCCAAAGGGAAGGGGGCTCAGCCAGGACCCCGGGGCACCCGCAACGGGTCCAGCTCTAAGGTCCAAGCCATCAACTGCCTTCCCCACCCCCGTCCTCCAGGGGCCTGTCTCTCTGAGGACACGCTCTCCAGAGCCAGGAGCTTTGGTTTCCGTCTAAGCCCAGAACCCCTGGGCCTGGGTGGGCCTGCCCAAGCCCACAGCACATTCGAAGTCCAAGGGCACGACACAGCGGGCCTGCGCCATCTCCTCCCAGGGGCTGACTGTGCTCTGAGCCCCAGCTCTGCCTGGGGCTTCGCTGGGATTAGGACTACGTGCAGGCTCTGCCCCACGCCCGCCACAGGCCTTGAGCTCCTGCCTCTCGGGGCCTCCCTGGGCCCCAGGCGGGGGCTGCTGCACAAACACGTCCCCCCCGCACCAAGGTCACGGTGGTGGTCAGTCACGCCCAGCACCTGGGCCTCTGCCCAAAGCCCACTCACCAGCTGCACGTAGGCTACCTTGTAGTCGGGGCTCTTCACCCTGACATTCCTGTGGTCCCTCTTCCTGTTGGAACCTGGGGGGGGCGGGGGAGAGCACAACACACTGTACTCCAAGCACGAGACCCTCAGTCCAACTCATCCAGGAACCCACTTTCAGAAAGAGGCAAACACGTCAGACTTGGTTGGTCTCCCACAGATGGCAGTGGGTCCCACCCGAACATGACCGGTTTGTGGGTCCAGAGTGGGCGTGAGGAGCCAGCGCCACCACTGTGGGTCTCTTCTCCCGAACGGGTCTAGAAGAAATCTGGAGACCCCTTTCTCCCATTTGTCAGCACAGTGACCCTACAACTCAGGGTGCAGTGGGGGGTCGGGGCCCACGGTAGAAGAATGAGGGGGTCAGGGAACCAAGAAGAAAGCGCTCTGCTGACGCTGCTTCCGAGGCAGTTGAGGGCAGAGCCCAGAGCAGGAGCGGGGCTGCCCACCTGAGCTCCAGCCCTGGCTCTGCCCCGTCGGCAGTGTGCGCCCGGGAAGCCACTGCAGCCCCGAGCACCTTGGTTCCGGGGCAAGAACCAGCCCCCCGCAGAGGCTGGGATGAGGGGTCGCCTGGGCTCGCCCACCCCCACCGAGAGCAGCAGGGGCCTGGCACGCACCATGCTGCACCCTTGTCCGCACAGTGGCCACAGGCACGTTGTAGATACGCTCAAGGTAATTCCGGAGGTCCACCCTGGTCATCCTGGGATCGAGATGGAAGAAAAGCAAGTCCCAGCCAGGCTGAGATGAACAGCAGCCATGTGACCCCACCCGGGGTCTCTCCCGTTCCCCGCATGCAATGGGGGAGGCCACAGGGAGCCTCGTGCTCACTGGGGGCCAGGCTCCCGTGCAGAGCTCTCCCCAGGGAAGGGTCAGTGTGGGGGTGCCCCCCGCTGCCAGGAGCCCAGCCCACCAGGGCCAGTCTCGTGCACAGCTGCTCTCCCACCAGGCCCTTTCCTAAAAATGGTGGCTTTGGTGGCTTAGGCCCCCTCCTCCTTCCACCTGAAATGGCATTGCTGACATGGCCCTGCCCAGCCACCCCCAGCCCCTTGCACTGGGACAGTCACACCCTGAGGCTCTGCAGCAGGGCCCTGCAGCCTGGGGACAGGGTTCTGTGTCCCTCTGGCGCTGGGGCCTCAGTAAGGGAACCACCAGGAAAACTAGGCTTTTGGAAGCTACAATTAACAGCTCTGAGAGCCTGGGGCCAGGCGCCCGGGAACAGCGGAGCTCCACGCAGTTAAAGAAGTGTGGGGCCTCCACGGGGCTCCCCCGCGGGGGGAGGGGCAGTAGTTGGGGGCAGCCGGGCCTCACCAGAGGCTCTGCAAACAGCAAACCCTCGGTCAGTATTTGCAGAGCAGCTCAGAGGGCCGCCTGTGGGGTTCACAGCGGGGAGAAGCCCCACAAACGAGCCAGGTTCTGACCCTAGCAGATCGAGGGGGCACTCCCCGGCCTGCATTCCTCAGGGGCTTACTCCATGGGGATCCGGAACTGCACGGTGTCCTCGGGCTGGGCCGTGCCGGGCCGCACCAGGCGAATGAAGAAGTTTGTTCGGAAGACGCGGAGCTGGGGGTTACCCAGCTGGTACAGAGGGTACCTGGGGGAGGGGGATGCGTCCGTGTCAGACACCGAACACAGGACCCCAGGGTCGCCCCTGGCGGACCTCCATTTGTTTACCCACCGCAGCAGCAGCAGGAAGCCAACGGGGCAGTTTTCCACAGGCCAGCGCCCAGGGTCCCCTCAGTTCACTGCACGGTTCTGCCCAGCGTGGGCCCCAAGACTCGTGTGCCCACCAACGTGTGTGGGCTGCGGCCCTTAGGAAAGGACTGTCGAGTGCCTCAAGCAATTGGCCTGCCGTGGGGCCGCAGCCCCAGTTCACCCTGCAGCAGGGGCGGGCGTCACTTGCACCCATCACCGGGACCTGTTAACCCCCACTCCCCCACCCTGAAAACCCCTCAGAGTGAGCAGAGGCCGCTGGAGAGCAGTGAGAGGTCACCACCCACGGTCACTGCCAAGTGCACTTGTGCTCTAGGCTCGCGACAGCACCACAGCCAGGGGAGGAGGGCGCCTTCGGTCTGCAGGGGGCCAGGCCTGGGGGGTTGGGCACGCAGGGACCCGGCGCCATTGCGGGTCTCACCCGTAAGCCTGGGGGCCACTCTGCAGCCCTGCCCGTGGCCCCTGAGCTTGGTACGACCAGCACCCTGAAAGGGGGGCTCAGGGAGACCAAATTCTGTGCTGGTGAGGATGAGGAGGGCCAGGAGGTGAGAGGAACAGTGAGCCTCAGGGCTGAGCAGGCACCTGGGGCTCTGGGAGGCCAGGGCACCGGTAGGACGGAACGGTCACATGCCATCTGCCTGTGACCATGTCGCTTCATGGCAGCTGCCCAGCAGGGTGGGCACTGGGGGAGGCTGGAAGGACAGTTGATGAAGGCTGCGGGCCTCGTCCTCTCCGGCCGGGGAACAAGAGGCCTGCCTTGTTTTACCCTCCACTGGAGTTAGGGCCAATGGTCGGCCACCCAAGGGCTCACTTATTCCCCCTGCTGACCAGCTGTGGCAATGCAGGGGGGCAAGGGCATCCCTGGGGCAGCTGTGCGGGTAAGGACGTGGGGTCTCAGACCCCGCCTGGGGCCGGAGGGACGCCCTGGTGAGGGTCAGAGGTCTAAGGCGGGCAGGGCAGGACTCTCCCCTGGCGTCCAAGGCCTCCTCCTCCGGGCCCCCCACGCCCGGCCCGCACCGCCTGGGGCCCCCTGCCCCTCGGCCCGCTGGACCCTCCCGCGGATTCCCCAAGCCCGACCCTGCTCAAGGGCAGCTCCCGACTGCCCGGCCTGCTCCGAGCACAGCGCCCTGGCGGGCTGCCGCCGGCCCTACCTCCCCGGGGCCCCGAGGGTGACTCACCCGCGCCCCCGCCCTCCCCCGCACCCCTCCCGAGCCGCCCCGGCCGCCGCGTGGACACGCCGACCCGCGGCCAAGCCCGCCGCCCTGCCTGCTCCTCCCGCCCGCGCCCGCCCTCGGCACCTGCCGGCGCCCCCCCCCCAGCCCAGGCCAACGCGCATGCGTGCAGGCGGCGCTCGTTCGCTCGGGGCCGGTCCGCTCGCCGGGAGCCGGTGCGTCCGCCTGCACTGCGGAGGGGCTGCGGCGGGGGGGGGGGGGCTGCGGGGGTCCCGGCGACGCGGGCGGGGCGACCCTCCCTCGCGGGCGCCCCACATGAGCGCCACGTCCCCAGGCCCCCGACCGGCACCGCCCCCTCTCCGCCCCCCCAGCCACCGCGCCCTCCCCACCCCCCCAGGCCCGCGCCCCCGGCCACTCACAACACATTCCGCGCCATCGCCAGTTTCCGGGCCGCGGACGGAAGGAGGGGCGCGCATGCCCTGCGTGGACCCATCACAGCGCCCCCTGGCTTCCGGGAGGGCCCGCGGCGCCCCGCCCACTGCCCCGCCCTGGCCCCGCCCCGAGCACCTGCCCCACCGCCCCGCCCCGTTAACCGGCCCCGCCCACTGGGTCGCTCCGCCCACGATACTCCCACCGCCCCCGCCTATTGCCTCGGCCCCGCCCCGCGCACCTGACCCACCGCCCCGCCCACTGCCTCGCCCACCGCCCCTCAATGCACACCTACCTCACCGTCCCGCCCACCGCACCTGCCGCACTCACTACACCTGTCTCATTCTGCCCCACCTTCCTGTCTCATCGCCCCCGACCCACGTCCCTACCCCCTGCTCTTGCCCCACCCACTGTCCCTGACCCCACGCACCCGGCCCCTACCTGGCCTGCCCATCTGAGCAGCACCGCTGACCTGCATGCCCTGTAAGAACCCAGAATCTCTCATGCCTCTGGGTCTCTCCCAAGTCCCGCACACCCTTCCAGCGTCCAGAACCCATTTTGCCCAGTCCCCTCACTCTGCCCAGGTACCTCGCCTTGCCCGCTCCCTGCCCCTCACACCCCGCCCATGCCCTGCAGCATCCCCTTAGTCCCACATGTCCCCCCCCACACCCTTCTGCACCCCACACTTCCCCATAGGCCATGCCCTGGTGCCCGCAGGAACTGTAGACCATGGCCAGCCAGTCTTCCAGCTGCTGGCCGAGGTGGGAGGTGGGAAAGTGGGAAAGGGGTGGGTGCATGGCCCTCATCTGAGGCCGGTCTCTCCACCTGGCCAGGGTGCTTTCATCCCTTCCCTGATCTGGGGCTCCAAGGCCCCTCACAGCGCTTCTGGGCAGCCCTGGGCCCCTCTTCCCATCCCCTGGGCCCCCTTTGCCCTACAGCCTCCCATACAGCCCTTACTCAGGGGACGCCCGCTCTGTAGGGCACATCTGAGACCCAATGCCCCCTCCTGCCAACCTGCATGAAGACTTTTGGGGAGGCCCAGGTTGCGGCCTCCTCCTCCAGCCCGAGGCCCCACACTTGACCCGTTTCCTGTGCATCGTGGCTTCTGGCCGTTCCTCGATCCCCTTAGCTGCCTCTCCCCCACCACAGTGGCCCGTTGACTCTGCACCAACAGCAACTTCAATGCTCTTCAGAGCCAGGAGGACATGAGGGGGGTGTCAGGCAATCTTCAGGGAGAGAATGGACCCCTAGGAATTAGGGAAAGGGTGTCACCTCTAGGGTCAGGGTGGATGGTGGGGAAGGCAGCTGGGAGGCTGAAGCTGATGGCTGCCCCAGGCTGAGAAAAGGAGAGACTGGGTTGTGGAGAGGGGCTGGAGTGCCCTCCTTCTCCCTGTGTTTGGCGTAAGTGGGTTCCCCTGGAATGAAGATACTAAAGATGAGGGGCAGGCACTGGGGGTGGGTTAGCTGTGACAGCGGGTGTGGCCTGCCTGCTGGGGGAGGCCCGGAGAAGGCAGAAGGGCAGGCCCCCAGGCCCTGTGCGGGAAGAAGTCAGTGGAGAGGAAGCACGCTGAGTGGCAGGGAGAGTGAGGGAGCTGGATTATGGGGGTCCCCGGGGCCAGGAGGCTTTTTTTTAGGAAGCGCTGTTTGACCTCCCAGGCATGTCATTGTTTGGGAAGGGCCTTTGGAGGTGTGGCTGGATGCTGGACTCAGATTTGCGTGTGGCTCAGTGGGGGACAGCTGTCAGTGGACTCGGTGTGGGTTGAGGGGGGCTCCTGCCCCAAGGAGAGGGGTCACGTCTGAATAGGGAGCTGAGGTCCTCATGGAGGGTGAGGGCAGGGATGGGGTCTCAACTGTGCCCTCGACACTCAGCCCCCACCTCTCTGATTCTCTGCGCGCGGGGCTCCTCCCCAGCAGGCCTGGGGTTTCTAAGCGGAGGCTGCTGTCCGAGCCTGGGGCACCCGAGAGCCCTTCTCTCTTCCTCCTTCTCCGGTCTCATCAGATCCATGCTCCTATAACTTTTTATTTGTTTGTTTTCAATTGTTTTTAGTAGACATTGTTTTTAGAGCATTTTCAGGTTTACAGAAAAATTGCACACAAAGTACCAGGAAATTCTAGTGTCTACCTTCCTCTCCCCACCCGCTTCCCTACTGTTAACAGCCTTCACTAGCTGGTCTCTTTGTTACAATTGATGGGCCGAAGCTGAGACATTGTTACTGACTGAAGTCTACCATTGACCTTAGGATTCACTCTTGATGTTGGATGTTCTGTGAGTTTAGAGGAAAGTATAAGAACATGTATCCACTATCATGGGCTCATGCGGGGGCTCATGCGGAGTAGTTTCATGGCCCTAATCCCCTGTGTTCCTCCTGCTCACCCCACTCAGGCCCCAGCAACCACTGATCTCTCTGCTTTTGCCATCGTCTAGCCTTTTCCAGAAGGTCACATTGTTGGAATCCCATAGGGTCTTGCCTTTTCTCATGGGTTTCTTTCGCTCAGTAAGATCCAATTAAGGCTCCTCCATGTCTTTTCATGGCTCGATAGCACATTTCTTTTTAGTATTGATAATACTTCCTTGTGTGGGTGGGTCACCATTCATCCGTCCACCTGCCGAAGGCCCACTTTGCTCCTTCCAGGTTCTGCCAATTCCGAGTAAAGCTGCTACAGACAGCTGTGTGCAGGCATTTGGGTGGACATGAATTTTCGACTCCTTTGGAGAACACACTAAGGAGCACCCCTGCTAGATGGTATGGAAGAGTGCGTTTAGTTTTGCAAGGAAATGCCCAGCTGGCTTCCAGAGGTGCTGCCCTGTCCCGCATTCCCACCGGTGCTGAGAGAGCGTTCCTGCTGCTCCTTATTCCTACCAGCATTTCATGGTGTCAGCGTTTTGGATGTTGGCTGTAGTGACAGGCATGCAGGAATGTACTTCTTTTATCTTTGCATGCGTTTTCATTGGCCAACATCTGACACCCCCACCTGCCCCCTGCCATGTGCTGGTGCCAGGGAAGCCTCAGAAGTGATGGGAGCTGGCCCAGAGGAGGCGGAGCCCCCCGTGGGCAGATAAGGAGTGGGGCCAGGCAGGAGCCACCCTGTGAGGCCGGCTTATATGCTGAGCCTCCCATGCCAGGCTGGGGAGCTGGGGGTCCTTTCAGACAGCACTGGGAGACCCTGGGCTGGAGGGAAAGGACGAGGTGAGCTTGGAGGTGACTTCAGACTGCAGACCAAGAGGGGAGGAGGTCGAAGAGAGGCCGCGTGTGCACTCACTCATTCACACACTCATTTATTTATTGTACCCCTATTGTCTGGGAACCTACTAAGTGTCCTTCCAGGAGTTGCTGACACAGCACTGCACAAAACTCTACATCAATAAAGTCGTTGCCTTCGTGGACATGTCCTTCGTGGTCATGTCCCCCAAGTGAGACAAAGGCACTCAAGTAAACGAGCGAGATACATCAGATGCTCTTGGGAGATGTGTGCGGGGAAGAGTAGCAAGGAGGTGGGAGGGGCCAGCATGTGCAAAGGCCTGGTGGTGGCACATGTAAGCCTTTGGCCCTCAGAGCCCTCTCATCACCTGAGTGAAGGCCACCTCATTCCTTGCCACCCCGTTTTCACAGAAGGGCTCCCCTGAGGATAGGAACTGTGGGTGGGAATGGGGTTGAGAAAGTTTCTGGAGGGAGGGTGCGGTTCCCTCCCCAGTAGTCCCCACACCTGCTCCGTGCCTGTGTCAGGGAGACCATCACCCCCAAAAGCATCGTTGGATCCTTGTAACCCCTTCTCTCATCTCTCCCTCCACCTCTCCCCGTGTCCAATCAAGCAACCAATGACCTGGTTAGCTTGCATTTTCTGGAGTTTTCTATAAATGGAAGCATGTAGCTTGTCCTCTTCTCTGTCTGGTTTCTTTCTCCCAGCGTAACTATTTTGGGACTCATCTGTGCCTTTGCATGCCTCAACCCTGCATTCCTTCTGACCTCCGTGGTATGGACGGGCCACAATTCGTTTATGCGTTCATCTGCTGATGGGCATTTGGGCTGTTTCCAGTTTTTGACGATTAAAAATAAAGCTGCCATTTACATTCATGTGAAAGTCTTTGTGAGGACAAACATTTCCTTTTCTCGTGGGGAAATGCCTGGACGTAATGACCACGTCACATGGCAGGTGTATGTTTCACTTTGTGAGAAAACAGATACTGCCGAGTGTATGGGTCAAGGTTTCCACCGGTGATGTGAGGCCCCTCTCCATTCTGCCCAGCGTTTGTTATGTTTAAAGGGCTTTACAGTTTTAGCCATTCTCATGGAGTGGTATCCTGTGATGTTATCTTGCATTCCCACAATGACAGAGCTGTGCCTCTAGTCACGGGCCTCGTGGCCATTCATCTGTCTTGTTTCGTGAGCTGCCCGTTCTGATCTTTGGCCCATTTTTAAAAGCTGGGTTATCTGCTTTCTTATTATTGAGTTGTGAGGGTTCTTTCTGTTTTCTGGATCAGCCCTTTATGAAATATGTGTTTTGCTAAGGTTTTCTCCCAGCTGGTGTCTTAGGTTTTCCTTCTCTTCACAGTGAAATACAATGAAATTTGAAGAGCAAGTTTTAAACATTTTTGATGAATTTCAGTCAGCCAGTCTTGTTGTGGCGGGGGATTGGGTTTGGTATTATGTCTGGGAAATCTTTGCCGATCCACATTCATTAAGATTTTCCCTATGTTTTTATAGTTATTTAGGTCTACACTCCATTTTGAGTTAATTTTGTATTCAAATAACCCTCTTCTTCCTCCTCTTTCTTCCTTCTTGTAGGTGGATATCCACCTATTTTAGCATGATTTATTGGGAGAGCTATTATTTCTGCATATGTATGGGTCTATTTTATTTTCTCAATCTATTTGAAGATCTTTACACCAATAGTACCGTTTTGGTACTCTAGACTGATCCTAATTCTCAGAATGTTAGCCCGATTTCATGCATTTTCAGGGTTGTTTTGGTTAGTGTGGGTCCTTTGCATTTATAGAACAGCCTTGTAAATTTCTGCATAAAAGAACCTGCTGGGATTTTGGCTGGGACTGCATTAGATCCACGGGGTAAACTTAAGGAGACCTGGTGTCTTAACAGTGTTGAACCAGCCTCTGGTCCATGGAGACCACTCATCCCTCTCTTCATCCAGGTCTTTAACTTCTCAGCACCGTTTCGTATTTTCAAGATGTAGCTCTTCCACACCCTTTGTCTCATTTTCCCCTATTTCTTGATACTACTAGGAAGCGGTGTTTTTTAAATGTCGATGTCTGATCACTCATTGCTATTTTGCAGAAGTATAACTGACTTTGTAGGGCCACCTTGTGCCCTGAAACCTTGATAAACTCCCTTGTTAGTTCTTGTAGCTTTTCCTGTGGATTCCACTGGACTAGATGATCCAGTTGTCTGTGAAGAAAGCAGTTTTCCTTTCTCCTCTACAGTTTGTGTGACTTTTTCTTGCCAAATTGCACCAGCAAGAACCTCTGATACAATGGGAAAAGGAAGGGGTGAGCAGACATCCTTGTCTCATCCCTGCCTTTAGCAAGAAAACTTTGTCCTTCACCATTTGATGGTGGGCGTTAGGTTGAGGGAGTTCCCTCTATTCCTGGTTTGCTAAGAAATTCTCTCTCTCTCTCTTTAAAATCAGGAATGGATGTGGAATTTTGTCCAGTGTTTCCTCTGCACCTATTGGGATGGGCCTACAACTTTTCTTTTTTAGTTTGTTAAAATGGTGAATTACTCTGATTGATTTTCGAACGTTATACAAACCCGACCTTCCTGGGATAAACCACACTTGGTATGTAATCCATTTCATACATTGCTGACTTCCACCTGCTGAAATTTTGTTTTTGCATTGGTGTTGGTGAGGGATAGCTGTCTGTAGTTTTCTTGTATTGTCTTTGGTTTTAGTATCAGGAGAATGCCGGCATCATAGAATGAGTTGGAAAATCTTCCCTCCTCTTCAATTTTTTTAAAGAACTTGTACGTAACTGCTATTGTTCCTTCCTTAAATGTTTGGTAGAATCCAATAGCGAAGCCAACTTTCCTTGTGGGAAAGGCTTTAACTGCACTTTCAATTCTTTAATCCGTGCCAGGCTCCTTGGGTCATCTACTTCTTCTCAAGTCAGATTTGATCTCAAGAAACGTGTCCACGTCCTCTAACCTATCAGATTGATAGGAGTGAAGTTGCTTATAATATTTCCTTGTTATTCTTTTATCTTTTAACATCTGTTCAAACTGTAGTGATGTCACCTTCCCCATTCCTGATTTTGACACTTCCTGTTCTCTCTCTTGTTCCTAATTAAATTGTTTAGTTTTGTCAATTTTTATGGATGATCTCAAAAAACCAAGTTTTGATTTGATCTTTGGAGAGTTTTTTCTATTTTTTTTTCTGTTTTCTATTTCATTGACTTTCATTTGATCTCTGTTATTTCCTTTTTGATGCTTACTTTGGGTTTCATTTGCATTTATTTTTCAACTTTCTTGGAGGTGGGAGCTGAGGTCATTGACTCGAGACCTTTCTTACTTTCTATGACAGTCATGTGGTGGTATAAATATGGCCCTCAGGACTGCTTTAATGGCATTCCATGAGTTCCCTTAAGCTGCATTTTCATTTTCATTCAGTTGACAACACTTCCTAATTGCCTTTTTAATTTTCCTTTGACTCATGAATTATGTAGTAGTGTGTTATTTAGATTCCAAACATTTGAGAATTTTCCAAGGATCTTTCTGTTATTAATTTCTAGCTTAATGCCACTATGGTCAAAGAATATAATTTATGTGACTTGAATCCTTCTCAACTAATTAAGTTCTGTTTTATGGCCCAGAGCGTAGTCTGCACTGGTAAATGATGTGTATTTGAGAGGAGCGTTCTATAAATGTCAAGCAAGTCAAGTTGGTTGGTAGTATTGTTCAAGTCTCCTATGTCCTTGCTGATTTTGTGCTTGCTTGTCTGATTAATTGTCTAGAGAGGGTGTTGAAATCTTTGACCAAGACCAGGGATTTGTCTGTCTCCTTTCAGTTCTCTTGGTTGTGGCTTCATGTAACTCTGTCATTCCTTATAACCAGTTGGTGTATTTGTTTGTTAAAACGAGTTTCTTCCAACTGAGGGCTGCTGGAGGGGATTGTGGAGGGGGGCTGGGGTAACTGGGGGGTGGGCATTAAGGAGGGCACGTGATGGAATGAGCCCCGGGTATGATATGCAACTGATGCATCACTGACCTCCATCTCTGAAACTAATAACACATTAGATGCTAATTGATTGAATTAAAATAAAATGAAATAAAATAAAATGAGTTTCTTGTAGGTAGCACAGAGTGAGGTCTTGCTTTTTAAATCCATTCTGACCATCTCTGCCTCTTAGTTGGGCTGTGCAGGCCGTTTATGTTTAATGTACTTCTTGGTGCATTGGCGTGGTCGGCTGTGAGTTAATCATCTTGTTATTCGCTTTCCATTTGTTTCACCCATTCTTTCTACTCCTTTCCTCTTCTTCTGCCTTCTTTTGGATTCATCAAGTCTTATTTCTTCCCTTTTATTTCTTCCGTTGGCTTTTTTTTTTTTTTAAGATTTTTTTTTAAATTTATTTGACAGACAGAGATCACAAGCAGGCAGAGAGGCAGGCAGAGAGAGAGAGAGGAAGGGAAGCAGGCTCCCTGCCGAGCAGAGAGCCCAATATGGGGCTCGATCCCAGGACCCTGAGACCATGACCCGAGCCGAAGGCAGAGGCTTAACCCACTGAGCCACCCAGGCGCCCCTTCCGTTGGCTTTTGAGCTGGGACTATTTGTTTTATTTTAGTGGTTGCTTTAGGGGTTTAAGTTTACAGTGTTAACTTATCACAGTTGGTTTTGATTGATTTTCTCCTCCTCGTGGGTCACGTTCTCCTATTTCTTTGCCTGTTCGATCATTTTTGATCAGATGCCAGACATGATAAATTTTTCCTTGGTGGGAGTGGGGTATTTTATATTTCTACCAAACTTCTAGAGCTTTGTTCCAAGGGGCAGTTAAGTTACCCGGGCACAATTTGGTCCTTTCTGGTCTTCTCTTTCTGATTTGTAAGGCAGGTCTGGAGCAAGGGCTCCATTATTTATCTAGGGTTAATTATTCCTGTTACTGAGACAAGACATTTCTGAGTTCCCAATGCCTCATGAATTATTCACTTTTCCAGTCCGTTTGCTGGGCACAGACCCTCTTCCCACCCCTGTGTGAGCAGGAGGCATTGGTTTCTCCAGTCCTTTCCAGTGGCTCTCTTCTTAGCCTCGGACAGTTTCTGTCCAGACCTGTGCCCTGCACCTTGCTGAATGCTGGAGGACACTTCTGCATGTCTCTAGCGTTCTCTTCTTGGGCACTCCATAGGTCCTCCTTCCTGAACTGAGGGCTGGAAACTCTCTCAAGAAAGCAAGCTGGGCAATCGTAGGACCCAACCTGACTGCTCCCCATCTCCCTGGGAACACTGGTATTCACTGCCTAATGTCCACACTCTTGAAAAACATTTTTTTTTTCCTTTTTGGGTTGTTTCAGACAGGAGGATACATTTGGCTCCTGTTACTCCATCCTGGCTAGAACTGGATGTCTGCCTTTTGATGAACACTTCTTGATATATAGAAACTCAACATTTCCAAGTAATGAAATTTACCGAACTTTTCCTTGACTTCCCTGATGCTTCCATTGCTTGTGAGCTTAGAAAAATTTCCCCAGGTCGACATGCACCTACATTTCTCACTAGTTCTAGTTTTAATAATTTTTTTCATACTGAACTCACTCATTCTCCTGACATGTATTTTGGTATTTGGCATGGAGTGAAAATCTCATTGCCTTGTCTTCTTCACAGGCACGTCTGATTCTCTCAACCTCCTTCATTCAGGATCTTACCAGCCCACTTGCACCGGTCGGGGTGCTTTCTGAAGCTTACGTGTATGTGGTATCGTGCTGATGGATACTGTAGGATTGGAAGAAATTTTACAGCCGTCAAGAGCAGAGCATGTGGAGTTGTCATTCACCATCTACATTTGAGTAGATGCTTCATGGCTGCGTGACCTTGGGATTTGGTGTAACCTGTCGGAGCTTCGGTTGGCTCCTCTGGAGAGAGCAAGTGACGAGAATATTTGCCTCTTTGGTCTACTACGAACAGTGCATGAGGCAAAGCAAAAGCAGTTTTTTCGGACCCTGGTCTGCAAGGAGCTTTCAGCACATATCAACTGTAATACCTTCACTTGAGAAATCTGCTCTTAATTTTCAATTTTTTCTTAGCTCTCCCTGGCTATTTTTCCTCCTCTATGAATTTGAGATCCATCTTGCCAATGACCTCCGCACTCCCTGGCTCACCCTTCTCTCCCAAGTAAATCCTGTTCGAATTTTGGTTGAAAACCTGGCAAACCTATACATCGATTTGGGAAGGAACTGATTTTTTATAAACTTCCTACTCAAGAACAAGTTGTGTTTTCTCTCTCTGTCTCTCGTGTTTTTTTCAAAGTTCATTTTTATGTTTCTCATTAAACTTTGTCCTTCTCTTCCTACAGACCCTGGACATTCCTAAGAAGGTTATTGCTGAGTACTTTATGCTCTTTGTTTGGTTTGGTTGTGTTTGAGAACCGTGTTTTTGTTCTAGTTTATCTTCTTGCTGGTCGTTGCTACAAAATAATAAAAAATGTCTATTTAAAATATGTATTTTGCATCTGGCTACTTTCCTGAGTTCTCTCATTTATTCTGAAAGCTCTTCCGTTGACTCTCTCGGGGCTCTGAGGAATGTGGTAGTTCGGTTTCCTCCTTTCCAGAAGTTATACATCTTATCTCCGTTTAACATCTCTCTCATTGTCTTCAGCTTCCAGCCCAGGGTTGAAGACTAATGGTAAAAGCAGGCATCCTCGTTTGGGTCCTGTCTTGGACTGAAATGCCTTCGTGTTCCACCACCAAACGTAGATAAAGGAAGTGCTTATTTATAATTTCTATAGTTTCTCGAGCCTTTGTTTTGTTCTCAGAAATAAAGATTGGGTTTTGGCAAGTGCCCTGCCCCCGATGTTTAACAATTATGAACTATTTCAGATGCACCAGAAGGTATAAGTAAACATAGGAAGAACCTGCGTTTCCCCGCCCACCGCTTGGCTGAGAAATAGAGCATGAAGTGCCTTGTCTCAGAGCTCTGGGTCGCCCCTTCACAATAAGATCCCCTTCACAATAAGATCCCCTTCACAATAAGATCCCCTTCTCCTGCTGGAGGGGACTCTCCATCTGCCACGTGTGCTCCCCACAGCGAGGCACAGATAATTTGTCTTCATATTTTTAAACATGTTGTGTAAGCAAGTTTTTCCTTCTGCAGCTTACTTGTCGTGCTTTCAAAGCTTGGCCAGGGCTTGCGCCGAGCAGTCGGTCTGTCCATCTGCGCCTCTGCCAGGATTTACCAGGCTGCTGCAACCCGGGGGAAGGCTTGAACTCTCTGGGATTGCCCCCAGCGACCTGCGCCAGGAGAGGGACTGGCATGCCTCAAGGAGCGGAGCAGGTGGGGCAAGCCGCCCCTGTGCACCTTCTCCTGAGCGCCGGAGCCCACTGCCTCACCCCGAGCCCCGCGGGAGGCCTGCGACAAGTCTCAGAGCATCGACCTCTGCCCCCATGACCATGTTTCCACCATCACGCCACCGACACACGGGTGGCAAAGTGTCCTCTGTCGTTTGGGGCTTTGGAAGTGGCATGTGATCAAGGCTGATGCATTGTCTTTAATTGTCATGACCTTTCCTTCTTTTTTAATTTTCTTTTTGGGGGGTGGGGGGCTTTCAGGTCAGGGATGGTTTTGAAGAGTCTGAGCCAGATGTCTTGAAGGGGGGGGTCCCACAGCCAGATTTGTTGGGCGGTTTCTTCACGAATCGAATCGGGTTGAACTTTGGGCTATCTCCGAGGTGGTGGGTCTGCAGCGTGACCCCTTGCCGGGGGCTCCTGCCTGGCTAGCGTGCTGTCAGCCGCTTCTCCGTTTTCAAGGTGCTTTGAGCTTTACAAGTAACTGGCAGGGGTGCTCCGTTCACTGCCTGGAGAGGGGACTGGGAGCGCCGTTCAGGGCCGCACCATCATTTCCCTGCCTGTCCTGACCCTCACCTCCCACCTCCCTTGACTACGGCACCTGGGGCCGCAAAGGGGAGCCTTTGCAGCCCCATCCTCTCTCATCTGCACGCACAGCCGGCGTGCTCCCCGAAGCATGAGCCCCTCCTTCCCCTAACCCACCTCTGTCCTTTGCCCCCCTCACGTGTGTGGACTGGTGCTTCGTGGCTGTGTAAACGTGGTCTCCCGCTTCCACATTCACTGACCGTCCAGGCTCTTCTCTGTGAACTCCGTACCCCCTTTGCCCATTTTTCTCAACGGCTTGCCTTTCCCCTGATGGTGCCCCGAAGTTCCTTCTGTACACCCGACTGGCCAGCCCTGGCCTGCATCAGGGATGTGCTACAGATACCCACTCCCAACACTGGGCTTGCGGTCCACTGGGCTCATGGCATCTTTTGGTGCAGATGTGGGAAGAGACAGCAGGAAGAGACAGACAGAGTCCCTTGTCTGGAGACCACGCGAGGTGGCTGAGCCCCCCCACCCGCCCCTCTCCCTGTGCGGCCTCACCCTTTGTTCCCTGGGGCCCCTTCCTGCCGGCTCCTTGGCACTGCCTCAGTCCAGAGCCCCTGCACAAAGCCAAGGAGGACTTCAGAGCTGGCTCGCTCGGACCTTGTTTTCTAACCCGGAGAGATTCATGTTCTTAAAACATGCTCTACGCCCATGGCATTTGTCAAAGTCTTGTCCTAGGCTTTGGAGCTTTCACACCTGGTTGAAGAAACCACCCTGTTCCACAGATTTCTGATGCTCTCCTCGGCCACTTCCTGAAACTGGGAAGTTTCCCTTCTCAGGCTCAGTTCTTCAAACAGGAGCCGACTTTGGGACAGTGCGCGGCGTCCCCTTATTTATTCTTAGAGTTGGTCCTTCCGCCCCTCAGCCCCCGCCGCCCGCCCGCCCCAGCACAGCCGGCGTGCCCGTGGCCCTGCTCGCGGGGCTGTCCTCAGTGTCCGTGTCCACGCCCGTGTCACCCGGGAGCCGGCGTCTCCCCTTACACGGTCTGTGTTGTCCTCTCCTTCCCCACGCATGTTAGGATCAGCGTGAATTTACACGCGCCCCTGTGGGAACGTGGTTGAGTTGCCCTGAATGCATAGATTAATTTAGGGAAAATGAACAGTTTTAAGACAGTACTGCTTTCTCTTAGGGAACATAAAACTGTCTCCAGGTATTGGTGCTTTTTAGATGTTTTCAATAAAGCGATTCTCCCATGCCTGGCCGTCCTGCACATGTTGGGCTGGATTTATCCTTATTATCGTACGTTTTTATATTTCTGTTGTAAACGGTATTTTTTAAAAAATATTGTCCTCTAATTCTCAGCACTTCTATCCTACGCTCTCACGTACCTGCATGAAGTCTTGATTTTGATAATTCAGAATATTGCAGATTTTCTTGCTCATTTTCTTTTCTTTCTTTCTTTCTTTTTTTTTTTTTTTTGTAGATAATCATTTGGTTGGGAATAGTGCCAATTTTTTAAGGCACAAGTAGGTAAGACAAAATACTTTTTTGCCCTTCTGTCCTTTTTTTTTTTTTTTTAAGATTGTATTCGTTTATTTGCTAGAGAGAGAGAGCATGAGAGGAAAGAGAGGGGGCAGAGGGAGAATCTCAAACAGACCCAGCGCTGAGCCTGGAGCCTGACACGGGGTTCGATCCCACGACCTGAGATCATGACCCGAGACCAAGAGTCAGACGCATCAGTCACTTGCTGCTCTAGAACCACCTAGAAGCACCTACGACTCCAGAAACCGGGGAGAGGGGATGACATCATCCAAAATAATTCCTTGCACTTCCAGCGGCTCAGCCTCTCGGGAACGAGACCCGTCTGTTCACGTCTTGCTCTTCCCCTCGAGTCAAGGCAGTGACGTCCTATTCCCCATGGAAACTGGCCATCGGACATGGTTTTCAAGAACACCGTCACGAAGCGGTTTCTGACCTCTCCCCCGACCCAAACCCCGGGGCTCTTGCCCAGCCTCCTGGTGTCCACTGCAAGGTGCCAGGCGGGGCCCCAGGTGTGTTCGCGTTTCTAAACAGATGCTGATAAGTTACCTGCCACAGGGTGGGACTGGCCACGGAGGGCTGGCCTCGGGCTCCACGTGCTGGTCGCAGGCCGAGGCTGAGCCGCTCCTGGAAAGCTTCATGTGTGCTCCCTGTTTGCAGGAATGGCCTTCCACCAATGCCCGTCTCCCCCGCCGGACTGTCCGGTTCAAATCTGCCCCCATCCCTCCGGCTCTCCCGGCTGGTCAGCCATGCAGATGTGCTCTCCAAGCTCCCTCTGAGACCCCGGGCTTGTTCATGTTCCCTGCGGCTGGCGGGTACCTCAGGAGCTCACCCCTGCAGTGGGGGGGGGGTGCTGGCCCTCCTGACCCCATGCTGACAGGCTCCCCAGGGCAGCCTCTCAGAACAAGACGGCAGGAGCAGGGGATGGAGAGGTGGGCTCTGTGGGTCCCACCCGATGTTCCCCTTGCATGCCCACGGTCGAGCTGGTCGGCTGTTAGAGTGTCTGTGTACAGGGGTGGTGTGTGGAGCTGGGCTGCACGTACTGGGGGGCACGTGTGTGCTGGCAAACTGGTGAGCCCCACGCGGGGTGTGCATTCATGTGGGGTGCGGATATGTGTGCTGGGGCGGGCTCACGCGTGTGCATGTGCTGTCTGGGGGCTCGTGCTTGTTGCTGGGGTCCCCCCCCCACAGAGGACCGGGGGCACGCTCCCTCCTTCCCTGCAGTCCGTGGAGCCTTCCCGGAGGGGCGGCTCCAACTCTGGAAGCCTCGTCCGTGAATAGTCCGCTGTGCGAGGCTCTCTGTCTCCATCCAAGTTTTGTGATTTATATTTTCCATAATTCTGTTTGGTCAGGATTTTCACATTTATTACACAGCTGTGCACTGTGCTCTCTTACAATATAGACAGAGCGGTCTGTGTCTGCCGAGTCTGCCTCTTGACACGTGCTTTCCTGCTCCTTTCCTCTGGAGGCGAGAGGCCCCTCAGGCTGTGTGCGCCCCCTTGTTCTGGACCCTGCTTCTGCTCCCCACATTTCCGGGGGACTCCTGTAAGCCCTCCTAGTGTGTTCCCGCTCCCCTCCCCCCAGACCCCTCCTAAGGCAAAGCTCTTCTGCCCCAAACTGGCTGCAGAGTGTACTCAGGCGCTGAGGGACCACTCTCGGGGGCAGAGACCTTGGCTGAGGTGCAGATCTGAGGGTCAGAGGGCCTTGCGGGTAGGGGGGGCAGGCAGACGTGGAAGCCGCTGGCAGAGCCGGGCAGGGCGTCCCAGTCCCCTGGAGCCATGTGCCCTGACCCCTAAAGGGAGGCCCCAGTGTCCCTTGGGCCCCCAACCTGCGCTTCTATCCTCCCTAGCCCACGCGCTCAGCCTCTCCTCCAGTCCGCGCGCCCAGAGCCCCGTGTGAGAGCCAGCACACACTTGGGAAGGGGGTCCGTCAGCTTTATTCACAGACCCTAGGACATGGGGGAAGCCAGGACAGAGACGTTTGGCGGGGGAGCCTCCACCCCAGGCTTGGGGGTCGGACACTGCCCCACGGGCTGCGCGGGCCAAGGGTCGCGGCCTCTGGGACCTGCTGTGGCTGTTTCATTTCCAGCGTCCGCCGACTTTGCCCTTGGCCGGGGCCCCGGCCTTCTTGCTACTGCAAGTGGAAGCAAGTGGATCGTCAGTGGCTGGGGGTCTGGGCCCCCAGCCCAGCCCCTCCTTGGCCCCCCGCACACCCCCAGTCCTGACAGCTCAGCCCACTCAGGCCACTATCGGGGCAAAATCTGGCTTCAAAGCCACAGGCACACGCTCCAAGCTCCAGTCACTCACCTGTACCTGGCCCCGCTGGGCTGGGGCGCCTTGTGCTGGGACAGTTAGTGTGGTTAGGGGAGGGACCAGAGAGCGCAGGACACCCTCCAACCCCTGCCAGGAGCTTGGGCTCCAGGGGCCCCACCTTGGGTGGACCCCAGGCCTGCCAGGGAAGCTGTCTCTACAGGTGGCTCTCATCGCCCCAGTGACTGTGGCCTGGAGAAAGCAGCCCAGGTCACAGCCTCCTGGGGCAGGACAGGCTCTGGACAGTCAGTGGCCCAGGGCCCTGACTCCTGGCCACCAGGCAGGGCCTGGCAGACTCAGGGCCTGGGAGGCGCCTCCGCCCCAGCCCTTCAGTCCCCTGTTAGAGCTGGACCATGGAGTGGGGAGGAGGTCAGCACCCTGCAGGGTGGCCGTCCTTAGGAGCCTGGTCCTGTCTGTCTGAGGCCCTCTGTACACCAGGGAGCCAGGAGGCACCTGGGTGCTGGGTCAGGGTCCCGTGGGTGGGGAATAGGGTGTGTGGGCTCCAGAACCGACCCTGTGGAATGACTTCTGGCTGGTGGAGACCATGCAGTTCCCAAGGCCGGCTTCGGGAGAAGCCCTGGCACCCATGGCCGTGCCCGTGGCCCGAGTCCTGCAGGGGTCAGCCTGAGAACACTTCTACGCATGCACACACGCATGCACACGCATGCACACGTGCTGGCACACATGTGCACACACCCGGAAGGGCTCTCACAGGGCCCATGTCCACTGCACACGACAGAGCCCAGGGAGGAGGGGGTCACCTTCACCCGTCCCCCCAGCTGGAGAAGTCCAGCTCCGGGAGCAGGAAGTGGGCAGGGGCAGGGGAGGAGGAAGGGGAAACCCCAGTCCAAGCAGTCCTGGGGACACTGCCCTGTGTGGGGTGGGAACCGGCCCTGCGACCAGGCTGGGAGGCAGCATCCCCGAGTGGGTGAGGCGGGGAGCACAGGCCCTTGGGGACAAGCAAGGTGAGGGCCTCTGTAGGCCCCTCCCAGCCGCTGTGCTGTCATGGAGCCCGCAGACCCCGGGGTGACCTTAGAGACAGAGGGTTCACGTCCTGAGGAGCCAGAAGCTCCCCCAGGGCTGCAGGGAGACCCGTGACAGAGCCCGGCCTCCTGACGGCCCAGACCAGCTCACCGCTGAGGGGACATCAGGGAACCCTGTCTGGCTTTGCCAGGCCGCGGGGGAGCTGGCCCAGGGTCGCCCACGTCCCCAAGGTTGGCCTCCTCCTAGGCTCTGGGGGTGAGGAGGGGGCAGATGGAGGCTGCCGGTCCAGGGGCGTGGGGCCCGGACCCGCAGCCTCCCTCAGCCGCTGGTTAGTCTTGTTACTGCTCTGCGGAGGGCCGGCTGCCCCCGGGACTGGCCGAGATCGCGGGGCCCAGGGGCAGGCAGCGGCGGCCAGCCCCAAGGGGCCATGTGCCCGGCACAGAACCCCTGAGGGCTACTCACTGCTTCTGGGCCTGATCGATGCGGCTCCTGAGGTTGATGATCTGCGGACAACACGGCGACTTACCTGGCGGGTCGGGGCAGGGCCAGGCCGGCTGTGGCCGGCGTGCCCTCCTTCAGCAGAGCCTGGCCGCCTCGCCTGGGCCACTTGCTCCTTTACTGTGTCCTGGCTCCTCCGGGTGGGAGACTCCAGCCCTCGGCCCTGGGGACGCTTGCCTCTGACTTACTTTGGGTGGCCCGCGCCGGAGCCCTGGGCCAAGACACACAGCAGCCCTGGAGCCGGCCACTTACCTGCAGCGGGCGGGGCGCGGGGGGCGGCTGGGCTGGCAGGGCCCTGGGGCTGATGGCTGCGAGAGACCAGCCCTGTGGCCCCCTGGCTCCACCGCCCAACGGCTCCCTCCTCCCCACGGCCTGGCGGAGAGGCTCGGGGGAAGGCAAGGCCCTTCCCCACCTGTCAGCGAGGGCCGCAGGTTCAGGGGAGGAGTGGGGGCAGGAGGCCGGCCCCCGTAGTCTCCGTGCCCGCCGCCACCATCCGCAACGAACTGGCTTTGCCATGCGGGAGGCTCACTGCGCAGTGCACACCACGAGCCTGGTCCAAGGTGGGCTCTGGCTACTTACAACTTGGCCAGCATCTCCACTCTGGCCCGCATGTTCATGATCTAGAAAGACCGAGATTGTTAACGGGCTGGGCGGCGGGCTGAGGCTCCAGGGCCTTGCTGTGTGCTGGGCTAACCTAGGCCTGGGCCCTCGTGGCCCTTCCAGCCCCCCCGGGGACCCTCCATGGGTCACGTACATGTGTGTCAAGAGGCAGCACGTCCCTGACTCCACCCCGTGGACCCTCATCTGCCAGCCAGCCCTCCCAGGGAACCATGGGGAGAGGGCAGTGCCAAGGCCAGCACGACGGTCCTCCCCCTGGTAGAGGTGAGCAAACCACAGGAGAAGACCCACTGCCCTAGGGCATGGCTCCTGTGACAGGAGTCACCAGTCACTGCGCACCCTCTATCTTGGTGGCCTGTAAGGATGGCCACAGGAGACGCCTCTCGGGTATGAACTGTCTTCCCCCAGGGACCCAAGAGGACACTAAGGGGCAGGGGCAGGGGCTATGCCTGTGATGGGGAAGCTGGAGGTGTCTGCGTTTGCTCTGAGCAGGTTGGTTCCCAGGACATCTCCTGCTCCCCAGGCCCCGCAGGGCCTCCAAGGGGACGCTATCTGAACAGGACTGCCGTTCTGAGCTGTGTGCCCCTCCCAGGAAACTCTAGGCAGCCACCCCTGAGATGATCCAGCCCCAGACCCTTTTCCAAGCTGCCGGACGGGGGCCTGAGGAGGTGACCGCTCAGGGACCGAGGCTGGGTCCCCCAGGGGCTCTAGGAAGCCGATGTCTCTGCGGGCACGGCGTCTCCGCGGGCACGGCTGGGATCTCACTTTACAGAGAAGCTGTATCCAAGAAACCTACTGGCACAGCCGGTGGGGGCTTTCTGCAAGCCCCTGGCCATTCAGAAACTGGACCGCGAGGCTGCTCGCCTCTGCTCTCTCCAGCGGCCCTCAGAGCAGGGCCAGTTGCTCGGGGGCACGGAGGTGGGCTCAGAGGGCGCCCCCGACCCGGTCCCTGGCTTCTCAGGCGGAGGCGGTGGGGACTTGTGGGGGCGGCCGAGCTGCGTGGTGTCCACACTCACGTCATACTTCTGGCGCTTCAGCTTCTCCCCAAACTCGAACTTGTCGGTCTCCAGTTGGTAGAGGGTGTCCCAGAGCTCCTTGGCCTTGTCCCTGCGAGGGGCGAAGGTGCGTCTGGGCCGGGCAGGCAGGGAAAGCAGGGCCCAGCCACCCCCCACCCCTCGCGGAGAACCAGGGCGGCCTCCGGGACCGCTGCCCCCCCCCCACCGCCCCGGGCTGGGTCTACCTCAGCTTGTCCTCGCTGAGGTGGTCGATGTTGAGCGGCTTGCGCCTCTCGGCCAGCACCTTCTTCTTCATCTCCCGCGCTGTCTGCTTCTTGCCTCTCTTCTGGTCGGCCTGTGGGGCACGGCAGAGGCGCCCGGCCTCAGGAGGGCCCCTCCACCCACCGCATTCGCTGGGCGGTGGGCGCGGCGGGGGCGGGGCTCACCTTGGCCAGGTAGCTGCTGTAGTTGGCGCCCATGGAGGACAGGGCCTTCTTCTTCTTCAGGTCGTCCTCCGCCCTCCGCTTGGCGTCCTCCTCCTCCCTGCGAGCTTTCTCCTCCTGCGGGGACCCCAGCCCGCGGGCCTCAGTGCCCGGCGGGGCCTCTCTGGCGCCGCCCCCTGCCCCCCACCACGGGGCAGGCATCTGGGACCGGCACTGTCCGCAGGTTCTGCAGGACGTAGGGAACTTAGCCGGGGCCCCCCGGGTCCCCGGCTTGTGTCAGGGGGACGCTCGGGAGGACAGGGAAGCTGTCGGGTCAGGGGTGCGGGCCGGGCCTCACCGCCAGCCTGTTCTGGCGCTCCCGCTCCTTCTCGGCGCGGATCCTCTGCTGCTCCGCTCGCTCTGCGCGGCGCTTCTCCTATGGCCAGACGAGCAGGTGGGCCCGGCCCTACCGGCCAGTGTCCGGGCGGCCCCGCCTCCACCTGCCGCCACCCCCCACCCCCACCCCAGGACTCACAATTCTCTCCTTGAGGGCTATCAGCTCCTCCTCCTCCTTCTTCCGCGCCTCAAAGTGGCTGTCGATGAGGGCCTGCAGCTCCATGAGGTCCTTGTTCTGACGCTTCTTCTGGATGTCCTGTGGGTGGAAGGGGCCCCTTCTCTCACACCCCACCCTGCCTGGGCCACCGTGCGGCAGGCGGTCCCTTCCTGGGCCCCGGCGGGGACGCCCTCCCTCCTCTGGCCACCATGAAAGCTGAGGGTGACAAGGAACCTTTTGCCCTTGCCACATCCCCATGGCCACTGCGCTCCTGGGGGCCAGAGGCTGCCGGATCCCTTAGCTCCAGGGTAGGAATGGTACCCTCCCCGCGGGTGAGTCCAGGCCCTGCAGAGCTCTGAGGTCATCAGCACCCCTGGGAAGGACTGGCTCTGACTTGGTTCTGTTGTCATCCCCAGAGATGCTCTGCATGGGCCAGACAGAAGGAAACTGGTGAATGAGGTAGTTTGTTGGGTGATGGATGGATGGATGGGTGGGTGGATGGATGGGTAGATGGGTAGATGGATGGATGGGTGGGTGGATGGACGGATGGATGGATGGATGAAGAAGAGGATGGGTGGATGGATGATGAATGGGTGAGTGTGTGGATGATGAATGGATGGATGGATGGATGGATGGATGGGTGGATGGACGGATGGATGGATGGATGATGGATGGATGGATGGATGGATGAAGAAGAGGATGGACGGATGGATAATGCATGAAAAAGAGGATGGACGGATGGATGGATGGGTGGATGGATGGATGATGGGTGCGTAGGTGGGTGGGAGAGGAGGGAAGATGGGTGTCTGACACTGTGGGTGTTTCCTCTGGTCCAGAAATAAATTAAGGCAGAATGGCCTGCAACCAGGAAGGGCTAGCTCTGGCTGCTTGGGAGCAAATGACCTTCACGGGTCTGGAGGCTGAAGGCGAGGCCTCGGTGGGTGTAGGCCGTGTGGATCCAGGTCCCATAAACTTACATCGAAGTCTACTTTCTCCCCTTCCGGGATCTTGGGAGCAGTGAGTCTGGAAGAAGAGAGAGGCTCATGAGCGGGGGCAGGTGGAGACGCTACCAGGGAGCTGGTCGTCCTGCCCTTCCCCTGGGGTCCCCAGCTGAGGACCCACTGCCTGACCTTTATTCTGGTCAGATGTATAACCCACGGTCCCCAGAGCGGCCTGACCCCTTTGAGGGCGTTTCAGTCTCTTCACGTCCCTCCATTAGCCAGCGTCTGGGCATCGAGAGGGCCATTTCAACCCCGGCTGTGCAGGAAGGGCTCTCCCGCTTTCTTTCTCAAGCAAAGAAACACAGCCGCGTCAGGCCAGAGGCAGCCTGGTCACCGCAGACCCCCGAGGGCTGTTGGGCTCTGTGGTCCGGAACGGCTGTCTTGACCCTTCCCGGGTCTCTGACTCCTCTTGACTCTTTCCTTCTGGGGACCCAAAGGAGGGGGGCTGGGCAGAAGGCAGTTTGGGGAAGAAATGAGACTCTGGGACCTGGCCGGCTGTAACCCGCCGTCAGCCCCGGGCTCGGCCCCCGTGCATTCCAAATGGAGCAAAGAGTTAAAACAACAACACGGTTTTGCAAAATGAGCCACAGAAGGACGTGGAACTGAATATGGACCCAAATGCTGGCACAGGAGAGGCTTTCCTAAGCTCAGAAGCCCCAGAAGGTCCCGCTGGGGGAAAGATAGCCAGACGACTCCACGCAAATGAAAAACTTATGTATGTGAAAAAAAAAAAAAGCAAAAATTGAAAGGGGAAAAAAAACCCCAACCCAGACTAGAAAAATATTTTCAGCTAGCACAGAGAAGACTTATATCCTTGTGCACGCCGATGGCTGAAAACACGTGGAGACGTCTGTGCAGAGAGATAAATGGGCAGGAGGCGCGCGCAGCCAAGTCTCGGGAAGAAAGGCGGCCAGTGAGCGGGCGCGCGGGAGGCGCTCCCGGAGCCCTCGGAGGCGCGAGAACAGAGCGGCCCTGAGAGGCCCCCCTCATCCATCAGTGTCCCCAGGCCGGGCGGCGGCGGCGCGGGGCGCAGACCCGCTCACGTCCGTGGCGGAGCCCGCCCTGGCACGGCCCCCGTGGAGAGCAATTTGGCAGAGAGCGCCAGGAGCCTGAAGAACGCTCGCACTCTTTGACCCAGTAATTCCAGTTCTGGGAACGCGGCCTAGGGAAATAACCCGAAAGACGGAAAATGCTTTCCACCCGGCGTTATTTATGATAGTAAAATATTGGGGGAAGCTTTAATGTCCTGCAGAAGACGGACGGTTAGAAAAATTATGGTTTGTCCAATTCATGGAATATTATGTGGCCATTCAAAATATTTAAGAAGACTATGTAAAAACACGGAAAAATACTTATGAATAGTGCTAAATTTTAAAAAAGCAGAATGGAAGGTTGTATAGACAGTGCGATGTTTGAAAAACAGCTCAGAGTTTAAATCTTTTTTTCCGAGCCCGACGCACGGAAAGAGCGCGTAAAATTCCTCCCCGGGCCTTCCCGCAGTCTGGCTGGCGGGCTGAGAGAGTTATAGACGATTTTTTTCTTCTTCATTGGACTTTTACGTATTTTCCAAATTTTCTTTAATGAGGTGTTTTATTTTCATAATGAAAACACAAACATTTTTTTAAAACTAGAAAATATCTGGGGCCCAGCAGCGTTATTCAACATTGCTGAAAAATAAAGTGCAGGGGATGGGAGCATGCTGGCCGAACCCTGGGCTTGCCGCGGGGCCCACGGACCCCCGAGGGCACCCCGGGTCTGGCCAGACCGTGCAGCCCGCAGGCGGGACACTCTGCGGGGCGAGGGCATGAATCACACACCGTGTGCCCCCCAAGTGCTTGCCCAACACGAGACGTCAGAATCGATGGGTTAAAAAACAAAATCCCTGAAATCTTCACAAGTGGCTAAAATGAGGGAAAGGCCCCCCCAGATGAGGAGGACGGCGCCCAGAGGCCCCGGGGCTGTGAAAGATAGCAGGTCCGCCGTGGTTCTGCTCTGAAGGGGCCACGGGAGCGAGACCCTCCCTCCCGCTGCCTCTCATGGCTGCCTCTCAGCTAGGACTTGGGGGCACCCCGTGGCAGGCCGGCAGCCACGGGGGCAAGGGAGCCCCGTTCTCTCTACCCTGTCTCCCCCAGCTCCCTGCCCTCCCCTGTCCTCCCTGGGACCCCGCCTCCTCCCTCAGGGAGTCCTCCTTGCCCACGGCCCCGGAGGGCAGGGCACAGCCACACCCTGCCCGGCCCCCAGAGTTCATCTTTGCTCCTTGCTGGGGAAGAACTGCCCCAGTGAACTCTGCTCCCCACCTGTGGGGGAAGGCACCAGCCGCCCCAAATAATCCCACTTTCATCAGGGCCCTTTGTCAGATGCCTAGAGCTTTAAACACCAAATCAAGGAGCACAGGCGCGGCCACCTTCCTTCAGGGATTTGGGGTGCCTTCTCCACGGTGCCCAAATGAGCTGTCTTCCGTGGGACCCCAGTTTCCCAGGTGACCTTGGTCCTGACCTCCAGGCCTCCCACACTGCCCATCCCCCCACCGGGCGTCTGGCCCTGCCTGGGCCCGCACTCACCTGGGTCTTGGCTTCTCCTCTGGCCACCACAGCGGGCATGGGGAAAGGGAAGAGAAGCGTGGTGAGTGGGGTGGCCTGCTCCTGCCCATAGACCCTGGGACACCCTCGCCTGGGGGCTGGGCTTCCTGCCTCGTGCCCACCCGCTTCTGCCTCTCCCCCTGAGCCTACTGCCCATGCTTCTGTCCTGCCAGCGACAAGTGAAGGTGCCTGTGGGGTCCCAGGTGGAGAGCTCAGGGTGCACGGCCCAGAATGTGGCCCCGAAGGGGGAATGCAGGGGGAAGGAGAGATTGCCAGCCAGAGGCACGGGGTCCTCAAGGACCAGCAGGGCAGGAGGAAAGGAGGTGGTCTGATGGGAGGTGGCAGACACGGGGACCCAGTGGGAGGGCAGGATGCAGCCCCTTTCCAGGCCCCTGGCCTGTCTAAGCCTGCTGGCTGGTCCCCACTGACCGCCCCGCTTCTGTGTGAGTGCGTGCAAGGACGGGCCGTGGAGCCCCATGGCGGGACGGTCAGGCCTGACCCCAGAGAAGAGGAGAAGAGGAACACAGACAGGCGGGCAGTGGCGGTATGGAGAGCCAGTGGCCATCCAGACACAGTCTGGAAGGGTTGTGGCCAGTGGACCCGTGGCCCTGACCTTCCCCATCCTCCCTCTGCTCCTCCACAGTGGCGGTGGGCATAAGGGCATACACAGGAGAGAAGCCAGCAGGCTCGGGGCACTGGACGGGGGGTTGAGGAGACTGTGGGGGCAGCCCCCGGGCCCCTTGTCCCTTGGTGTGCACTGGCCTGGACCCCATCAGTGGTCTGCTGTGTGGGGAGTGGGCAGAGGAGCTGGCTGCTTCGAGGGTTTCCACAGGGGCCTGGTGGAGCCTACCCGGGAAAGCAGAGACCCTCCCTAACACTGGAGCCGTGGAGCTGGGTGGGGGTGGGGGGTCCCTGAGGCCCAGGCTGTATTGACCCAAAGGTGAAGGGGCTCCTGACCTCCCCGGGAGACAAAGAGCCTTCTCTTCCTGACGCAGGATGTGCCCTCCCAGCTCGCCCGTGGCCACCTCCTGGGGCCTGCCATGTGTCTGTCCACCCAGGCCTCCCGCCCTGAGATGAGCCTCCCGCCCCGGCCTGCGGGGGGCTGGCTGCCCTCACGTGGGGATGCTTTCTCTCGGGGCGTGCCTGGCTGGCAGGGTCACAGCCTGGGGTCAGCACAGCCTGGCAGGGTCTTGCCCTTGCCCCTTGGTCTCTGCTCTGGGCCCTCGGGCTCTCCAAGCCCAAGGAAGCCCGGCTGGGAACATGGGTTGGGTCTCCCGCACTCTCTCCTCTGCCTGTGGCCATCTAGGCAGGGAACGGGGGGCTGGCTGCGAGTGCACGGGGTGCGTCCCCTCGTCTCCCGCTGGGCTCAGGTCACCCTGGGTGCTTGGGAGCCTGCTACATGCCCATAGACAGCACCTTGGCTGCTTACAAGTGGGCTTGATGTCACCCTTTCCCCACACCTTGGGGGGCTGTGGGCATGAGGAAACTGAGCAAGAAAAGGGGGTGCTCTGGGGGCAGGAACCTCACGGAGGGGCAGAAGGAAGGGCTTGATGGGGAAGAGGGGTGCCACTGAGGTGTGCTTGCCTTCTCCGGGGGCCTGGCTGGAGCCGCCCCGTGTGCAGGGGGCGCGTGAGGGGAGGCTGAGAGCTCGTGGGAGAGGGGCCCCACGCCAGCGCCCCTGCAGCGGTGTCTAGTTGGGGGCAGCCTGGCGTTCCCCCCGCACCCCATCTGCCTGTCTGACTCTCAGCCTCAGGGTGGGCTCCAGGGACCCCACTGACCGTCTGACCCTATAGGCCCGCAGCGTCCTAGACGCCTCTCCCTGCACGGCGAGTGTGCAGCACCCCACGCCGGGCCGGCACCTCCCTTCTTCCTGCAGGCGGCCTCTCTGGGCCCCGGGAAGGGAAGACTCTCTCAGGGCTGTGCTTGCGGTTCAGGCCCAGCCTGGAGGCCCCGTGGCCCCGCCGAGCGGAGGGCCCCTGACTCGAACCTGTGTGTCCCCTGCCTCCGCCCCGGCATGGCCCACCCGGGGGCCTCCTCACGCCAGGATGAGACTGGCTGTGGCCCAGACGGTGGGTGGGATGCGGGGCCTGAGTGATCGCTCCTTTGCACGCGAGGCCCCTGGCTGTTCCAGTCTTGCCTTGGGCCTCAGCCTGACTTTCCGCTTCACCCCGCTTGGCCTCCACCCTCCCTCCACCCTCACCCCTCCTGACGCCCTCTCTGACATGCCATCCGGGGCAGGTTGGAGGCGCCTTCCCTGTGTCTCGTCCTCTGCTCTTCTCCACCCAACCCTGTGTGGTCCAGAAGCCCCTGGTGGACCTCAGCACTCTCCTCCCCAGGCCAGCACCTCCCAGGGCTCTGCGCTCCAGCTCAGGGCCGGCCGCACCCCCCTTCCTGCTGGCAGCCCCGGAAGGGCCTCCCCACTGCACCCCCGAGGGCACCCAGACCCAACCTTTCCCACGGTGTCCCCAGCCCATGGGAAGGTGGCAGGAGTCAGCCAGGGAGCGAGGCAGGGGGAGATGTGTGGGGATGTCTGCAGGGGCGGGACGTACCTTCTTGGACCTCCTCTGCGGGGACAGCACCGTGGGGCGGGGGAGAGAGAGAATCAGCGGTGAGCCTGGGCAGAGGCTGAGGGCAGGGGCAGTGGGAGTGGGCGGAGGCGCGGGGTCCGAGCGGAACCACGCTGGACGTCGGTCCCACGGCCCCTCTTGTTCCTGCGTGGCCCGGACGCCTGCTCACCCCCACACGTGTCACTCGTGTGCACGGGCGCTCACACGGGACTGAAGTCACGGCACATACCTGGTTCGTGGACTTCATGGGGGAGGGAGGGCGGCAGAGCAAGAGGTCAAAGGACGAAGGATCCGAGGTTAGGGGAGCACCGGTCGCCATTCGGGAGGGTCAGTGGCCGAGGACAAGGGGCAGGGGCATGCGGGAAGCCGGTGAGACATGGTCAGTGTTGGCAGGCACTGCCGTCCCCAGATCCTGTCCCCACCTCGCTGACCTGACGGGGAACCAGGGCTCAAGGGTGGCTCTGTGGGGGACACTGGGGTCCCGCCTGTCCTTCTCCCCCAGGAGGGATCAGCAGGGGCTCATGGGCTCTGGCCGCAGCCTGATGCGGGGACATGGGAGCTGGCCGGGCAGGGCCCACAGCCCAGGGAAGCAGCCCCAGAGGGCGCCGCACTTCCCGCCCCCACTGTCCTTCTGGTCCTGGCCTCTGGGGGCACACAGACATGGGTGCCAGGCTCGGCTGCCCTGCCCACTGATCAGAGCACAGGTGGCCTGACCCGCCCGTCGTCACCCCAGGGCCTGAGGAGGGGCCCACAGGGCTGGATATGGGGGAATGTTGCAGAGTGTCCCTGCTGCGGGCTGATGGGCTGGACCTCTGTCACCCCGTGCTCACCCACCCTCTGGCCGGGGGCCCTGGCCTGGTCCAGGGGTCAGACTCGGCCGCGGGCTCTCAGTTCCCCACCCTGGGCCTGGGTTCAGGGCTGGTGAGGCCGGGCCTGTCCAGCAGTCCCGCCACCGACCTGGTCTCCCTGTGCTGGGGGTATGAGCCCCGTCTGCAGCCCAGCCTGAGTCAGGAGGGTGCCTGGCCCTGGGGGACCCCCTCCCCACCCTGGTCAAGCGTTGGCCGTGGTTAGTGGGCGATGTTAGGGCCACATGTGGGAGTCCTTTGCTGGCTGGCACCTTGCTACCTCCCTGCCCTCTCCCTCACCCCGCATGGGCTCCAGCCAGGCCTTGGGCCCCACATGGGGACCAGAAGTCCTAGGTACCCATACCTTCCTCATGGACTTCTGTGGTGGAGGAGGCCGGGTGCACAGGCAGCAGGGGGAGAGAGGAGAGGTTAGGCCAAGAGCACACGGCATGTCCTTAGGGGGTGGGGACACACTGGGGGGAGGCAGAGCTCTGAGGGTATTTGTGAGGGCCGGGGTCTGGACCCCGCTTACCCTGCTTACCTTCCTCCTGGGCCTCCTCTGACGTGGGAGCAGCGGGAGCAGGAGGGAGAGAGGAAACAAGGATAGTCTTTTAGGGGTTCACGCGGGGTGGCGGGGAAGGAGGTCTCCCCCCTGGGAGAAGGGGCAGCTGGTGCCCTGGGCAGGAGATGGTGAGCCCCGGGGACCCGCCCCGAGACCCCACCTCTGTCCTGTGACCCCCTCTGGGACCCCAGGGCTCTGGCTCCTTTCTCCCTCCTTGGTGTCTGGGCCCCCCAGATGGGCCTTGGGACCCCACCGCCTGCCTGCCCCAGCATGGCGTGTCTTCGGTATAGCCCAAGTCCTGCTCTATGGCGGACGGGGATGAGGACAGGGGATGAGACCCACTGGGGTAAGAAGCACCCAGGAAGGCCTTGGCGGGCGACGCGGTCTCTGTGCGTGCCTGAGCTGACGTGGACACTGAGGGTCTTTGAGGAAAACGGGGGGCAGGGGACCCTTCCTGCCCGCCACATGGCCTTCCCTCAGGGAAGGGGCAGCTCCCCAGGACCATGTGGCCCGCTCAGAAATGAGTCTTTCCACCTTTTCGGCACAGAAAAAGAAATGTTTTGCTCACGTTGTTAGGGTAGCCAAGTGTTTTCAAAATATTTTCAAAACATAGCACCGGGCGCGACTTACAGCTGAGCCTGCCCGGCGGAGTTGCGTGGACACTTCCCCAGGTTTGAGCACATGCCAGGGCTTTCCAGGGCCTCCCACCCGGCTTGAGAACCACCTCTCTGCGCGGTTCCCAGGTGCGGCGGCTCCCCTGCACCCCACACCTGCCCGGGCACGACTGGGAGGTTCCCCCCTGAAGATGGGCTGTGTGAGGGAGGGGTCTCCAGGTGAGCCTGGAGGTTAGGGCCCCAAGGCAGGGATGCTGGGAGACAGAGATGGAGAGAGACCGGGAGAGAGGCAGAGGGAGAGACACAGAAGCGGGGTCCACACAGCCCGGCCCTCGAGGTTAATGGGGGAGAGTCGAGATGCACACGTCAGCTCTGTCCACACGGTGCTACCAGGATGGGGATTAATGACGAGTGTGTGTCTGTTAGTGGATGCGGACATGGGAGACGAGTGCTGGTAGCAAGCGGTCATGCATGACGAGGAGGACGGGCTGAGGGAGCGGAGAGCGCAGTGGGGCTGAGGCCGGGAGCCGAGGCAAGGGGACAGCCTGGGTTGGGGCGTGGGGCGTGGGGCCCACAGCCTTACCTTCCTCCTCGCACTGCTCTGCAATGATAGGACGCAGGAGCCTTGTTAGCGGGCGGCCCTGAGAACCAGCCGCCCCACTCCCAAACCACCGAGGGTGGGGTATAGGGGGCCTTGGGCCCTGGACACCCTGGGATTCCTGCCGGGGCAGGGGCTGGGGGGACAGATCCCCCTAGGAGAGTGTGGCTGGGCCCCGGGCCAAAGTCTGCCCCAGATGGGTCTGTAGGGCAGGCTGGGCGTACAGAGAGAACCACATCTTGGGATGTGTCCTGGGAGGAGGATGCGCCCTGGGTGCGGGAGCAGGAGTGGGGAGCCCGTGCTCGGTGGTGCCCACCAGGGCTTCCCGCCAGGCGTTCTGGAGGAGAGCCCTGCTGTCGACGGTCAGATGGGCTTGTCTGTGTGACTTGTCCACTGGGTGTGGATGTAGGGGGAAAATCAATGGACACTTACCCTCGACCTGTTCACTGTTGGGAGCCGAGGGTTGGGGAGAGAGAGAGAGAGAAAAAAAATGGGTGAGCTGGGCTTTCACTCAGTGTCTCCCAAGAGCCCTGGGTCCTCTGGCTTCTGCACGCAGCCCAGGTCCAGGGGCCCCATGTGAGGCGGGTGGTGACTAGGGCTGGTACTCACACTTCCTCGTCAGACATGGTGGCGGGGTGGTTTCTGCAGGGGAAGGAACGGGACCAGAGTCAGAATGGCCTTGGTCTGGAAGTGCTAGAAGGGGTGAGCTCCTAGGGCTGGGGGTGTGAGGGACATCCAGGGACAGGGTGGAGGCCAGCACTCTGGCCTTGGCGGGCCTCCTCCACAGCACCCACCCCCCCACCCCACCCCCAGCCCTCCTCGATGAACTCTGATCCCACCCCACCCGCTTCCGGCCCTGGCTCCAGCCTGGAGCTTGGAATCCCAGGGCTGGACGGGATGTTGGAAGGTCGTGGTGTCCACCCCCACCCAGGGCAGACATCCTCTCTACAGCGTTCCCCGAGGGGGGTCATCCAGGATGCCCGGTGCCGGTCCAGGCTGTTTTGGACAGTAGGGAAGTTGTGCTGGTGGGGCTCGGAGCCCACTTCTTGACAGCCTCTGCCTTTCGCCGAGGTGGTTGAGGGGTTTGCTGGGACCCCCCTCTCCCTGTGGACATGCTGGACCTTCCTGGGTCTTTGGGCCTCACCAGCGCCCTGACAGCCATCCTGGTGTGAACCCAGAGCTCCCTTCCCCAATTGACGGTTTCCTGCAGGGACCCCACGTTCTCCTACATGGGTGCCCTGGGAGTCCCCCATGGCCCCTGTGCTGTCCTCCCTCCCCAAATCACAAGGTGCACAATCTGTTCTCCTTGTCCCCCCACTCAGCCGCGCCCGGAGCAGACTGGGCCCCAAGCTCACGGGGCTGGGGTTTGGGCTGTTTCTCTGTGCATTCCCCAGCCCAGGGGCCCTGAGCAAAGGACTGCGCAGACAGCCCCATCTGGCCGCCTCCTCCCCCCGCCTGCTTTCCCAGGCCCCGTGGATGCTCTTGAATTTGTCAACGTCTGCAGGGAAGCTCCGTGCCTGGGCCCGGCCGCACGTGTGCAGGTGTGGCTGGGGCGCTCAGGGACCCCGGTTCCGTGAGCTGGCCTGCGCACCCGGCTGGGGCGGCCCGGGGCCTGGGAGCGCTCAGAGCAGCTGGCCCGGGGCTCAAAACACAGAGTTCACGCTGGCCTAGCGCAGCTCCAGTGGAACGCGACCGTTGGGCCTCCAGCCCCCCGGGAGCTCCGTACAAGGAAATCACAAGCTCATCATTTAAACATGCGTGTCCGTCACACCGCTAAGGTGGGAACGGCTGTCTGAAGCCTCCGTCCAGAATGTTAATTTTTCCAGAGCCGTTGAAGCTCCGTGCGACGTCAACCCCCAGATCTCTGCTCCCTGCACCCCAGCCTGAGACAGGACTCTGCTGCCCCTCAAGTTACAGCCTCCCGCCTGTGCGCAGCTGGGGGTCTCAGCCTCCTGGTGGGCCCCGCCCTCACCCCTCTGCCATCCCCCCGGGCCCACTCTCCGGGGTGGGAGGGTCCGTGACTACCCAGGGCCTTGTCCTGCTGGCCCCCCTGACCCTGGCTGGGCCCCACACCTGTCAGCAGCCTCAAGAGGGGGGCGGGGTGGCCCAAGCCCAGGGTGGGTTATTTTTAAGAAGCCTGTGGCAGCTGAGGTGTCCAGAAATAGGCACGCAAATTAGCCAAGACGCCTCTGACCAGAAACCCAAGACGCAGGGAGGGGGGCTGAGGGCAGCCGCTGGCTCAGGTCTCTACCTGGCCCGCTCCTCCTGGCCCCCTGCCGGTGTCCCAGGCCTGCCTGAGCTCCTGCACCTTGCTCTCTTGCTTTCTGGACTGGAGCCCGGGGGGGGGGGGGCGGCAGGAAGACCCCCATATCCCCGGGTGGGGTGCCTGGAAGCCCCTTGTGAGTCAGGGCGGCAAAGCCCCACTGACCCTGACAGAGGCTGCGGCTTCTCCAGGATCCTGCCGCTCTGTCCGGGGGAGCCCCAGAGGCCACACCACAGAGTGGCTCTGTCCCCCCAGCTCGCCATCTGTTGGGAGGGGCTGGGGGGGGCGTGCTGGAGGGCAGGGGACAGCGTTTCAACCGTTGGGCAGGAAGTCAGATGTCCATTTCATGCTCTGCCCTTGGCGTTGGGGGGTGGGGTAGAGGGAATATAGCCGCTGAGGTCAGAGCTCCTTGGAGACACACACCTCCTTCCCAGGTGACCAGATGGGGTGGGGAGGAGGGAGTCCCCGCCCAGCTGTGTCACCCCGCACGGCCTCGGCCCCCATCCTATCCTTCAGGGGCTCTTTCCGGGTCTCCCCCGCAACGAGGGCTGAGGGTTTGCAGAAGGAGCTGGCCGGTGAGGGTGCTGGGAGGGCAGCGTGGGCGAGGCCGTGGGGATCGGGGAGGGTGGGGAGGGCAAGAAGCCTGGGCAGGGCCTCTGGTCGCAGGTGCTGCTCCTCCATGGGCAGCGGTGGGACGCGTCCAGGGAAGCGGGACAGATCCCAGGTCCCCAGTCCACCCTGGCCTGGCCCTGTTTGCTCCTGTCCTTGGCCACTAGGAGCTGTCCCTGAAGGTCCCACCAGCCACCTCTCCATGGAACCGCTCCTGGGGTGAATTCCACCAGACCCCTCGTGTTTGTCTCTACACATGGCGGCATTGGAGGCAATGACTGCTTGAGGCCAGGAGCCCCCAGTGTCTGAGAGGAGCCGGCCTGGGCCCCCGCACTTACTGGAGCCCCGTGGAGAGGCCCAGATGACCCCGGGGGTGAGCCAGGACCCGGCACTGGGCGGCCCTTAGAGCTGTGGGCAGTGGCCTTCCGGGGCTCTTTGCCTCGACCCCTGCTCCTCTCCCCACTTCTCCGTCCCCTTCCCTCCAGGAAGATCCCCTCTGCCTCCGCGGGCCTCCCGGGCTGCCAATCTACGGTTTGGGACAGCTCGCCTGTATTCCCATCCCAGAGCACCACCCCCGTGCCAATACCCTCAGGACCCTGGATGGCTTTGTGGGCTCCCCAAGCTGCCGTGCTCAGAGCTGAGACGTGGAATCACGGCGTCCTAGACCCTCAGCACCCCAGAACCCCGGACATGCCTCGAATGGCAGGCCGGCCCTGCCCAGCCCTGTGCCATACCAACCTGTGGCTGAGTCTGGAGAGAAGGGCTGGAGCTCCCTGTGGACAGGACGGCTCAGACACTGCCCGCCCGGCTCACGGCCTCATGTTATAGTGACATTTGATCTTGCCCAGAAGCCCATTGGCCGGGGACTGGGTGGCCGGGCGCGTGGGGCAGGTGGGAAGGGGCTGTGCCCATGCAGGCCCCTTACCAAGTATAGGAACAGCAGAGGAGGAGGCCCAAGGAGGCAAGGATGGGGGGACGCATGTGGAGAAGGAGACAAGGAAGTGTCAGCTTCTATTTTTAACCCCCCACCCCCCTGACAGCGGGCACATTCCTGACGGGCTGAGGAGGGCTGACAGGATGGACTGGGTGGCCCAGGGCTCTCAACCAGCCCTAGCCTGGGGCCCCGACGCCCGCAGCCCAGCCACCCGCCCTCTGCAGTGTCTGGGGCATGGGTCCCTCGCCGCAGCCCCACCTGCCTCCTCCGTCAGAGCGCGTGGCCCGAGGGCCTGGGTCTCCTGTGGAGTGGAGGGCTCTGCGAGTCCTCAGCCAGGTGTCTGTCGTGCCTGAGCCCCACTTGGTGCCCAGACCTGGGGCGTGCGGGACAGACGGGTTCAAGAAGTTACAGCCCAGGCAGGAGCTCGAGCACTGAGGGTCCTCGTCACCCAGGGGCTGGCCCTCCCCAAGGCCAGGGCCACACCTCTACCCTCAGCCTGGGAGCTCCCCGTCTGGGGGTCCAGACCATGGGGGCCTCTGGCCCCACAGCCGAGCTCCGCAAGCCTCTCACCGCACGTTCCGCCCTGGGCTGGGGGTGCCTGGCCTTTCTGTCCATGGGACTCCACGTGGCACCTTTTGTCCTCGGGACTCTAGGTGGCACCATCCAGCTGGCAGACATCTTGCCCGGGCCTCTGATGGTCCCCTTGCTTGTCGCTTGGCTAGGGAAACCGAGAGATGGAGAAGGGCCACAGCCATCGGGCCGCTCCTTCTCGACCTGAGGGCTCTGGGCAAGGGGCCGCCAAGCACGGACAGTGGGGTCCGCGGGACAGCTTGGTCCAGGGCAATAGCTGGTGAGCCAGCACGTGGGACAGGGTGAGCCCTGGGGAGAGCAACCGAGGCCCCTGCCCTCTGGAGGCTTTGAGTCAGGGACGACAGCGTGGCGGGCAGGAGACTCATGCCCCAGCCCCAGCTCCGCACGGCCTGTGGTCCTCGGAGCCTTCTGGAAGGGTCCCACTAGCACCTCATTCAGTCCCCCCAAACTGGGGATAAGGCCACAGGGACCCAAGACAGGACAGGCATACCTACAGCCATACAGCGAGGGGACACAGAGACCCTCTCCTGCCTGCCCCCCCGAGGCCCGAGCTGCTGGGGACGGCCCTGCCCTCCTTCTCTGAGTGCTGTTCCCTCCACCTGTCTGGGTCCATGGACCAGCAAGGTCTTGGAGGGCCACACGCCCTTGACCCTTGGCCAACTCTGCCCAGTGGGGCCACCCGCAGAGTCCCTTCCAGGGAAGCCCCCACCGTAGCTCCTGCGGGCTTGCCGTGACTGCCTCGTCCCCATGGTCGGGATTTCACTGGCTCTTGTTGCTCTGCTCGGAGACCTGAGCACAGCCCCCAAACCTACATGCACGGACAGATGTGGGCACACACGTGAGGACAGCACATTCTGGAGCATTTGGCCTTGTTTGTAGGCCGTGCTGGAGTCTGGCCCGGGAGGCCCTGCGCACATCCAGCCCCGCTCAGCCCATGGGTGCCCGGCTCCTGGGAGCTGCTGGTTCTTAGCAGCTGCACCTGCGGTGGCTCTGCCCGGACGCTGCAGTGGCCCTGCTCGTCCAGCAGAGGAGGGTGGCTGCCCGCTCAGTGGCCTTGGCCTCTGGCAGGTGCTCTCCCGTGAGTGGGTGAGCCAGGGAGCGGGCGCTGAGGTCAGAGGAATCGCACAGGTTTTATTTTGGGCATCCGTGACCTCCTCCTCGGGGCACCAGGCCCGTGGTGCAGCGGGACAGTATTGAGTCGGCACTGCTGGACAGGCCGCAGGCCTCTGAGAGCCTTCGACAGGTAATCCACACCCCAGTCCACGGGCCTGGCCCAGTTTGGGTGGGAGGAGAGGGCCGGGCCGGAGCCTGCTCTGGGCCTGCAGGGGGTCTGGAGGCCCGGGGTGGAAGCAAGGGATAGGGTGGCCCAGCCCTGGTTGGGCGGAGGACTGATCTCCACCCCAGAAAGGGGTTGGCTAGGGGGACCTCGGGGACAGCTTGGCCCAGGGATGGTGGGGTGTGGGCTTCTGAAGCCAGCAAAGCTGTTGAGGCCACAGAGCAGGGAGGAAGCCGTGAGGAGAGGCGGTACCCCAAATGTCTTGGCTCCAGCTGTCCTCAGAGGTGACCCCAGGGTGGGTGGGGGGAGATCAGGGCCCCTCACAGTCTGGGTCGTGGCCCCAGTTTGCATGGATGAGGGTGGAGGGGCCCAAGGGACCTTGAATGGGTTCTGGGCGCCCTTGCTGGTGCCAGCATCACCAACTTGGGCTCTGCCAGGCCCCAGAGAGAAGCTGCTGACACAGCACTTCGGGGACAGTCCTTCCCCAGCCCTGGGCACCTGCCACCCCACACCCTGGTGCTCCTTCAGGACCTGTAGAGGACAGGTTGGCTCCTGTGTCGGGGGCAGAGGAGTGGTGGGGCAGACGGGGCTCTCAGGCAGTCAGGACATCCCGGGCCAGGGACCCCTTGGGCAGAGACCATTCCGATCCTCAGGACCCTTTAGTGGGTAGGCCCTGACCCAAAGTCTCTGGGAGGTGGTGGCTTGCCATCACGGCCGCGGTGGGGTCACCGGTACTCAGAGGCATCAAGCCCTGGGTCTTCATCTCCAGGGCGATAAGCAGGTTGAGCGGGGCCCGCATGGGTCAGGGCTGCGTGGCTGGCTGGCTGGCACCATCCCCCCACCTGCCTCCCATCCCATGGTGCCATCTACTCCGGTCCCTGCTCTGTGTCCAGCCCTGGACCTTTTGTGGTCAACTCTGCTGCTGCCCTTGTCCCATCCAGCTGGGTGAGAAGGGAGAGAGTGGCGTGTCCTCTGGGGGAAGTCCCCCCTAGCAGAGCAGTCTCTGAGGTGGGCTGTGGTGGGAGGAGATGGCCATGGCTTCGTGGAGTCTGAACAGTCTGGAGTTGGACCTATTTACCCCATCCTCGGGGAGGCAGGCAGATTGCGACCCGAAGACCTCAAAAAACGGACATTCAAGCAGAGCCAGGCCTAGAATGCCAGAGGTGTAGCCATCCTGCCCTTTGAATGGGTTCCCCAGATGATGAGGGCATCAGGGCCCAGGGCTGGGGAGCACGGCCTCCAGCCTGTCTCCCCCTTCACACTCTGGTCCACTCCTGACCCACCCAACCATTTGTTCCCATGCATCCATTCTCACGTTCACTAGCTGCCTTCCTCCCTTCCACTGTCCGTCCAACCAGCGTGCAGCAAGCACACTCACTACCAGCACACTCACCCAGCCCCCCAGCCGGCTGTCCACCCACTATTTATTCATTTCGTCTATTTATACATCAGTCCATCTACCCTCCCTCCCCTCACCCCTTCACCCACCTACCCATCCACTCATTTACCCACCCTTCCACCCATCATCCTTCCATCCATCCACCCATCCATCCATCCACCCATCCACGCATCCATCCATCCAACCATCTACCCATCATCCATCCATCCACCCATCTTTCCACTGATCCATCTACTCACCCTTCCAACTATCATCCATTCTTCCACCCCTTCACCGATCATACATCATCTGTCCATCCATCCATCCGTCCACTCATCCATCCAACCTCCCATCCATCCATCTACCCACCCTTCCATCTATCATCCCTTCACCCAACCACCCACCCATCCGTCCATCCACCCATCTCTCCACCCCTTCACTCATCATCCATCATCTACATCTGTCCGTCCACCCTTCTATCTTTCATCCCTCCACCCATTCATCCCTCTCTTCATCCATCCATCCACCCACCAATCTCCACCCTCCCATTGTCCACCACCTACATCTGTCCATCCACTACATCTTCACTGAGCAACACCCAGGTGCCAGGATAGGGAATAACCCCAAGTGGGGAGGGGGGTTGTTCTTTTGGGAGGGGGGCACGGTCTAGAGACAAAGACCAGAAATGCACACTGTTTCAAGCGCAGTAAAGTTTAATCAGGCCAGTCAAGGGGGGAAGCATCACAGGTGCTCTGGGAGAGGACTGGATCTCAGCCATCATGAGCCCCGGACTTAAGCCACCATACACCTCAGATCCCAGAGTCTAACACTGCAGAAGGCCATGGGACAGGACAGGGTGTCGGAACCTGGAGGCCGGGGGCCTGGGTGCTACCACTGTCCGGGGTGGGTGGGGAGGGCTCCCCGCCTGGGCCGACACCGCTCCCTCGTCCTTCCCCCAGTTAGTGAACACAGAATGAGCATTTGGAACACACGAGGGCTTTACCTCACTAGGAGGAGGCTGCGAGCAGGGCTTGGGGGCCGGCAGGGGCCTGAGCGTGTGGTGCAGGAGGTGCTCTCTCTTGACCTGGAGATCCCCCAGCAGGTGTTCTCTCTCGGCCCATCCTGGGCCTTCCTTGGCAACCCTTGGCCTCTGCGAGGGGTGGCTCCTTGGGTCAATCACCAGTGACAGTCCCTTTCCTGCCCCTGCCACGAGAGGCAGAGTGGGTGTCAGAGAGCGGGAGGGGACAGAGGTCAGGGGGTTGAGGAGCAGAGAGGTGGCGATTGTAGTGGGTAATGGAGGGGTGTGGGCAGGCCAAGCGGGCCATGGCAGCAGCTCTCGAGGCAGGGCCAGGGTGGGCTTCGGGCAGGACTCCCCCCAATCCCAGCATGGAGGTTGCTCCCAAGAGGTACCAGTAGTCTCAGGAGAGCTGAAGCACAGGGGTGTGCAGGAGCATGAGGCTGCGGTCTAGGGAGGGGCGACCTGCCCAGCCCTCTGTGCCACCAGCCTGGCTCCGATGGCCACCCGGGCCCTGCCTATGCTTCCCCCTCCGCTCAGGGGCAGCCTCCTTATTCCGGCTGCCGAAACGCTGTGTCTGCTCCCACCTGGGAAGCTTGCTTCCCCAACGCTGGGCCCCGGGACCCCGAGCCTCTGTGGGACTCAGGGTGGAGGGGGTTCTGCCCATCGCCTGCTCGCCCGCTGGCCACGCAGCCCTAGAGTGGAACCTGGCATTCCCGCGGTTCCTGGGGTCCTGGGCCCCGAGAAGCAGGCGCAGCCAAGAGTGAGCCCCAGGCAGATCCGCTCTCGCCTGACAGAGCCAGCCCCCACAAGGCGGCAGCTCCAGGCCTCCTTCCTCCCACAAACTGGCCGGCCTCTGGCTTGGCCCAGACGCCATTTGTCAACGTCCTTGCAAGCACGTGGCGCCCAGAAACCAGGGCAGGCGGCTTGGCCAGGACCACCCCAGCCAGGATGTCTGCGGGAATATCCCATTTAGCGTAGCTCAGCGAAAATTGCTCCCACCTCCCGGCCAATCTACCTCTGATGATGAAGCCTCTGGCCGCCGTCCTCGCCGCTGGCTCGCAGTGGACGAGCCTGTGGTCTGACCGGCGACGGCGCGGCGCCCCTCACGCGTCTGCGGGCAGGCGCTCTTCCTGCCCTGGCCGGCCGCCGGCCCAGCACGTGCCTCCCCTTGGAGCGCGCCCGTGGGCCCCACGGCCCAGGCTGTGCACCGGGGGGCATCCTCGTCCGTCACCCGCCGAGGGCCCCGGGCCTCTGTGGACGGCCTTCTAAGTCGGCGTGAGGGGCAGCCGCCCCACAGAGTTGCTGACGCAGACGGATCTGCTAGGGACACCCCCAGTGGGTGCCAAGTGGTTGGAAAGCAGAGCTCCTGCCGGTCAGGCGGGGACCCCTGGGCCTCCGGGCCTCCCACATAAGGGGGAGCCGCGTGCCCCTTGCGGGAGGGGTGCTGGCTGTGAGGAGGGTGAGCCTTATGGCTGCGTCTCTGCTCCCCAGGGTGCGACGATGCTCATCGTGGCTGGCCTGTGCCCCCAGGGGCCCTCTGGACCCCCGCCGCCCCTGCTGCCCAAGCCGGGGAAGGACAATGTGCGTCTGCAGAAGCTTCTGAGGAAGGCCGCCCGGAAGAGGATGACGGGGGCCGGGCCTCCTGTGCCACTGGGGGCTTTCCGAACCTCCCTGTCCCCCGTGAGCGAGGCCAGCCACGACCAGGAGCCCACGGCCCCGTGCCCCATGGAGGCCCCACCTCCCACAGAGGCCTCGCGCCCCGTGGCTGCCCTGCCACGCTCCGCCCGCAGCTCCGTCATCCACCACGTGGCGTCACCTCTGCAGAAATCCCTGCTCCCCTTCAGCTTCACCCAGCGCAGGAGCCTGGCCACACACTTCAAGGCCACGGGGCCCCAGCTTTCGAGCCCGGCTCCGGCCCCCACCTGGCCGCCCAGCGGCCTCACACAGGTCTCGGCCCCCACGGCAGGGCTCACCCACGTCAGCCACTTGCACATCCGGCTAGTGCCATCCCCACAGGCCGGGACCCCTGAGCCCCAGCAGATGGCCCCAGATGGGGGGCCTGGAGGGCAGGACCAAGACATAGCCCCATGCCCTCCTGGGGCCCAGCCCCTGGTTCCCATGGCTCACATCCGCCCGCTTCCCACTGAGGCAGCCAGTCCCTGGCCTGAGGTGCCCCCCGCACCAAGGCCGCCCCCGGGCTCTGAGGTCTCAGTGCCCAGAGAGGGCAGCATTCGGGTTGTGCTGCCTGTTGCCTCTACCTCCTGCTCCCGGGGACCCTCGCCTCATGAGCCCGCCCCCGAGGGCCCTGCTGGGGAGCCCTTGGAGCGTCTTCCTGCATCGGGGCCTGCCGCTGAGGCCGAGCTGGGCTCCAGACCCTGTGGGGCCTCACCCCCCGCCCCACTATCAGGTCCGCACCGGTGCCCTGTCCCCAGGGTGGCTGCCAAGCCCCAGCTCAGTGGCTGGATGCTCCTCAAGAAGCAGCTGGTGGAGGAGGCGGAAGCGCCCCCATTGCTGGGGCCGGAGCAGAGTCCGGAGCGCGGGGAGCAGGCGGTGACAGCCCCCATGGGCCCAGTGTCCCAGCCCCCGGCCTCCCGGGCCTCCAGGATGTGGGATGCAGTGCTGTATCGCATGTCGGTGGCCAAGACCCAAAGCGGCCCGGCCGGGCCTGAGAACAGGGCTAGTGCCCTGGCTGGCCTGGGCCGCCTACCCTTCCTGTGCAGGCCGCGGTTCAACGCCCGGAAGCTGCAGGAGGCGGCCACCCGGCCCCCTCCCACCGTCCGCCCCATCCTGGACCTGAGCCCCAAGCCCAAGAACTTCAACCGGACGGCGGCCGGCTGGAGGCTCCAGTGATTGGCCCTGGTGGCCCCAGGGCCCGGACCATGGTGCAGACTGAAGAGGGACAGGGGGTCCAGGGGGAGGCCACGGCCCCTGAAGAGGACGCTGGGGCCAGATGGATGCTGGCAGCCAGGAGCGGGGAGGGCGGGTGGGTGGTGGCCTGAAGGAGGGCAGCAGAAGGGCGATGAGGTTGGGGGCAGGTGGGGTGAGGGTGGAGGGGTCTGTGTGGGGGTAGAGTGTGGGGGCTGATGGGGGAAAGGCTCGTGTGAGAAGGAAAGTGCACCACGCTGTGGGGGGGTGGGGGAGTTGATCCGCATGGCCAGCCCTAGGCTTGGGCCCTGGGGCAAAGAGGGGCAGGAGTGTGTCTGGGGTTCCCAAGGGGCTGCAGGCAGGCAGGGAGGGTCTCTGAGCCTGACAAGATCTCTGAGGCTCGTCAGGGCGAGGAGGATTTTGGGGCTAGCTCCTGGCGCCCCCCGCTCCCTGCCCGCTGTGAAAGTCTGGGGACAGATTGACATTTGCTGTGCAGAGTGGGACCGGTCGGGGGAGTCAGCTGTCGGTGGGCTCCAGGAGCTGAGGCAGAGGCTCCGCATTTTAGGGAGCCGGACCCCAGGCCTTGTCCCTTCTGGTGCCCCCCTCAGATTCTCTCACCGAGGGGCCAAAGCATGAGTGGGGCTCGCTACTGGGAGGTAGGGGGACGGTCTCACCATCAGTCAGGAGCCAGCTTCGCTGGACAGGTGAGGAGGGTGCCCTCAGTCCTGGGGCAGGAGAACACCCCAGCAGGGTGGGTGGTGCAGTGGAGACCCCAGGCCTCCACCAGCTTTCGGGCCCCAGTGTACAGCCAGGGCAAGGGTCAGGGCCCTGATGGGGTCAGCAGTGATGGGAGAGGGCCATGGAGGTGACTGGGAGCAGGACACAGAAAGGGAACCAGCAGCCAGTAGGTGGCCCACTGTGTCACCCGAGGCGTGATGGGAGCTGTCCATGGACCCTGAGACCCGGGCCACTAATAAAGTGTGTCTCACTGTGGCACTGGGCCAAGTTTCTTCACCAGGGGATGGGCAGGGGTGGAGACTGGAGTGGACCCCCATCAGGGGAGTGAGACCAAGGTTCTTGCCCCTTGAAGACCCAGACCCGAGCTCCCAGGACATTCCCGTCTATTTCCTCTGCCCTGCAGTGGCCAGGATGAGCTCACTGGCCTCCTGGAAGCAGGTCCGATCCCCCCGCGGTGCGGAGCTGGAAAAGGCTGAAGCTGGCAGCGGGAGAGCAGCATCTGCGTTCAGCGTAAGATGCGGCTTGGTTCGGGGGGTCTGCACGGTGGGGAGACGGAGCCATGCCCGGGTTCCGGGGAGCCCTGAGGCCGCCCTGGCAGCTTGTAACACGCAGGCCCTGTCCGCGCCACCACGTTCCCACATGCGACGCTTCGTGCTCGGGCCACTGGCCTGGACTTACCAGAAAGGGCCGCCTAGGGCCCTGAGCCCTCGTCCACGAGCACCTTCTCATACTTCCCATGTCCGGTGGCCACGAACTTGTACCTCTTTCCAGATGGGGTGCTCTGCTGGGGAAGGAGGCCGGGAGCAAAGGTGAGAGCCGCAGAAGGGCCACAATGTTGCCTCTGGGGAGCCCTCCAGGTGCACCGAGGACGGCCCCTCTTTGCTCTTGACTGCCGGACCTGCCGTCCCTCTGTCAACCATGTTTACACCCTACCTTCATTGTTGATGGTGCCTTGGAGCCTCCTTTCTGCTCCCAGAGGCTTTTCTTGCTCATGTCTCCAGCTACAATATCCTGGGGGCACAGGAAGGACATGTCACAGGTGCAGACCCTACACTACAGAGAACTCTCTCTCCTGCCTGGCCTTACCAGACTGGGGCCTAGGCCTGCCCACCTGCCTCCCTATGTGAGAGCCCGGGGGAGGAGGTAGGAGAGGGAAGACGGCACCATCCACCTGCCCTGGGCCAAGCCGTTGTCCCGCATGACCTCCCACTCTGGGGCCAGCCCGGTGATGGCCACCCCCCAAATGTCCCAGTGCTCTGTCTCCCCACACTTCAGCCTGGATAGTCTCATACTCGCCTTGCCGAGGGGTGAGCCTCGCCCCGGGATGAGTCCTACCTTGCAGGAGGAGGCCTTGGCCGTGGACTGGGCCTGCACCTCTCCCGTCTCCCACCGGCTCTTGGTGCTCGCCACGGCCATGCTGGGCAGCTCGATGGAGGGCTGGCGCGTTAGCTTGGAGGCCCGGCCGGCACTCTGCAGAGGAGAAGGAGCCTGCTTTAGTGAGCAGCCACAGGAGACACGTCAGTGAGGCCAGTGTGAGACTGTCCGGCATACAGACGATTTCCTCCATGTCTTTGCGTCTCCACAGGAGCGCCTTCCCCGCGAAGGGCTAGAGCAGAGTGCTGGGACAAAAAACGCACGGTCCTCCATTCGGTGTCCTTGGGAAACAGCCTCTTAATCCGAAAAGCGCAGGGGACACAGTGGGGGTAGGGACAGAGAGGGTGCTGCTCGCGACGCTGGGCTGGAGGAGCCAGGGTCGGATGGAGGGGTGTGGGTTGGAGCAAAGAGTGTTGCCGCGGTGGGGGGTGTGGGTTGCAGGGGGGTGTGGACTGGAGTGAGTGGTGGCTGGAGGGAGGGGGCATTGTCGGACATGAGAATATAGGTTAGGGGCGCCTGGGTGGCTCAGTCGGTTAAGTGTGTGCCTTCAGCCCAAGTCAGGGTCTCAGAGTCCTGGGGTGAGCCCAGGTGGTGCCCTGGTGCCCAGCGGGGGGCTGCCTCTGCTTCTCCCTCTGCCCCTCCCTCCACTCATCCACTCCCTCATTCACTCTCTTTCCCCCAAGGAAATCAGTAAAATCTTTTTTTAAAAAGAACATAGGTTAGAGGAGTGGGTGTTGGCTGGATGGAGGGCTGCAGGCTGGAATGAGTGGTGGCTGGACGGGGGGTGTCGTTCACATGGGAGGACGCGGGTTGGACGGAGGAACACTGGCTGACAGACGGGCGCTGACTGGTTGGAGTGGTGTTGGTTGAATGGAGGCGCATTGTTTGGACGAAGGGGTCGTGACTGGATGGAGGGGTCCTGGTTGGACAGAGAGGTCCTGGACAGAGGGTCTCGGTTGGATGGCACAGTGGGTGCGTGGATGGAGGAGGGACCCAGCAGAAAAGGCGAGGCCTAAGCATACCTCGATGGCCTGAGTGTACTGCTCCAGCCGCTCGTCGATCTTGGAGATGGGCAGGGCTGGCTGGGACTTCTTCACACTGTTACTGGAGGGCGGGAGGAGGGTCACGCCCCACGCTCGCTCACCTGGCTTGTGCAGACCACCCCTCAGGCCCCTGGATCTCTGGCCCCCAGACCCCTCTCCAGCCCTCTCTTGGGGAACCCCGAGTCCTAGTCTGGAAAACAGCAGACACACCTCTTCTTGATGGAGCGGTTCAGGGACTCGGTTCTGTCGATGAGCTGGAGAGAGCAAGCAGAGACGTGAGCCTTCAGCCAGAGCCCCCCCCATTGCCCCCGTGGCTCCCGTCCACCAGTCCAGCCTTCCACTGATTCATTTCTCAGGGTTGGGCTGAGTGCTGGGCTTGGGGGAATAGCATAGAAAGGGCAGGACGTGCTCCCTGTTCCCGGAGGTGACGTGTGGCTGCCTCTCTGGGGCTCCATTTGGTCGTGATTCTGGGAAAGAGAAGGCAGCAGGCTCTGGGCCTTGACCTACTTTGGTGCTGGGGCTCAGGGGAGGTGAGCCCTGTTCAGTAGCGCCCTCCAAGACCAGGGGGATGGGTGTCCTGGGCTGCTGGTTTTTGTGGTGCTAGAAAGAGAGCATCTGAGGTTATATGATGAGCGCACCCCATTTGCACCTCTCCTGCCCCATCCAGGACTTGTTGGAGCAAACATTTTCCCCTCCCTGGGCCTCAGGCCCGTTCCAGCCCTGACATGCTCTGGTTCTCAAATTCTCCGCAGTTCTCACTTGATCCCAGGGTCAGCAAGGCCCTCCACCCTCCTAGAATGTGGGTGCTAGAGTCTGGGGGGGTGGGGGCGGGTCCCACTTGAAGCCAGACCAGCAAGGCTAGCAGAACACACTGTCAGCAGAGACCCCGCCCGGGGCTCGGAGAGTGCCCACCCCTAGTGGAACCACCACCTGCTCTTCTGTCTCTCCAGCGTCTCCTGGCCGCAGGCTGTCCTGGATGGTCCCCTCCGGGCTCCTGGACTGGGTCTCCTCTGCTCCCAGCCCCACCTGGAGCTTGGAGCTGGGGCTCAGACGCAGCTCCTCCGGGTGAACGCTGGCTGGGCTCTGCTCATCTCCATCCCGGCTCCCGAAGGCGTGCTGGTGGGGCCTGGGGAGGAAGAGGAAGGCCCACGGAAGGTCATTCAGTTGCTTGCCTCAAGGCCCTTCCTGTTTCCAAACCTCAGTTTCTCATCTGAAAGACGAGGGCAGTCGGACCCATTGAGTGCCGAGGAATCCTGACCCCAGCCTCACTGGGGAAAGGGGTCCGAGGACCTCAGAGCCAGCCCCCATCCCTGCTTCCTCTGACTGGGGGCCACCCACACTCTGAGGCTAGACCCAGTCTCCAAGCTTTCCAGGTAGGACCCAGCCCAGGTTGTGCTTGTGTGTGTCCATCCGGCCGGCCTCGGCCCCCACTTGTTCCTGCCCTGCTCTGAGAGGGGGGCAAGTAGGCCAAGGAGGGGGGCAGGGTCTGTGGGTAGTTTGGGGGCCGCTCAGCTGGAGGACAAGGCGAGTGTAGAGGCCACAGCAAGGATTGTGCCCCGGAGGAGAGGGGCGGCCTGCATTGGCCATGCCTGCTGGCAGCCAGCGTGGCTCTGCATTTGAGCAGGACTGAACCTGGGTAAGATGGGAAATTCTCGAATTTTCCATGATTTCACGCCCCTTGGTGCCAGTGCCACCCAGACCCACCGCCCAAGGTGGGTCGGTCCCAGCCAGTGGCAGGCACACAGAGGGCCCATTCAGCGGCTGCGGGTGCGGGGACTAGGCAGGTGTGGGGCGGGAGGAGGCCTGCTTGGGAGCACGAAGGTTGGACCGAAGAGCCAAAGTGCCCCCTGCTGTTGGGAACAGCCTCGGCCTGTGGCTGTCGGGAGAGAGGAGGGAGCCAGCGGGGCTGAGCCACCAGACACCCGTGTATAAGCCAGCCTTGCTGACCCCAGACCCATCCTAGAAATGCAGAGTGTGCACTGACTCCCAAAGGCAAATGGGGGAAACTGAGGCCCAGAGGGGGCGCTGGTAGGCAGGGGCCGGCCAGGACCAGGGCCCCGGCAAGGCAGCTGGCTCCTGGGGTGTGGGAGCTTGCTTATAGGGTGAAGAAAGGGTGGTGGGACCACTGGAGGGGTCTTAGCTAGAGCTCGAGCCTCCTGAGGGCCGTGAAGGGCTGGGAGGTGACCCGGAGAGGGGAGTGACGTGGGTCTGGAGACACTCAAGGTACCAGGGGCACCCTGCCCCCCAAGCCTGAAGTCCCTGAGCAGAGGTTGCACCCTGTCCACAGCATGGTGTGGGGCGCACTCAGACCCCTGAACTGAGGCGGAGGTGGGGCTCCGGGAGCAGCCCCCCATCCCATCCCTGGGCCCCGGGGGCGCCTCGGCCCCCGGCCCTGCCTGCCCCGTTCAGACCAGCAAACACGTCTGCACATCTGGAAAGCTTGTCCCTCCAGGCCGGCTCACAGGCCCGCACATCTGGAAATACCTGCTCCCCTCCGTGGGAATGGAGATCAGCCAGCCCCGAGGGAGGAAGGGGCGGGCGGGCGGCAGGGGCGCAGGGCCTCCATTGCGTCAGCGGGCCGCAGATGTGTGCTGATGTGGCAACACCCCGGCCGGGGCTGCAGCTGGTCTGGACGGGGCCCAGGGGCCCTGGGGAGCCCAGGAATGAGATTTCCTCCCCAGCCCTCCCCGCAGCCCCTCGGCCCGCCGCCCCGCCGTCTAGCTCTCTTCCTCCCTTCCCCCTGCTGCCGCTCCAGGCCGCTTTGCGGGGCTGGTGGCCGGTTCTCAGGCGCAGGTCGGGGGCTCGGAGAGAGCCCCTGTCCGGCAGCCCTGCCTCCAGACGTTGACCCCCACTTGCCTGTCCTCCTCCTCTTGCCGGCCCTCTGGACTCTCGCCCCAAGGGGCCTCCCCAGCCCCCCAGTGCTGCTGCTGCTGCTCAGGCTTCTGGGACCAGTCGCTGAAACCCTCATCCTCATCCGGTTCCGGAGCCTCTGCGGGCTTCAGGCTGAGGCTGAAAGAGCGGTACAGGGTGTCCCCCGCCCCTCAGAGCCCGGCCGCCAGGGGCCACAGACACACCACCCACATTCCTCCTCCCTGCCTCAGACCCCGGCTCCAGGGGTGGGAGGCCCTGTCTGCCGAGGCAGCACCCCACAGCTGGGCTGAGCCTCCTCATGGTCAGAGAGTCCCTGAGGGCAGGACTGTGTTTGGAGCTGCCTGAGGCCAAGGTTGTGTCTCACCTATTAAACTGGGGGCCCCAAGAACAGGCTCTATCTCTTTCATGAGTCTAAGGTTCCGAAAGAGCTGGGCTGTGCCTCCCCCATCAGTCTAGGGTGCCCTGAGAGCTGGGCTATGCTTCTCCCATCAGTCTAGGGTCTGTTAAGCCCGGGCTGTGTCTCTCCCATCTGTCTAGGGCCTCTGAGGACTGGGTTATGCCTCCTCCATCACTCTAGGATGCCCTGAGAGCTGGGCTATGCTTCTTCCATCAGTTTAGGGCTCCCCAAGAGCTGGGCTGTGCCTCCCCCATCAGTCTAGGGTCCTGTCAGAGCAGCGCTGTGCTTCTACCATCAGTCTAGGGCCTTCTGAGAGCTGAGCTTTGCCTCCCCCATCAGTCTAGAGTCTCTTGAGTGTTGGACTGTGCCTCCCCCATCAGTCCAGGGTTCCCCGAGAGATGGGCTATGCTTCCTCCATCAGTCTAGGGTTCCCTGAGAGCTGGGCTGTGCCTCTCCCATCTGTCTAGGGCCTCTGAGGACTGGGCTATGCCTCTCCTATCAGTCTAGGGTCCCCTGAGAGGTGGGCTATGTTTCTCCCCTTAGTCTAGGGCCTGTTAAGACCTGGGCTATGCCTCTCCCATTAGTCTAGGGTCCCCTGAGAGTTAGGCAATGCTTCCTCCGTCAGTTCAGTGCTCCCCCAGGGCTGGGGCATATCCCCCCATCCATCTAGGGCCTCTGAAGACTGAGCTATGCCTCCTTCATCAGTCAAGCGTCCCCTGAGAGCTGGGCTATGCCTTCCCCATCAGTCTAATGTCCTCTGAGAGCTGGGGTGTACCTCTACCATTAGTTTAGGGCCTTCTGAGAACTGAGCTATGCCTCCCCCATTGGTCTAGGGTCTCTTGAGAGTTGGGATGTGACTCCTCCATCAGTCTAGGGTCCCCTGAGAGCTGTGTTCTGCTTCCCCCATTGTCCAGGGCTCCCCAAGAGCTGGGCTATGCCTCTACCATCAGTCTAGAGTTCCCTGAGAACTGGGCTATACCTCTCCCATCAGTCTAGGGCCTCTCAAGAGCTGGGCTATGCCTCTTCCATCAGTCTAGAGTTCCCTGAGAGCTAGGCTATGCCTCCTACATCAGTCTGGGGCCTTCTGAGAACTGGCTATGCCTCCCCCATCAGTCTAGAGTCCCTTGAGAGCTGGATTGTGACTCCCCCATCAGTCTGGGGTCTCTTGATAGCTGGGCTGTGCCTCCCCATCAGTCCAGGGCCTCTCAAGAGCTGGTCATGCCTCCCCCATCAGTCTAGGGTCCCCCAAGAGCTGAGCTATGCCTCTGTCATCAGTCTAAGGCACCCTAAGCTGGGCTGTGCTCCTCCATCAGTCTAGGGTTCCCTAAGAGATAGGCTATGCTTCCTCCATCAGCCTAGGGTTTTCTGAGAATGGACTATGCCTCCCCCATTAGTCTAGGGTTCTCTAAGAGCTGGACCATGTCTCTACCATCAGTCTAGGGTCCCCTGAGAGCTGGGCTATGCTTCCTCCACCAGTCCAGGGTTCCCCAAGAGCTGGGCTGTGCTCCCCCCCAAATCTCGGGTCTTCTGAGAACTGGGCTATGACTCCCCCATCAGTTTAGGGTCCCCTGAGAGCTGGACTGTCTCTCCCCTCAGTCTAGGGTCTCTCAAGAGATGAGTTATGGCTCCCTCATCAGTCTAAGGCTCCCCAAGAGCTGGGCTGTGCTCCCCCAACAGTTTAGGACCCCCGATTGCTGAGCTGTGCCCCGTCTGTCACCCTAGGGTCCCCGTGTGTGGGGTTGTCTCCCTCTGCCCCCTCAGCTGTGCTCCCAGGGCTCTGGTGACATGCTCCTTCCCCAGGAAGCCCGTGCACCCTGTCCCACCAGGCAGGCCTGGGATCTGGTGCTAGTGGGCTTCCCCCACCCACCCCCAGCCCCTGCCATCTAGACCGAGGCCCTGGCCGGAGGGGCCATGACCGCCGCGGCACCCCACCCTGCCCGGAGCTGCTGACTCGGAGAAAATGGAACAAAACAGCGGTGGGAGGAAGGGGGGCATTATTGTAAAAACAGCCCAGCCCGGCCGCGGAGGCCTCCTGGGCCCAGGGAGGAAACGAGCCGGCCTGCGGCCCGCCAAGTTGGACGTGGCCTCCATGAGTCACCGGCAGCGGGGAGCTTGGGCGGGGGGCTCTGGGGCCAGGGCCGCGCAGCTGGGGTCAGTGTCGGTCCAAGCAGGGGCCAGAACGGCTCGGGGCGGCCAGAGCCTGAGTCAGCGCTCTGGGAGTCCGGCTGGGAGGGGTGGCCGCACGTGAGTCCATCCGGCTGGCCAGCCAGCAGGCTCTGCTGGCGCCGGGGGCTGCGGGGACCCCCACCCTGAGAACTGTCCCCACTCCTGCCTCTGCTGCTGGGATGAGCTCCTGCGTGGTCTCTCCTGCTCTGGGACCCCTCGCCCAGGGCCTGACTGCCAGCACACCCCTCTGCCTGGGGGTACGGGGCCAGGCCGGGCCAGGCAGGCAGCTTACAGGGTCTCCTGCTCAGGCAGCTGGGGGGCCCGGCTGCCCCCGTCCTCGTCCTGGGCCCGCAGTTTGCTGTCCCTCTCCCGACGGCGCCGCTCCCGGGCAGCCTCTTCCTCATCTTCCACGCTCCACTGAGTGGTGAGCCTGGGGGACACCGAGAGACAGTCATACCACAGCCTGTGCCCCGCCGCTGCAGTCCCAGCAGGCCTGCTGTCTGGGCCTCGGTTTCCTTGTGCATAGAGTGGAGATCATGGGAGCTGGTCACCAAGGTGCCCTCGGGACCCGGGGGGAGCTCCCAGGGCTCTCCAGGCCTGGGGATGGAGGGGCTCCCGGGTCCAGCCAGGCCTGCAGCAACCCCTGGGTCCCCTCCACCAGCTGGGCTCCCTTGGCCCACCCAGAGCCAGGCTACAGAGGGCGTGGGGAGAGGCGGCGGGAGGTGTCAGGGGCCTACCCGATCTGGGGGTCCAGCCGCAGCCCATCAGGTATGGCCAGTCTGGGCTGGAGTCAGGCCCAGGGTAGACCTGGAGAGGCAGCTGCCTCCCAAGCCAACGCCCCCCCCCCAGCTGAGGTGCTCCCTCCTGCTCCCCAGGGACCCGGTGTGTTGGAAGAAGGTGGCCCCCCAAGAGGGCCCAAGACCTGCAGAAGAGGCTGCGTCCAGCCCAAGCCTGACCCCTCTCTGAGCTGTTTCACAGACAAAGAACTGAGACCCCCTGCAGAGCCCCTCGCTCAGTGCACATTGACCCCACAGCTTCTCAGGGTCCCTCCCTTGGGGCCTCATAAGGTGGGCCTGGGACTGGGGGCCCACGGCCCGTTTCCCCTGACCCTGTCCCAGTAGGTTTCAGATTACTGGTGTCCGGCGGGGGGAGGGCAGACACCCTAGGCCTTGGCCACCGACATGGCCCTGCCTCCCCCAACTCCCCTGGACCCTGGGAGGGGAGTCCTGGTCTCTGCTTCTGCAGGGGTCCCACTGCCCCAGGCTAGGGTCTCCGTCTCTTCCTGGTGGTGTCCGCTGCCTGACCCTGCAGCCGTCTCCTTCTGGGCCTCCACCCTTGGCCAGGATGGCCGGGGCGGCTCCATAGTCTCGGCTGCCCTGCTGGCCGCGATCTAATCTCCCTTCAGTCCTCCCAGAGCCTTCCAGACAAAAGCCAGGCCCCCGTGTAGCCCCCGCTCTGGGCCCCCTCTCCCCGTGGCAGCCCCTGGGGACCTCGGCCATGCTCAGACCTCAGCACCCCCGTCCACCTACCCTCACTCCTCCACGGTGTCGTCGAACCCTGCCCCCAGGGCCCCAGGGAGCCCTTCCTGGCCCGTACCCAGCTCCCATCCTGCTCAGAAGCCGCAGGGCCATGTTTTCTGGGGAGATAGAACCTGGGGAGCTCTCGGGCTGTTGGGGACCTGGGCTCCAGGTCCTTCTCCGCCATTCACACCCAAAGGCCCTCCTCATGGAGGGTGGGAGCCCGTGGGTGCTGTGGGAGTCGGTGCTGGATCCCAGCTGTGGGGTGGAGCACGGGCCCCCCAACCTTCTTGTGGGGCAGCCCCTGGGGACACCCCAGGAGGAATTCCCAGCCGTTCCTGTCGGGACTGGCCATCTTGTTCTACTCGCTCCCATGTCCCAGCTGCACACGCCTGTGGGCACATTGGTGTTGGGACGTCGTCTTGTCCTGGCCAGTGGACAGTGCACAGGTGTGCAAGCGTGGGCTCAGGTGGGGCGTGAGTGGCCCGAGGCCAGAGCTGAGCCTCAGGTCCCCCTCAGGCCTGCTGTCTGGAACCCCCGTGGGGCCTCTCCCCAACATGGCCATCACTCCTGCTCCCCAGACCCTCCCACTAGATCTGAGTGCAAAACCCACAATGTGTCCCCTCACTCCCGACACAGACAGGGGCTGAGCCCCCGGGGTCCACCCCTACGGTGATGGGTCCCGGCCACGAGAGCCCTGTGCGGGCCAACACTCAGCAGAGCCCCATGCACGGACACGCAGTGCCTGGCTGGGCCTCCTTGCACACATAGACACACACGTGCACACACATGCACGCGCACACACACAGTCCCTCTGTGGGCTCTAGCTCCACTCAGGCCCACGTCGGCACCCACGCCCGCCCTCCGTACGTGGCCCCAAACACCCCCTGCACACAGACGGGCGTCCCTCTGCACACGCAGACGCGGAAGTGGGAACAAAGTGAGGGGCGAATGGGCAGGCCCAGTCCCCCCTGCCCAGCACCCCTGCCGGCGCCTTGACAGCGGCCCAGGAGGGAGACAGAGAGCAGCATCCCTGGGGAGGCGGCCCCTCCGAGGGTCACCCTTCATGACCTGCCATTGGCATGCGGTCCCCAAGCTCCCACAGGCAGGAGCTTGGGGGGAGCAGAGAAGGGATGTGGGGCAGGGGTCTTCTGCTGTCTCCCCAATGCCCCGCGCTGGGAGACCCAGCGACCTGAGGACAGGGAGCCCTCCCCACTCCTCCCTCCCGCCAGCCCCAGGATGTGAGTCATGCAGCCCCTCCTGGCCCCTCCTGTGAGCTCACCCCTCACTGTTCCGCAGCTGGGCTCCGTTCTGGGAACTGAGAGGGGGCGGCTCTCCTGGGGTGGGGTGGGGGCCTCTGGCCTGGGAAAGGCGCCCCCCTTCCCCGGCCAGCAGCCCAGACCCCTTGGCAGGCTCCTCGGAGCTGTCAGGATGCCGGCGATGGCCACCCCCCTCCCCGCCCCGTGGCCCCTGGCTCGGCCCGAGCGCAGCTGTAAGGGATTTGGTGTTCCTTAGCAAATGCAATTAGGCTGTTTCCTGTGTCTGTTCTGGCTCTCATGCGGCCATCGGTTCAGCCCCGGGGGCCGTGGAGTGCGGTCCTGCATCGGGGTCTGCCACGGGGCCTCGCTCTACCCGGGGCAGCAGCGTGGGCAGACCCCAACGGGCCCCAGGAAGGCTCAGAGCTCCCCATCCTCGGTCGGGGGGATCCCCAGCCCAGGCGCTGCCCCTGCTGGACATGTCCACTGTCTCCCAGCCCTGACTCGAGGGGCCAGCCCCCTCTCTCCTCCCTCTGCAGCACCCCCTCGTGGGCCCCCCGGCAGGGTCGGAGGATGGGGGATGGGGTCTGAGCCGGCCTGGCCCCTCCAGCCACCAGCTGTCCTGCCCTTTCCTCCCCTGCCCTGGTGGGCTCCGTCCCTGCTTGACTCTGTCCCTGCAGGTGGCTTTGGGGCACCCACCTGTGTCTGGTGCCCAAAGCCGGGCTCAGAGTCATGGGGAGAGCTTGGGGGCTGGCCTTGGGGGCCAGGCAGGGCACCTGTCTTAGGAGAATTCTTCTTTTAGGCTTGCAGGGGACCCTCTTGGCCACAGGGAACCTGGGCACAGTGGGTGAGAGCTGCCCAAGAGGCCTGGGGAGTGGGACCAGACACCCGCCAGGAGCAGGGAACACAGGTCTCCCCGCAGACCACCAAGGTCTCTGTCCCCTCATGCCCTGACCCCCTACTGTCCCCTGGGGTGGACACTTGCAGAGCAACTGGTCCCCCAAGTGACCATAGAGCCCATGAGGGAAGGCACAGCGTGGGGGAGAAGGAGCCCACGGAGAGGCCTTCTTAGCGTTGGCTTCCGGGGATCCCCAACTACCAGAGAGCAGATCCCTCAAGGGCAGAGGTCGGTGGCCCCGTCAGGGAGTTCCGGGGAAGGCAGTGGTGGCTGGGCTACCACGAGGGTGCCCCCAACCGCTCATGCAAGGCACGGTCCTGCCCCAGGCTGTGTGGGAGGTTCTGTGGGTGTGGCATGGCCTGGGTACCAGCTGTCACTCGTCCTTGCAGAGAGGCACAAGGGTGCCCCTGTGGGGGTGAGCCCGGAGTACAAAGGCAGCGCCAAAGGGGCAGGTGGGCAGTGGGGGAGGCAGGAGGGGGCCGGAGGAGATGAGCTGGCAGGAGGGGGAAGGACGAGGCACACGCTGCTACCCCAGGCCCGGGGTGTGGACAGGGGAGCTGCCGGGAACCTCGCTCCCCCATGCCCCACCCGCCTGCCCTGGCGCAGGTCCAGCCCACGCTCCTGGCCATCCCTCATCCAGCAGCACCTTTCTGGGTGTGCCTGTGTCCTGCTGCGCATGGGCAGAGATGACCCCTTTCCTCGACAGCACCGCAGTCGGCAGGCCAGGGAGACAGCGCCCTGGGCAGCCCAACCCCATTGCCCGGAGAGCCCAGGAGGTGACCTTGAACTTGGGTCTGAAAGATGAGCTGGGGTTCGTGGGCCAGGGAGAGGGTACAGTGAGAGCAGAGCCATGAAGGCCGGTGGCCAGAGTGCTCGGTGCAGTCATGGCCACAGAGGGGCAGCTGTGGGGAAATGGAGAGGAGGGTCTCTGAGTCCCCTGTGGGGCACAAGTGGGCTGGGAGGGGGAGCTACCAGCCAGGAAGGTGGTGTGGGCAAAGGGGCAGCAGCCTCCCAGGAGGGAAGAGGGGTTCCGGGGGTGGGTGAATTGGGGGGAGGCCCCAAGTTGAGCTTGGGCCAGCAGAGAGTGGGGGGCGTGGGAGCTCCTGGGAGGGTCAGGAGGGACTGCAGGTGAGGAGGGACCCAGGCTGGGGAGAGCCCAGGGGATGAGTCACCCCTCAGGGAGCTGAGGGGCAGCTGTGGGGCACCAGGGTTCCGGGGTGACCAGGGAGTAGAGAGTGGCCACGGCTGCAGGGAAAGGCCTGGAGTACAAGCCCCTCGGCCCCTTCCGGTCTCTGTCCCTCCTCTTCCAGGCTGGGTGCCTCACAGGGGTGGGGACAGTCTGGGCCTGCACCCCACCCCAGGGCCTCGGTGTCCCTGCAAGAGCACTCAGCTCTGCCCCTGCGGGGCAGGAGTGCAGCCCCTCCTGACCCTCCCGGAACAGGCAGCACGAGTGGGGCAGCACCCAGCAGCCTGGGGTGATGTTAGGTCTCTGGGAGACCCGGGGCAGGGCAGCTGGGGACCCTGGGGGCTCTGGGAGGTTCTAAGCAGGAAGGAGCTCGGTGGAAGGCAGTTGGAGGGGACACAAGGTGGGGGGACATGTTGCCCTCCCCGGGGCAAGGAGGATGGGGGCTGAGCGGAGGGAAACATAGGAGGTCACCCCAGGAGGTGGGGCTGTGGCTTTAGTCCCTCTGACCCCTTTCTCAGGGTGAGGCGCTGGGCCCAGCCTCGGCTCCCCAGGGCCCAGCCTCGGCTCCCCGGGCCGCCCTAGCTCCGACTGCCTCTTGACTGGTGCTATTGGGAGACTTGGCCCCCCAAGAGGAAGCTGGAGCGCCACGGGGGCAGGGCCTGGCCCGCACCCCTCACTGCACTCCTCCTGGTTCTGGTGGTAGGTCTCATCTGAGAAGCCTCCCCAGAGGAGGGGACATCTGCCGGCAGAGCTAGCTTCCCCCTCCCACAGAGGGGCTGGCTCCCCAAAAGGCAAAGGCTGGCCCTGAGGTGTGGGGCGGGAGTGAAGCCCCAAGGGGCTGGTGCTGGGGGACATGGGGCACAGCCGCTGCCTCCGGGAGCCCACAGCTGGCCAGACAATGCACTCTCGAGCTGTGAGCCCCCAGGCCAGGCTGTCCTAAGGTGACCCCACCCACACTCTAGCTCCTTCCTGGCCTTGGGCAGGGGAACAGAGCCCTGTGGCCTGGGCAGGGGCTCTGGGCTCGTCCCTCAGGTGGGAAGGGCCAGGCGGCCGGCGTGCTGGCATCTTTCCTTCCACGTGAGCCCTGGGACCCCAGCCAGGACCACCTTCCGCCCGGGCAGCCCCTTCTCGCAGCTGAGGCTGGCCCGTCCTCAATCAGAGCGTCATCTCTGTGGGACCCTCCCCCGGCCTCTTCATCCACTGCCCCCTCGTCTTCCCACAGTGGGGCAGCCCTTGTGGGGGGAGCCCCCAGCTGCCCCACACAGCCCCCAAAGCCAAGGGATCCCCCTTTAGCCCTTCTTTCCTGGCCGGCCCCAGGAGCGGACTGGGGAGTGTGGCCCCTGCCTCTGACCTCAGGTCACCAGGGACCCCCCAGGGGCAGTGGGGGCAGGCCCTGTTCAGCCCAAGACGGCCCCACCCTGGGCTCAAAATGCCACCTGGTTGTCACCCCATTCAGGGGGGACCTTCGCCCCAGTTTACAGCTGAAGAGTGGGGTCGGGAGGTCTCCCTTGGGAAGGGGAACCAGGAGACCACAGCCATGGCTGCCACCGTCCCCAGCCTCCCTCCCTGGGCCGGGGTCCCCTCAGTGACAGTCCTGTATCTGTCACCTTCTCCATAACCTCCCAGGCAACCCAAGTGCCTCCTGTTCCAGCCCCCTGCTTGCAGGCCTGGGCAGGCCTGTCCCCCGATTCGCCCCTCCCCTCTGCCCCGGGCTCCGGCCCCCTCCCCGAGCCGGCTCTCCATCCGTCAGGGAGCTGGGGCCCACAGTGGGGTCCGGGACCTTCGGGGCTGCCAGGAAAGCCAGTGCTGACCTCTAGGTGAGGCTCAGGGACCCCAGGAGAGCCCCTGTTTGGAGCCGGGGGGTGGGGAATGCCTACAGGAAGTCCCCTCAGAGGAAGGGCACCTGTGCTTGGGCCTGGGCCTGGGCCCGGCCTGGAAGGACAGGGGATGTGGATGGCGACACCTGTCAGAAAGGACAGGGCAGCAAGTCAGCATGTCGCCCCTCCTCTCTGTCCCCACGCCCCTCCCGGGTGACCCACAGTCCCAGCACATCCCACGCAGGCACCCCTTAGGGATAGAGTCGTGCAGAGGGCACATATCCCCATGAGATCCCTTCCTCCCACATCCCATTCCAGACGCGCCCAGTCCCAATCTGCTCCCTGCCCCGCGCTGAGCGGCTCTATTGGTGGCTGGCATGCCCGCCCGCCTGCCATCCACGCAGATGGGAGCTGCCCGAGCTATAGGGCTCTGGGCCAGATGGGTCCCTCCCTTGATACCCCCTGTGCAGCCCAGCCCCCAGTTTCCTGCCACGACTGTCTCCCCGGACCTGCCGTGTCCTGGCTTCCTGGACCCGTGAAGGCCCTGTGGGGACCAGCCTCCAAATGCTGGTCAGGGCAGCCCCAGGCCAGGCCAGCCCATCACACCACAGGCCCCGAAGGTGTCCAGGCCAGGCGGACAGACCCTGGTCGTCTGCTCTGATGGCCCGACTGAGAGAGTGCCATGCAGGGGGCGGGGGGTGGGGTCCCTGCTCCCCTGGTGCCCACCCACTGGGGACAGCTCCAGCCTGAGGGAGAAGGAGGTAGTGCCCCCAAAACCTACCTAGAGGGGCTTTGCCTGGTCAGGGGTCCCCTTTACAGTCTGGCTCCACCGAGCCCCGAACCATGGTCCCACAAAGAGCTTTGGGCCCCCAAGCCCCTCTCTCCCAGGATTCCCCCTGGTGCACAGAGGCTGGCTCCGGGACCGTCCCCTTCTGCCCCAGAGTGGGGTCTGGAACCGAGCCTGACATCCTGCTGGCTGGCCCATCACCTCCCTGTAGCTGGGGGTCCTACCTCCTGGGACGTGCTCCCCGGTCAGCCTCCTTGCCCCTCTGGGCCTGGGGTCAGAGGTCAAGCCCCTTCCCTCTTCAGGTCCGGCCTGCCTGCTGGACGCTGGTGTGGCTGTTCCCGTCTCTGCCCCGCGCTCAGTAATCGCCGTTGTCCCTGCTCTGGGTCCCTGACCACAGCGCTGCAGGGGTCTGGGCCAAGTGTCGCGGCCGCCCAGGAGCCCGCTGGGCACCCCGCCCACCGCCACGCCTGTGCCGCACTCAGGACCCCCTCTGGGACCGCGCGGGGGGCTGACCACAGGGCGCCCCGGCTGCTGGCAGCCCCCGCCTCGCCTCCGGGCCCAGCCCAGGCTCTCTTGGCGCTGGCCGGCCCTCCAGGGGAGCTCGTCCCTCCCGAGCCAGGCTGGGGCTGCCTGGCAGGTCTCACTGCGCCCACGAGGCCAGGCTCCGGCACATTCCGTGACACGCGGCTGGTAGCTGGCACCGGCTGCCGCCTCGGCCACCCCTCCCCACTTTCATCTTGCCCAGGGCCGGGCGGGGGTGCACCCGGGTTTTCGCGGCAGCCCAGGGTCCCTCGCACGGCTCTCCTTCTCGGCCCATCCCGGGGTCTCCAGACCCAGCCCCCAAGTGCGTGGAGCCACTCGACCCCCTGCCTGACACTGCCGTCCGTTTCTGCCGCAGGAGCCTGGGGCCCAGCCTGCCCTCTCTCCGCCCTCTGCTGCCCTCACGCCCTCCCCTCTGCACGGAGCATCAGGGGCTCAGGGCGATGCCGCCCCCTGAGCGCCCGACATGCCACAAGACTGCCTGAGCCTCAGCTTCCCTGTGCAACAAATGGGTACACAGGGCCAGCCCGGGACGGTCTGCTGGCTTGGGCCTTTGTCCCTGAGGACCCCGCCAGGAGCTGGGGGCTACGTGGTCCCTTCACAGCCAGCATGCGGCGCGTCACCCCATTACAGGAGACGAAGTGGAGCTTAGCAGGAAGGGGCCGAACTGGGGGTCCCCCCTCCAGCCACAAGGGGGGTGTGCCAGGGTTCCGGCCCCACAGCTCCCACAGGCTGGTACCGGACAGCAGGAGGGTCAGGGTGGGAGAGCCTGGACCCCATGCATGCGGCCCCAGTCCAGATGCAGGCATCCTCCCCTCGGTCCCCTTCCCCATCCTTCCTTCCCACAGGGGTTTTCTCTCCTCCTGTCCACCCTCTCTTGGCCTCACTGGCTTCCCTCCCTCCTTTCTTGCGGGTCCCCACGGCTTCCTGCCATCTTCCTGGGGGGCCAGGAGCAGGCAGTGGACGGGGCCGTCCCACCTCCCACACTCAGCGCCCATGGCACCTGGCCCTTGGGCCTCCTTCCCTCCGCTGCTGGGGACAGCGTGGGACAGACGGCGTGGGGCAGACAGCGTGAGAGAAATAGGGTGGGAAGGGACATCATGGGATGGACAGTGTGGGAGGGGACAGTGTGGGAGGGACACTGTGGGAGGGGACAGTGTAGGAGGGGACACATGGGAGGGGACAGTGTGGGAGGGAAAGTGCGGGAGAAGACACATGGGAGGTCAGTATGGGAGGGGACTGTGTGGGAGGGATAGTGTGGGAGGGACACTGTGGGAGGGGACAGTGTGGGAGGGACAGTGTGGGAGGGGACAGTGTGAGAAGGACAGTGTGGGAGGGACCCTATGGGAGGGGCTGCTGAGTGTCCACAGCACCCGTTGCCCCCAGCACACCCTGATGTCCTGCCCTATCCCTTCTCTTTGTTGTTTTCACTCAACCTCTCCCTCCTCTTGGCCCCCATCCTGTCCCATCCCATCCCCTTGTCCCATCCTGTCCTGTCTGCATCCTGTCCTGTCCCTGTCTCATCTTGTCCCTGCCCTCATCCCATTCCCAGTCCTGTCTGTATCTTGTCCCATTTCATCCGCATCCTATTCTTGTCCTGTCCCCCTCCTGTCCCCCTCCTGTCCCCTTCCTGCCCCCACCTAACCCCCATTCCTGTCCTGCCTTGTCTTATCCCTGTCCAGTCCCCATCCCGTTTCTATCCAATTCCCATCCCTGTCCTGTCCTGTCCCTGTCTTGTCCCTGTCCTGTCCTCTCCTATCTTGTCTTATCCCTGTCCTGTCCCCATTCCTGTCCCTGTCCTATCCCATCCTATCCATCCTGTCCCCATTTTGTCCCCATCACTGTCCCTGTCCTACCCCAACCCCATCCTGCCCTGTTCCTGTCCTGTCCCCATCCTGTCCCTGTCCCTGCCCTGTCCCCAGCCCTGTCCCAGTCCTATCCCCATCTCATCCTGCCCTGTCCCTGCCCTGTACCCATCCTGTGCCTGTCCCATCCCTTCCCCATCACTGCATGCCTTCTTTCTACCTTCACGGGGACCTCCTGCCCCACCCCTCCTCTTTGTCCTCCGTCACTCTCTCACTTCTGTTCTCTCTTTTCATCTCCCCCTCCCCTCCATACCTGGTAGAACACACTTTGGGAGAGCCTCGCAGCCCACTGGGGACAAAACCCCTGGCCCCCCACCTCACCACAAGGCTACCTCAGGACCTCTCCCTTCCCAGGTAGACAGCATCCCTCCCATCCGCACTTTTGCCTTCCGGGGTGGCCCGCGGTCTGATCCCACACTCCCTCTACCCCGAGGGGCCACCGAGGGCTTCCCCCACACCCAGCTCCCACCTGTGCCCCTGACACCTGCGTGAGCTGGCCCCAGGCCACCCACCTGTGCTGAGCCACTCCGTGCTCCCCGAGCTGTTCCGGGGAGCCCTGCCCACTCCAGCCACCCCTCGGGGCCCGGGGGGCCACGGGCTGCCTTCTCGAGGCTCTGACAGGGGCACGGGGAGGGGAGCGAGCCCTCAGGTGCCCAGTGCCCCCGGGGCTGCCGCCTGCTCGCTGCCCTGTCCTGCTCTGCTGGCGGGACGGGACTGGAGCCTGAACCTCAGGGCTCTGGGCTCTGGCCCTGACGCCCTGCCCAGGGGGTTGGGCCACTCAGTCCTCGCGCCCCCGTGATGCCAGCTCGTCCAGGATCCTGGGGCAGCTCCGGCCGACGGACCGCCTGGTCCCAGGGCAGCACCACCCACCAGACGCCCGGGCTCTGCCAGGGCCAGGGCCAGCCCCCCTCCCCTCTGTGGGGCCCTGGGTGGGCCCGAGGCAGCCACGCCCCTTTGGACACTGGTTTGGAAGCCTGGCTTCCCCCGCCCCACCCCCCACCGCCTCCTCAGGCTGGCCTGTCCCTGGCCCTGCTGGCCACACTGGGGTCCCGGAGGCCTCCCAGACCTGGCTGCCCAGGGTGGGAGGCCGGGCACAAGGATTGCCGGGTGCCTATGGTGGACGTGTGCCCAGAGCAGTGGGCAGAGGGTGTTTGCCTCAGGGCTCCTCCAGCTCCCAAAGCCTCCCTGGGGGGGACCAGGAGGCCGAATGCCAAGAGAGACACCAGCAGGGGGACCCAGCCAGCCCCTCTGGTCTGTGCCAGACAAAGCCCCCCATCCCAAAGCCAGGTCCCCAGAGAGCCTTGGACCAGGCAGGCAGCCGGAGCCCAGGGGGCCTGTGGGACCACAAGCTGCCCCTGCTCGTCCCGAACGCCGGCCTGGCCCAGGCTGAGCATCAGAGGGCCAGGCGTAGTAGGAGGGGACAGAGGGATGGAGCCAGGTCTGGGGGCACAGCGGGAAGAGTCGGCCCGGCTGGCCACCTGAAGCCTCCTCCTGGGCAGTGACAGCCGGCGGGGACCTGCGTGGCAGCCACAGGGATGGTGCCGAGCTGAGATGGGGACACAGGTGGGCACGGAGACAAGTGCCCCCGCCCAGGCCCATTTTTAATCTACTGAAACTGGACCCGGTTTGCCCCCATCCCCACCCTTGCTGACTTCCTGAGCCCGTCACAGGGAGGGGCCTCACCCTGCACCCGGACGGGGCCTGACGAAGGAGTAAGGCGATGCCCGGGGCACGGCTGACAGGACCCCCTCAGCCCCCGAGTGACCCTGGGGCAAGTCGCTAGCCTCTGTGAGCCTGGTGTTCTGCCTGTCCAACAGGGACCGGGGCCACCTGCCCGGGCTTCAGGAAGTGAAGCCTGTGGGAGGCAAGACAGGTGCGAACGTCGGTGAGGGGCCGGGAGTGCCACGAGCCGCCTGGGCCCTGGAGTCCACCGGTGGGAGCAGAACACCAGGCCCAGGGCTGGTCCGCGCCTGTGAGCGTTTCTGTGCAAGCTGAGTGACCTGCCCGCCGGGGCTGGACACAGACCCCCCCACTGCCATGCCTCAGGAGAGACTCTACCTGCTCCCCACCCAGCCCCCAGCAGCAGGGTGGTGCACGGAGCTCAGAGGGGCACGTCCTTCTGTCTCTGTTTTGCCTCTGCAGGTCCCCCAGGGGCTCGGGGCTCTCTCCCCAGGCTGCCCCCGCCCTCAGCCGAGCTGGGGCTGCACGTTCGATGCCCCGTCGGTGCCTCCACAGCCCCCACCAGGATAACGCTGGGCTTGGGAGCAGAGCCAAAGCCACTTGGACAGACATTTGTGACCCAGATTCTCCTGGGACGAGGAGTGTGAGTGCAGCCCACCTGGGGACTCTTCCTGTCAATCCCCAGCAGACCATATGACTGCCCTCTTGGGCCTCAGTTTCCCCATTTGTTAAGTCGTGAGACTCCGGGATTGACCCTAGGCACCTGTTAGTCCTCGGGCTTTCTGGAGAGGGACAGGAGCTGTATCCCCTGGGAGGACACATCCCGGCTGGGCAGGGAGGAAGAGCCTTGGCTGGGGGTCTCCTAGCCAGTAGCACCAGGGCGGGCCTGGCAGAGCCAGGAAAGAACAGGGGTGAAGCCCAGGAGCGGGGTCCACCTTACGAGTGGACAGGGTGGGGATGTGGGGGCCATGGCCAGCAGGGAACTCCCCCAGACCCTGTAGCTGGTCCTGACTTGAATGGTGGCCCCTGGGCCATGCCTGGGTGGGGCCAGGAGAGCTGTCACTCAGCGTCTGAAGGACCCGACTGGCGACTGGCGGGAACTGGAGGGGTCTGGGGTGGCTCTCTGCCCACCTGCACGCCCTGCCTCTCCTCCCTCCCAGAGTCGAGGTGTGGGTGGAGCTGAGGAGGCTGAGATGCCTGTGTCCCTCCCTCCAGGAGCCTGCAGTCTGCCCAGCACGCTCCTCGCCATTGGAAGAGAAGCCAAAGCAAGCAGCATGGAGGAGGCAGCGTTTCAGCTGGGCCTTAGATGCCTGGAAGGGTAGAGGAGGAGGAAGAGCACTGCAGGCGGCTCAGAGTAAAGTGTCAAGCGCCCCATGGTATGGAGCGGTGGCTCTGGGCCCGCCTCTGGCCCCTTGTTTTGGCTCTTTCTACTCCCCTTTGAGGTGGGTGACACCACGCCACCATTTTATAAAGGAGGACACTGAGGCCGAGAGAGGACAGGGTCCTGGCCCGAAGCCTGAGACATAGGAGCCAGGACTCCAGCCCAGAGAAAATCGGACTCCGAGGCCCAAGCACTCACCACAGCCCCGTGGCGCTTCCCACGCAGGGCTGGCGTGCTAAGGGGGGTGGTGAGTGCGGCCACAAGGTCTGACACCCTCACCTGTAAAGGAAGGGTGGCAGAACAGACCCCAGGAGCCAGGGGGGCCCAGGCGAGGCCTTGGAAGCGTGCCAAGGACACCGTGCGCGTCCTAGGAGCAGCAGACCAGGCCAGAGGCCCCGGGGTCAGGGGAAGGCGTCTGGAAGGACAGCGGTCCTGCGCCGGCCAGGCGGGCACGCAGGTGGGGAAGAGCGAGGGCCGCGTGCACACACCCAGCACACGTGTGCACCCCTCACCCTGGCCTGGGTGCCCGGGCTCCTGGCCCTGTGGCCCGGCCCTGCCCGCCCTGCCCCAGCCTGGGCCGGGGGGCACCTACCTCACCAGCTTGTCCAGGCCCCATTTGCTGGAACTCCTCAGGAGGGCCGAGCCGCTCATGCTGCTGGCGGCCACCCGCGGGCCGGCGACCTGGCCTGACCCCAGCCCTGGGGACGCGGCAGCTCCTTCTTCAAAGGCTGAGAAGGCCGCCTGCCTCTGTCTGCCGCCCCCCCCCGCCGCTCCCCCTGCTCCTCCTCCTGCCACTTGGACCCCTCCCGCCCCTCCTCTCTCCTTTCTTCCTCCTGTCCCCTCCTTCGCTCCCGTGTCCCCGTCCCCCGGTCCAAGCCGTCTCTCCGTCCGGCTGGCCGTCTGGGCTCTCTGATGTCCACACCCCCTCTCTGTCTGCGTGCCCTGTCTCCCTGTCTGTGGCCTGTGTCTGTCCACCCGGGGCCCTCTCGTCCTGGGGGTCCCCAGGGCTGACTCCCCGTTAGTCGCCCCGGGCTGCTGGGTGCCCGTCTGTCTGTCCCCGTCTGTGCGGCCTCACGGACTCTGTGGGTCTCTCCTTCAGGACGTTTAGCAGCTGCTTCCCTTTTGTTCCCCCCGAGCCCCCTTCTCCCCCCTCGGCCTCCTCCCCCTCCCCCTCCTTCCGAGACTAGTAAAAATGTCAGAGGAAAACCCTCCAGCCCAGCAGCCCCGGGGCTCAGCAGGACCTCAGCGGCCTGGGGTGGGCACGGTCCCCCTTTGGCCACCTTGGCGGCCACTCAGGCCTCACTCTGCCGCCCGCCAGCTCATCCCCACCACTGGCAGGGCATCGGGGCGCTCCCCTCGGCCTCTCCATCCCTCTGTGCCTCTCCCCTCGCTCTGGGCCTGGCCTGGCCAACCCTTTGGCCCTCCTCTTGTCCTCGCCTTTATGGATCTTTTGGGTCAAGCCCCCCTGCCTTGCACCTCTCCCCTGCCCTACGTGCTCCCAGCCTGGGCCTTCTGCTCCTTCCCTGCCGGCCCCCAGCCCTCCCTGCTTCCACACTCAGACCCTGTCTCCTCTCCTCTCCCTCTGTCTCTCTCTGCCCCTATCTCTGTTCCCCTCCCTCCCCCTCTTTCCCTCCCCCTCCTTTCCTCTCCCCTCCCTTCCTCTTCTCCCTCTCTCCCCTCCCTCCCTCCCCCTCCCTCCCTCCCCTCCCTCTTGGTTCTCCAGTTTTCCCCTTGTTTATGCCCAGCTCTCTGCTCCACTTATCACCTCGAGGGGGAATCCTCTCTGCTCCCCAAATGGGAGGTTACTGCCCCCCACCCCGGCACCCACCACACTGCACTGGGAGGTCAGAGCAGGGAGACCCCAGAGGCAGGGACAAACATGGCCTGCCCCGGTTGGTAGCGGAGAGCATGCTCCCAGGGGGACTGGTGGGCACAAGGTCAGCACGGTGCCCTGGCCTGCGGGTCCCCTGCCCCTCATGCTCCCGCCAAGGCCCAGGAGGCCCAGCCCAGCCCACTGTTCCTCTGGTTGGGCTTAGTCGCCGTGACTCACTTGAGAAGGCTCTCGGGCGAGTGACCGGACGAGGCGGGTACGGGACTCATGTCTGCGGGGCGTCACCGAGCCCAGCTCAGTGCCCAGCAGTCACGTCCAGCAGCGTGGCCCAGCTACCCACCCTCACAGCTGCTGCACCCAGGTCCTGCCTGGGGAAACCGAGGCTCAGACTAGTGTCCAAGTGTGCAGAGCTGGGGCCGGCAGAGCTAGAACCGTGAGCCGGGGGGCTGACCACCTGCCCCCACTGCCCTCCATCCCTGGAGCACGGAGGAACGGCCCCTCTCACTTCCCCGGCTGGCCCGGCCTCGGCTGGGCCAGGGGGCCAGGGCCAAGAGCACCTGGGGGACATGAGGCTGGATGGGGGTGCGGCTAAGATCAGACAGGCCAGCAGCACACTTGCAAGCAAGTCACGGCAGCCACGTGGCCTGTAGCTCTGGTCCGTGGTGACTCAGGTGGTGGCTGGCTGGTGCAGACTTTGTGTGCGTCCTGAAGTCTGGCTTTGATTCGTCCCCCTGCCTCTACCCACACACACCAGGCTGTGTCCTATGACCAGCCCTGGAGGGGAGTTCACAGCTCTCTTCTCTCACAGTCCCCGGGGAGCCAGAGAATGTGGGGGTGTGCCCCAGAAGCAGCTGGGCCCACCATCCGTCCCCAGCATCCATACAGAGCTACAGAAGTGTCAAGGTTCTAGAGGAACGTGGAGAAGGGAAAGGTGAGTGGGGCCGTGGGGTCGGCCCTCAGGTGGAGCCAGATCGCCCAAGGGAAGTGAGCCTGTGCCTCATTTCCATCCCAACGTACGCATCTCCCCCTTGCCTCCTGCTCTTGGTTCTGGAATCCCAGTCACAGACAGCCAGGAAGGAAATGTGCCAAGACATATTTTGGTTCAAAAGAAGGAAAAATATTCCCATGGGGAGAAGGCTGCCTTGGAATGGCAGGAGTTCTCTGTCACTAAGAACTTAAAATACAATTACTTGATTATCTATCAGAAATGCTGATGGGTGGGAGGTGGCAAAAACAGACCTTTAAATGCAGGGGCCAGCATCCATAGCTTCATAATTAGGGCACGCCCTACCAGGAGCAAAAGGGCAGGGTGTTTGTCACCAACTCTACTGTTACTTACACATGCATATATCCATCAATCCATCTCCCACTCCTCCGTCATTCATTCATTCTATCGTTCATCACCTATCCACCCACCCTCCCATCCATCCATCCACTCACCCACCCACCCATCCATCCATCCCCCTATTTACCTATCCACCCATCTATCCAACCACCAGTCAATCCATCCATCCATCCAGTCATCCATCCACATACCTATCCATCCATTATCCATCTATCATCTATCATCCATCCATCCACCCATTCATAATCCATCCATCCAGCCATCCATCCATCCATCCATCCCCTCACCCATCCATCCATCCATCCATCCATCCATCCATCCATCCATTCACCCACCCATCCATCCATCCACCTATCCATCCATCCATCCCCCTACCCATTATCCACCCATCCATCCACATACCTATCCATCCATCATCCATCTATCATCCGTCTATCCATCCATCCATCCACCCATCTTTCCATCTGTCTACCCACCATCCATCCATTCACCCATTCATCATCCATCCATCCATCCATTCACCTATCCATCCATCCATCCCCTTACCCATTATCCACCCATCCACCCACTCATCTATCCATCCTCCATCCATCCACCCATTCATCCATCCATCCTCTTTATATAGTTATCTGTCTTCCCATGCATCATTATCAATCCATCAACTTCTCAGGATTTTGATCCATTCAATTATCCATATAAACACAGTATATCCTTCCATCAATCCATTCAAGTATTTTTCAATACATATATACCTATGTCTATTCATCTCTCCTTACGTCTCTTTATTGAGCAAGTATCCACCCATCTCTCCATCCACCCCCCCACCCATCCAGCCATTTATCTAAATGTTATAATACATATAAAACACTTAGAAGAAGTATTCAGATAGTCATCCATCCACTTGGAACATAAGAGCCCCTCAATATATGTTAATTACCATTAGGTACATATTCAGCCACCCATTTGTGTATCTATTTGACCAGCTACCCTACAAGTGAACTATCTGTTCATTCTTCAATATATCCTTTTATCTCTGCAGATATTTTTGTCCTTACTTTCATTCAGTTCTCCAAATATTTTACTATTGATCAATCTCATTTATACACCCACTCATATATCTATCTGACCAATATGTCCACCCATATTCCTATCTAGAAAGTCACACATATATGTATAAATGCATACATGTTCATATTTCCATATACATATTGCCCATTACTCTGCCCATTAAGCCATCCAAATGAGTTAAAACTTACAATAGTGCTGCAACCTAGTAACCCTTCCATAGGGGATACTATTTTTACCCATATCTCATCCATATCTCATCCAACCAACCATTGATTTATTCATAACTCCGTTTATCTTCATGTTTGTTCATCTATCCATATGGTTTCCAACAGACCTATTGTATCCATTTTTTTAGGCACTGGGATTTGGCATTAACAAAGCCCATGCTCTCACAAGACTGACATTTCAGAGGGAGCAACAACAAAAATAAACAGTAAGTATATTCTGTAATATATCCAATGGCAGTAAATACCAAAGGAAATATAATTCATGGTGGGAGGACATGGAGGAGATTGATATTTTATATATGATAGTCAAAGAAAACCTCATAGAAAGGAATAATCTTTTCCTTATTTGAAAAAAGACTTGAGAAGGATTAGAGATGGCTATATACATTTGTGGGAGAAAGTGTTGTAAAAAGAGAGAACAGTGAGTGAAAAATTCCTGACTTAGGTGCTTCTGTTCACCAATCTGTTTGGTAGTTTATCCAGCATCAACCATATGTCTACTTACACACTATCTATCTTTCTTTTCATCTATCACTTCCCCAATATTTCCCAATCTGTCCATTTAAAAATCAATCCATTATCTGTCTCCACCCATATGTCTTGATAACATTCTATTAGTCTATCTGATCATTTATCTGTCAGCATTCCACCCATTTATCCATCAACCTACCTATACTTCCATTCCATGTGACCATTCACCAGTCCATCCACCCATCCATCCATCCACACACCCACCAATCCATCCACCCATGCATCCACCCATTCACCCATCCATCCATCCACCCACCCATCCATCCATCCACACATCCATCCATCTATCCATCCATCCATCCATCCATCCACCCATCCACCGATCCACCCATCCATCCATTCACACATCCACCCATCCATCCATTAATCCATCCATCCTTCCATCCATCCACACATTCATCCACCCACCCATCCATCCATCCATCCATCCATCCACCCATGCATCCATCCATCATCCATCCATCCACCCATTCATCCTTCCATCCTTCCACACATCCACCCATCCATCCATTTATCCACCCACCCACCCACCCATCCACTAATCCACCCATCCACCCATCCATCCATCCACACACCCACCCACCCATCCACTAATCCACCCATCCACCCATCCATCCATCCACACACCCACCCATCCATCCATCCATCCATCCATCCACACATCCACCCATCCATCCGCCCATCCACCCATCCATCCATCCATCCACACATCCACCCATCCATCCGCCCATCCACCCATCCATCCACCCATCCAACCATCCACCCATCCATCCATCCACACACCCACCCACCCATCCATTAATCTGTCCATCCATCCATTCATCCATCCATCCACCCATCCACCCATCCATCCATCCACACACACACCCATCCATTAATCCATCCATCCATCCATCCACACACCCACCCATCCATTAATCCATCCATCCCCACATCCATCTATCCACCCATCCATCCATCCATCCATCCTTTATTCAGCTGTACCTCCACCCATCCATCATCCATCTATCTATTCATCTACCCATCTACCCACCCACACATGCATCCATCATCTATCCACACATCCATGTACCCATCCATCCGTCTATCCACCCATCCATTTGCCCATCCATCCATCTCTCCACCCATCCACATACCCATCAATCTAGTCATCATCCATCTATCTACTCATCCACCCATATACCCACTCATCCATCCATCCGTCATCCATCCAACCATCTGTTCCTGCTTTCTCCTTTTCTTCATTCACTTTTCTTTCATTAGTACTTTTCTCCATCATTAAGTATTTTAATTTCCTTTTAAGTCTTTCAGTCTTTTCTTTCTTCATGGTTCATAAGCTTGTAGCCCAAGAAGATGAAAGAGAAAACTCTCATGGCCCAGTAGGCTGAATAAGTAGGAATCTGTCCTCTTGTTCAAACATTCTCAACACACACACACACACACACACACACACACACACACACACTCACAGAGTGGTATCTTGATGAAATGTGCAATAGGCAGTGGGGCCCAGGTCGGGGTAGGGAGAAAGGGTAAGGGGGTAGCCTCCATGGCTCCTAGGTGACCCTGGATAGAGAACTGTTCTGACTTACAGAGAAGGTAGCCTCCAAATGCCTTGAGTCCCTATCTGCTTCGTGTGGCTCAGCCCAGCAAAGGGAGAGGACCCAAGGTGGTGGGGTGGCAGGTGTTGTGAGGAAGCTGGGATTGGTTTGGGGATGAGACCAAAATGAGGAATGAAGCTTTCTTTCTAGGTTCCTCCAGAATCCACTGGCTAGATCCATCTGTCCTGTGTCCCATTTCTCTTTTGAGGCGAGGTAGTGGGGGGGAAGTAGTGGGGGGAGGGTGGGGGGAGGAGAAGAAGACAGCCTTAGTTAACCTCAGAAGCAAAACCCTCAGAATAGCCAGTTACATTCAGGAATTGGGTATAGACACCTGTGGGAAGCAGGGAAGCAGCTGCACGAGAGATCCTGCCTGCCAGGCACAGAGCAGGGCAGTGACCCTACCTGCCACTCCCCACCATTACTGTCACACCACACACCCCTGCTGTCTTCTGCACATCCACACAGCTGCCCTTGCTGCAGGTTCCAACACCCAAGTCTCTCCCACAACTGTTGGGGGGACATGGGTGCCTCAGAGGGGGCCATAGGCAGGCTCCGTGTTCCCAGACAGTCCCTCCCTGCCAGCCGGCAGGACCAGATAGTGGTCCTACTAGGACCTACTAGGACTTCCCAGCTTGGAGGTGGTTGGTTAGCAGATGGAGTTTTGGCAGGACTGGCCTGACCCCAGGAAAGGATGAGGGGCTTTCTCCCCCACCTCCCACTATCACCTCTTGTCTGCCTGTGTCTGGCACCACAGAGCTGTGTTGGCCAGCAGGGTTAGGAGGCCTGATTTTTTTAATTCCCTAGTCACCTGCTCACCCCATACCCCACATAGGCCCTAGGTCGTCTCTCCAGCCTCATGGGGTGGGGAAGTGTGGGGGCTGGGGGCCTGTGGCTGTGTACTACCACCCACTAGGAGAGGTTTGAGAACTCCCTTTGCTGGTTGTCCCAGATCCCCAGTCTCCAAGAAGGTGTTAGAGGCCCCTGGAAAGATTCCTTGGCAGGAACGGGCTGGGGCCTGGGAGAGATGTCTCTAGAAGGAATCAGTTTGTCCTGACAGTACCATATCCTATTTCTGCCTTTGGGGAGGTCTCTGGGGGTGTCTTCTTAACCTATTCTGGAGGGGACCTCAGGAAGCACCACCCTCGCCCTGATGGGAACCTGCAGGTTCAGAGCCATCCGGCTGAGCTGCATGGCATTAGCAAGTGCCTCCAAGGGGCAACCCAGACACCCTGGGTCCCCAAGGCCTTGTCAGATCCCCAACACCCCAACTTTGTGCCCCCAGGGTAAACAGACTCCCCAGAGAGGGTCCCTGCAGGGGAGTAACCCTAGGAGACAGGCCTCCAAGCGAGGGCCAGCCACGTCCCTCCAGGCTCTGGCCAGTGTCTCTTAACAGCACACTCAGTCCTTTGAAGTTTTGGTTTCTCCCTGTGAAGGGCCTCACTGGCCAGGAAGTGAGAACCTCTGTCTGAAGAGCTTGATGGGACTGGCACATGGGGAAACTGAGGCCTCAGGGGGCAGGGCTTACTGGTTCCAGAAAAAGGTGCTGGACATGTCTCCGGGACCCTGTGCCCCCATCCTCCTCACCCAGGCCCAGGCCCTAGGAGCGCAGAACCCAAGCTCTCAGCCAAGCTGCTGGAACTCTCGTCTTCCTGACCGAGAGCTCACCTGCCACTTGACACCCTCCCAGAGAAACTGAGGCAGAGGCAGGCTGGTGGGGTCTGCAGCACTACCTTGTCTGCAGCCTGCCCCATTCTGTTCCCTGAGACCCTCCTGGCACTGCCCCCACGTGGCTCCAGCATTGTTTTCGGGAGAAGGCAGGTGGGGGACCTGGGAGGGGCCAGGACGCAGGGCAGGATTTCCGGTTTCCTGAATCAGCAGGGCTGGGGGCCTTCTATGTCCCCAAGTGTGGGGTGGTGTCTTCTCCCTGTCCCCGACCTAGGGAAGGAATGTGACAGGACCCAGATAAAAAGCAGGAGGAAGCCGGTGACGCCCGCCAGCCCCAGCACGGGAGGAGGCATCCATCATCCAGGCTGAGCTCAGTCTCCCCCCTCTCCGGGAAACTTCCGGGCGCCAAAGACCCCTGACCTGGAGGGAGGAAGAAAGGAGGCCCATCTGGGCATCTCTAGGCCTGGCCCAGCTCTGGCTGCCATCTTCAGGTCTGGACCCTGGGCAGGGCCACCCTCAATGCACCAGCCCCTCAGCCTGCCACCAAGGCAGGGTCCTGGTTCCAGCCTCCCTCTTTAGTGGCCTTTGGCACTGCCTGCTGCCCCAGTGCTGTGCGTCCTGGCTCTACCAGGTGGTGTCCAACCTCCCTGGGAGGGCAAGTGCGTGCAAGGACCGCCAGCATTCTGGCTGCATGGGGAGTTCTGACCTGTGGGGCGCCAGCCCTCCAATGCCCCAGGCTCCCTCCCACCCTGGCTCCCGGAGCTGGACAGGAAGATGGAGCCCAAGTTGCTCATGGCCTCCAAGCTAGCTCAGCCCCACTTCGGCTGCCACCCGCCTGTAGCCCTGAGGGGATCTGCGTCCTCTCTCTTAAAGACCCTGAAGCCAGAGGGCAAGGCCAAAAGAGTCCATAGGGACAAATAGCCCGGAAAGGGACTCTGCACAGGGTGGCTCCACTGGTCGTCCCTACCCTCTCCTGCCTCTTAGCTGGGCGCAGGGAGAAGTGAGGAAGGCGGCACCGCAGACTCAGCTGGGGCCGGGAGCCGCGCCTTGCCCAAAGAGTGGAGGGGTCAGAAGCCTAACGGGGTGAGGAGATGACTGTTCACCCACTGCTGCCCCCGCCAGGGCCGTCCAGGGTCATCCAGGGTCATCCAGGGCCAGAGCAGCCCGACAAGCCTGGGGCGGGGCAGGGTGGGGGAGGTTAGAACAGGGCTCCCAGGCGGGACGAGCCTTCCTGGGATAGAACCAGGGTTCCAGGACAGAACTAGGCTTCTCAGGGACAAAACCAGGATTCCCAGGGCAGAACCAGGGTTTCCAGGGCAGAACCAGGGTTCCCAGGACAGAAGCAGGGTTTCAGGACTGAGCCAGGATTCCCAGGATAGAACCAGGTTTCCTGGGGTGGAACCAGAGCTCCCAGGACAAACCAGGGTTCCCTGGGCGGCCCCGACCTTGGGCAGTGCCGACAATAGGGAACCTAGGGCCGTGATCACCCAAGACAGATCAGGTGAGCCTCTGGGAAGCAGGAGAGGGGCCAGGACAGCCTGGTAGAGCCAGGAAGGATGCACCCAAGGTCTGCAGTGGTCCGGCACCTGCGGAACCGGGAGGCGGGAGAAGTGCCGGACCTCAGAGGGGAAGCGAGGCCGCGCGACCAGGGCAGGCCTGCAGTGATTGCCTGAGGCATTGAGTTTGCTGGCCCGTGGTCAACGGTTCCACACGTGGGGTCCAGTGGATTCCTGGGGAAAGAACATGGTGGGCAAGGGCCTGGAGACCACCAGGAGAGGGCACCTGCCATGCTGGGCAGCAGGCGGGCTGTGGCAGGAGTGAGGCCTGTCTGCCGGTGAGGGCGGCTTTTCTGCCGTGTGGACACTTGGAGGACCCGGCACAGCATGGTCAGGCCCTGGTAAAGTTTGGGGTGCATACAGGACCTCCCAGGGGTTGGGGTCCCAGGATTTGGACCTGTTAAATCCAGGATCCCTGGGACGTCCTGACAGCCCTCTCTCCGGGCACCGGTATGGAGGATCTGCCCTGCACTCTTCAGGGGCCTGGGTCCATCCCTCCCCACAGGGTACAGAGCTCGGCCATACCTCAGCTCCTCCAGGGAGGCCCTGCAGAGCCATGTGAACCCCCCGTGGCCCTGGCCAGCCCCGTGGGACCCTACAGCTGGGCAGCCAGGGCAAGGAGAGAGCATCTCGACCTGGCCTACAGGTGACACAGAGGAAGGACCAACGCCCTGCCTGGGGCTTGCTGCTGGGGTCGCCCTAGTCCTGGGCCCCAGTGTGAGGTTCTGAGGGGGTGGCCCCATCCTGGGGACAGTCCGAGTGGGGAGGCCCCATTTTGGGACAATCTGAGGGGAGACAGCCTATCCTGGAAGTCTGAAGGGGGTGCCCCATCCTGGGACAGTCTAGGGGGCTGGCTCCATCCTGGGACAGTCTGAAGGGGGAGGTCCCGTCCTGGGACAGTCTAGGGGGGAAGCCCCATCCTGGGATAGTCTGAAGGGGGAGGTCCCATCCTGGGACAGCTAGGGGGCTGGCCCCATCCTGGGACAGTCTGACAGGGGAGGCCCCATTCTGGGGCATCTGAGAGGGTCACCTATTGCCCAGTTGGAGGGGTGCGGTCTACGGCCATACCACCCTGAACGCGCCCGATCTCGTCTGGAGAGGTGCGGCTTGACCTGGCTGGGTGGGAGGGGTGATGTCCTGGCGCAGGCAGTGGGTGTGGGTCCTGGTGGCAGGTCTTGGCTGCAGTGCCCCAGCCCCAGCAGACCTGGCCCAGCCTTGGCTGTCCTGGGGGATCCCGGGTGGGGGCTTCCCAGACCACACATCCCCACCCTGGGTTCCAGGCCTTCTCATCACCCTGGACAGGAAAATCCCCAGTTCTCTTAGTCACCTTGTGAAATGAGAACCTGCCTCACCCTGGGGCTCGGTTTCATTCTGACACCACATTGTGGGTGGGGCTGACGTTTGCGGGGTCCCAGGCTCTGCGGGGGGGCAGCCAGCTAGAGCGCCTGACTGAGGCGGCACAGGTGCAGCCCTGCCTCCTGCCTCCCGCCTGCCCAGGCCTGGGCTGGGGCCACACTGTCCTCCCTCTCCTCCGTCTGCGGGACAGCTGGGGGGGGCCAAGGACGGGGCCAAGGAGGGAGGCGGGGGGACACGGCCAGACGACTCAAGCCGTGCCCTTCTATGGGCACACAGTGGCCGGAGGAGCACGAGGACAGTGCTGACGCAAGGGGCTGTTCCTGAGTGGGGCACAGCTGTCCGCCGGCCGCCACAGGCTAGAAGAACAGCAGGAGCCCCACGGGGTCGCCCGCCCTGACCCTGACTGCTCTTTCCAGACACTGCTCAGCCTTGTACCTTGCCCCAGGGCGCCAGCCCACAAATCCCCCAAACCAGGGCCCCGTGGGACAGAGCAAGGAGAAGGCAACTGTCCCTCATCCTCGTGCACACATGTGCCCACACTCACACGCGCTCTCACACGCGCTCACACATGCTCACACACACTTAGACTCACAGCACATGTTTCCATCGTCCCCTCCTTATGAATAAAGGCTTTGTCACAGGATCAGCCTCCAGCCACCAGCCTCCAGCCACCAGCCTCCAGCCTCCAGCAGTGGGTCCTGGGACTGTGGGGAACCCCGTGCCCTGGGGCTGCAGAGGCCAGGCCTGGGTACCCCACCCAGCCCCGCCCAGCAGTGGCCCTGGGGCAGGTGACCGTGGCCCTGATGGCGCTCCCCTCTCTAGGCTTGTGCTCCTGGGTGTCTTGCCACCTCTCCCTCTGGCCTGGGGTGCCAGCTCCTTGCCTTCTGCTCACCGGGGTGAGCAGCCCCCACCCACGGTCCTCCTGCGCAGGGGGGCCTCTTTCCCCACTGGCCGTCCATCCCCAGCCTGCTAAAATGCAGGTCAGCTGTGTCTAGAGCCGTCGGACCCCGTGACCTGGCTCAGTCCGGATGCCTGGCCTCCAGCAGCCCCTCTCCCCTGTCCCTGCTCGGGCTGGCACCCGATGGCTCCACAGGCTCGCTGCCCAGTTCTGGCTGCAGTGGCGCAGTGGATCTTTTTGCCAGCACACGGCCTCTGCCCATGTCCCTCTCATCCCATCTTCCACCTCAGAACAGGCCCTGGCAGTACCCTCAGCCTCCTCCATCACCAAAAGGCATGGGGCAGCCTGGGGACGGGCGCCCGGCCCGGCCTCGAGTGCTGCCCCCATCGGCGGGTCCTTCTGGCCCAGGCCGGTCCCTGCCGCCACCCACGCCCCCGCCTCCCGCCCTCGGAGCCTGGGCTCGCTGACCGAGGCCCGTCTACTCCCAGGCTGCCCGGGCCACGTCCGAGTCCCTGCATCAGGTGTCCTCTCCTCCTGAAGCCCGGCCCCAGAGGCGTCGACTCACCATGGGGGGAGACAGAGTCCCAGGAAAGTACCGTGACGCCCCCCTCTGCTGCCCTGAGACCCCCACAGCCCTGTCCAGCACCAGGTCAAGCGCTCCCACCCCCACATAAACGCAGAGACCTCTGTGTCTCGGAGCGGACCCTTACCCCGAGTCGTTCTCGGCCAGGAGCTCTTCCTGCTCCTCAGGGCTGGGGTGGCTGGGAGCCTCCGCCATCAGGCTGGAGTCGGGCCGATCCGGGCCGTGTGTCTGCACTGTGGTTCTGGGTGCTTCCTCTGGCGGCCCCAGAGCCCCTCCCCCAGCCGGGTTTCACGTCCCCTTCCGGCTGCAGGTTGAGGTTTGAAGCACACTGGGGCTGGGGTTGGGATGTTGTTTTTTAATCGGTTGATGCAAGAGGAGGAAAAAAACGAGCCATCAGGAAGTGTTAGGCAAGGTGCAAGGGCAGGGGTGAGAGAGAGGGGCCCGGGAAGGCGGAGGTGGGTGCAGGGGCTGGGACAGGGTCTGCACTCCTGCCCAGGAGCCCCCCACGCTCCTCAAGAATCCCCTGCAGGCCTGGCCTCAAAGTCTCTTAGTGTTGGGCCTTCAGGGAACCCCGCGGCCTCTGAACGCAGCTCTCCTGGGTGCTTGCGGAGCTGAGCACAGATGCACCTGCTCCCCAAGCCTCGGTTCTCGAGCCTCAAGGCCTCGCGCAGAGCCCCGCCGGCTGGTCTGAGCTCTTCAGGGCCCGACGGCTGGGGCTCTGCGGGAAACGTCCCGTGCAGACCGCCCCACATCTTCTCTGCACCTCCTTCACTTTCCTAAACTGCTGGGCTCCCCAGTCTCTGCACTGCCCTTCCCCCGGCCCCCTGACCTCCAGACTCGGGGAGCTTAGAGCTGACCACGCCCGGTCAGCGTCACCAAGCTCTGGAGGCAGGGGGCTCAGGGGTTCCCCCAGGAGGCACTGTCTGGACAAGGGGATGGACTGAGGCCACGTCCACCTTTCACGGTCCTCGGCTGCTGGGGGTCACCAGACCAGGGTCTCAAAAACCAGGGAGGGGTGGCGGGTGACTGTGAGGGCCAGAACCCAGAACTGACCGTGGAGGCGTCAGAGAAAGCCCTGGCAAGCCAGGCTGACCGCCCCGGGCCTCGAGAAGGAAAGGAGGGAGTGCCGGGCCATCTCGCCATGTGCTGGTCTGCCATGGGCCTCTCCACCCAGCTGGACAGGACCTGTAGAGGTTCCCAAGGCGGAGGGAGGCGGGGCGGGTCGTAGGGCCCCCAGCGTGTTTGGCCAGCAGGATGGGCCCGCCTGAGGGACAAGCCAAAGGGGAGGCCGCAAGCCCCCACCCCCACACACACACCAAGAAGCCTTCCCACTCCCCCTGTGAGGGGAGGCATAGGAAGCGGCCCTGCACCAGGGGTTATGGGACAGGGCCTGACTGAGACTAGGCCCAGGGGCTGCATGGGGGAACCCCCAGGGCCCCAAGGAACCCCTCAGCCTCAGGCCTCTCCTGCCGCTCTGCAGTTTCTGAGGGTCGCTCACTGTCCAAGCATGGACAAGGATGTGAGGCTGGCTGGCTGTCCGTCTGCGTGGGGCTGGGCCCCAGCACCCCCAGGGACCCAGGCCATTCCAGCACCTTGTCAGTGGCTGCAACCCCTGGGTCAGCCCGGCCCTGGGGTCCCTTCCTCTGGCCTGCAGTGAGGTTGATCCCAGCTTCACACCTGGGAAATGTAGGGGACAGATTTGCCAGGACAGATGGAGGCCGTGCGCCCCCTGACACGTGGCTTCCCTACCCTGCTGTTTGCTGCCTGAAGGCTAGGCCGGAGCCCTGCTGCGAGGGTCCCAGTATGAAGTGAAGACGCGGGGCCTCAGAACCAAAAACTATTAAGAATTTTGAAAGGGAAACAGCGGCACTGGAAACCAAGTGCCGGTCCCTCCCAGGCCCACGCGTCTGGCTCTGCCACAACCGACCGGCCTCGAAGGCCTGGCCTCGTGTGCCCAGCCCACCTGCTTAATCCCCTCCCCAAACCTGGCATGTGCGCTCCCCAGAGACCCCAGGGCCCTCCAGACTGTGTTGCCCTCCCCCTCAGCCTACCCCCAGCCCCGAAGGCCCAAAGGCAGCCCAATTCCGATCCCTCCTGGTGGGGGTTAAACTGTGTCCCCCCAAATTCCTCGGGGAAGTCCTGACCCCCAGGATCTCAGAACCGGAGCCGATTTGCGAATAGGGTTGTTGCAGGTGTGGTCCTTGGGGCGCGCCCCTCATCTGATACGACTGTGTCCTTATGGAAAGAGAAGCTTGAGTCGGACTCGCTCGAGGGAGAGGCCACGTGAGGATGGAGGCGGAGGCCGGCGGGGTGGTGGTGGTGGGACCTGTCTACAAGACAGGGAACTTCAAAGAAGTCAGGAAACCACCAGCGGCGCGGGACAGACCCAGAATGGTCTCTCCTAGCCTCAGAAGGGACCCACCCGCCCACACCTAGAGCTGGGCCTTCCAGCCTCCGGGACAGGGAGGGATGAGACATTTCCGCTATCTAAGCTGCTCTGGACGTGGGACTCTGCCCTCCCCCCACTGCCCCTGCCCCCGCCCTCTGCCTCCCCAGCACCTGCTGGGGCCCAAGGGCAGGAGGCGGTCCCCTTCTCTGGGGGTGCCAGGTGGGGCTCCAAGGCCCAGGGATGCTCTGTGGAGCCTGGGGGTACTCAGGGTGCACCTGGCCACCCAGTGAGGTGTCTGGAAGGGAGGGTCTCAGACACTGCTGTCCCCCCCACCCCGCAGAGTCACCTAGGTCCCCCCATCACCCCATGTTGTGCGGGGGTCATGGAAGTCAGCACGGGTGGGACTCATCTGGCCCCGCGTCCCAAGCTCTGGCTCTGGCCCCGAGATCTGCTCTGCTCCCTGCCCCACAGGCACCCCCTGGGGTCCCTGAGTCGTGCAGCCCTGGCCGCTGGACACCCTGCGCCTCCCGTCACGGACAGGCCTCCCTGTCCCTCATTATTCGTTGTTCAAAGTGCAGGAGGATGGCGTGGGGGAGGGGAGAGGCGTTGTTTCATCTGTCCTCATGCATCCAAACCCTCCGCCCGGGCCACGTCCGGTGACACGGAGTGGCCAAACGAAGCTGCAAGTGGGTCCCAGGCCATGCTGGAGGGAGCTCTGCCGGTGGCCGGTGGAAGCTGGGCGGGCTTCCGACACCAGACGTGCTGAGCCGGGGAGCCCGGGGCCCCGAGGGCCAGGCCGGGAGGAGGTCTGTGCAGGGCGGGCAGCATGGAAGTCCGGGAGGGTGAGACACGGACTCCGAGCTGTCGGTGGGACAACAAGGCCACTGTCGTGGGGCAGTAGGATCCGTGGGCGAGGTGTCCTCAAAGGCCCAGGTGGGACGGGTTTCCCAGGGAAGGAGGCACCAGGACCACATGCTCAGTGACATCACATGACAAGACAGGAGAGAGGGGCTGGAGGGGTGGACAGAGTGAGCGAGCAGAGGTCAAGAACGGGGATGTGGTCAGCACACAGGGCAGGTCAGGCAGGAAGGACGAAGGCTGGTCGGCATCGGTGACCTGGCAGAGCACGGGGGTGCTACGAGGCCTGCAGAGGCCTGAGCTCAAGCCACCATTCATGGAGGGGGTGTCACGATGGGCCAGCGTCCAGGGTCGGGGGTGGGTAGCAGAAGTCACAGCACGGGCCATGTGGAAAGCTGGGGATTGGGGGCGGATGGGGCAGCTGGCACCGCGGGTGAGAGCCTGAGGCAACGGGCAGGGGGTTCTGAGGGCCCAGGAGGCGCACTGAGCGTGTGAAGACCGAGACTGGGACCATGTACAGACTGCCGTGGGCCCAGCGGCGCCCTCAGGGGTCCAGGCCTGGGGGCACAGCCGGCCATACAGGAGCTGGGGGCTTTGTGGGGGCTGGAGGGCAGACGGGATCACTGGGCCCTGACCCAGTGTGATGGGGATCCTTTCAGGAAGATGGGATCGGGACACGTGGAGGGACGGCCCCGTGAGGACAAGGGAAGAGCACAGCCGTCCACACATGAGAAGAGAGGCCTGGGATCGGGGGCCCCGCCCTACCCTCACATGCATCCCGGGCGTCGGCCTCCGGGACCACGGGACAGAGAGCGTCTGAATTTGAGTCACCCGGTCCGTGGTCCTGCCTTACGCTGCCCTGGGACACTGATGCGGGGAGCTGTCACTCAGGGAAGGCGGAGCTCAGGGGCTCCGTCCTCACTCCAGTCCAGCCCTGGGGCCACTGTGGGATCAGAGGGGGCTCTGCAGCTGTTCCAAGACCCCGGCTTCTGCTCCCTGAGGACCTCAGAATCCCCGGCTGACAGGGGAGGGGCAGGAAGCCCAGGAAGAAGGCTGGGGGTTCCAGGGGCCAGGCTGGACACACAGCAGCGAGACTCAGGGTCGGGGCCTCACCTGTCCCCGAGGTACGTGCCTGGGAGGGGGAGGGTGGCGGTGTGGTGGGCAGCCAGCCAGCTCCTGTCTCAGCCCCCTGGGCGAGATATGGTGGTGAGGCGGTGAGGGGTCAGGGTGCCCAGGGTGCTCTGGGGGTCCGGGTGGGGTGGTCAGTAAGCTCAGGCACGAGGCAGGGAGAGCCTGGGTGAGACACAATTCCGGATGCGGATGCCCCGGGCTGGAGGCTCGAGGGAGAGCCAAGTGAAGGTGTCCGGGGCGGCATTGTAAGCGTGGTGAGCTCGCCCAGGCTGGGGTGCATGGGGTGTCTTTCACACGGTGCAGGGTCACGGGAGCCAGTCCCTCCATGGGCACCACAGATGCTGGGCGGGTTTGTTGTGGGGGGGGGGGTCCCCTTCCCTCCATCACGGCGAGCTGGGTCCCGGAGTCTGGGTGTGAGGAGCGTGAGGAGGAGGCCCCCTGTCCAGGGTCGGGTGGGGACAGGACATCTGAAAGGGAGCTGGGGCAGACACGTTGGGGATGCCAAGCAGAGGTCCCCACTCCCCTGGCTGTCCCGTGAGGCAGGTGTTCCCTTCTCCCATTTTACAGACGGGGAAGGCGAAACCAGATCTGGAGCCCCGGGGACCTGTGAGGACGGAAGGGACTGCCGATCAGAGGAGGAGGGGTGCGGCCACTTGTGGGAAGGGTGGCAGGCATTGGGTTCTCCTCTGTGGCCTCTGATTTGGAGGATGAGGGCTGAGGTCACTGATGTGTGAGAGGGTCCTTGGGGGCCTGCTGGGGCAGAGGTAGGGGTCAGCATGGGCGTGGACTGGTACCCGTCTGTCCCTGGAGTTGCCAGAAATCTCCTCCGGAGCAAGGGGGTGGGTGCAGGGCAGGAGGGCCCCCTCCCCAAGGCTGGGGTCCCAGGTGACCATGGGTGGGCACAGGGGGGCAGAAGCTATCTGGATGGTCTTCCCATGGGCTGGGCCTCCTCCAAGGACGAAGGCTTTGAGTCCAGCAAGGACGCTGGTGATCTGGGTGGTTGGGAGATGGGGAGACGTGGGGGACCCTAGCGGATATCAGGGGGCCTCAGGCAGCCAGGGAAGCAAGGAAGCGTGTGCACTCTGGAGGCCAGTTTGGACAGTGGACAGCCAAACTCCTGTGTCCCCCCAAGGGCCTACCTCCCCTCCAGTGATGGTTGTCCAGCCCTCGGGGCTGAGGGCTCATGGAAGCCTTCTTGGAGGAGGTGACATCGAGGGTGGGGTGGAGGTGGCCGCGGGACAGCCCAGAGATGTTTCTAGGCCGGGGGCTGAGGTGGATGTGGCATCTGTGAGGCTGGGGTGAGCCTCCGATTTTATAGTGGGGGAGACTGAGGCTCAGCGGCCCGTCTGGAGGAGTCAGGGAAACGGAAACAGGACAGTGGGGGACAGGGAGGCTCCATGAGGGGCAAAGGCAGGTCAGGGCCCAGACAGAGCTGGTGCTCAGGGACTAAGGAGAGGACAGTTTGCAGGGGTGAGGCAGGCCGGGGAGAGGGCTGGGCCACGGTGGGCGGACGCTCACTCACAGAGGGACTCTGGCTCCAGGGCCCCACTCGGGCTTCCCCTGGGCCAGCAGGGGTGGAGTGAAGAGGGCTGGGAAACCCCTCCAAGTCCGGTCATATACGGGAAAGCCCCTGGACTATGCCGATCCCAGTCCCCCTGGCTCCCAGGTGGCATGGCCCCCCTGCCCTGTCTCCTGGGCCCGCCCCCACTCACCCGCTCACCTAGGCCTCGTCCAGGGAGGGGTGCGGTGCCCCCGCAGCCCGACGCTGTGGTCCTTGGCCCCAGTGCTTGCCCTACGTGGCCACATCCCTCGTGACCTGTTTTCACGTTTGCTCAAGAATTTCATTGTTTCGCTGGGCAAAGAGAAGTTTCACGTTGGAGAAGTTACTTCGAACTTACAGACAAGTTTCAGGAATAAGAATGATACGAAGAAGGGGTACCTGGGGGGCTCTGCTGGTGGCGCAGCTGCCTTCGGCTCAGGTCCCGGGAGCGAGCCCTGCGTCGGGGCCCCTGCTCCGCGGGGGAGCCTGCTGCGCCCTCTCCCACTCCCCCTGCTTGTGTTCCCTCTCTCGCCGTCAAATAGGTAAATAAAATATTATAAGAAGGAGAACACAGAGGAGACCCGCTCACCCCCAACAGTCCGCCCCGGCTCCTCTGGGCTCGAGCACCGTGCGACCTGCTTCCCGGAGACGGGGCGTGAGTGTCCTGCCTGCCCACGGCACAGACCTGGACACAGTCTGTTCGGCACAAAACCCCACTTCTGTCGCCCCTGCCACACAGCGTCCTTGTCATCCGCTGCCCCTCTTGTGCCCTTAACCCCCCACCGCCCGCGGGCCCAGTGCTCAGCCCCTCCTCCACGAGGCCCTCCATGCAGGGTGTCGTCGGGGGCCAAGGCCTGGGTGCTGGGGTGCTCTGTGCCTCTCGGCCTTGTGGCCTGTAGACAGGGAAATGGCTGTGGGCACGATCCTGCTCCACGCAGGGGCACCCCACCCCCGACACCTGCACACACGCCAAGCTCACCCACCCACGCCCTCCTGTCCTTGACCTCCAGCACGTGGATTCCAGACTGCACCCTCCCCCGCCACACCCCAGCTGAGGTCCCCCGGGGGCTGTGTGTCCACCCTGACCTCCAGCAGCACCCACTGCACAGGCCCATCCCCTGCACCGAGGCTGCCCTCCTCTGCCCTTCGGGGGTCCTTCCTGGGCAGCACGTGGCTGGGGACTCCGGGAGCAGCGTCCTCCCCCCGCCCCCGCCTGCCCAGTGTCTGGGCATCACTCACTTCCGAGGACGCCCAGACCCCCATCTCCAGCCTGGGCCCCTGCATCCAGCAAGCCCACAGTCCAGAGCCAGCCCCACCTGCTCTGACCCCCTTCCCTGGAGAACAGCCCCCAGCCTGGTCCTCCTCAGCATGGACCTGGGCATCCCGTCTGCCTTGTCTACCAAGTCCTCTCATACATCTCCCCGTCTGCCACTGCGTTCCCTCCCGGGAGGTGGCCATGTTTCCTCTCCCACTCCAGCCCTGCAAAGATGGTTCCAGAATGCAGAGCCGTCCCCACCCACGTGCTAGGGGCTGGGCCACACGTTTGGCAGAAATCCCACCAAAGGCTGTGGGTCTACAGGCCCTTTTGCCTGGGGTGCACCAGGACGGCCGGGCGGGCCGGCGAGAGGTGTGGGGGGCCGGCACAGGGGGTTGGTGCGGAGCTGGATTTGGTGTTTGCTCCATGGTCTGGTCTGGTTTTCTGCGTCCTCTGCTCCCTCATTCACTCACTCATGTGGTCATTAGAGAGTGTGATAAACACCCACAAATCCGCTTCCCAGTCTGAGAATTACAACATCCCCCAAACCTCCATGCTTCCCCTCCATCCGCTCCTGCTCAGATCCCCCGGGGGGAATCGCTACCCAGAATTTTGTGTTTGACATTTCCTTGACTTAAACAAAAAACAAAAACTCATTTCTCCACACAGTGAGTCTTCTCAAACCCAGTCTTGTGGAGGCCTGGTCCCCAGTGTCCCTGCCTCCCTCTCCTGGTGGACATGGGCCCTGGACAGCTGCCCAGGTCACTCTGTTAGGTCCGCAGTAGGGCACTGCCTCTCTCACCCTATCCAGCCAAAACCTGCTCCTTGAATCAGGCCGGAACACCCCTGGGTCCTCTCCACCCTGCCGACAGGCGCAGGGGCCCAAGGGTTGACTAGGCAGGGCCCCAGGCTTCAGGCTCTCCGAGGACGGGCCGTCAGGTCGCCCCTGGAAGGATGGACCCAGACCGTGGGGCTGCAGCAGGGCCCCAGAGCTGAACTCGGGTGAGGCCGCAGGGCAGGCCAACGTGGTCCCTTGAGGTAGCCCGAGCCCAAGGGCATAACCCTTCCCGTGTCTGGCCGCTGGCACGGCCAGAGGGCAAGGGCATGGCAGCAGCCTGTCCTTCTTGGGCACCCCTCCGATGACCTGAGTGGAGGGACCTTGGGGGAGTCATCTGTCATTCCCCGCAGAGGACGTGGGACAGTGTGACCTTGCTGGGATGGTCCTCATCAGGGCCTGCCTGGGACATCATTCCTGGGTGTGTGAGGAGGCCTGTGGCCTTGGGGAGGGGCAGAAGGCAAGGCAAGCCCTCCCCCTGGGCCTGCTGTGGGGCTGGGTTGGCCTGTCATCAGTTCCCAGGCGTGAGTGTGGACCGCAGCTTGGGTGTGTCCCTGCTCGGTGGGCAGAAGCCACCCTGGGAGCTTCCGACCCAGGGTTGTGCCCGTGTGCCCCCTGCGGGAAGAATGGGGGCTGCCCACCTTGCACAGGGAGGGGCTTCCCTGCCTGCATGGCCCCTGGCCTGGAATCATGCCGAATGGACAGGGTCTCTGGGCGCGGCAGGTTCCCCCAGAGGACCACGCCAGGGACGGATGCTCTCATCTCCAGAATCCTGGCTCACACAGGACTCAGGCCACAGGGTGGGGTGTGTCCAGGGCAAGCCTCGGGGACCCCAGGGGCTGACCGGTCACCTCTGACCACAACGCACAGCTCTAGGGTGCAGGCGGGTGGCTGCCAGCGCCGGGCCACCAGCACCGCCCGAAGACTCGGCATCCCTTCGGGGTCCCCCGCCGGCCCCGCCCCGGGCTTCCCCCAGCGCGCGGCGGTTCGCTGGGCGCCCGGAGGCAGTCTGCGGGCAACGCGGCGGGCAGGACCAGACCAGACCAGTCACGGGGATTGGAATCCTTTATTGACCCCTGAGACGGGCTGTGTCCTCCTCCTCCTCTCTGGGGGCAGCGCCAGGCCGGGCGCGGGGCGGCGGGGCCTAAGACTCGGTCTCGAACATCTTCTTCCGGCCCTCCATGCCCGACTTCTCCTCGATGTTCTTCCGCCAGTCGCCCACGTCGCGCAGGTCCCGCTCCTGGGGAGGGGTGGTGGGAGCTGAGGGGGCGGCGGCAGAGCCCGCAGCCCCGTCTGCCCCCGGAGGCGGGCGCTGGGCAGCCCGCGGGGCGGAGGGCCTGCGCGTACCTTCTCCGTGTCCTCCTTCTTGACCTGCTTCAGGTTGGCCCGGAGGTCCATGCACACCTTGTGCTTGGAGCCCAGCAGCGCCTTGAGCATGGCGTCGGCCGACATGCGCACCCTCCTCAGCGGAGGCCTCTTGAACTTGCCTCTCAGGTCGAACAGCTTCTGGTTCATGTCCTCCAGCTGCGAGGCGGGGAGGGCAGAGTGGGAGCCAGCGGTGGCCAGGACCCCGCCCCCCACGCGGGCTGGAGCGCCCCTCGCCCCCGCCCCTGGCCCGGCCCCGCCCCTGGCCCGGCTCCGCCCCTTGCCCACTCACCTCCTTGGTGCTCTTCTGGACCCTCACTTCCATGTCATACTTCTCCTCCTCCGCAGCGTCGATCTTGGCGTGCAGCTGTTTGCAGAGCTCCTGGGGGAGGGGGCGGCCAGTGGGAGGGGGGCAGTGGTTCACCTGCCCTCCACCTGCCCTGACCACCTTCTGCACTGACGGGGAAACCGAGGCAGCAGGCTGGAGTGCTGCTGGGGTGGGGTACCTGCACTTCGGACATGGAGCTGGGGAGGTGCAGGGGGGGGCAGTGCTCGGACAGGTAGTTCTGCTTCTCCGACTCCCGGCGACCCTCCTCCTTCTCCAGCTCCGTGGCGGCGATCTGGAGCATGACACTCTGCGGGGAGGGGGGGTGCGGGGGGGCAGACCAGTGAGGGAACTGTGGGGGCCCAGCCCCGCACACACGCCAGGATGGCCCTCTCGGGGGACAGCACCTACCTTCAGGTGCTGTCTCCGGGCCGTGATGGCCCTGTTGCGTTTCTGTAGGGTGGGAGGGAGGAAGCAGAGTCAGGGCCCGTCTGGGTCCCCAGCACCCCCACATCCCTCTGCACTTGTCCCCCGGGGGCCGGTGGGCCCCGTCTGGGAGGCAGCTGGATCTGGGGCTCCTGAGGCCTGCTAGGGGGCCCCAGGCCCAGAGCACCTGTGCCCACGTGGCAGGTGAGGTCCAAAGGCTCATGGTGGGGGGTGGAGAAGGGCGGTGCCTCAGGGGCAGCAGGAGGGGCAGGGGAACCCAGCAGGGCACAGGAGGTGGGGGGGGCAGTGGGAAAGGAGAAGCGATTCTGGAAACCAGCCACAGCCTCACTTCCCCTCCCCCGTGAGGCGCTGAGGCCACTTCCTCTGTCTCTGCGTGGCTGGGTGGCTGGGTGGGGCGCTTTCAGGGGGTGGGCTGGTCAGCTGCCCTTGAGCTTTGGCCTCTGACCTGCCCCAAGTAGGGGGTCCCATCCCCTCTGTGTTTCATGCCCTCCCCCGTCACCCCAAGCAGGTACTCACCTCCTCACTGTCCCAGGGAGGGGGCGGGAGGGTGGGGGGAAGAGAAGAGAGAAGTTAGGGACATGGATGGGGCCGGGGGATGGGGTTGCTGATAGTGAAGGTGGCCAGAGGGGGCTGGGGGAGCTGCAGAGACCCCCCAGGTGGGGGAGGGCAGCAGGGGCCCTGGGTTTGGGACTGACTTACTCCCCCATCCTGATGTCCTGTGCTTAGAGCCTGTGGGAGAGAAAAGGTCTGGGCATGAGGGCCACAGTCCCCATCGCTCTGTGGACAGCCGCTGCCCACGTGGGGGGCCAGCCCTCACACCAACCCTGCCCCCTGTCGCCCTGCCCCCAGCTCTGGCCTCCTTGGAGGCTCTGTCTTGGGATTCCCAGGGTGAGAAGAGGAGAAAGTGTTCCCGAAATGTCCTGGGCGGGGCCCGGGCTGCTGCAGCTGTCCCTGGGCTGGTGGGGGGGGGGGGACAGGCCCTCGCAGGTGGCCACCAGAGCCACCCACCTATTTTTAGTTCTGTTCCTTCGGCTTTGGGCCTAAGTGCATGCAAGAAACTGCTCCAGCCTGGGGCTGGGGTCCCTCGACCCGTCAGATCCCCTCCTCATGTCCCGCCCAGAAGTGAGGCCCTGTGATCAGGGGGCTGTCCGTGACCCCTGCACCCCCCGCCGCCTCCGGATGCATCTCTGCCTGGCTCCCAGCTCCATGGAGCCCCCCCAGAGAGGTGGCTGGAGGCAGACCCCAAACCCCAGGACCCCCACCCTGGGATGTCATCCTGCAAGCCAGCTCAAGAAGCGCGTGTCCTCGGCCTAAGCTGGCCGGGCTGGCCTCACCTAGCTTCTGGGCAGCAGCACGGGGAGCGAGGTCAGGCCAGCAGCGGCAAGCTGGGCTGGTGGGCCCAGGGGGAGGGGTATAAATGACCTCCCCCAGGCTGGGCCCCTGCTCAGAAAGGGCATGGAGCCCTCCTCAGACCAATGGGGGCACAGGGGCCTCCCCACCTGCCCAGGCCGCCTGGCCCGGCCCAGCCGCGTGCTGTCGTCCAGTCCAAGAAGTCTTGGTGGGGGGGGTGCCGAGGTTGGGTTGCTCTATTTAGAGCTCGGTGACAAGTTCGAGAAGCCTCCCTTGTTCCTACAAGGAACTGCTGGTCAGCTGTCTGTGGCCTGGCTGGGCCACCACAGGCCACGGGCTCAGGGGCAGCTGAGGGATCACTCAGGTCCTAAGCCAGGGCGCGTGCCTCAGTTTCCCCTCCGCTTCCCCTGGGGGGCAGGCTTCCTGGGCCCGGAGCAGCTCCCCTGCAGCTCCCACGGGGCTTTGAGCTGGGCCAGGGATCCCCGGCATGAGCTGGCCACGTCCCTTCCTTCCTCCAAGCTGGCTCCAGCTTGGGGGCAAGGCCTGGACCCCCAAATGGGGCCCACAGCCATGACCAGGGCCCTCTGGGTGGGGGCTGCCCTCCCCTGACTGCGATCCTGTCCCCCCAGCCAGGAACAGGAGGGAGGGAGGGTGCTGGACGTGCAGCCGGCCGGAACGCCCTGCCCTGGGGTGGTTCCTGGCTCACTCGGAACCCGTCCTTCAACCCGTGGATGGCGGCACCACCCGCCTGGGAACCTCTCCCTGACCCAAGGGGCCTGGGGCCCGCCTGGCTGCCCGGGCAGGCCTGTACTGCTGCCCTTCTCACCCCGGCCAGGCCTGCACCCCCCACCCGGGCGCCCCACCCAGCAGAGACATCCGGAGGACCATGACTTGGAATCCTCTGAGCTGGGGGCGCGTGGCCCCAGCCCTGCCGGCCTCATGGGCCGTGGGGAGGGTCAGGGGGAGCTAAAGCCGTCCAGATGTGTGGGGATTAGAGCTGCATTCCTGGCCAGGGCTGAGCCCCCAAGGCCCAAAGCGGCTTCTGAAGACATCTACCGCCCCCTGCCGTCTGGATGGGGAGGCCCGTGGCAGCCAACGTTGGAAAGTGGTGGGGGGGGGCCTGCGGGCGGCTAAAGCGGCCCCTTGGGTTGGGGTCCTTTCCCTGGGCCGTGACCACCCCCCAAATGCCTCCTGATTTCCCCTTGTGTCCCCATGGGGCCGGCTGCAGCCTCCCTCCCAGACCCTGCAGCCCCACTGCCAGGGAGGGCTGCCTGCCTCTTTGTACCATCCCTGCTGGCCCCAGAGGGGACCCCTCCACCCCACTGAGGGGTCAGACACGGGTCAGAGGCTCAGGGCCCCAGGACCCTGGAAGGAGTCCTCTCCAGCAGCAGTGCTGGAGGAGCCCCTGGCTCCACGGTGTCTGTGGGCTCAGGAAGGACACTCGGCCGCAGCAAGAACAGGGCTTTATTACGGCATCCCCCCCGGGAAGCCAGGACAGCACCCCACCTCAGTCCCGGGAGCCAGGCAAGGTCAGATGCAGGCGGGTCTTTAGGCCCAGAGCATGGTCCACCTCCCTGGCCGGACGCAGGGGATGCCACCGGGCGACAGGCCGCCGGGCGTGGGCCAGCATGTCTGCCCAGTGCTGCAGGGGCTGACCAGAGGCCCGGGCACCAAGCAGCACCTTGCCCACCGGCTCAGCCCGAAACTGTGGGCCCCGGGCCCAGACAGCCAGCACCAGGTCCACGCTCTGGGCGGAGGCCCGCAGAGGTGCATGGGGGAAGAGAAAGACAGCGGTCGGTTTGGCCCCAAGGGGGGTTCCCCACCCACCCCTTCCTCCAGGCAGCCCACCTGGATCTGGCTGAAGGGCACAAGGAAGGTGAAGGCCTCGTTGAAGTAGGGGGAGGCTGTGCCCTTGCGAGCCGACGTCTTTCTCTTCTGCCACTTTCGCTGGTTCAGCATGAGCTGGACCTTCACGTAGGGGTCTGGGCAGGAAAGGATCCGAGGTGTCCCAGGTCTGAGGGCCGAGCCCAGGGCCCCCTCTCTACGCAGAAGGGCACGCACGGCTCTCACCTGCCAGGCCCGGGCTCAGACCTCGCGCCTCCAGCACAACTACGGTCATCCGGCCAGAGCTGGGGATGTAGCGGAGCGAGAGACACAGCTCTCCCGAAGGCTCGGGCTACGGGCGGTGAGAGGGGGGCCTCAGTCTCCCCGCGGCAACCAGGGCAGGGACAGGCTGGAGCCCCGCAGCTCGTGGCCTCACCTCCGTGGCGCCCGGTGGGCCCAGCTGGTGCCACTGCTCCAGGACGTGCTGTGGGTCGACAGCGCCCAGCGGCAGGCTGAGCTCTCCCAGCGGCTCGGGGGCAGAGAAGCGCTTGGAGCCCAGCACCTGCACCCGCAGCGTGGACCCAGCCAGCTCTTCCTGCGGTATCTGTGGGCACGGGTGTGAGCTGGGCACCCCCTCCCCGGGCCGGGCCCCCCCCCCGCCCGCCCAGCCCCGACGCACGTGGAAGCAGCAGGTCTCCTGAAACACGGGGCAGAGCGTGCTGCGGTGCACCCTTGTCTCGTGGCTGTGCCCTTCCTGGGTGGAGAGGCTGACGCGGGCAAAGGGGTCTGCCGTGCCGCCCGGCCCATAGGCCCTCAGGTCCGCGGCCTGCTTGAGGCCCACCTTGATCTGGGAGTCGAGGGGACTCAGCCTGGGGCCCTCCCTGGTCAGCCCCGCACCCAGCGCCAGCCTGACACCCAAGCCCTCCCTGAACCTGCAGACCCTCTGGGCCTGCCCGTGGCTGCACACCTCCTGCCTTGAGAAGTCATACTCCAGGGAGAGCTGCAGGCGCCCCCAGTGCTGGGCGTCCTCCGGGGCAGTCTCTGAGGTATCCACATCCGGTTGCACCTGGGGAAGGCAGGGAGAGGTGACAAGTGCTGCTGGGATGCCCAGGCCAGGCCACGCAAGGGCTCATACCCTCAGTGCAGTTCTGTGAGATGGGGCTTAATGGACTGATCTCCAGACTCACCTCGAGCACCACTGCCTTCCCCCGGACCTTCCCGTGGCTCCCCATGGCCCGGGACCAACCTCTGGGGCTGGCGTTCAGGGCTTCCAGGCCTTAGTCCCACCTGCCTCCCTAACACCGTGGCTTGTCACTTCTCCTACCGGTGGCGGGGGTGTAGGGGGGGGCCCTTCCTGTCTCTGCTCCTGGGGAGAGCAGACCATCGCTGGGGCCTGAGCCTGCCCTAAGGCTGGGCCTTGAGCTGCTCTCAGGGATGACCCAGCCCGGAGCTGGGCGCCAGGAGCGCTGGTGTCCTCACCAGGTGGGTGCTGGCGGTCCCTTGAGGACTGCCCAGGTTCACAGCCTCCCTGTCCCTGGGCTTCTTCCTGTGGCCACAGCGGCAGCAGCAGCAGACAGCACAGAGGAGGCAGGAGACCATGAGGACGCCGGCAGCCACAGCGATGGCAATGATTGCCCAGCAGGGCCCTGGGCAGGGGGCGCAGAAATGGAGCTGAGACACCTCCCTGGACAGCACCTGCCCCCCGCTGGGCCCACCGTCCCCACGCGCCTCTGGGGGATCCCACAACTCACAAGGGAGCCTGGTGATGAGGTCCGGAATGAGCCCGGGTATAGCCGTGGTGCCGGCCGGGGCCGGGGAGCTTTGGGGGCCCAGGGGGTGCCCCATCTTCCCTCCCTGCTGGCTGGGAGCAGACAGCAGGGATGACTGGCTCACCTCTGGGGCTGGCCCCTCAGCCCCCGGCCCACTGCCCCACTGCCCAGCAGCAGCGGGCCCGGGGTCTGCCTGGGCAAGGAGGCAGCCTGGGGTAGCCAGGGGCAAGGGCTCCGAGTGGAGCCAAGGGGAGGGAGGCGCTGGGCTCTGGCCAAAGTGCCAGCTTGGCTGCCACAGGCCCAGCCTCCTGGCCACCTCCCCAGCCCCCAACCCCCAGCCCCAGCCAAGCAGGCCAGGTGTCCTCATTACAGAGCCCCCTCCTCCAGGAAAGCCCATTCTTTCTGGGGCTCCCTCCCTTGGGCCCTGGGCCCTTTTGTCAGGGTCCTGATTCATCCCTGGCCCTGACCTCAGGCCCACTCTGGTTTGTCAGTCACACAGGTGGACCGCCCCAGCCTAGGAGTGCTCAGGGAGCAAGGAGATGGGGGCTCTGGGGGGCCAGGGCTCTGCTGGGGTCACGGGGGCACATAGGGGGAGGAGTGGGGGTCGGCTACGGGAGAGCTTGTCCGAGCAAGCCTGGGCTGGAGATGCGTTCCCGGCACGGGCTCCGTGCCAGCAGTGCCTGGGGAGCAGGGAGAGGTGGGGCAGGCAGGGACAGGGTGAAGCTGGGAGCGGCCAGAACATTCCTTGCAAACTGACTCAGCAGCCGCTGCCCAGACCTGCCGCCTGCGATCCTTCTTGCGGGTGGGAGGGAGGGGGCGCGGCGCAGCCAACCTGCCGGGGGCCCGGGGCAGGAGCACACCTGGCCAGCCGGGGCTGGCTGCTCCCACCCACACCAGGGACCGGGGACGCAGAGTTGGGGGTACTGGAGGCCACGACAGGTCCCCAGGCCTGCTGGGACCCCAGACCCACGGGCACCTCCCCTGCTTAGCTCCTCCTGAGCTACCCCAGCAGCCAAGTTTGGAGCCTGCCAACCCCCCAACCCAGGGACCTGGACATGGCCCTGACACCCATGCACACGGCACCAACGCCCCCTCCCCAGCATGTCGGGCGGAGGCCACCCTACTCCCAGCACCAACCTGAGCCTTCAGAGTTCAGTGGAGGGAGTTTTGGCTCTGAGAGTGCCCAGGCCCCAGGTGCCCCCCGTCCCAGGCCTGGCCGTGTCACCCTGGAGGGGCTGTGTATGTGTTGTCCCCATGGGGTCTTGTACAGATAGGAAGGAGGCAGCTGGGAGAGGAGCAGACAGCCAGGGAGCCGCAGCCCCGAGAAGGGATGAGGAGGCGGACCCCGCGCACTGCAGGAAACAGTGCTCAGAGAGAGGGGCTTGGGCCTGGTTTAAAGCCGCCGTGGCTGTCTTGAAATTCTAACCATTTCGAACCAAAGGCTGCATGTTTTCTGCGTGGGCCCCGCAAGTGACGGAGCTGATTCTGGTTCCCTTTAGGGGAGCCTCTGCTGTTGGGTGTGGGTGCTCAGGGCGGCCCATAGGCCTCCCCTGGCCTCTGTCCTCAGAAGGATGCCGCAGGCGTCTCCACTTCCCAGGGTGGCTGCTGGAGGGCCCCGGGGTCGGCAGGCGGCCTGTGGGCTCGCAGAGGTCCTGCGGGGTCCTTGGAGCAGGACGCCGGAGGCCCAACCCAGAGCCCCCAGCTCCCCCATGGAACCGAGAATCAGCCGAGACTTTCTGGAATGCCAGAGCCCACGTGTCTTCTGGAATTAAAGTCGCTTCATGGGAGATGTTCATGGTTGAGAATTCCAGGAGCCACGTCAGCACGGACTGTGTGTGTGTGAGTGAGGGAGTGTGAGAGAGAGTGTGGACAGGTCAGCGGGTGTGCCTGCGTGTGCCTCTGCCTGCGCCCGTGGCAGGGCGGCGTGGGCACGGACTCCGGGCGCCTGGCAGGATTCCCCGGCCACCCCAGGAAAGATGGACCCCTGGACCACAGGCCATGTCTGGAGCTGGCCCCAAGGGTCCCGGGACGCCGGGGGGTGCCGGTCACAGGCGCTGCGGGACCCTCAGGCCTGGGGGAGGGCACAGGGTCCCTCAGGACCTCCAGGTCCTCACGGTGGTGAAGGTTCAGGCAGACGCACAGCCACCAGGTGGCGCCGCCGGCTCCGTGGGACCCAGCCCGGGACTCGGGGAAGCGGAAGCGGGGCGCCCCGGGCGGGGGTGGGGGGTGGGGGGAAACCGCAGCCACTGCGGGGCCTGCCTGGCTGAGGGCTCTCCTGCATCAGTGCCTGGGGCCGCCTTCCCGCCTGCAGCTCCCCGGGTCCCCCTCTGCTCCGGCGCCGGTGGCCCCGCGGGGAGGTCCCTCTCTCCTGCCCGGAAAGGGAGCCGCGGGCGTCCTTCCTGAATAGAATCCCGGCCCAAGACGCGGGACGGGGACGCTCCCTCCTGCATGTGCAGACACAACCCCGTGGCTCCGTGGCGACCGCATGGCCTCCTGGCCGCCTCCCTGCCTGGTCCGGGCTCTGCTCCCACGGCCCTTCCATCCCATCCCCGGCCCACTCACCCTTCAAGGCCTGCGTGAGCCCCACCTCCTCCAGGAAGCCCTCCGGGTCAGTCCCCGCCCTCCGACCTGACCTGCCTGGGGGTTCGTGCTGGACCTAGCCTGCCTCATCCACTCAGGAGCCCTGGCTCTCCCGGGCAGAGGGGCTCCATGGCGGCCTGGAGCCTGGCACCCTTGAAAGCCAAGCCAGCCACCCCCCTCCACCTTCAGTCTGACTGGAATTGTCTGTCCTGTGGGCCCTCCTCCTGGGGAAAAGGAAGGCCCCCTGAGACGCCAGGTGGGGACAGACCCCCAGAAGCGTCTCATTCTCACCTGCTTCCTGCACTTTCTGGGGCTGGCCTGGCCTCCAGGCCTTTCTCTCTACCCCGGGGACGTGAAGACCTCGCTGGGTGCCGTGGCCAGGCCTCAGGAAGAGAGACCGTCGTCTTGGTGGGGGAGGGGGTGAGAGGCCGGGCTTCGGGGAGCCCCACCTCATGGCCGGAACTGCTGGCCCTCAGGAACTGGGGAACTCCCTTGGGAGGAGGGTCCTCCCCGAGACCTGGGTGCCAGGCCACCCGCAGGGGTCCTTCCGGGGACGCTGGGCTCTCTTCCTCCCAGAGGCCCTGCGGGAGGGGGTGACAGCCTGTTTGGGCTGAACGTGAGGAGGGGCAGCTGCAGGGAGGTCAGGCTGGACCTGGCCTGGGAAGGTTCTACACTCCGAGGGTGCCCTGAGTCATGAGGACTCTGGGTTTGGAGGAGCACGGCTTTCTGGAGCCGCTGAAGCCAGGCACCGGGAGCCCACGGTGTGGCCAGGACCGCACAGCGCGCGCCGGACAGGGACCCGGCCAGGCGGTGCTGTCATCAGGCGACTGTCTGAGCCTGCCTGGTCCCGCCAGCGCCCGGGCTTCCAGACCTTCTGGAGGTCACTTTACCCCCGCATCGGGCCCGCCCCATCCCCAGAGGTCTCAGCTCCTGTCGGGCCAGCGGGCCAGAAGTCCTGGCCTGCCTCCCCCTGTGCCCCTTGCTCCAGCAGAGCCAGCGGGGCCGTGAGCTCAGCTCCCGCATGGCTCTGGTCAGCTCAGCTGGTCTGGTCACCCTGGCTCCAGTCCCTGCCTGGGCCCAGCCCCGAGTGGCCCTCCCAGGCCAGGGTGTCTCTCTGAACCTGTTCCTGCCGCGGGGGGCACGGAGCTGGTTAATGCTTAACAGGACAGCCAGTGGCACTGGGCGGCCGGGCTGGTCGGGCAGGGCTTCCGGGAGGCTGCTGCAGGGACACAGCCACAGGGAGGCGGGCGTGCGGGTCAGGCACCGCAGGGCTCTGGGGACACGTCCCCCTGTGCGGGGCTCCACTCTTTCTCCGAGTCCTCCCCAGTGAGGGGGATTTGGCAGAAGCAGCTAGGCCCTCGGGGACCAGGAGCAGCCCTGGCTGTGCTCAGGGTGCTCGGGGAGTAGGCCGGGGCCCGTACTTTGGGGGGAGGACGCAGCGCTGGGGCCACACGTGCTGTGGGGTCCTGGCGTGCAACGAGCACATGGCCCCCGCATGCGGCCCTCCCCAGCCCCACTGTAGGGTCTTTGTGCCTTTCTCAGGATACGGCGCCTCCTTGGCGAGACGGGCGTCTGAGGCTCCAGGGCGGGAAGGGGAAAACCAAACAGAGCTGGCAGCCCCCGGCCAGCCCCGCGGCCCCCGAGACGGCGGCTTGGCAGCCAGCGGCCACATGGAGGCCCTGGCGGGGCTCCTGGACGGGGGTGCTTCCTTTGAGGTTGCCTGGGGAATGTTTGAGGTTGGAACTCATGGCAAACGCTGGCTCGGGGTAGCCGGGAGCTGCTGGCCCAGAACCGCGGGACGTGCCAGGACAGCACGTGCGCACCCTGCCCACGCTGACCCCGCGGCCGCCCCCCACTCCTCCTGGCCCCGTGGTGCTCTCCTCGGTGTGGCCCCAGGTGGCGTGGGGTGCCCTGTGCCCGTTTGCTGGCTCTCTGCGGGCGTGTGTCCCAGAGCTGAGAGGCCGGCTCTCTATGCCTTCTTCATCTGGGGCGCCCAAACCCCACACCTGAGCCTCCGGGAGCCTGCAGCCCACTCTGCCTCACACGTCTGAACACTGACGCCCTGGTGCTGGCTCCAGAGCTCCATGTCCTTCTCTTGGGAGTCCCGGTGCTGTCGGCAAGCCCAGTTTCTGGGGGACGTGGACCTCACACCGTGGCAGATCTCGGTCAGTTAGGTCCCGTTTGCCTGGAAGTCAGCACGTGTCTTCCTCACTGTGTGGCTGCGTGTGGACCCGTGTCAGAAAACTGGGGTTCCCCGTAACCCGGGCGTCAGGGCCCTCCTGGGCCCGCTTGTGCCCCTCCCCACGGACGGCCCCTCCCGAGGGCTTCTGGGACCACGGTGCCTGGTTCCTCCACAGCTCTGGGTGGGTCCCTTCACCTGTTCTCAGGCTCTCTGTTTGTTGGGGGCACCCTTGGCATTGGGGCGAGTACTGAGGGACATGGCTGCCCCCTGGAGCATCAGGCAGCCTTCTCCCCTCTCACCCGAGGTCCGGATACCAGGACTCTCCGGCCTGCAGTCATCAGGTGCCTGGACAGCCCATACCCCCTCGTTGGCCCCTCGGGTGCCTGGATCCCCCACTAACATGTCTCCCGTAGGCCGAAGCGCCAGGCCAGGCCCGGTGGCCTCATTCCTGTGGCTTGGACAGAACACTGGGCCCCATCCGCCCCCAGCCTATGTATGTCACCCTTGTTTCTGGCTACTTGTGCTGTTTCTCTGTGTGCTGGGCTGTCTGTCTGCTCTGCCACCCAGGGGTCTGGGAGCTGGGCCCCCACCCAATGAGCCTGGGGTCCTGAACCCCTTCAGCCTCAACAAGGAGTCCTGCCCCCATTACATGGAGTGTCTGGGCTCTGGAGCCCATTAGTCTGAGAACCTGGGTCCCACACCCAGTATGTGGGTCCTGAGCACCCTCAGCTGGAGCATCCGGGTTCCTGTGGCCGCTCAGCCCCCCAAAAGCTGGACAGCCCACCCCATGTGCCTTAGCCTCTACAGCTGGCAGCTCATCGCCTGTCCTTGTGGATTCTGTCTTGTGGCTCGGGGGTCTGTTCCCATTCCCTGGAGAGTCGGGGTGACTTCTCTGCCGTCCAACCCCCTCAGCCTTTCTGAGCTGGGTTGGGCTGGGGGACAACAGACCTGGAATCCCACGAGTCCCGCATCCGGGTGCCTCAGGCTCCAGGCACGTCACAGCAGGCTCATGGGAGGCGGCTGCCTCTGGCTCTGCCAACCCCAGTCCAGGTCACCCTGGCATGAGGCAGCTGGTGGCCCCCTGAGTCTGTGTGGCTCTGGGGAGCTGCCCATGTTGCAGCCTGCTTGTCCACACAGATGGGGGCCTGCCACCCCGAATCTCTGGACCCCAGCTCCCGACTCTGAACATGGGCCTGGCCCTCCGTCCCCCGATCTCCCAATCTGGCTGCACTGTCCCCTGAAGGCCCAGGTCCCAGGCAGCCCGTACTCCACTCCTCTGAACCTCTCAGCAACGAGACTTCTACCATCAGCCTGACAGAGCTCTGCCATTTCCCGGGCCTTGGGGCCGTCACCCCCGGTTGGAGATCGGTGGGGTGCTGGCCCCCCATGCTCCCTCCTGCGGCTCCCTGAACCCCAAAGTCATCAGGGTCTCAGGCAGCCTAGCCCCTCACCATCTGCCTCTCACGTAGGCCGACATCCCGGGGCTCAGGCCCCATCCCCGGACGTCTGGGGCCCGTCATGGGCGTCTGGCCTGCAGGATCCCGTTCGGCCCCATCCCAAGGTCTCTGTGCCCGGCTCCTGCATGGCTCCATGAAGAACCCCTGACGGTTTTGTGCCCTTTCCTTGGGGGTCTGAAGCCCCACACTTCCTGGAGTATCTGAGGGGCCCAACCCCTACCCTGCAAGGGTCTGGGTCCTGGCTCCCCATGACCATGCATGGCCGACGCCAGGACCCCGTGGACCCAGGAACGGGTGACCGGCGCCTTGACCGTGGATACCTCGATGCTCACGGTGCTGTGGGCCGCTATACCCGCTGCTGAGTGCCCGAATCCCGTGCACTCGTGACTCTGGGTGTGGGGTGCTCTGTTCCCCTGTCCCTGGGGATTTGGCAGTGCGTACCCTTAGCGGCCTACACCCCACACCTCACGTAGGCTCGTGTCCCCGGGTCCTGGGCCCCACTGGCCAGGTCCAAGTTCCACCGCGTCTTTGGACGCCTGCGGCCCATTCATGGGTGTCCGTCCTGTGTGAGCCCATTCATCTTGTCCCGGCACGTCTGTGCCCTATTCATGCGTGGCTCTGGGCCCCCGCCCACCCATGTCTCAAAGACAGTCTGTGCTTTGTCGTGCCTGTTCCAAGAACAGCCATGTGCAGCCGGCAGGCACATTCCGGGGTTTGGCTGAAGGCCAACGCAAACGCTGGTCTTGCTGGCACTGGCCGCCCGTGGGCCAGGGGCGGGGGTGGCCGTGGGGAGGGGAGAGTGGGGACCCTCGGTTTGGGAGCACGCGATCAAAGCCTTCCGTACATGGGGCATGTCCCGGACAGGCTGCCAGCAGGAATGGCGGCATGCACGTTCCAGACCCCTCCACCAAGCCCGCCGCTTCCTGCCGGGAAGGGTGGGGGCAATCTGGCTGCCAGGCTTGTCCCCCCTGCATGGGGCACAGGCCCGGGGTCCCAGGCCAGGGCTGGAAGCCGAGGTTGCTCGGGCAGAGGTGGGGATCATCTCTGGAGGCCGCAGCCCTGGTCGCCTGGTCAGCCACCTCCCCACCTGGGGGCTGTGGGGTCCCCGGGAAGATGGGCCCTTTGCTGCAGAGCCCCGTCCTCATTAGGCTGTCTCTGGGGGGGCCTCGCTCTGCCTCCATTGTCTCCCTGCCCATGTCAGGAGCAGGAAGGGAATGTGCATGTGACCTCTTCTTGCTCAGAGGGTTCCCCACTTCTCTGGGCTCCCCATGTGAGCCAGGAAGCAGACATACCCCCTGGGGCCCCTGTGTGGGAGAGACCGGGTCTGGGACATGCAGGCTCCCTGGGCGTCAGCAGGGGAGCCCACAGGCCTGTGTTCTCCGGGTATGAGCCAGGTTTGTCCTGGCTTTTGGATTTGGATTTCCAGGGTTGGGGGAGTAGGGGCAGGATGGTTTGTAGTCTCTGGGGCATCTCTGGGTGGACCCTTCTCTTGGGACCCCACGGGTCCAGGTTGGAGCGTGCTGGCTCTCACATGCCTTGCTGTCCTCACCTGCCTCGCTCACTCTCTGTGGTTCCCAGCCTGCCCCTTCCCACTCTCTCAGAGCTCAAAGCCGGGCCACCCACCCTGTTCCCACCACCACTGACACCCCCCAGTCCCCAGGGCTATGGCAGGCCCACCCGGGTTTCTGGCCAGAAGCACAGAACCCCACTCTTAAGAATGTTCGGGGAGATCGTGGGGAGACCCTGGGTCACGGGGACCCAAGCCTAGGGCAGTGCCGGCCGTGGGCCCTGGGAGGGCTTATAGACAGGTTGACAACAGCTGTACCCCCTTCTGGACCATCTCCCGGGTTTGTGGGCTGGTGGGACACCCCTGTGGGCTGGGTACAGTGACCAGGGACACTGACCTCCAGTGACTTGCACACCTCAGCACTCGTGGAAGCTCCGCCATGTGGACTGTGGCGAGCACTGTGATGCCTCATTATAGACGCAGGGAGTGAGCCAGGGACCCCAAGCCCCCACGGCCATCCGAGTCCCTGTGCAGCCCATTCCAGGCCCAGAGCGTCTGCTCCCCAGGCCAGCAGCTCTCCCCACCCAGCCCTCACCCAGGTTTGGGCTGTCTGTGAGACGTGTCGGGGGCTCCCTGGCCTCTCTCCCAGCACGCAGCTGGTGTTCTGCAGGTGAGCGTGGGGAATGCCAGTTGGCCTGGGACCCTCCCCACGGGTCCCCCCTCTTGGGCCCCTCGGTGCGCCCTGGTCCATGAGGTCGGGCCAGGGCCTAGGTGGCGCGGTGGCCGGGCAGGGCCAGATCAGTCAGGTTCCAAGCTCCCCCTGCTGTCCGCTGGCCGCTCCTGGAGGCGGCCTGACCTCCCGCTCCCGCCCGACCCTGTGCTGCCTCCCTACCCGCCCAGCCTGACTCCGCCTGCCGCCCGGCCCTGGCCTGGCCGCCCTGGCAGGCGTGTGGGCGCCCCCTTCCGTATGCAGGACTCTCGCCGGGCCCCTTCAGCACAGGCCGCAGCCTTACCCTCTTCCCAGAGGCCCGTCCTGGGACCCTGAGCCTCCAAAACTGTCCATCCTGGGGGCCGTCCCCGTAGAGGTGCCATTCGGGGACCCTCTTCCCGGATCACAGACCCCCCGGGGGCCCGGTCTGAGCAGAAAGCTTTGACCGGAGACTGCCCAAGCCGCCCTTCACCCTGAGACCTCCCGGCCGGCTGGGACCCCGGGAGAGTTGGGTCGCCGTGGAAAGAGGTTTGATTTCCTGATCTCAGGCCTTCCCTCTAGCCCCCCAGCCCGAGGGCCACTTACGTCCTGGACATGGAGGCATCGCAGGCCAGGGCTGGAGTCCCTGTGCTGCTGGGAGGGAAGAAGAAAGGAGCCAGGGAGGCACAGGGATGCTCTCCAGGGCCCAGACCTGGGGACTGCCAGAATGGGTTCCCATCTGCTCACAGATGGAGGAACAGCTCCTGGGGGTGCAAGTGGGGTCATGAGGCGGAGAGCGGCCTGGGGCAGAGGCTGTGAGGACGGTGGTGGGCCAACTGGGGCAGCGGGGCTGGGGAGGCCGTGAGGACCAGGGGAAGACACTCCAGGCCCCTTCCCTCGGGTACGAGGAGTCCCCTTGCGGCCAGCCTGGGGGCCGTGGAGCCTGGGCACAGGGGTACTGGTGCTCACAGGCACATGCTCTCTTGAGGGGAGCTGATGCTCAGAAGCGATGTTGGCCCCCCAGGCTACGCTACGAACAGCTCGTCCGTCAGCCTTCTCACCATCTCCGACACGCAAACCTGCTCTGGGCGCGGGAGTCCTGGTCCCCCAAAGGCCACCGGCTCAGGCCCACCGCTCTGCCCAGCTGCAAGTCACACACAGACACCAGCCACCGCTGCTCTGGCCATGAGCAGGCGGCCTTCCAGCCAGGGTATGATGGGGACCCAGCTGCCCGCTTTTCTCTAGCTGTTTCCACCCCTGCTTCGAGCCACTGGGCCACAGCCTTGGGTCCCAGGCAGTGCACGTGGGTCTCACATGGCCAGCACCCAGCATCCCTGTGGGGTGGGGAGAGGCCCCTCTGCCCAGCCTCCAGCCCCATCTTTCTCTGTCTGACCCCCCAGCCCCTCATGCTCCTGCCATGTCTACCGGCCAAGAGCCACCCTGGTCCTGGACTGTGCTTCTCGCTCTGACGCCCGCCTCCCAGCCCCGCCTCCAGACTCTGGCTTCCAGTAGCCCCTTGGGACTCTTGCCCCAGGCCAGGGAGCAAGAGACTGCTATGTTGACCCTGACCTTGGGGAAAGGAACTCCCGGGGTCCAACCAGGCCCACCCCACAGTGTAGCTCATCAACCTTGGGCCCAGGCCCACACTGCAGCTGATCGGGGCACAGCCTGCCCATGGGCAGGGGACCCTGCTCTCAGGAGAGGCCTGGCTTGCCCCAGGTGGGGCCCAAAGGACGGATGGGAGAGGAGATGAGGAGGGAGAGGTGTGGGCCGCAGGCCGAAGGACCAGCAGACGCCCAGCCTAGAGGCAGCAGTGCAAACCCACAGGGCTGCATCTGGCCGCGGGACCCCCAACAGGTGCCTGGCTCCCCTCCCTGTTTACCCCACTGCTCGTCCCTGTGCTAGCTTTGCCTGGAGATGGCCTAGGATGAGCTCAACCCAAGCGAGCCAAGGGCTGGTTCCCCCTGAGGCTGCAGGTTTGGGAGGCCATGGGTCGCAGGACAGGGCCCGGGGCCCGGCCTGGAGGGGCTGACCTCAGACCCCATCGACTACGCCACCCTCCCCTTGCTTCCCCCGTCTGTCCCCCGTGTCCGACTCCCTGCCTTAACCAAGTCTCATGAGGGGCGACTCCTGAGGCCAGAGGTTTTGGAGGCCCGAGGCCCAGAGGAGGGGTGAGGTTGGACGTGCCTGGGGCCAGCTCGAAAGCAGAGCTCGGGAGTCTGTGCCCACGGACTCTGCTGATCTCGGGGTCCTGACAAAAGGACCACTGCCAAGCTGTTCTCCCAGGACCTTCTGCCATGGGGAATGGGCGCTCCTGAAGCCGGTCCCCCATGACTCCGCCAGGTGAAGACGCAGGACCTCATCTGCCCAGCTGCCCGACTCACCAAGAACCAGGAGAGCTCTGAGGCCCCTGGACATGTCTCTACCCTGGCAGAATGGGGTGTGGGCCTGAGGGCCAGGCAGATTTGGGAACACCACTGACCAGCCTGAGACCCTGGCACACTCAGCAAGAGAGAAGGCAGGGGAAGCAGGAAGCACCTGTCCTTGCAGGGGACACCGTGGGATGGGGGACGTGGAAGCTGGCGTCCACGGGCCATAGCAGCTCTGCCCACAGCCTGGGCTCTGACCCAGGCTGGGCTGGGACTTTGTGCCCAGGGTGACTCAGGTGGGATGCGACAAGGTCCCACAAGCATCCAGGCCATTCCCAAAAGAGCAGAGGCTGCTGGAGGCTGCAGAGGCTGCTGGAGGCTACAGCGCCAGCGGCGAGCCTGCCCTGGACCCTAGCACCGGGCGGAGCAGGGCCTGCCATGGGGCCCGCAGCCAGTGAGGGGCCTAGAGGCCCACCGCACAGGCCCCAGTGATGGTCACTAGCTTCAGGAGCCCGTGGACTTCCCTCGGGTGGGAACAGCTTGGGCACATATGGATGGAAAGGGTCCCTGAGACTCACAAACACTTGGTGGTCCAGGGGAGCTCCCGGCCCCCACGCCGACCCTTGTTCCCGTGGGGTCCTCTAACAGGGTGGGCCTGACTTCCCCAGTAATCCCAGCACCACCACAACCCGGCCCGCTAAGACCGTTTGCTGCAGCTGGAGAATCTCGCACACAGACCAGAGCACCGACATGAGGACTCTCACCCTGACTCAGCCACTGTCCTCTAGCAGCCAGTCTGGTCCCAGCTATACCCCTCGACTCACTGTCCAGGAGACTTTCAGGCAAGCCCCGGACACACACCATCCTGCCCAGACACGTCATCACACTTTCCCGCGTGGCCACTGGGTGGGTTAGGGCGGCTTCTTTACATCTAGACCCCTGCAGAACTCGCGTGGGCACAGCTGCTCTGTCTCTGGGCCCCTCTTTTGGTCAATAAGCCCCCCCTCCATCATTCTTGCCATTAATTTGTTGAAGGAACAAGCTCGCGGGTCTTACAGAGTTTCCAGCATCCTGGACTTCATGGATGTCTTTCCATGCTCTGTGTTTCTCATTAGACCCGTTGGGTTTGAGGTCAAGTTTTTCGGCAAGACTGCTTCAGAGGTGGAAGGCACTTGAGGGCTGGTGTGTCCCCTCCACTGTCAGTGGGTGGGGTGTGGCCAGCTAGAGCCGCCTGCCCTCAGGTCCCCCATCACGGGTTCTCATGGTTTTAGCAGCTGCTGGTGACACTTTTGGGACCAGGAATCAGCGAGCCAGAGCAGCCGTTGGCCAGATCCCGCTCACCACTGTTTTTGTAAATAAAGTTTTATTGGAATAGGGCCCCCACACATTTGTTCACACGCCATCTGTGGCTTCTTCCGTGGTACAGTGGCAGCAGCGGGCTGAGCCCTAAGATCCCTCCCTCAACCCCCAGCTCCACTGCCTAGATTTCCTGCCTTAATTCCCAGAACCGTGAATACCACCCCCCCCCAAAATCATTACTATGCTGGTGTTCTGTTATTTGGCAAAGAGGATTTTGCAAACATGGTTAGGCTGCCAATCAGTTCGACTTAAAAATAGAGATTCCCCAGGTGGACTCAGGTTACTCTCACGAGGCCTCTAACGGCAGAGGTTGTTCGTCAGCCGGTGCCAGAAGAGGACGTCAGAGTAGTTCGTGGCGAGAGACCTGACACAACTCGCAGCCGGCCGGCAAACAGTGCCCTCAGTCCTGTGCCTACAAGGGGCCGAGTGCTGCCGCCAGCCCGACTGGGCTTGGGGCGGTGGGGGGGGCGGGTTCTGCCCTGAACCTACTGGGAGGAGCCCTCCTTGCTCCCCACCTGCAGGGCCCCAAATCAGTGAGCCTGGCAGAACCTTCTGGATGGGGCTGAGGCTCACTCACTGACCTGCCAGAGCCTGGGGCGCCTGAAACATTTACCCTAACAAAATGCAGAACAGCAGGTTTAAGTACTCCCCACGCAAAACAGCCACACGCGGGAACTATGACCCTTTCGAACATGACAGCTGGGTTTTCCAGAAATAAGGGCAGTCTGCAGAGGATTTTAAAAATAATAATAAAGGAGGAACTCGGCATCTGGAAATGGCCACGTAAATCGTTCTGACCAACTCTGCTGCTGAGAACAAGTAGAAAAACCGGTGGTGGGGGCGGTGGGGACGTCCTCAATGACCTTTTCAAGACACTGGAGGCTCATCACGCTCATTTATCTGTCCAAGCTAGAGCCAAAGAGGGAAGAAGAAGCAGGTGAGTCGACTCTGGGACCACGTTTTTGCTTCGGGAGACTCCGCGTTCCTACGGCGGTGTCTGCAGCTGGAAGGTTGAGAAGTTGAGGAGAGCTGTGAGCTGTCTCCCACGGCGGGAGGGACAGATGCATCTCAGAGACCCTGGTGAGAAGCATAGGTTTTGGTTGGGACCCTGGAGAGTCACCCGCAGGGACGGAGACGCGCTGAAGCAGACCGCTCCGAGTGGGTCTCACTGGGCGTGGGTTCAGCCCTTGCCTGAACAAAAGTGATCGTCTTTAGTTCGGTCGCCAGCAATTGCAGAAGAAAATCCCCTCTGGAGGTGGGGCTGTCCCCAGAGCTCCTCGTCCCCCGCTGGATGTTCCGGGCAGCGGGCCTGGAACGTGGTCGGAAGGGAGCGTTCGTGGACGACTGTGGGGTCCAACTGCCGAGGAAGAACCATCAGAACCGACCCGCGAGAGTGGATGCTGGAGGTGTCTCTAATATGACCGATAACGCTCAGGTCGGGAGATTCAGGAATGTAAGGAACCAGGGGAGAAATTCAGCAGAAAATGAGAAGTTGTGAAAAAGGCTCTAATGGGATTTCCAGAATTAAGAAAGCACAGACAGCTCAGTGGTGGTTGGACGGACCCAAAGCAGTTAGACGCAGCTTCAGTGGGAATTCTTATAGTGGAAGAAAGACGAAATGGCTGTAAGAAACACAGAAAAGAACAGAAGAGCTGGACGGGACGTGACGGAGACGTCAAACGTGCCAGCGCGCGTGGACAGAGTCCAAGCAATGGTTGAAGGGGAGGCGGCCGAGACTCTGCGAAACGGACCTCAGCACCCGACCAGAGACTGAGGAAGCCCTAAAAAGTCAAAAAAAAAAAAAAAAAAAAAAAAGGAAAGAAAGAAAGGAGCAAACCGTGGCAGGTAGACATGTTACAATTACTGATGACAGAGAAAACCGTCAAGAGGGCCGACTGAGAAAGGCAGATCACCAGCATGGGAGCAACGGAGACACGAACAAACAGGAACACAAACAAACCCCACAAAAATGCAGGGATTTCATCAAAGACTGAAGCAAAATCTACTGGCCGAGAATTCTATACTCATGGAAAATATCCTTTAAAAATACAGCAAACACTCAACAGCAAGAAAACACAGGACGTGATTTCAAAATGGATGAAGGACCTGAGTAAACGTTCCTCCAAAGGCAGCATGAAGATGGCCAACGGATAATGCAAGTCTCCCGGACGTCATTCGCCCCCAGGAGTACACAGCACGGCCGCGCTGAGACTCACGCCCTGTCAGAACGGCTAGAGCACAGATGAAAAGCAGCATGTGTGGGCAGGGCATGCGGAAACGGAGCCTCAAGCACCTCAGGGGGGATGCAAGCTGGTGCAGCCACTGTGAAAACCAGCACGCAGGGTCCCCCCAAAATTTAAAGATAGAAATACCACGTGATCCCCCGTTCTACTTCTGGGTATTTTCCCAAAGGAAACAAAAGCAGGATGTCGGAGAGATCTGCACTCCTGCGTTCACAACAGCATCACCCACGACAGCCAAGTTCACAACAGCATCACCCACGACAGCCAAGACAGGGAAAGCACCCAACCGTCCACTGGCGGATGAACGGAGAAAGAACACGTGACACAGGGACACAGGCGAATACTATTCAGCTGTGAAAAGTCAGGCTGTCCTTCTGCTCGTGGTGAGATGGATGAGCCTGGAGGACGTTACGCTTGGTTAAATGAGCCAGACCCTGAACGAGTGCTATTGGACCTCACGTAGATGGGGATCCAACAGAGCCAGCGTCACAGAAGCAGAGTTGCCCACCGTAACAGGCTCGTCTACAGTAAAAATGTCCGGGTAGGCAAGACCTAAAATTCAAAAATTTCTAACTTTAAATTTGACCCAGCATCCGTAAAAAGAGCAGTTAATGGGAACAGAGTCCAGAATGAGCCAGGTTTCGGATTTACACACTTGGAGCAACTATCACAAATATGTTCACGATGGGAAGTACAGTCTTGATACGAGGACATAAGGAAAATGCCAAAGAGGAATTAAGACCGGAAAGGACCACGTGGAAATTCTAGAACTCAAAAGAACCATGACCTGAAAGGAATAAGTTCCCGAATGGCCTTATTGGCAGTTACACAACGACAGAAGACGGGGTCCGTGCAGCCAGAGACAGACCAGCAACGACGATCGGGAGAGAGAGAGACGTATCAGAACACATTGGACAGTCTGGTGTGAGTGTAGTTGGAATCCCCAAGAGAAAAGAGATGAGAAAGTCACAGAAAAAAATATTTAAAGAAAAATGGGTGAAAATTCACCAACCGGACAGAAAAACATTGACTTTAAAGTTCAAGGTCAGTGAATGTCAGTCAGGATATATACAAAGAAAATCATATCTAATGATACCCTGCATAGTGGGGCCAACGGTACAGACACGTGTAACTACTACTCGCCTGAACCACGGAGGCCAGAAGACGATGGAGGACGTCTCTGATAGACACGCGCCGGCCACCCAGAACGCTGTGCCCGGTGAAAGCAGCCTTCGGAACCGGGAGTGAACTAAGAGCTTTCGGATGAAGTTGGGAGGACTTACCGGCCACAGAGCTGCACGAGGAGAAACACCAGATGGTCCTCAAGGACGTGAGAAAACGACATCAGAGAGAACCTCTGCGGTGCACGCGATGAAGACCGGGTGTCGCTTTGGGACGGGCTGGGAGGGGGGAACGGACGCCGCGAGGGCGTAGAGACATGCTGGGGCCGGTGGGCAGGTTCCGTGTGGGGACCGCGCGCGGGTGTGTGTCGCACGTGAGCCAACCACACGCTTTCAAAGTCTGCAGCTTGGTGTGCAGGAGGAAAGCTCTGCCTAAGCAGCTCCGGAAGTTCAACCAGGACATTCGGTACCCGTGTTGTCCGCTTCTGAAAATGTCACACGGGACGCAGCTGGGGAAATCAGTGACTAAATAACTCACGACCGGGTACAACCAGACGGGAAAACGGTCTTGCCGTTCTCCGTAAGGTCACACACTCACCTCTCCCGTGGCCGCATATTCTAGAAACTTACGGGAGAAACGTGTCTGTGCACGTCCTCAGAAGACCTCTTCCGCGGACAGTCAGGGCAGCCGAGTCCCAGCGGCCGGACGTGGGAAACAACGCAGACGTCCCCCGGCTGTTGATGGAACAAACTGTGCCGCCTCGATTCCAACGATGGCCATCGATCACCGGCCACAGCGCCCACCGACACCAGGGATGGTTATTTTGGGTGGACGAAGCCAGATGAAAATTAGCATCTGCTAAATTCAGAGCAAACGAAACTCATTTACACTTACTGTTGACGGAACTTGGATCGGGGCCGCTTGGGACGGACCAGTGGGAGCGTGGGGGCAGGTGGCCTGGCGTGCCTTAACCGCAGAGGGACCCGAGTGGGCGTCGTGGAGGGGCGGAGAGGTTTCCTGCCGGAGGGCAGTCGGGCTTCCGCGAGGTGCCTGTCGGCCGCTTGGCGCCGCACACCGCAGGTCTGTGCGCGGGACTGTGCGCGACTTTACCCCGCTCCGGCTGACGAGGAGCGGCCCCGCGTGCAGCGAGAAGAGAATGCGACGCTGGACAGCCCCTGCTGTGATGACCTGCTCTGGTGCCAGTGGGTGACACGTGCCCACCAGGATCGCGGCGAACGCAGCGAGGGGAGTATCAGAATCACCCGTATCTATGGCGAGCGGCTACTGGGTAGCAAGGAGAGGCTGCAGCGAGTGGGGACGGGGACTCGCGAGGCCGCAGCCTGTGACTCGGCCTGAGCGCGGGCACGGGCCGTGTCCTCCACCGCGCTATGTTCACTGCAACGGTCGGACGGACGCGTGGCCGGATGGAGGCACCTCTATTGTTTGCGCCCTCCATGCCCTAGAGATGCCCGTTCTTCCCCAAAGAGACTAAAAGCAGTTTGGATCAAAATTCGCACCTGTGTTTGGTGGGAATTGATAAACCAACTGTGAAATCTGGGAAGCAACGGAAAGGGACAGGAGGGGCAAGGCCATACTGATTGAACAAGGGACATGGGGCCACACGGCCACAGCCCAGGCACTCGAGAACGTGGTGCAGGGACTAGAGGATATCCGCGCGGCTGGAAGGAAACGTGCACGGCCCCTCGTGTGCATCTGTGTCCCAAACATTTAAGAGACCATAGGAGAGTGTTTTCATGACCTAAGACAGGAAACGATCTCTGAAACCGAACCTGAAAGGCAAATAGAATTGATGTATTTTACCGCTTTAAATCTAGTGACCTCTGCAGGTTCCCTTCGTCAAAAGGCACCATAGAAACGGGTTCAAGGAAAAGCCGCAAACTGGACAATGGGTTTGGAACCTTTTTAATAGCAAAGACACGATGCACAGAGTCAGTAAAAAAGCCAGGAAGAAAACAGAACAGAGGCGCTGGAGAAAGGGCGAACCCTGGACCAGCGCAGAAATTCAGACAGCAGGAAAGGCATAAAGAAGCTCTTCTCCCCACGTGCGACCCGGGAATGTTCAGATTAACCTTGAACTCGTCCTGGACGTTTCTCCACAGAGGACGCAGGCATGGCCAGCAAGCTCACGCCCTCAGCAAGTTGGAGCCTCAGGAAGGAACACTTGGCACCTGCCAGGACGGTTACGGTCAGGAAGGAGGGCTGCGCAGAGGAGGGGTAGGGCAGCGCGAGCCCTGGAGCCTGGCTGCTGGGGACGCGATGTGGTGCGGCCGTGGTGGGAAACAGCCTTCCCCCATCGGCCTGACACTGCCCAACCGAGATGCGCCCACGGGGCTGCAGGGTGGGCGGCTGGCTCGCGTGGGGGCCCGCGGACAAACCTCGGGGCGCTGTCCGCTCCCACGCTGAAGTTCCTGGGACTGTCCACAGCATTTGCTGATGAAGACAAGGCTGCTTCCGGCCTCACCCGGGTTCCCCGTGCTCCCTGCTTCCTCTGCCTCCCGGTGCCCCTGCGGCGAGGCGGCCCCTCTCACCAACCGCGCCCTAACCCCCAAAGCGCATCAGTCCCTCCACTTCCTTTGGTCTTTATTTTCTTCAGATTTCGCCCTCCTCCTCCATGGCTGACCCAGGCTCCTGGATGCCAGGGGTTTGCGTCCCAGCGGAACACCCCACCTCCCCAATTTAGGACACCCTGATACATGGTAAGGGGCTGCCAGCAAGCCAACCCACCTGGAGGGAGACATGGTCCCCGCTGCTCCCAACAGTCTGCCCTCTGCCCCTCGGGGGCCTTAAGGACCTTCTCCGGCCACGAGCTCGGCGGCCGTCCCGCGTGGGCCGCCAGCGGCAGATGGCCCTGAGCTGTGCGTCCTTCTTTTCCTCGTTACGCTGCCCGGGATTCTGCGTGCGCTTGCTAATTTTCTCTATTACTTTCATGCCTTGTACTGCACTGGCATCTGCTCTCAGTTTTGACTTTCCTACTGAAGTCGGTTAAGTGGGAATGTATTTTAAATCCTTGTTCTTTGCTAAAATAGACCCTGTAAGCGATTCATTTCCTTCTAAGCAGTAACCGCACCCCACGATGGTGTGTTTTTATTTTCATTTTTCTTTTTTTTTTTTTTTAAAGATTTTATTTATTTATTTATTTGACAGAGAGATCACAAGCAGGCAGAGAGGCAGGCAGAGAGAGAGGAGGAAGCAGGCTCCCTGCCGAGCAGAGAGCCCGATGCGGGCCTCGATCCCAGGACCCTGAGATCATGACCTGAGCCGAAGGCAGCGGCTTAACCCACTGAGCCACCCAGGCGCCCTATTTTCATTTTTCTTTAACTCCCATGTTTTCTAATTTCCCTTATAACTCCTATTTTTCAGTTGGGGGTAAATATCAAATATCAAATATCTGGAGGCTTTTCTACGTATTTTAATTTTTTTTTCTAATTTCCATTTAGGTCCAAATAAAAAAATTTCTAGAAGACTTACACCTTCTGAAGGTGTTGAAATGGATTTGCACTGTCTTTGGTTTTGATACCGAGACAATATTGGCTTCGTCAAATAAGTTTCAATTCCAGTGGTTTTAGGGACATTCAGATGATCTATTCTGTCTCGGCCAAATACAAGTATTCTGTGGCTGTTAGGAGCGGGTCCATTTCTGCCCACCTGTCAAGTCTGTGGGTACCAAGCGGCCCTCGGTGTTCTAGCACAGCTTTGGTTGGAGCAGACCCTTTACTTACTGCCCACGCTTCTGGAACGGGCAAAGCCTTTGACTCACACCTTGCTTTGTCCTGAGACTTCATCTTGGGTCACAGTCTGTGCTCTGAGGCCATGGCCCTTCTGGGGTTGTGACAAATGCCCTAGGTGGGTACCAGATCCCTGCTTTGCTGGGGCTCAGACTCCAGGCTCTGGTGACGCTTTGGTGAGCCTCTTCTGAAAGCTCCCAGCTAATTCAGGGTCCCTGCCATCGTCTCCATCCAGGCTCCTGGGTTTCCTCCTGCACACGCTTAGGTTAGGGGGTCAGGAACCCTGGATCCGGGGTGAGGTAATGCAGATTGTTCCCATCTCTGTGGCCCTTTCCTACCTGGGGTTTCCTCCCTCCCCCCAAACTCCGCCCTCTGACGCTTGAGCCCACCAGGATGGAGCTGCTGCTGGCACTGGGGCCGCCCCGCTGCAGGGGCTGGAGACCTTCAGGATCAGAGCCCCTAGGCTTTGTCCTTGCCTTGAATCCCATCAGGCTCTGCCTGGTTCCTTTAGGAAGTCGGAAAGATACGTATTTTTTCTGTGGAGAGCAGGTCTGATTCAAGCTACTTGCTATTCCTGGAGCGCCGGCTGCACGAAGGATTCAGCGACACAGTTGACAAGCCCCATCTAACAGACCGATGTAGTTCTCTGTATCCGACAGTTAGAGAATCACCTTGGCCCACAGGCACGTGTTTGTGACAACAGGGGACAGGTGAGTCTGCCGAGTCCGTCCCAGCTCTCTCAGTGAATTTCATCTCCTTGACCCCAGCTCTGATGATATGACAAGGAAGTTAGAAAATTAAGCAACGAGAGCATCTAAGATGCATTTTTGAGCCTGAAATAAATAGACATTCTAAAATAGCTGGAGAGCAGAGAGAAACTCATGACGGAAATTAGCTCGAGCTTGGCACAAAGCAGTTACGATAACAGGAAACACTAGGGAGCAGAGCCTCGGTAATGTGGCCGGTGCTGGGCTCCGAAAACCAAGATCTCTCCCCTGGAGAGGACACCGGGCTGCCGTCAGAGGAGTAGTCATGGTGCGTGTGAAGGAGAAGACAGGAATAAGCACCCTCCCAGAATTTGAGAGAAACACATTTTCAAAAATGCAGTAGGAATTAATGACATTGAAAACAAAGACGTATTAGAAGTGCTCACAAGGCCCGAGAGAGACAGAGAGAGAGAGAGAGAGAGAGAGGGAGAGAGGGAGAGAGAGAGATGCAGGGAGAAAGATGGAGAGAGAAAGATGGGAGAGATGAAGAGAGAAATGGGGAAAGATGGAGAGAGAGAGATGGGAGATGATGGCCCTACTATATCAACGTGAGAAGGAGACAAACACAGGTGCATCCAAAATTTTTCAGAATGACAGGAGAATGCTGTCAAAACTGCATACAAAGTAATTTGAAGTTGTATTTGGGATGGACGAGCTCCCAGATAAAGAACATTAAACCAATTAAAGAGCAATAAAACCCAAGCGTACCTGTAGCTTGGAAGACGTGAATTCTGACGTAGAACGCACTGTAAGGAGGAAAGAGAATCAAGGAGCAGGTCCCAATCCCAATCCCACGCTCTCTCCGTCTCTGTCTCTCTCCTGTTACTAAGTACAAGGTACTTAGGACAACGTTGCTCTTTCTTATAAATTTTAGAACCAGCTTCTCTAGTCTCGCGGGAAACTGTCCCGAAACCGAACAGAATTAGGCAGGTTACAGAGGAGTCTGCAGAGGGTCAAGCCTTCCTAGCGCAGAGCTCTGTCCCTCCGCCAACTCAGTTTCCTTTCAGTCGTTTGACACATTGTTTATAATTATCCCCACGAATGTCATAAATGTGTTTGTCAGGAACCTTTTTTGTTACTATTGTAAATGGCGTGTGTAATATTTAAGTGCACGTTCTGATACGTTGTACAAAGGCATTTCGTTTTTGTGGTTTTGTCTGCTCATCTTTTTATCCAGGAGCCTTGCTAAATTTCTTTTTATTTCCTGTAGACTCTCTAGGTTTAGCAGTGACATCATCTGAGAATGACCAGAACATTCTTCCATCCTTTCACATCCTTCTCCTTTTCTCTCTTCCTTGTCCATTTGGTTAGTCTCTAGGCTGGCCAGGCTCTCCGCCCGTGCTCGAGTGCAGGGTGGCCACACGCATTCTTGGTATATTCTCGGTTTGAAAGGGACACTTAACATTTCACCATATAGTATTTGCCATAGATTCCTGGTAGCTAATTGTTATCAAGTCAAAGAAATTCCTTTTGGTTTCTGATTGGCTATGATATTCATTTAAAAAAATAGTATTAGGGCGCCTGGGTGGCTCAGTGAGTTAAAGCCTCTGCCTTCGGCTCAGGTCGTGATCTCAGGGTCCTGGGATCGAGGCCCGCATCGGGCTCTCTGCTCGGTGGGGAGCCTGCTTCTACCTCTCTCACTGCCTGCCTCTCTGCCTACTTGTGATCTCTGCCTGTCAAATAAATACTTACCGGGTCCCTGTGGCCTTAAACTCCGTGTGTCCACAGACCCTGTGCAGACCTCTGACTTGAACTCCTGAATCCCACCCCCAGCTTCACGGCCTGGGTGCAGCCCCTCAAGCCCGCTGTCTTCCCGCTCCTCCTTCCTCTCCTGTGCCCGGCTGGGCAAAAAGAAGCCCTGTTCCCTCGGGGCTCGGGCCCCGCACCCTAGCCGCACCCCCCCACTCTGCGTCCATCAGCAAAACCTGCTTGCACTCGAAGCCCACGGATTCTATTGAGACAGGAATTGGGATCTGTGCCTCAGTTCCCTCCAGGTGTCTGAGTAGGGTCTGCTAGGAGCCTGTCACCAGCCCATGCTGGGCCTCGCTGATGCCCTCGCTCCTTTTGTCTGTTAGTCTAGTGTCCCTATTGAGTGACATTCCAGAGACAGGAGCGTCATTATGACCGGGTCAGTTCTGCTTCTAGCTCCCAGGCCCCCCCCTCCACTGAGAGCAGGGACCCTTGAAGTCCTGCTCTGGTTCTCAGATTAATTCAGATCTGGTGCCCAAAGGCAGAGATGTGACCCCCTCATGCTCGTGTTCCTGTTGGCTCAAGGGTGCCCTGGGTTTATGTTGGGGGGAGTACATCAGGAGGTGAACTTGGGGCCCGGGAAGGCAGTACTTGCTTCAAGGCCGGGCCACCAGTAGGTTAAAACCTCTCTGAGCACAAAGGGAGCGCCCGGTGCCCCCCTTCCTGCTTATCGGAAACACACTATCATCTCCCGGGCCAATTTTCTTTCTGTTGAATCCACAAAATCTCATCTCTGTGTGTTCTTTCGCTGCAAGTGTCAATTAGATCCCAACCCAGACCCAAGCAAAAACTGGCTTCACGGCTCTAGAAATAGTTGTGGCCTACATGTCAGACCTTTCTAAGGAAATAAAAATGAGAACAGAAACAGAGCAACCGCCCATCGGGGAGACTGTCCCTGCTGAGACGAAGTGGCAGGGACCAGGTTCACCCTCTATCCTGAAACAAACAAAAGTTTCTAAAACTATGGGGGATGTGTCTTGGGCATTGGATGCAGTTACAGGCAGGGGTCCCTGAGAGAGGAAACCGACGGGTGAGAACGAGCTTTGCACCAGCCGCAGGCCTGGAGAGAGCCTTCAGGCCATGGGAGTGGTGGGGGCCCAGGTGGAGCCTGGCTGCAGGAATCAATGGGGTCACGACCCCTGGAGCATACACGGCAAAGCCCAGGAGGAGGGTGACCAAGTTCTCAGCGGCGTTGTTGTGGTACTTGGGGAAACCACGCAGCAACGAGGCAAGCACCGTCCTCGGCACTCACACAGCGCGGGGAGCGGCTAGTGCCTCCCCGGCCAGAGCAGCGGGGTCAACACCTTGGTCAGCAGGAACCTGGGTGGAGCGTCCAGAAAGGTCCCGCCTCAATGGCAGGGCAGAAGTAGCTCTAGACTAAGGCCACTGTGGTTCTAACAAAGCTTTTGACTGGGACCCAAGAGGACCGAACACAATGGTATCCCAGAAGAGAGCTCATGACTGTTTGTGAGAGCACAGGACGACCCAGCACCCAACATCACAAAACTCACAAGACCTGGCATCAAATCAAGAACTACCAGAATGCAAACAGGCAGGAGGATATCAGGAGAAAAAAATCAATCTCTAGAAACAGACGTCGATGGCAAAGTGAAAGAATTTGTACACGGGATATGCAAACACTTACCGTACGTGTGTTCGATCTGTTCGGGAAGGTAAAGGAACACATAAACATATGGAAGTGACAGGAAAGACACGAAAAGACCCAAAGACCCCTCTTTGGAGGTGGAGGAAAGGACATTTTAGTCTGAGACAAAAGTTACAGCAAACGAGAACACTGGCAGGTTAGTGAGCTAGCCCTGTGACACCCAGAAAGAAAATGGACTAAAATATAAAATGAGTCGATGGGACGCCTGGGTGGCTCAGTGGTTAAGCATCTGCCTTTGGCTCGGGTCACGATCTCAGGGTCCTGGGACTGAGCCCCACGTCGGGCTCCCTGCTCAGGGGGGTGTCTGCTTCTCCTTCTCCCTCTCCCTCTGCGGCTCCCCCTGCTTGTGGTCTCTCTTTCTCTCTCAAATAAGTAAAATTAAAAAAAAAATTTTTAAAAAGAAAAGAAAAATGTCTTTAAAAGGTGATTCGCTATTCAAAGTAAAAAATTACGAGGGCGCCTGCATGGCTCAGTGGGTTAAGCCTCTGCCTTTGGCTCAGGTCATGATCTCAGGGTCCTGGGATAGAGCCCCACATCGGGCTCTCTGCTCAGCGGGGACCCTGCTTCCCCCCACCCCCCACCTGCCTCTCTGCCTACTTGTGATCTCTGTCTGTCAAATAAAAAAAAATAAAATCTTTAAAAAAAAAGTGAAAATTACAATAGTGTGTTGTGAGGTTTATAATGTGATCTAAGTATGATGTACAACGACATGAGCACTGAGGCCAGGAAAGCAAGGTGAGTAGAACGAGCTGTTAAAAGCTCTGCATACTGTGCATGAAGTAGCGCATTATTGCTTGAAGGTGTAGAGTGGTAAGTTAAAGAGCCACAATGTAAGTCCTGAGCTGACCAGCAAAATAACAAAACAAAGAGCTACAGCTAACAAGCCGTCAAAGGAAAAGCCGTCAAAGTGGAATCATTAAAATACTCAATTGGAAGAAGAAAAAGAAGAGAAAATAAAAGAACAAAGAACCTATGGGGCAAAGAGAAAACCAATAGTAAGATGATGGACTTAAATCCAACCTTATCAACAATCACATTAAATGTCAATGATCTAAAATCCCAATTAAAAAGGCAGAAAGTGTCAGATTGGATTTTTTTTTTTTAAGAAAGCAAGTCTCAGATCGTTGCTACATGTAATAAAGTTGCTTAAAACTGAAGACATGATAGGTTAAAAGTAAATGGATAGGAATAAATACACTATGGTAATGCTCATCAAAAGAAAAAAGCTGCTCACATTAACTTCAAGCAGGTGCATCTGGGTGGCTTTGTCGATTAAGCATCCAACTCTTGGTTTCAGCTCAGGTCACGATCTCAAGACCACGAGATGGAGCCCCTCATGGGGCTCCCTGCTCAGCACGGAGAGCCTGAGATTCTCGCTCCTTCTCTTTCCCCCTCTGCCCTTCCCCCTGCTCATGCTCTCTCTCTCTCTCTCTCTTTCAAATAAATAAATAAAATCTTTTAAAAAATTAAAAAAATAAAACTTTAGACAAAGTACATTTTGAGCAAAGTAAACTCCCAGGCATGAAAAGGTCATTTCATAATGATGAGTGGGTCAGTTCATCAGGAGAATGGAACAATTGGGTTAGCACACCTAATGAGAGTGCTTTACAACACAGAAAAATTGTTGTCACTGGAAGGAGAAATAGACAACTCCACAATTACTTTTCTAAAGATCTTATTTATTTATTCAAAAGCGGGGGCACCCTTGTGCACAAGCAGGGGAGAGGGGCGGGGCGGGAAGCAAACTCCCCAATGAGCCTGACCCGAGGCTTAATCCCAGGACCCCAGGATCATGACCTGAGCCAAAGGCCATCACTTAACCGACTGAGCCACCCAGGCGCCCCCAAACCCACAATTCTGGGAGGATTTCAACAACTCTCTGTCAGACAAGGAGAGAAGAAAGCAGAAAGTCAGGAAGGCTGTGGAGAGTCCCATAGCGACACCAATCCAATCAACGACCCTGAAAACAGCAGAATTCACATTCTTTTCAACTACACATGAAGCATTTACCAAGGTAAACCATATTTTGGGCCATGAAACTATTCTTAGTACATTTAAAAGGAATCAAATCATACAGGGCAAGGCCACCACAGCCCTGAACTCCGAACGTCAAAGAGAACAGTAGGTGGAAAATCCCCAAATCCGTGCGCAGTGAGCCGAGTTTCCAGACAGACCCCTGGCCTTTCCTCCTGGCCTCACCTGCTTCATGTCAACTGGACAAAGGGAGCTCAGCGTTTGTGATGAAGGTTACTGTTCCGCAGACTTCAAGATAGGGAGATTTTTCAGGGTGGGGCCCAACCTCCTCGGAACGTCCCAGTCAGAGATCTGAAGCAGGAGAGAGAGGAGCTCGGTCATCGCAGGGAGGAGGAGCACAGGCCTGAGAGGGGCTGAGGGGACCTGAGAGTGGCGCCTTGCTGGAGGCAGACTGGGAGGCTCGGACGTCAGTCCTCCAACTGCAAGGGCCTGAGTTCGGCTGCCACAGTCATGAGCCGAGAGGACCCTGGGCTCCAGACGGGGGGGGCCGGCCGCCAGTCCCCTGGTTTCAGCACCGCCCGGCCGGATCCTGGCCCCTGGGACCGGTGACGAGAAGGGGGTGTCGCCTGAAGCCGCCACATGTGTACTTGCTCATGTAGCAACAGAAAACGAAAACAATATAGAAATTAAGCGACGTGCATCAGAGAACTCAAAAGGAAAATGAGAAAGTGTTTCGAACAGAGTGAAAATGGAAACACAACAGGGAAATGCCTGAAAATAACCTTGCAGCCGGACCTAGAGGGTGTAGCACTGGGTGAACTAAGTCAGAGAGAGGAACTACCTTGTGATCTCACTCTTATCTAAGAATCTAGAAACGAAACGAGCAAAGAAACAAGAGACGCGAGGGGATGGGGGGCAGGAATGAGGGTGTGACGGGCGCTGAGAAGCTACACAGGGAGTTAGCAAATCACCGCGTTGCACACCCGAGGCTAATAAACACCGTTTGTTAACTGCACCGGACTTCGAAAAATAAATTGTTTTTAAAAAATTCATCGGATTTGGGTCACGTGAGAAGAGACGTCCCAAATCAATGACCTCAGCCTCCACTTGAAGAAACCAGAAAAAAAGAAAAATGAAATGTATGGTCAGCAGAAGGAAGGGGGTAAGCATCATAGGAGCAGAAGTGTACGGAACAGAAAATCTGTGAAGCCAACGCCATTTTTTTAGAAATCGAACCAACTAATCCAATTCCAGAGCGTCGGACTGATCCGAAAACAGCGGGGGCAGGACCCCGGCCGTCTGCGTTGGGAGCGAGACAGTGGCCCGCACTGCAGATGCGGCTAAAGCAGTGCAGAGGAGGGACGGTGGTGGCCGCCTTCCTGCCGAGACGGACGGACCCCACAGCCCCCCGGATGAGGCCCAGCAGCCTCCAGCCAGCCTCGGCGATGAGATCGCTGCTGGAAAAGCCTCTCGGCGAAGGACGTTCCAGGAGAGACATCGTCGTATGCAGGGGTCTGGAGAGGACGAAGCGTTTTCTGCTCATTCTCTGAGGCCAGCACTGCTCCAAGCCCATAGCTGGGCACAGATAAGAAACGCCACAAACAGAAATGCCAAAATTCTTAACAAACATTTAGCAAATCAAATCCCAAAATGCCTAAAATGGATAATACGCGGCCAAGTGGGGCTTCTCCTGGGAATGGCAGGTTATTTTAACATTTGAAAATTAGTGAATTTAGCTCATCATATTAGCAGACTAAAAGAAGAAAAAGCATGTGATCATCTCCAAAAGCACAGAAAAAGCATTTTATTTTATTTATTTGACAGACCGAGATCACAAGCAGGCAGAGAGGCAGGCAGAGAGAGAAGAAGGGAAGCAGGCTCCCCGCTGAGCAGGGAGCCCAATGCGGGGCTCGATCCCAGGACCCTGAGATCATGACCTGAGCCGAAGGCAGAGGCTTAACCCACTGAGCCACGCAGGTGCTCCCAGAGAAAGCATTTTAGAAAGACTTGCCCTCGATTCCTCATTTCCGGAAGACGGCGCGTAACAGGGAAGCCCCACACCCTGATGACTGGAGTGTAGGAAAAAGCCCTGCTGATGTCCTGAGTGCGGCGGGAGGGAGTGGAGAGGCAGCGGGCACCTGGCCCCACCCCTGCTTTCCCACAGGGCACCTAAGGCTTCGCCAGGGCAAGCCGGGAAAGGAAAACAATGCATCCGAACAGAAAGGAAGTAAATGGTGTCTCCCTTACTTGAGGAAGACACACTCGTCTTTGCAGAGACCCTGCAAGATGTCTGAGTTGCAGGAACCCACCCATGAATCTAGCAGGTGGTAGCGTAGAAGGTTGCCCGCAAACCTCAGCTGTATTTCTGACCCTACGCACACGCGTAGGAAGCTGGGGACCCTGGGCGTGACCGGAGAAGGCTGCGGCTCTGCACCACGCAGTGGGAGCACGGAGGGGCAGGTGCCCACAGGAAGTACTCGAGGAGGTGGGGAGCAGGAGGTGCCCGGGGCGGCCGGATTGTGTCCCCCAATTTTGTGTGTTGGAGTCCTGGCCCCCAGTACTTCAGAGCATGACCACACGTGGAGATCGTGTCTTTACAGTGTTTAAGAGGATGTGGGGTCCCTGCGGTGGCCCTGTTCCTGTGACCGGGGTCCTTACGGGAAGAGAGGATCAGGACCCAGGAAGAGAGGGACGACCCCGTGAGGACACAGCAGGTGCAGGGCCGTCTGCACTTGAGGAGAGAGTCCTCGGGGGGACCCTGCCTTGCCCACGACTGCATCCCGGGCATCCACCTCCAGGACAGTGTGGGGGGCGCGGAGGCACACTGAGTGTCTGTCGTGTGAGCCCCACGCATGGCGTTTGCAGACGTGGCTCTGAGCAAACGCGGGCACAGACCTTCTGCACAAGGGTCCGAGAGCCGTTCACCTGCCGCAGGAGGGTTCACTGATGCAGCAGAGGCGGGTTCGGAGGAGGCGGGGGGGGGGGCAGGCTGATGCTGGGGGCTGCTTCACAGGGCGTGAGGCCACAGTGCCTCACCCTTCGTTACTGGCCTGCAGGGGAGGGGGAGGGCAGGAGGATGGCGGAGCAGGCTGCTGTCACACCCCCCCTGCCTGGGTCCACCTGCCGCTGGCGGGGACTGGGTGCCCCGCCACCGACCCCCAGAGGCCCCCCGTGTCCCCCCCGGGGCTGCGCCTGGTGACCGAGCAAGGTCAGCAGGACGTGAGGCAGGGGGCCCGGCAGTGTCAGGGGGCTGGGGGGACACTGTCTGGAGGGCAGTCTTCTCTCTGTGGGCCCCCTCGGTGGTCGTGGGGCTCAGGCTCGGCGGCAGGCTCCCCGGGCAAGACCCCTGACTCTGCTGCTGAGGGGCTGCCTGACCCGTCCGTGCCTGGGTGTCCTCCCCGTCCAGTGGGCCGCTCTCCGGGGACGACGGGATCGGCTGTTGTGCAAGGGCGCGTGGGCACCATCGTCTCTCCGCGGCGAGTCAGGGGTTAGCACGCCAGAGGGACAAGGAGCCTGACCAGCCTCCCTGGCTGCCCTGCGGATGAGAGGACTGTCACTGTGGAAACGGGGAACCCCGGGCCGGCTGGGATGGTTGCCTTAAGCAGGACCGTGTCCCCTTCCCTCCGCCAACGTCCAGGCTCAACACCACTCCAGCCACCCCGGACGGTCTGGGGGCGGGGAGTCCGACGTGGGTCTCACTGGAGTGAAATGGGTGGCCCCAGGGCTGGCTCGCCTGCAGGCTCAGGCCACAACCCGTTCCCAGCCTTGGCCAGCTTCTGGGGGCGCCGCACTCGGTGCCACGTGGCCCTGTCCCCCAACCACAGGGCAGTGGCCAGTGTCCTCCGACTCTCCCTGTCTCTGGCCCTCCTGCCTCCCTCTTGTCGGGACCCTTGGGACTGCGGTGAGGACCTGCTGAAGCCGTCCGGGACGGTCCTCACTCGGGCTCACCTGCCAAGTTCCTCTGCCCCGGGAGCCACATGCTCTTGTTCTGGGGATGAGTGCGCTGTGCCAGGCAGGGCTCTCCAGCGAGACCACCAACAGGATGTCTGTCTCCCCATCTATCTGCCCATCTACCTATCCACCATCTTACAAGGAATTGGGTCCCATGATTACAGAGGCTGCTAAGTCCCAAGAACTCCAAGTCACCAAGCCGGTGCCCCAGGAGAGCCAGCGTTGCAGATCCAGTCTGAAGGCAGGGAAAAGCCATCAGGCAGGAGTTCCCTCTTACTCAGGGGATGGTCCGCCTTTTGACCTAGTCACACCTTCAACTGATTGGACAGGGCCCACCCACCCTGTGGCCAACACATCTGCTTCCCTCAGTCCACCCACCACATGTGAATCTCATCCAGAAACACCTGCACAGACACACCCAGAATCACGTTGGACCCAATGGCTGGGCTCCCCGGCACCCAGCCCAGTTGACCCACATACCCGACCCTTCCAGACGTGGGCATGTCTTGGTGGGGGTCGAGAGCACTCGTCAGCCCAGCACAAGGACACAGGGACTGGGCAGCAGGAAGGGGCAAAGCAGGGTGCACGGAGGGAGGGTCAGGGACAGGGCAAGGCAGCGCTCTTGCTCTGTCTCCCAGGGGGTACAGGGCTGGACTCTGCATGCTGTCGGGCAGGTCCTGAGACCTTTGGTGGTGGGGGCTGGGCAGGCAGATGTCTGAGGTCCCAGCAGGTGGGAGGACAGGCGGGGGCCGTGGCCTATTGGGGGGAAGTGCAGGCCCAGACGGTAGCCGCAGGGGTCATGGGCCGCAGCCTCTTTGAAGGGCCCTCGGGAGCCTCTGTCTGGCGGAAAGTCACAGGCCCCTGGGGTCAGGGCACCGGCTGCCTCCCCCAGGTGGTGCCACACGGCCATGGATTGGGCAGGGCAGAGGGGGCCCTGGGGCCCAGACTGGTCTCCCACGACAGCACCCCACCCCCCAAACACACGCCCCGGGAGCAGACGCCGCCTGGGAAAGGGAAGGAGGTTGCTGGCTGAGCCTGGCTGATGGCATGAAGGCCTCTCATCACGAGCTCAGAGGTCAGCAGGGCCCAGGGCCTTTCCAGAGGCCCCGTGCCAGGCACCCAGGGACCCCGGGTCACCCCGGTGACCTGCCTCCTTCTCTCTGACTCTCTCTTCCCCTGTAGGGCTCTCACTGGGGACACTTCTCCCATGTCCCTGGCCTCATGCTCACATCCCTGTGGGCTGCGTCCTTCCAGGGGCCACAAGCGAGCCGTTGCCACTGCCCCTCCTCTGTCCCCTCCTCGCCGCCCTCCCTGGGGTTGGCGCCTATCCCCCTCCTCATCCCATCCCTGCCTCTCCAGGAGCAACTCCAGCACCTCAGGGCGGCTCCCAGTCTCCATGGTGGGGGGCCTCTGCCCCCCCACATTGTGGGCCTTCCCACTTGCTGCCATGTCCCTTGGCCAGGACGCTTGTCCCCAGTGGTCAGGAGGCTCACTTTCTCCCTAGTCATCACCCTGACCTCCCGTGTAAGTTGGGACAGGCCCTGGCCGGAGCCCCGTGCCCCTCCCTCCATGGTTCCTGAAGTCGCTGTCCCCTCCCGACTCGACATTCATCCCTCTCGCCCCTGCCCTGGCCCAGGCCATCCGCGCAGGGAGGGTGCGTCCCCAGTACCCGTGTGGATGCCGCAGGCCATCTCCCCTCTGTGGCCGCCCCTGCGGAGGTTCTCAGGTCCCAGGTCTTCCCGAGGGCACTACCGTGGGGGACTCCCACAGCCCAGCCAGAGGGAGGGGGAGCAGGTGCTCCCAGGGAACCCCCGGAGGCCTCTGTCCAGGGCCTGAGCCTCCTCTGAGAGCACCCCAGGGAGGGCCACCGTCCTGGGAACCTCAGGGCAGACCGGTGAATGGTGGGCTGGGGCCAGGAGAGGGGTCTGCTTCCTGCCAGCATTGCCTGTAAACTGACTCAGCCCCTGACTTCGGCCCTCGAGGCGCCTCGCAGTGCCACGTGACCTGCCCATCCAGCCTCCATATAGGCAGCCCCCCTCCCTCCGTGCACCCTCCGTCCCAGCCCTGCCAGCAGGAGCCGCACAGAATTTACCTGCCTGCCCTCGCGGCCCCCCTGACCAGGTGTGCCCCCTTCAGGGCCTCCTCTCACCAGCAAAACCCCTTCCGCCCCTGCTGCCCTTCCCTGGATGCCCACCTCCCAGGCCTCTGAGCCCCCGAGTGCGGTCCCCCTGCTGCGGCCAGAGCGGACAAGAAGCCGGGATGCGGGCTGCAGAGGCCCCCGGCTCCAGGCCCTCCGAAGTGCGTGGGTCAGCGGCTCGCCCCTCACAGAACCCAGAGGCAAACAGACGAGCAGCAGTGACAGAAGACAGGGCTCTATTCCCGCGAGGCCCCTCCTGGGGGGACCGCAGACCAGCCCCTCAAACTCTCTAGAGCACTGAAAACACTGGCAGTTTCACGTGAGGAGAACGTGGGGCGAAGCTGGGGGTCTGTGCAGGTGGGCAGTCCAGGGCGGTCACCGCCTCGGGGGCAGTCGCATGGGCGTCCCGTCGACTCAGGCCGTCCTTGTGCTGGAGGGCGCATTGTGGTTCCCATCAGGGCACGCTTCCCCGGGGGTCTCTGCCTGTGTTCCAAGAGGAGCCGGAACGAGGAGCTTCATCAGCTAGAAAGTACAGAATGGGGTGGGAAGGGAGAGGTCCCCATCCTTGTTCGGACACTGTGGGGTGGGCCGCGCCTGGCGCTGGGGGCAGTCTGTGTCACGGTCCCATTTCCCAGATGGGAGGCCAAGCCTTAGCGAAGCAGAGGGTCTGCCCGAGCTCTTGCGGGGGGTGGGGGTGTGGGAACACATGTGTCCCTGCAGCCGTAGTGGGAAGTGCGTGGGACAGCCCTGGGTCCCCTGCAGGGTGGGGGTTCACATCCCTGTCCCTCCAGCACTGACCATGGTGGCAGGGGCCCATCCTCTCGGCCCCGCAGCTCACAGACCTTTTGGTCCAGTCTCCAGAACACTGTGCCCGCACCCCGGCTGGGGGTTCATGGAGGAAGAATTGGGCCATTGTTCACGGGACACAGGGGCCACCTGCCCCCGCCCACCCTCCCTGCCCTTCTGAGTCACTGCTCCACAGGGACGGGGCGCTGCAGCCCCAGACCCGTCTGTCCGGCTGCCTGGGAAGGGCTGGGTGCCGCAGGGGAGCCAGCATCCCCCGGAGCAGGCAGGGATTGACAGCCAGCCCTGGGAACGAGCCGGGCGGCCCTGCTGGCCGTGGGCAGAGGGCGGAGGGCTGCTGCGGTGATACCATCTGTTTCCCGTCCAGGCGGGGGCAGAGCAGGTTCTCCCGGCCGTGGAAGCGAGCTGGGCTCCGGCCCCCACCCACCTGTGCACCCACCAGGAGGTGGTCCCCTGTGGACACCCCCCGCCCCAGTGCTCTGCTGCAAGGACATCTCTGGGAAGGCCACCCCCCCCCCCACTGGACAGCTGGCCCAGCGTAACCTCCGGAGAGAGGTCAGCGGCAGCCAACTGCTGGGAAGTAGTCTCTGGTCCCATGGGGTGGGGCTGGCTGCGGTGTTTGGGCAGTGGCCCCCTCCCCCCAGGGCATCAGCCTCCAGCTGCCGGGGCACAAGTCACGCCTTTGTTCTGTGGGACACTTAGAGGCCAAGGGTACTTAGGGGAAGCCCCAGGCATTGCCAGGTTCTTCCTGACACTCGCAAAGCCCGCACCCACAAACAAGCCACCCATCAACCCAGCGCAGCCAACGTGCAGCAGACAGTCCAGCCCCCGCGGCCGTCCCAGCTCTACCAGCCTGCCCGTCCCACACAGCCCAGCCCCCCATGAAGCCCTCCCGCCCCAACCCAGCCCCAGGGCCCCAACCCACCCAACCCATTCCCCATGGCCCCGCCCCACCTAGCCCAGCCCCATGGCCTCAACCCACCCACCCAACGCAGCCCCCCTGATCTGTTCCATCCCAACCCAGCCCCGGCCCATCCCGTCCAACCTAATCTCTGAGGCCCCATCCCACCCAGCCCAGCCCCAGGCCCACCTTCTCACAGCCCTGCTCCACCTCCCCAAGCCCAGCCCCCCACCCGTCCCATCCCCACCCCTCAGCTCAGCCTCCCTCTAGTGTCCATCCTCTTGACCCAGGCTCCGTCAGGGACCGCTCAGACGCAGGCGCTCCAGGAGTCAGGCGCTGTCCCTCCTCTTACCTGCACCTTTGCCCTACCTTTCATGCCTGTGCCCCTACCAGCCCCCTACCCCCATCAGCCTACTCCCACAACTGTCCCTCCCCTGCCCAAGCTGACCTTGCCCCTCACGCCCAAGTACCTCAGGGACACCGCTCCCCACAGGCCCAGCCCGCCAGCAGCGTACACTCTCTGCACCGTGGGGTTCCCCATTTTGACAGGTGTCCGTATGTGGGAGGGAATAAGGCCCCCCTAAAGCCATCTTGTCCCAGTCCCCCGAGCCTGTGCACGCAGGACCTTACAGGGCAAAGGGGTCGATGACCTTGAGACCAGGACTATCTTGCATCACCTGGGCGGGTGCTTCTCAGGGGAAGGTGGGAGGGTCACGGGGCACAGGGAACCTGCGAGGCTCCTGGAGAGGCTCCTGGATGGGAGCGTGGAGGCAGAGCCAAGGAATGGGCCTCCCCCTCTCATCCCCAGCATTCGCAGGAAGTAGCCCTGCCGCACCTCCCCTCCTTGTCAACCCGGCGAGGCTGGCTTCAGATTTGGGGCCTCAGGAGCTGGAAGAGAACACTCGGCACTGTCGGAAGTCACGCATGCCGTGGTACCTTGCTGCAGGCCACGGGCCACTACGGGCAGCTCTGTTTCTCCCGTGACTCATGCCTCAACCAGGATGACTTCCTTATTTTCAGGAGGGCCAGACGGGGAAACAATGAACCCTGTCCTCCTCCTCTTCCTCACCTCATAGCACTTGACTGGGGACCCCGACCTGCCCCCCGAGAGTCCCCCAGCCGCTGCCTCAATGCAGGCCGATCGCTGCCTCCTTCCACGTCACCCGCTGCTCTTGATGGGCCCTTGCCCGGAGACTGTGGACCAGACTTCCCGTCACCTCCGCCCCTGCGGGGGGGGGGCTCCCCCCTGCACACGCAGCCCGGTCACACGCAGCCCAGTTACACGCAGCCTGGCTCACTACGCATCTCAGGGGCCTGTCCCCAGGAAGGCTCGCCTGAACCCCGCTCTCCAGAGAAACAAAACCAAGAGGACATGTTTCTCTCACCGTCACAGGGCTGAATCTGTGGCCTGCAGGCTGGAGACCAGGGAAGAGCCCACACTGCTGCTCCAGACCGAGGTCATTTGCAGCCAGAATTCCCTCCTCCTGGGAGGGGGTGCTCAGCCTGGGTTCTGAGGGCCTTCAACTGATTGGATGCGGCCCACCCATATCAAGGAGGGTGATCTGCTTTATCAAATGCCTGACTGGAAACGGGAATCACCTCCCAAAAATACCTTCACGGGAACATGCGAAATGTTGTGGACCAAAGCTCTGGGCACCATGACACGGCCAAGTGGATACCAAGTCACCCCTTCCACTGCCCCATCGAGGGCAGGCCTCCTATCTCCTCTGCCTGTGCCAACAGAGGCTCTCCAGGCTGCCCTGACATCCGCCCCCTGGTCTCCTTCTGTGGGTAGCAGGTCTGCAAAGGGCAGGACGGTCTCCATCCTCACGCTCCCAGATTCGCACCCCAGCTTGTCGCCAAGTGGAGCTCAGAGAGCGCAGGACACAGACAGCCAACCTGGCCGGCAGGTCCCAAGGGCGGGCTGCCTCATCTCCGCGCCTACAGGCAAAGCCCTGGATGAGCCCAGGCAGCTCCACCGTATGGAACCCCAAACCCACACCCCCACTTGAACATCTCGGATCGCCCACACCCGGGTCGCCACCACAGCCCCACATGTCCCTGCGCCCCAGCACACACCCCCTCCCCCCTCCACAAGGCCCGTCTCGGAGCTGGGTCCTCAGGGGGAGTTCAACACCTTCAGACCCCCATCCTTCCGTGGGGATGCAGCTCGTCTCCCCGGCGAGTCAGAGCTGGGCCAGCCGTGTCCTCCTGGGGCCTGGCCACAGCACACGCCTCCTTGGGCACACCAGCTGACTGGGTCCCTGTCATCCCTCTGGCCCCACCTCACGCGTCCTTCCTGCCTCCCCCAGCCACAGGGGGCTTCTCTCCATCTTTGGAACTTGCTGGGCTCGGTCCCATCTTGGGGTCTTTGCACATGCTGTCCCCAAGCCTAAAAGGCTCTCCTACTTTCCCCAGCCTCCAACCCCCAGCCCAGTGCTGTTCCTGGGGTGGCTCCTGTCCATCAACCAGTACCTGCTGTGAAGACAGCCCCCCTCACACTGGAGCAGTGGCCCCAACGGTCACGCACCCCATGCCCTAGTCCATAACTTGGCCCTCTGTTGGTTAAGGACTTGGTTTGGGTCTAGCTGCCCCAAGAAGGCAGGTCTGTGGCTGTCCTGCTCAGCCCCTGTGTAGCGCAGTGTCTGGTGCCCTCTGGTTTGGTGGCTTTTGATAAAGAATAAAGAGAGGGGTCCCCAGCCAAGCTTGGGGACCAGAGAGTCAGCACACAGTCATTCCAGGCCAGGGACACAAGCCCTGTAGTGGGTTCCCAAGGAAGGTCCCAGACCCGTGGGCCCTTGGGGACCCCTAGGGTCTCATGTGGCTGCCAGCCCAGCACCCACTTCCCCAGGGCGGTCATGACAGAGGAAGACCATGACTCGGCCTCAACCCTGGGGCTGGAGTGTCTACTGCAACGGGCTTGTGAGCCACTGGGACCCTAACGGTGCCCAGGCACGCCCCGTCCTTCTTCCGGGGCCCGGCGCCCCCACCCCCACTGCTTCCACCTGTGCCTGGGCATCCCCTCCCCCACCCTCACTGTGCCAGCCGCTCCCGGCCTCCCCCACCTGCTGTCCCAGGTCAGCTGACCTGAAGCCAATTTCCTCTCCTGGCCTCCTGCGCACCCTAGCAGAGCTAATAGGCTGGGCCTGTGGCTGGGGCCCCGGGGCACTGCACCAGCACCTTCCCTCTGAGGCTGGGGTGACTCAGGCCCAGGAGGAGGGCAGGGCAGGAGGACAGCGGGGGGCAGGCATGACTCAGCGTCTCAGTTGCTCTCTTGCTCCGTGGGAGGGCCTGGCGAGAAACCACTTCCTGCCTCATCCTCTCCCTGGGGTTCTGCCCTTTGGCCAGTCCCCCTCAGCTCCGGGTCCCCCTCTGAGCTCTGCGCTCAGGACCTGCAGAACCCCCTCCTCTGTCTGGGGCACCCGGGAAGCCGCAGGTGCAGAATGCCAGGAGAGGGAGTGACAGGCAGGGCAGCTTCCCACTGGGGGCTGTCGGGGTCTTAGCCTCCCAGCGACACCCAGGCCTAGGGCAGGGAGACCAGGGCAGCGCAGGGCCAGCTAGAAGCCCCTGCCCTCCTCTTCCTTGAACTGAGGTTGTGGGGAGAGAAGGGCCTCAGGCGCGACGCCCAGCTCGGTGTTTGCGGGGTTCCTGGCAGGGTGCCGGGGGCTAATTCCTTCATTCTCAAGGCCGCGAGCCCACTCATGTGTCCCAAATCCTTTATCCCTTCTAGGGTCTCGGGGACAAGCTTCTCCCAGCTTTGGGGAGCTCTCCCATTTGGGGCTCTTGTTGACCATGCGCATGTGCGTTCCTGTCCCTGACCGGGTGGCTGGGGGCATTTCAGGGGGCGTCTGCCTAGAAAACATGCCACTGGCCAAGGACAACTCAGGACCGGCTTTAGGGGACAGGCCACACGGTGCAGGTACCAAGTGCCATCCCGCAAGCTGGCGAGGGCCAAGTGCCCCGCCGTCCCCACCCCGGCTGGGGTTCTCCAGTGTGTCCTCCGTAGCCGTCCCCGCAGGCGTGCAGGGTGCAGACCTGGGCTCGCGTCTCCACTTTGCTGCCGGGCGTGAGGACAAGCACGGGGTCATGGGTTTCCTCTGTGTGGGTGCAAAGTGCCTGTCGTCACGGGGAGCATTTCCTTCTCTGCTGGGTGGCCCGCCTTCTAGGCTCACGGTCCCTGTGTCTCAGGCACTCGCGGCCGCCACACAGGTGCAGTGAGGGTCCGTTTCCTCTTGCTGTGGCTTGGCTCTTCACAGGGTGTATTTTAAGGACCAGAAGTTGCTAATTTTCCTGTAGTCTAATGGATCCTTTTCCCCTAAGAGACACTGACGCTCCTCTTTTGCCATTAGGAGACTTTAATTTCTAGATCGGGTTTATGTTTACAGAGAGACTGGCTGATAGCAGACGTGTCCCAAACCCATCCTTCCTACACACACGGTTTCCACGCTGTGGACGTCCTCCCCGGGGGTTGTCGAGGTCGACCCGCCGGCGCTGCTGCCCTGTTCACCAAGGCCCATCTCTGACGGCTGGGCTCACACCCCGTTGCACCTTGGGTGGGTTTTGACAAGTGTAGGGAGACCCGCATTGGCCCTTCCAGTCCCATACGGTGTAGTTTCCCGGCCGTGAGGTTCTGTCCCCTGTTCCCCTCCTGTTCCTCTCTCCCCTTCCCTTCCGAACCCTCGGCAACCAGGGGTCTCGCTACTGTCTCCACAGTTTGCCTCTTCCAGGATGTCCCCGCATTCGAATCACACAGCATGGGGTTTCCTTCACGTGGTGAGAGACACGTAAGTTGCCTCCGTGAAATTTCATGGCTTCCTAGCTCGCTCCTTTCCTGTGCCGAACGGACCACGGTTCACCCATCCACCTGCCGAAGGGCCTCTCAGCTGCTTCCGAGTGCTGGCAATCACGAGGACACCTTCTAGAAACATCCACGTGCAGGTTTCCGTGTGGACATCAGTCCTCGACTCCTTCGGGTGTGCACCATGGAGCGCGGTGGCCCGTTGCACGGACGCAGATGTTCGGGGCTATGCCTCCCTGAGCCGCTGCCGCATCTCGCGTCCCCAGCAGCAGTGGACGTCCGTGTCCGGTTGCTTGAGTCCTCACCAGCATTTCGTGCTGTCCAGGGCTGGACTGTGGCCTTCCTAGGAGGCGTGTAGTGTAGTTTGAGGTGCGTTTCCTATGTGGCAGGAGCGTCTTCTCGTGTGCGAATGTGCCCTTTGGATTTTTCTGAGGCTACGTGCCCGTTCAGGCCTTTGGCCCGTTTTTGAGTGGGTTGTTCGTTTTCTTATCACCGAGTTTGGAGAGTTCCTCACATACTGTGGAGATCAGTCCTGTACCAGATGTGTACCTCACCACGGCGTTCTTCTACGTGAAGGTCGTCTTGTTATCTTGACGACGTCTTTGCAGCTTTGGCATTTTTTGTTTCCTCCTTAAACAAATCTTCTTTGGTTAAATTAATGATTCCAAGATCAAGAAGACATTCTCCTGCGTCTTCTTCCCCCGAGAGGATTTCCCGCTGCCATTCGGGTCTCTGACCCCCCTGGAGTAGACGGCCATGTATGGTGTGAGGGCGGGCTCGACATCCTCTGGTCCACCCATCCGTTCATGGAGAAGATTGTCCTTCTCCACAGGTGCGACTCTCCCCTGTCCCAGACGTCTACTTGTCTTCTCTGGGTCAACACCATACTGTCTTCATCACGGGGTCTACATCCCGGCCTGACATTGCTCTCCTCAAGGTCAGATTGCTAAATCCAGGGGCCGGCGTATGGTCCCATCCTCACCCGCTCCGCGATGGAGGCACGTGGCATGGCGGGCCACAGTGTCCTCTGATGGCTCTCAGCTGGCTTCCAGGCACCCCCTCCTGGTCTCTCCTGTCCCAGCTGCTCAGGCTCAGTCTTCCTTGCTGCTCCCTCTTGATTCCCTCACCTCTCAGACTTGAGCGGCCCCGGGGCCTTCCGGGTCTGTGTCTACACTTCGCCCCGGCTGCCTCCAACCTCAGGCCCCAGCTCCCGCAGCTGCTGCCCGTCAACAGCGCCCCTTGCATGTCCAAAGGGGCACGAGCTCAACTGGACGCATCCAAAACAGAGCTCCCAGTCCTCCTCCCAGGTCCCATTGCTCCCGCCTCCCTTCCTGGCTCTGCCAATAACACGCTACCCCTCTGGATGTTTTGCCCAGAACCCAAGTCAGCATTGACCCCTCTATCACACACCACTTGTCCAGCCCATCGGGAAATCCTACTGCCTGGCCTCAGAAATGGATCCTGAAACGCTTCTCCCTGCCTCCTCCACCACCGCCCTGACCCAGGCACTGTCTCCCTCCCACCCCTCCCCCACCAGCCCCCCCCCCATCTCAGAACAGTGGCAGGGAGATGCTGGTCAGGGCCTGCCTCTGCATCAGCTCAGGACCCTAAGCTCATCGCCCTCAGAGGCAAACCAGGGTCCTCCCAGTGGCTGCAAGTCTGAGTGCCCCAACGGGCCGGCCCGCCTCTGACCCCTTGCCCGGCGCGCTCAGCTGCCTCTTCCCCAGTCTGCTGACCCATCACCTGCTTAGTCGGCTCACATGAGCTCCTCTCATGCAATGTGTTCCTCCTCGTCCCTCTCGTCCTCCCTGTGCCCCAAGTCCGCTGCACTGTCCCCGACATTTCCTTGGTGCCCAGAGCAGTGCCTGGCACACGACGGTGCTGCACGGTTGCCCAGGAGAGAGATAAGTGGGTGCACAGGGTCCCGGGGGCCTGACATGTGACGCGTGGGAGTGGAGGTCAGATGGATGTGGCTTCTAACCCACTCTCATCCTCTGACTCACCCAGGCCTACCCTACCCATCGGGGCCTTGGCTCTCCCTGCTAGAGAGTCCAGGGTTGGGCAGGACAGTCTCTAGACCCTGGCCCCCACCCACCAGGAGCCAGAGACACCAGAGCCATACTCTGGGCTCCTCACTGGGTTCAGCTTTCCGGGACACTCTGCACCTGCTGAACGGACTTGGGAGTCCCGTTCCCCCCAGGTTTGCCCTGGGGCACCTGGTCAGTGGGCACTGGAATGCCCTTAAGCCCTGTAGTTCTGTGCTGGGCCCACTGCCTTTGGTCCATCAGGGGAGCACGTCTCCTTGGCCTGGCCTCACATTTGGCAGGGGCAGGGGCCTTTTGGGACCTTTGCACCTGACTGAGGCTAGAGGGATTCGGGGCACACCGGGCCCCAGGCCAGAGCAGCTGTGGAAGGTGGGACATGGCTTTGTCTGGAGCTGGCTGGAAGAGGCCCAGTAGGGCCCAGATATGCCCCCCAGGGAAGGAGCCCCAAGTTACCTTCTGGGGAGCAGCTGCAAGGCCCAGGGATGGCCTCTCCCACTCCCTTTCCACCCCAAACCTCTCCTGGGTATTGGTGAAGTAAGGAATCAGGGCATCGTGGAAAGTCTTGGAGAGAAGGAGCACAGAAGTCAGCCAGGAACCCTGAACACCATTCAGGACCAACAGATTTTGGTGGGCACAAGACTGGGTTTAGGGGGCCTGTGTATCTCTCCCACATAGCACTGCCCAGGAGTGCCCCCCACCCCATGCCAGGCCCTGCTCTGGGTGCTGGGGGGGTCACGGGAACAACACAGAGACAATGTCCTCCCTCTGTATGGAGTAGCCGGACACTCGGTCTCTCCAGGCTTTAGGCCACCATCGGTCCCTTCCCTGCTCAGGGAAAGCCCAGGGTCTCCGCCTGGCTGGCACCTGCCCCAGCCAGACACAACCGGCGGCCACGTCACACTGCTGAGCCCTCTCGCTGTCCACACTGCGGCTGGCTTTGTAAGTGCCCCTGTGGACGAAGCAGATGGCCCCCTCCGAGGCTGTTTTCTCACATCTATATCTGAACATCACGACACATGTAGTCTTGTGGGCAGTGGGGACCCAGGGGAACACCAGCTGGGACCACCTTTGAGCCCATGTGGTGTCCAGCCCATCAGAGCCCAGCTGCCCCGTCTGAAATAGCGGGGCCCACCAGCAGTGAGGTGATAATGCCCCGAGTGAGGGTCCCACTCTGGGGCCTGTGCGGTGCGTGGGTATGGACCTGCACACCTGGGGGCAGATTCTGAAGGCAGGGGTGTTTGCCGGCTTCCCTCCTGGCTCCAGTCCTCATAGCTGGAACCGAACCAGGTGAATCCAGTACAAACGTGGGCAACGGCCGGGTGTGGAGGCAGGGCAAGGCCGTGGTCCTTCATCTGTGGCCATCAGGCTGACCGGGGTGGGAGGGTGATGGCTGGGGTCAGGGTCCTGATTGATTTGGTGGTCACAGAAAAGATGGGGATTCCAGTCCTGCCTGCCATGGGCCACAGAACCCGTTTGCCCGCCTTTAAGTGGGGTACCCGCAGGACCACTTGAGAAAAAGTGCCCTGTAGGCGAGTCCCTTGAGGAAATTTCCTCATTGTTCACATCCTGCTCAAACGTCATCTTCCCAGAGGGGCCTGCTCCCAGCAAGGGTCACTTTCTAGCACATTCTCAGCATGGACCCTCTCCAAAGTCACCTGCCCAAACTCCCTTCCTCTTTCATGCCTGCCTGGCCTCTGCCTTGAGAAGTGGACAGGGCCCTCCCCTCCGACAGCAAGCTGGCATGCCTTAGTGACTGCGGGAGGTGGGAGGTCCTGGAGGGCCCAGGGTCACTGTGGCCTCAGTAGGACTGAGCACTCGCCCCAGGGCGGGACTCTCCCAAGGCTGGTGAAGACGACCCCAATCGCTCAAGGTGAGAGACCCGGCTCCTTATGTGATCCCGCCGCCCAGCATCCTTGGAGATGGGCCTGGAGGGGACCGTGGGCCCCCAGAGGACGGAGGACCCGGGATAGGGTCAGGCGGGTGCTGCTCTAGGGAGCTGGAGGGGGGCGCCTAGGAACACTTGGAGACAGGACGAGGTCTGCAGGACGCTGGGTAGAAGAGCGGCTAGCGGAGGTGGAAGAGGAGGCCTGGGCGGAGGCCTGCGCTGCAGCAGGTGCAGTGGCGGGGGCCTGGGAAGGGCGGCTCAGCCTCGCGCGGTGCACAGCCCGCGGGTCTGGGGCGGCGACGGAGCCGCGGGCTCGGGGGCTGTCCCGCTGCCGGTCCCCAGAGTCCCAAGCCCGGTCCCCTGCGGCCCCTGCCAGCGCCCACCACCGCCCCGCCCGCGCGCCCCTCGGGCTGCGGCGCTCCGGGAACCCGCCGGCCTGCGTGCGCGCCCTCGAGCGGCGTGCGCGGCCCCGCGGGGGGGGCCGGCCCGGATGGCCCCGCCTCGGCCCCGCCCCGCGCACGCCGGCCGCGGTCCGCGTGACCCGCCGGGTGCAAACAGTGCGGTCAGCTGACTCGGCGGAGTGCGCCGTCATCCCGGCTATAAGCGCGCGGCCTCCGGGCGCTCGGCTCCGACCCCGCCGCCGCCACCATGCAGCCCCCCAGCCTGCTGCTGCTCGTCCTCGGGCTGCTCGCTGCGCCTGCCGCCGCGCTCGTCCGGTGAGGCCCCGCGCGCTCCGGCGCCCTCCGCGCGCCCCGGCTCCGGAATGCGGCCTTGCGCCCGCGCCGCCTCCTGCGGGGCCTCCCCCGCGCCCCCGCGCGCCCGGACCCCTTCCCGCCCTGCTGCCGTGCGGTCGGCCGTGGGGGGCGGGCGGCTGCGCGAGCAAGGGCGGCTGGGGCCCGGGCCGACCGAGCGTCCCCAGGACAGGTGCATCGCGGTCCCTGCGCTCGCGGCTGCCTGCGGAAGCCAGGACCCCCGCGTGCAGCCCGCACAGCCCCAGCGCGCGCTTGGCCGCCTCCTTTGCGGGCTGTGAACTGGGCGTGGTTGCCTCGGTCTGTCCGGGGACTCTGGGGCGGGGGACCCTGTGGCGCGGGGAGCCCCCCCTCCCAGCGTCTCAGAGACAGAAGGGAGGTAGCCTAAGGGGAGGGTCTGGGTGAGTGGCCGGGCTGCAGCAGCCTTCCCCACCGGCCCCTGCCTTCGTGAGGACCACACCTTCCTCAGGCCCAGGGCCCTGTCCCCGGTACCAGGGGAGTCCATCTACCACCGGGCCTGGATGCGGCTGAGCCAGGCCGAGGACCAGCACAGCCACCGCCCACCCTTCCACTCTTGCCAGGCAGCCTGCTTTCCCAGATTGGGGGGGCAGGGTGCAGAGGGCCAGCCCCTTCTGGTCCCGCACCCACCCTTCCCCCCCCCCCCTCCCCGGGGCCTTGGTGCCAGGCCTGGGAAGGCATCCTTGTACCTTTGCCGTGGGCCTTTTGCCCGTGGGCAGGTGGGTGAGGTCACAGAGCTGTGGGAGCTGGCTGGGGGCCAAGTGGGACTCACCCTTGCCAGGAGGCCACTCGGCGTGGGCTTCACCACGGGCCGTGGCTTGGGGGCATGTAGCCCCCAAATGGAGTCTTTGTCAGGAGGCAGCTGTAGGGCTGCGCCTACCCTGGTGCCACCCACAGGCCTCCCCGCCGGGGATGCACGGCCATGGGGAGTGGAGGCTGCGGCTGTGCGGGCTGGGTAGCCGGACGAGAGCCCCTCACACCTCTTCCCGGTCCTGTGGGACTGATGGCACCTGTTTCCTGGGTTACTGGAGGGCGTGTCCGCTTCCCCCAGGCGAGAACTGTGGACTCTAACAGCCTACCAGGTCTTGGGCAAGAGTCCCATCTTCCTGAAGCACGCCCTTGGTGTGCCAGGAAGGGCCAGCTGTGACCTTGAACTCCCAAATCGCCTGGGCTGGGAGGACCTGCCGTCCAAGGGTTGGAGTGTGCTCAGGGGTGCTTTCCTGTCCCTGCACCGTCAGAGCTGGGAGCAAGCTGAAACCCAGGAGCAAGATCCCAGGCCAGGGAGGGACCCACATGCACAAGAACCGGCCACCTGACCTCAACCCCGTGCTCTCTCTGCCCAGGCAGACCGCCAAGACTGGGAGGGGCTGGCACTGGGGGAGCCGTGGGCATCTCAGGGGAAGGCAGACCCAGAGGCAGAAACCTCCACCACCCCAGGGCAGGCCTTGCCTTCCTGGGGTCTGCACCGCGATGAGGACAGAAGACGCACTGGCAGGAAATGAATTCACTACTGCGAGGGCCCTGGAGGGAAACAGGGTCACATTGAAGGATGGCCAAGGAGGGCTTCTCAGAGGTGGTGGCATCGAAGTCCCATCTGATGACCAGGCATAGCCTGCCCCTGAGGCCAGGCAGGGAAGTGGGCACCACCTCTGCATGGGGGCTGCGTGGAGAGCAGCATATTCGGAGCGCAGGTGAATGGGTTCCCTCAGAGAGCGTGGGGCAGGTGTGACGGATGGGCACCCATGCCCTAACGGACCCCACCGGCCGCTGTCCCGGGAGGGACTGGAGGAGGCACAGACTGGGGACAAGGGATGGGGGAGGGTACGGAGCAGTCCAGGGGGAGGGGGAGGCGAGCCCTGATGAGCCCCTCTCCCTCCTCTTGACAGAATCCCGCTGCACAAGTTCACCTCTGTGCGCCGGACCATGTCGGAGTTGGGGGGCCCTGTGGAGGATCTGATCGCCAGAGGCCCCATTTCAAAATACGCCCAGGGGGTGCCCAGTGTGGCGGGGGGTCCCATTCCGGAGGTGCTCAAGAACTACATGGACGTGAGTATGGGGCTCGTCCTCTCGGGGCGCGGGCTGGGTGGACAGCAAGCCCGGGTGAGGACGGAGGAGGCTCTCAAGGAAAGCTCTGAGTGAGTGGGCAGGAAGTTCCTCTCCTCAGCACCTTGTGGTTTTGCAGGAGTCACCTGCTCCGTGGAGGGAGGGGCTTCTGCCCAGCCATGCCCTTCCCTGCTGGGTGCCCCTCCCACTACCCCTACCCCACGAGGACTCCCATGAGGGGCCTGGCCCTGGGGCGCGGGGCATGCAGCGAGGTGGGGGTGCCCTTGGCTTCTCTGTGACCTCTCCCCCTGCGTCCCACTGACTGTCAAGGGCATCGGGAGCTGTCTTGTTCTTGAGGCCAGCCTGTGGGCGTGGGGGACAGGGTCACGGGCTACAGATACGCGAGCTGGGCCCACGGCCATCAGCTGGGTATGGAGGAGCCCAAATCAGACTCAGGCCCCAAGGGGCTGCGGGGTCCTTGTGCTCGGGTCACCCAGGCCTGCCTGTCCAGGCCTAATTAATGGCTCTGGAGTTCTTTTGTTTCTGTCTGTCCTGCTGGAAGGCCTGGTGCTCCCCGTGACCTCCTGCCTCGATGTCTCCTTCCTCATTGGTCAGCAGCCAGTGCTGATCGCACCCAGTGCTCCTCGAGGGGCAGACAGGCTTGGAGTCCAGACATGCTCTAAGCCCCATACCGAGCCAGGGCCGGGTCGGCCTAGTCCCAGCTCGGGGGTCAGGTCCTGGGACCCCGCCTGCACCTCTGGGGTGGCCCAGGTGGCATCTTCCTGCGTGGCCCGCCCCCGCGTGGTAGACCTAGCTCCTTGCTGCTGTCCAGACACTGGTCCACCTGGGGTTGGGACATGTGGCCATGCCCTCTGTCCTGTCTGGCCAGAGCACCCGCTGTGCCAGGAAGCTGTGGCCTCACAGGCATGTGACTGGGCTGGGGGGGGCATCTGTCTCGGGGCCTGACCAACCAGTTCCTGATCCCCTAGTGCAAGCTCTTGTGTATACACATACACACACACACACACACACACACACGGGGATTTGCTGAGTCATTCCCCAGCCCCCCAAATCTGGACACTTATTCCGGGTCATGAGGCAGTAGCTGCTGCTTCTCCCTGGAGCCAAGTGGCAGGAGACACAGTCCTGCAGGCCTGGGGCTGGAATCCCTTAGTGACCCAGGGCCCAGCCTCCATCTCCGGAGAAGGGGCGCCCAGGCAGGTAGGGCCCAGGGGACCCCAAGCCCACGTCTCTCATCCAAGCCACCATGTCCTCTGACCTGGGAGAGCCCCAGTGACCGGGTTTCCCTTTGAGGGTCCGAGGGGCATGTGCCCCCTTCAGGCTCACCTGGGCCATGGCTCAGCCGCCCCGGGCTTCCCACAGGCTGCCCTCCTTCCCCGTGTACCGATGAAGAAACTGAGGCCCTGGGTGTGAAGGCAGGGTGTCTTGGCAGGGAGGGATCTGAGCCAACACTCTGGCCTCCAGGGTGTACCTTCTCTGGCTGTCCTCATGCCTCTGCCTAGGAGCCCACCAGGCTTGGTCTGGTGGAGCAAGGGCAGGACGGGAATGAGGTCCCAGAGGCAAGCCCTGACGTGCCCCCCCCCCCATTGTAGGGAGGCAATCGTCTCTGCTGGGGGCCTGGGGCAGAGGTGTCTTCCCGGCAGGTCCTCCGGGGCCCCGGGGCCCGCCGAGCTGCTGTGACTGCTGGTCTCACCTTTTAAATGGGGTGGCCGTCCCCCCACCCTCACGTGGTCAGGCAGGAACCCGCAGCGCCCAAGGGTGTGAGGACCAAGGGCGGTGGAGGGGCGGAAGCGGAGCCCGGGTGTCGGTCCTCTGGCCTGGGCCTCGAAGGGTCTGGCCGCAGGCTAACCAAGGGGCGCCGGTGCCCGCGGCCCTGATGGACCCTGCTCCCGCGCAGGCGCAGTACTACGGGGAGATCGGCATCGGGACGCCCCCGCAGTGCTTCACGGTCGTCTTCGACACGGGCTCCTCCAACCTGTGGGTCCCGTCGATCCACTGCAAGCTGCTGGACATCGCCTGCTGTGAGTCTCCGCGCGGCCGTGCAGCAGGGATGCGGGCGGGGGGCGGGGCCCAGCGGCCGCCTCGCAGGGAAGCACGCCCCCCACCCCGGGCAACGGTCAGGGATAGCAGCTGGAGCTGGCCCTAGCCGGGCTGGCCCTGGGCCTTCGGTGGCCCTGCTTCGGCCCCTGTCAGCCGCTGACGCCTCTCAGCCACACTGGGCGGGCCTGGCCCCGCCACCCTGCCCCAGGGCACCCCACTTTCCAGGCGAACTCCTTCACGCCAGTCTAGCTTTGCATCCTGGCTGGGACCGTGGTGGCAGAGGATGGGGCAGGCCAGGCCCAACCACTGCCGGCCGACACCAAGCCTGGGGTCACGGGTCTGGCCCGACACCGGGTGGATGGCCTGGTGGGGGGCTCCACGGCGGGGGCTGGGCGGCGGGCTGACGGGCTTCTCGTCCGGTGCAGGGATGCACCACAAGTACAACAGCGGCAAGTCCAGCACCTACGTGAAGAACGGCACCAGCTTCGACATCCACTACGGTTCCGGCAGCCTCTCCGGGTACCTGAGCCAGGACACCGTGTTGGTGAGTCCCTGCTGATGCTGCCCCTGGGCCGCGGGGCACTCCGATGGCGTGGTGACAGCCCCCCAGGGCAGGGCCTCTGAGGCGTGAGCAGGAGCGTTGTGGGGGGGTGGTTGGCTGGGCTGGGCTCAGACAGCAGACCTGGGCCCTGCGTTTCTGGGGGTACGTGCACCGTGACAGCCTGGAGGGCTGTAAGGAAAGTGGGGCCATGAGGCCGTGGGTGTGAGAGCCATGGGCCGGTCTGGGACCAGGACCCAGAAGTGATTCAAATGAGGCTCCTCCTTGGGTCACGGCCGACAGCTGGGTGGGGGGCCGGTCGCAGGGACTGACTTCTGTTCCAATGCCTTGGCCACTGGGAGGGGAGGGCTGAGATGTGCCGGGAGTCCCCGTAGAGGACACTGGAGGTCCCTCCAGGCACTGTGCCTGCTGCAGAGTATCTTTGGGGTGAAGCAGGTGGGCTGGCCCTGGATGGATGTGCCTGCGCCTCTGTGAGACCTCTTAGCGTGCAGCCACCAGAAGGGTCAGGACTGAGAGTTCTGGGGGCAGAGGAGCAAAGCAGAACAGGGCACAGCCCCCGGCCCCGCAGCCTCTGGCCCCCCGGCCCCAGCAGGACCGGAAGGCGACGGGGCGTGGTGGCTGTGGCCCCTCCTGCAGCGACACTGCCCCTCTCCAGACCCACCTGCCCTGTTGGGTCTCCTCCTGATCTCTGTGGCCCAAAAAGAGGATGTTGGCTAGTACACTGCCCTGTTCCCGCTATCAGGGTGTCGGCCCCAAACAGCCGTTTGTCCCCACATCCTGCTCTGTGTTTGTCAGCTGCTGCCTGGCCTGTAGTGGGGGGAGGGGTGGTGTGGCCTTGAGTCTGCTGAGTTGGGTCGTAGGGTTGGGTCATGGGGTTCCAGTAGCCCAAGGTCAGGAGCCGGCCTGGGTGGGGCTGGCCTGGAGCCAGAAGGTCAGAGCTGAGCCCAGAGCCCACCTATCTGTTAACTCCAATGGAAACTCTGTCCTGAAGACCTTGGAACTCTGTGTGCCTTTCCTCAGCTGTGTCCCCACCCACTGTCGCCAGCCTTTCTTTCTGGGCTTTGTGCGAGGTCTCGGGTGATGACTGGGGCTTGTATGCATGCACACGTGGGGCCCGGGGGTTGGGCTCCGAGGTTAGCATGGCCCACTGACCATCCCCCTCGGCCCACAGGTGCCCTGTAAGTCGGGTCTGTCGAGCCTGGCTGGTGTCAAGGTGGAGAGGCAGACGTTCGGGGAAGCCACCAAGCAGCCGGGCATCACCTTCATCGCGGCCAAGTTTGACGGCATCCTGGGCATGGCGTACCCCCGCATCTCGGTCAACAACGTGCTTCCCGTCTTCGATAACCTGATGCAGCAGAAGCTGGTAGAGAAGAACATCTTCTCCTTCTACCTGAACAGGTGGCGTGGGAGGGGCTCGGGCCCCTGTCTCCTCCCCATGCCTCACCCCTCCTCCCAGCTCTGCGGGGCTCAACGCTGGGGGCTTGGGCTGCCTGCCTCCCCTCTAGGCACCGGGCTGCGGCTCCTGACCTGCAGCCTCTGATCGGGAAGGGGACTGGCCACTCCTTTACAGACGAGCGGGGAACCCTCTGGACAGGCTGTGGGGCCGGGGCTTCCTGCCAGGAGCGGCTCGGGCTGTGGGCCCAGGGTCTCGCTCCGTGGGCCTCCCTCCCAGAGAGCCAGACCCTGGTCAGGGCTCATGGTCAGTCAGCCCGGGCTTCCCTGGGTCTGATGGTGGGTGATGTGGGCCCAGAGGGAACAGAGCCACAAGCTCCAGTCTGTGGCCAGACCTCCAGAGGTGAGGGGCTTCCCAGAGGAGGTGACCCCGGTGGGGCCCTCAGTGCCAGATGCTGCTAGAGGGAACCACGGCCTGGGGTTGACGGTGGGGAGCGGCCCCCACCAGCCGCCGCTTGGCAGCCGAGCCGAGTGTCCCAGTGGCCTTGGCCCTACACGGAAGCATGGGTGACCGGTGTGCTGTACCCTCGAGAAGGGGCCCCCGGTCTCCCTCGGGGCAGTGCCACAGGTCCCGATGAGGGTGTGCCAAGGACGGATGTGGGTGGCCCACTGACCGCTGGTGGTCACTGCGCCGCACACCCCCTCCTCACCCTCGGGGTCTAGCCCCAGGCACTCCGGCCGAGTGCCCGCCCAGAAGCCTCCTCTCTTGCCCGGCACCTGCCCTCAGTGTGGGGGCCACCCTCAGGGGTAATTCAGCAGCCATGTGAGGCAGAGCCCCCTGCCAGAGGCCAGGTGACCCCACGCTGCTGAATGGGGTGAGGTCTTTCCCGTGAGCCCTCGGGCCCAGGCTCAGGCCTCCCTGGGTGAGGGGTAGAGGGGCAGGGCAGCAGGTGGGGAGCAGATGGGAGCCAGCTGTGTGGTTTCCATGCTGGGAGTTCAGGGGTGAAGCCTGGGGGAGGGCGGGAAGACAGGGTTTGGCCTGGTGTTTCTGAGTGGGGCCCGGCCAGGAGGAAGGTGGTGAGTTCCAGCGCTGGGTCTAGAGCAGTGTGGAGGTGGGAGCAGGGCCGGCAGTGCAGGCTGTGTGCGGGAAAGCTGAGAGGTGAAGGGGAGCAGGAGCGGTTGGGTGAGGGCAAGGACATCCTTGGGAACAGTAGGTACAAAGGCCCTGGGGCTGGAATGAGTGGACTCAACTCTCCGTGCTGTCCAGTGCCTCCCCCAGAAGCCTTCCCTGGTTGGTTTTTCTCAGGCGGCTGCAGCCCCCTTCCTTGGCTCCTAGCTTTCACTTCCCCCTGCCTGCTCGCCTGGCTTCCTCACTGGCGGGCCGGGCACCTCTGCAGGCCTCACCGGGTGTGGGATCGGAGCCCTGCTCCTCAAGAAGGGAGTCCTTTTCCTTCTGTGCTCTCTCCGGGTCTTTCCATCTCTGCAGCTCCACCTATTCCTCCTGGCTTGACCCCAGTGTGTGCCTGTCCTGTCAGCAGTCAGGCTGGACCCACAGGGCGGGGGTGGGCAGCCGGCGCCCCAGGGCAAGTGCGGCTGACTCGATCCTCTCTTCCCCCAGGGACCCCGGCGCACAGCCCGGGGGTGAGCTCATGCTGGGCGGCACAGACTCCAAGTACTACAAGGGTCCCCTGTCCTACCTCAATGTGACCCGCAAGGCATACTGGCAGGTCCACATGGAACAGTGAGTGCTGGGCGGGGGGGGCCGGAGCTCGGATCTGCGGGGAGCCTGGTGTGCGGGGCCCTGCCCAGCTGCCCACTCAGCCGGCCTGTAGGTAGCTACAGCCCTCGGGCCCCTGGCCCTGGGTGTCCGTTCCCACCTCCTGGTGCCCACCTGTGCTCCTGGCCCCTGGGCTCTGACCCTGCGCTTGCGATCTCGAGGCCAGCAGTTAACCCGCGCTTGACCTCTTGAGTCCATGCCACCACTGCGCACAGCCAGAGAGGGGAAGGCAGGGTCCCAGCAGGGCTGCAGCCCTGGAGGTAGGACTGTCCCCCAAGGCCCGCCCTGAGCCCAAGCCCAGGCCGGCGTGCTCACGCCCCCTCCCCTGCAGGGTGGACGTGGGCAGCAGCCTGACCTTGTGCAAGGGGGGCTGCGAGGCCATCGTGGACACGGGCACGTCCCTCGTCGTGGGCCCTGTGGACGAGGTGCGCGAGCTGCAGAAGGCCATCGGGGCTGTGCCGCTGATCCAGGGCGAGGTGAGTGGGCCGGGCCGTGTGGATAGGGTGCCCCCGCCGCCCCCTCAGCGCTCCCGAGCTGCTCCGTCTTCTCTCCCTCAGTACATGATCCCCTGTGAGAAGGTGTCTACCCTGCCCGAGGTCACCCTACAGCTGGGGGGCAAACCCTACAAGCTGTCGTCCGAGGACTACACGCTCAAGGTCAGCGGGGGCCAGGCTGGGGCGGGGCGGGGCGGAGGCCCTTGAGGCTGCAGGCCGGGTGCTGACCACAGCGGCCGGCCCAGGTGTCGCAGGGCGGGAAGACCATCTGCTTGAGTGGCTTCATGGGCATGGACATCCCCCCGCCCGGCGGGCCGCTCTGGATCCTGGGGGATGTCTTCATCGGCCGCTACTACACCGTGTTCGACCGGGACCAGAACCGCGTGGGCCTGGCCGAGGCCACCAGGCTCTAGCTGCCCACCCACTGGGGAGGAAGGGGTCCGGCAGGAGGAGGCCGGCCGCCCCCGCCCTCCCGGCCACCCCTGCCGCACACACTCACGCTCAGACTCACACTCACACTCACAGCCCAGCTCTACAGGCGCCAGGCTCTCGGGCTGCCGTTTTGTTCTGTGGTTTCCCTGGCCTTGCATGTCTGTCTGTCTAGTAGAGAGCGGGGTGCGGGGCAGCAGCCACTAGGCTGACCCTGAGTCTGGAGTCACGTCACTAACTGGGAAGCCCCAGTCTGGCTTGGCCGCCCGTCGTCCTGCACCTGGGACCCCCCCCCTCCCCCACCCACCCCCAGCCCATGCCTCGGGGCCTGGCTGCCCAGGCAGGACTTCTGGACTGAGCCCCCACCCCGGGCCAGGCTGTTCTCTGGGCTTCTCCTCCGCCTGGCCTGGGGTCCAGAGCGGGGAGCTGCTGGCCCATCTTCCCACGTGGCCCATCGTGGAAGGGGCCCGCCGAGGCCTAAGGACAAGCAGGAAGGGGTTGGAAGGGTCGGGACTCGGACAAAAGGCAGCCTTGTGATGCCTTTGGGGTCCTCCTGGGGCTCGACCCCATCTAGGAGGGCATTTGCTGGTGCCGGGTTGGGGAAGAAGGGGAGGAGGGGGGCTGGTGCCACCTTCTGTGAGCTTTTCCCCTCTTGCGTGACCAGGAGCCAAAGTGAACGTGGAAATACAGTTGTCTGGGCCTCTCTTTTCTGTGTTGGCGTGTTTTGTTGGGTGGGAAGGGCGGTTCTAAGTCTGGCCGTGGGAAGGAGCTGGAGTGGCTGGTGTGAGGCCGTGGTTCCCGAGGGCTGACTCACAGCCAGGCGGGGGGCAAGGGGAAGCTTTGGAGGTGCCTGGCTCCCAGCCCCCAGCCCCCCTGCCCTGCACGGAGGATCCTGGAGGCACGAGCTTGCTGCCCAGCGTCGCCAGTGGAGGCCTGGCGCGTCCTGAGGGCTGGGGCCTGGAGCCGCAGGATGTGGCCTTGGCAGGAGGGTTAGGGTGGGGCCGGGCGAGGTTGCCAGGGCCTGCTCTGGGCACGGGTCGAGGGGAGTGGCCCAGGTACGTGTCTGCCATGCTTCCCCGGACATTCCACCAGCAGCGGGGTCCCGGTCTTCCCCAGCCCCCCGCCCCCATGAGAGCCCAGGACACGAGCCGGCACAGGGCTGATGGCGAGTGGGCAACCTGCCTCCCTTCTGGGCCTCCTGGCCACATCTGGACGCCGTCTCTGCGCGAAGCAAGCCGATGTTGGAGCAGGCCAGCCTGGGGGCCAGAGTCTCTGGGTTCAGGGGTCCCAGTTGGGAATCCCCTCAGACTACAGTGACCTCCCCGCGGATCTGGCCTCTTGGGAGTTTGCTGAGCGGGGCTTGGGCTCATCAGCCCAGAGGCAGCCGCACAGCCAGGAGGTTTGAAGGGATGAATAGGAGTTTATGAGCCACTGGGATGATTCCCACTGGGATCAGCGACTCTGGACGCTTGCCTGGAGCCCCCCACCCCGCCACCCCCGCAGGTGTAAGGGAAATGGCAAATATGACAGATGTCAACGTCCTGGGGCCTTCCCAGCCTTCAGTGCTGTGGCTGTCATTGGCTTGGCCCTAGGGGGGGCAGGGACTGCACCCCAGAGCCAAGCCGTAGCTGGCACCTTCAACAGACATTCGACCAGATTTGCAAGGAGGCTTATAAACACATGCCCTGTGTTCCCTGCACTGGAAACATGAGCAGGGAGCTGGCGGGGCTGCTGGGGAGACGCTGTCCTCCAAGCCTTTGTGCCCTGGGACACCTGGAGTCAGAGCCAGCCAGGAGGAGACAGCCCTGCCCCACCCCCACCTCCAGTCCCTGCTGACTGCCCTGTGACCTGCCTCTGCCTGCCAGGGCCTTGGAGGGCAGCGCCCACGCTGCTGGCCTTGCCATTGTGACCCTTAGCTCGGGGCCACCTCCACCCCCTCTCTGGAACGTGGGGGCGAGCACAGTAGGGTGGCCCTGTACCCAGGCTGAGCCTCCAGCCCCCAGCCGGCCACGCATCCGGGTGCCCATGCTCGAGCCCAGGACCAGGACGACTGCCCTGGGCTGCTGGCTGGGATCCTCTGGACCCTAGTGTCTGACTCCTGGCTCAGATCCAGCTCTGTGACCCAACCCCAAGTCTCTAGTCTGACTCTAGAAGGTGGGTGATGATAGGACGCTCCCCGCCAGGGCGCTGGCCCATCCCCACGGGGAGCTCAACACCCGCCCCGCTCCCGGCTGGCCGGCCGCGCTCTGCACCAGTCCAGCAGGCCCCGGTGGGCATTTCCTGCCTCTACCTTTGCCCGGAGGACGCCCGGCCTGAGTAGAGCACCTTCCCTCACCCTGGCCAGCGGGGGCTAAGGCTCTCTCCCCTCACTCCTGCCGCTCTGGGTTCTGGGGCCCTGAGAGGCAGAGGGAGCAGAGGGCCCCGACCCCGCCCTGGGACCTGGGGCAGGCCCCTGGAGCAGGCATCCCTCCCCTGCTGTCTGAGGACTAGCGGACTCCTGTGCCCACCAGCCCTGTGGCCACTGCCTGCCGGTGGGGCTGGGCCAGCTGCGGGTGAGCTGGGGGCGTGGTGCGAGCTCCTCACATCTGGCTCGGCCTGAGGCCTCCCCGGGGTCCGGGCCATGTGTGGCCCTTGGGAAGGGGCCGGTGGGTGCGGCGCGAGGGAGAACTGAATCCTCGTCCCCACCACCGTCCCCATCCTCTCTCATGCCTGTGGGCTCTTGGATCCGGCCGGCCCGGGCCCTGCCGAGGGTGTGGCCAGGATGGGGGTGCGGCTCTGGTTCTCAGGACCTCTCCCACTCACAGGGCTTCATCAACCTCCTGGAGGTCCCTGGGGTTCCTGACAGCCATGGAGGAGGCTGGACCAGGGTGGCCGGGGGCGGGGCTGGCAGGGGAGGACTCAGGGAGGAGCTGGGGCCTGTCCAGCGAGGGGGTTCCCAGAAGGCCTCAGACTCAGAGAGAGGTTTGGGGAGAGCAGGGCTCGGCAGAGGCCCGGGCATAAGCGGGTGAGCACTGCCCCTGAGAATACCCGGGCTTGGAGGAGAGGCTCCTGGAGATGGGAGAGGCAGGTCGGCTGGTCAGGGAGCAGCCAGGGCCTCTGAGGGGACAGGGGCTTGGGGGAAGCGGGGGAAGGAAGTGTAGGGCTACCACACACAGGCACAGCTTCTGGGGGGCTTTGGAGGGTCTGGGGTCTGTGGAGGCTGGTGGGTTGGTGAAGAGGGCACTCGCACGGGGAGGGGAGGGGCTTCGGGAGAGGCGGAGAGGATTAGGGCTTCCTTTTCCCTTGCTGATGGGACTCACTGGGACTTTTGCGGGAAGGAGAGGTCATTTCGGGACAAGTGTGAGAGAGAGCAGGAGGGTGTAGAGTGACTGGAGGCTCCCAGAGGGGGCAGGGGGTCGTTGGCTGGAGGAAGGGGCATCTGCCAGGGTTGCGGCCCAGGTGGGACAGGCAGGACTGGCAGAGAGACATGGGCAGGTGAGTGGACTTGTCCCCACAGAGACAAGTGCCATTAGGGGCTTGGAGAACATCTGGCCCCATGGGCAGAGGGGGCCAACCAGTGAGAGGTCAGGGCCTTCAAGACTGGACTCGTGAGGGCTGCAAATTCAGGAGGTCAGGCTGAGGGGTCTGACCTGGGGTGCGTAGGGTCAGATCTGGGGAAAGGGGGTCAGGAGTTTCTGTGGGGTCAGAAAGGATGGGGCTGCTTGGGGGCCACCAAGGTTCAGGGACGGCTGGATTTGATAGCCTCTGGGGCTAGGGCCTCTGTTAGGGGCCGGGCTGTGCAGAGCTGGGTGTGGAGTGGGGCTCAGAGAGATGCTCCATTTGGGGGCCTGGAGCCTGCAGGGTGGGCTTGGGGTGGGAGTGCACAGGCACAGGAGAGCAGATGGGGGCTGGGCTAGGTGCCTGGGTGTGCTGGGGAGGAGTAAGGTTGGGGTCCCTGGGCTCTGTGTAGGGTGGGGGCCCAGCCAGGCCAGCACTAGTTCTTGAAGAGGGATGAGGACTGAGACGTGAGGAGGGGAGGGACTGGGCAGTGGGAGAAGGGGCAGCGGAGGGGAAGGGGCTCAGACAGCCATCTGGTCGATGCGGGTGGGGCGGGGAGGACAGCGGGAGGATGAAGGGTCTTCCTCCTGGAGAGACAGTGGGGAGAGAGGCTGGGGGGCCAGCAAGAGGGAGGGGGAGGGAGGCAGGGGAGGCTCAGCATGGGGACACCGGGTGGCACTGTAGGAGGACCCATCCCCGCCTGCTCTGTAGCCCCCGAGGGTCCGGCTTCCGGCGTGCGCCCGCGGCCCCCACCCTGTGGGCGGGAGGAGGCGGGGAGGTGGCTGCGCCCGCCGGCACCGTGAGTCAGGCTCCGGCTGCAGCCGCGCGGCCGGCCTGGTGCTTTGGAGAGAGCGCAGGAGCGGGGACAGCGGCGCCGCCAGCCCCGCGCTCCCCCCACCGAGGCTGGGCCGCCGGGACGCGGAGCGCCTGGGCAGACAGCGAGCCGCGGGCCGGCGGAAGGACGCGCAGACTGCGGCACAGGGGTTGGCCTACCCGCCAAGGAGTCACCAGCAGGTGAGGGCGCGGGGCGCGCCGTCCATGCGGCCGCAGCAGCCCTGGTCCGGGTAGCCAGGTGACTGCAGACCCCCAGGGTTGGGGGAGGGCACAGGGCGCAGGGGTGCCTTGGTGCCTGCCTGGAGAAGTGCGCGTTTTGCTGAGTGTCCTTGTGCGTCTGTCCGTGGCGCGGGCTTGGGGGCTCCCTGCCAGCAAGCGTTTGGGGTCCCAGAAGCCGCTCTGGGCCAGCAGTTGGGGGCGGGGACGACGCACACGGGTTTGGGGCGCCCACAGTGGCCATTTCCATCCCCCGGTGATTGCGTCCGAGCCTGTGTGGCTGTGTGTGTCCACGCTGCATGTCACAGTGCAGAGCTGTTTACCTGGAAGCATCTGAGTGCAGGGGTGTGCCCCGGGGTCTGGCGAGCCTTGGGGTCCGATGTGTCAGCTGTGCCTGCCGGTGCTCGGAGAGCTCTGCTCATCCTGCCAGACCGTGGCTGAGACGCTGTCATTGTGGGTCTGCATGTCCTGTGCGTGCCGGGGCTCTGTGTGCTCTGTCTGTTGCACAGCCTCTCGGCTGGGGCATTGCTGGGCATAGGGGGTGTTGCTGTTGTGTGTCAGTGGGTGAGTGTTTGTGCGCAGACGGCAAAGTGAGGAAAAGCCCCCGGTGCTCCTGCCAAGGCTGCTGGGAAGGGCTTTGGCATCGGGGTGGCTGGGGTGGGTGGGGGAGGCAGGTGGCAGGCGGGCAGCTGGCTGCCTTGGTGGGGATTTCCGTCTCCTTTGGGGCCGCTTGTGAGTCTGCAGAGGAGATGCTGCAGGACACCGGGGCAAGCCCTGCAGGGCGGGCAGGACACAGCACGTTCTTCCTCTCCCCCTCCCTCCAGGCCCAGGGCCCCGGCCAGTGCCCAGCCCCGCTGGGAGCCCCGGCCAGCACCACGGACGGCGCCCAGGAAGCCCGAGTCCCCCTGGACGGGGCCTTCTGGATTCCAAGGCCCCCGGCAGGCTCACCCAAGGGTTGCTTTGCCTGCGTGTCCAAGCCCCCAGCCCTGCAGGCTCCTGTGGCCCCAGCCCCTGAGCCCTCCGCGTCGCCCCCCATGGCGCCCACCCTGTTCCCCATGGAGTCCAAGAGCAGCAAGGCGGACAGCGTGCGGGCCTCGGGCGCCCCCCAGGCCTGCAAGCACCTCGCCGAGAAGAAGACTATGACAAACCCCACCACGGTCATCGAAGTCTACCCAGACACCACCGAGGTCAACGATTACTACCTGTGGTCCATCTTCAACTTCGTCTACCTCAACTTCTGCTGCCTGGGCTTCATCGCGCTGGCCTACTCCCTCAAAGTGAGTAGGGCAGGGCAGGGGGCCGGAGGAGCGGGGGGCAGGTGGGGGCACCTCGTGGGATCCAGAGACACATGGCTGTTGGCTAGCTCTGAGCCGGCAGGGAGGGGCTGCCCTTCCTAGTCCTGAGCTGTGGAAGCTTCCAGGCTGCCTCGCCGGGCTCGGGGGCCCCGGGCCTGCCTTCTCTACCCAGCCAGCTTGCTCCTTGAGAGTAGACCCGGGGCTCAATGTCCTGTCCTCTGGGTGAGGGTCGCCGAGCTGTCCCTGGGGAGGCGGGGATGGAGCCAGCTCCCCAATGAAGACCCTTGGAGCCCTTCCCCGTTGACAGGAGGGCAGCATGGAGACCTTCCTCTCCAAGACCCTCCCTGGGGCCCTGAAATCAGGCAGGCGCTCGGAAAGAGCCCACGGTCCACAGGGTCGCGGTCAAGTCACTACTTTTTGCCTTCCGTCTCCCACATGGTTTCTAGATAGTCTCTCCCGGTGGCCGGAGTGCCCGGGACAGAGAGCCACAAGCATGTCCCATACGCCCCTGACGCCCAACCTGGAGTGGGTACAATTTCCAAAAGCCCTCACCGCTGTGGGAGGGGCTGGCTGGGGGCCGGCTGGGGGCCGGCTGGGGGCCAGGAAGACGGGCCTCCTGTCCCCAGGGCAAGGCAGAAAGCGATGGACCAAGAGGCGGTGACCCACTCACATTCGAAGTGGGGAGCTCTGTGCAAATGTGTAAGGACTGAAGGGCCCCACGGCCAGGACCCATCTCCCTGTCACTCCAGAAGGGACTGGCTCATGTCTGACCAGATCGTCACTGTCCCCAGATTGCGGGTCTAAGCCCAGGTGCACGTCACCAATGGCGGACGCCCAGTGAGGTGGGGCCAGAATGGGGGAGCCGGAGGGAGGGGCGGGTCTAGGTCAGGGAGGCTGGCCCAGGAAGAAGGGCAGAAGCCTGGCCGGCTCTGCCTCTGTGCATCCTTGAGCCCCCCCACCCCCGGCCTCCCACACCCCAGCCACCTGGCTCTCCCCACCTCCTGACTCGCCGTCAGGGTCACCCGCCGCCAGGCGCACCTTCGCCTCCAGGCCTGTGCACTGAGCTCCGGGCTCCGCCGTGCGGGGCCCGAGGGAGTGTGAGTGTGTATGTATTCACGAGCGTGTGTGCCCCTGTAGCGTGAGTGTGGACGGGTGTGGACGTGGAAGTATAGTTGCATGTGTGAACATGTGTGCGTGTGAGTTGCGTGTGTCATGGGCTGGAGTGTGTGCGTGTTAGGTGCAGCTGTGTGTGTGAGTATGCGTGCATGCGTGGGTGTATGTGTGACTGTGCGTGTGCGTGCACAAGTGTGTGTGCCTGTGTGTGCTGTGGAGGCAGCGAACGGAGGGGGGCCCTAGAGATTGGGGGGTGGAGGCCCCAGACTGCCCTCAGTTCTGGCTCCATGGGGGCGGCATTGTGGGGGCAGCTGTCAGGGCTCTGCTTGCCCTGGGGGTCCCTTGCCAGGCCCTGACAGCGCCTATAGACACGGGTCTGGCGGCATGAGCTCCTGTCCGGAAGCTGTCCCCTCCCCGCCTTGGCTTGGCTGTGGGCTCCGGCTGGCATGGGGCCGGCCCATCTGGTGCAGGTTGTAGGTAGGTCACAGATTTCTGAATGGTGCCGGATTTGCACTGGGGTGGGGGTGGGTAGGAATTAGTGCTTCTGAGGGGCAGACGGGAACCCACAATGACTCCCCCCCGGGGCTGCTCCCCCACGTCCTTCCTGGGGGACAGCCAGGGCAGGAAAAGCTTGAGGCTTGCAGGGAAGGGGGTACAAGGTGAGTTGTCTGGCCTGAGCGGCGGGGGGTGGGGGTTGGGGGGTGGGGACAGGGCGGGCTGGCTCCAACTCCTGCCCCTGGGAACGCGTCCATCTGTCCAGCCCGCTGCATGTCCCCTAGCCCGCTGCACCCCACCCCATGTGTAGCCAGGCAGGGCCACTTCTGAGGGCACCTGATGGGCTTGGGGTGGGAAGGCCTGGGCCCGAGTGCCAGCCAGGTCCCTGCGGGCGGTGGGCTCTTGACGGGCGCCTCACCTGAGCTCCTTCCTTCATCCACTCACAAAACAAACCGAAAAGGAGCAGCGTCGAGTAAGCACACCTGGGCAGGTCTGAGGCTGGCGTTTGGTGGCTGTGAAAAACCCTGTGTCCCTGTCTGCCTGCGACTGTCCATCCACCCATCACGCTGTCTGTCCGCCCTCTCCAACCACACAGGCCGGGGCGGTTCGGGGCAGCTGGGTGTGCAGCACGCGGACTGTGAAGCCTCGTGTCGCGGAGCCTCGTGTCCGGGGAAGGCAGAGACGCAGGACGTCGGCTCTGCCCTTGCAGTCCAGTTGGCATGAGCGGCTCGTAATGACCCCGGTCCACCCCCGCCCCGTTAGCCCAGAGTCCTCATCTCACCACTCAAGGCTCTTCAAGATCCATCCTCCGCCATAGCTCACCCTCGCCGCCCGTGCTCTGCTCCAGCCCCCCGGGAGCACACCTCGCCCGGGAGCACACCTCGCCCGGGAGCACACCTCGGTCAGCCGGGCCGCTCCTGCAGCCTGAGGGCTTTCAGTCCTCAAAGACTCTACTGACTCACTCTGGCTGAGCCCCCGCTTCCCAGCAGAGAATCCCCTGCTGCAGGGATGGCCGCCTACCCAACCACAGCCATCCCTTCGTCGTGCTGTCGCAGGTGCCAAGGCAGGGTTGGCCACGGCAGGGGTCAGAGGGTTCTGTATGAACGGGCAGAGGGATGGAGGACCCCTCCGAGATGGAAGAAGTGCCCCCGTGTTTCAGAAAAAGAATATTTCATTCCTGATTTGGGACGAGTTTGGAGCTGGGTGTGGGAGATGGACGGGAGGGGGCATCATTTTCACCGGGCAAGGGGGATAAGGAGACAGGTGTTCCAGGACATGATGGTGGGGCGATCTGGGAGGGGTGCAGGGCCCCCATCTTCTGTGGGGGACAAGAAGATGGTCCTGGAAAGCCGGACATGGCCATTCAGGGAGGATTTGAAAAATTATGTGAGGAGTTTGGATTTCATCGTGTGGAAGACACAGAAGGGAAAGATATGGCCAGAGCTATAAAACCTGCAATGAGTGTGGAGGAAAGGGACAAGAGAAGCCCAGGGGCAGAGCACAGTTAGGGTCCCAGTGTGGTGGCCAGGAAAGGAGTGCATGGCATGAATTAGGGGAGGGATGGGGGGCAGGAGAGGAGGAGCAGATACAATGACACGGTGTCTGCTCAATCTGGCCTAAGAGATTATGGACTTCCCGGTAACAGGAAAGTAAAGGAGGTTGGTTAGGAGGGGCAGTACCATGCCAATTTTTGTATATACATATTTCCCCATTACTTGCTTTCTGAATATCAACATCATCCATCCACCCACCCACCCATCTAACTATCCACCCACCTACCCAGCCACCTGCCTGTCCAACTACCCCACCATCCATCCACCCACCCACCCATCCACCCACCCATACCCACCCATCCAACCATCCACCTGCCCATCTATCCACCCACCCATACCCACCCACCCACCCATCCACCTTCTCATCCAACAATCCCACCATCCATTCATCTACCCATCCATCCATCCATCCATCCATCCATCTGCCCATCCAACCAACCATCCATCTATTCATTCACCCACCCACCCAGCCACCCACCCATCAACCATCCAACCATCCACCCGTCCACCTACCCCCACACCCACCCATCCATACACCTATCCACCCATCCAGCCACTCAACCACCCATACACCCACCCATCCATACACCTATCCATCCATGCATCCACCCACCTATCCACCCACCCACACATCCACCCATCCACCCATCCAACCACTCAACTATCCATCCATCCACCCATCCACCGAACCATCCACCCATCCACCCAGCCACCCACCCATCCAACCATCCATTCATCTACTCACCCATCCACCCATCCAACAATCCAACCATCAAACCATCTACCCACCACCCATCCACCCATCCATCCATCTTCCCACCCATCCATCCACCTACCCATCCAACCATCCATTCACTCAACCATCTGTCCACTCACCCATCCAGACATCCACTCATCTAGCCATCCACCCATCCATCCATCCACCTGCCCATCCATTCACCAACCCACCCTCCTATCTACTCACTCATCCAACTATCCAACCACCCACTCATCCATCCATCCATCCATCCATCCATCCATCCATCCATCCATGCATCCACCCACCCATCCACCCACCCACCCATCCAACCACTCAACCATCCATCCATCCACCCATCCACCCAACCATCCACCCAGCCACCCAGCCACCCACCCATCCATCTGCCCGCCCATCCCTCCATCCACCCATCCACCCAACTATCCACCCACCCAGCCACTCAGCCACCCACCCATCCAGCCATTCAACCATCCACCCATCCATCCACCCATCCACCCACCTGTCCAACACCCACCCATCGAATCATCCACCCATTCACCCATCCACCCAGCCACCCACCCGTCCGTCCGTGCATCCATCCATCCATCCACCCACAATCCCTTACACATCAATCCACCATCTTTTATTGTCTTCAACGCAACCATGTAATCATTGAACCCTCCATTCATCTGTGTTTATATAAGTTCATTATGCTTCCTCCTCCCTTCCCTACTTCTCCCCATCTCATCCCACCATTTTACGTATCAATGCACTTAACTATTAATCTAACCTCAACTTCTAAGTAACTTTCTCCATCTTACTTACCAGCTCTACCTGTCAGCCATCCATCTGTCCATCCTCTGACCTAACACATCAATACACCCACTCATCCTCCCCGCCCTCTGCCATCCCTTCTGCTCCTCTAGCTGAGCCATGCGCATCCATCATCATGTACCTGTCTTCACAGTCATCCTTGCTCACTTGCACTCTTTACCCCTTAAGTCATCTCCTCCATCCATGAGATCTATGCACTATTTTTTTTCTATTCCCCCTCCTTCTCATCCATCCACATACCCAGCTACACTTCTTTGGACTTTGTGGAAGAAAAAAGTGCCGAAGAGAAGGAAATCCTAAGATTTATCCTGGGTGAGGGTGGCCTCCTCTTCAGGAACGTCTCTTCCTAACCAGAGAATCTTGGAAGTGGGTCCAGCTCTACCCACAGTCACTGTCTTTCCAGGACTTCCTGGGCTCCAGCTTACTCTCTGTATCTTAACATCCCTTCCTAGAGACTGTAGGGACTACCACTTATTCTGTCTGTGCGTAGCGCCTATTTTCAGGTAATCCTTATTAATTTTAGATTAGGGGCCTCGTTCAGAATAGAGCACACTTACATCCTCCATTGTCTGATCATAAAACTCTGAGACCAGCTTCCTTCTGTATCTTATGTGTTCACTTATGGATTCCAGCTTTATTGAGATACAGCTGATATGTGGCATTGTATGAGTCCGATGATGTCTACGGCGTGGCGATACAACACGCACACCTGCCGCGTGATGACTGCAGCAAGGCAGCTCGTTAGCACATCCATCACCACTCGCAATTACTGTTTTTGAGGTCTGTAGGTTTTTGGTGGTAAGAACACTTCAGATGCACTCTCAGCAACACTCAGTCAAGTCATAGAGCACTGTTGACAATCCCATTATATTTTAAATAATTTCAGACCTACCGAAAAGTTGCAAAAAGAAATACAAGGAATTCCTGTGTGCCCTTTGCACAGAAGTCCCCAGTACTAGCCTTTTCCTTCTCTCTGGCCACTGGCCTCACCTCCTCCCTCTGGCCTCAGGTCCGGGACAAGAAGCTTCTCAACGACCTGAACGGAGCAGTGGAAGACGCCAAGACGGCCCGACTGTTCAACATCACCAGCTCCGCCCTGGCGGCATCCTGCATCATCCTTGTCCTCATCTTCCTGCGGTACCCGCTCTCCGACTACTAGGGCCCCGCTGGGCCCCGCTGGCCATGGAGACAAAGCACTGAGACATGTTCGTTGTCACGCCTGCCGTGACACGGGATGCTGTGTGGTTGGGGCAGTTCAGGGCACGTGCCCTGGAGCCCCTCTAAAGCTGTGACCTGGGCATCGAGGCCGTCAGAAGCTCTGCGCACTACGGGGGCGGGAGCTCGGGGCCAGCCCACACTCTCTGCCTCCTGACCCTCCGCCTCTGCCCATGTCTGGGGTCTGTGCGGCTGCACCCTGGCTTCCACTGGCTGCCCTCCCTGGCCTCCTGTGCCCCCCCAAGGCTCCTGGGGCCCCTCTGACCTGACACCTAGCAAGAAGGGCTTCTGTGGGAGCTTCCCAGTTTGGGGGGTGCTGCCAGCCTCTGGGGACTCACTCTGTCTTCCCTGACCCCACCCCTCCGAGCTGTGACCCCGCTCGAGCTCTGTGTCTGTGAACTGTCAATAAAGTACCTGTCTGGCCCCAGCCCAGCCTCTGTCCCACAGCCGAGAGGGCACGGGGGATTGATGGCTTTGGGAACCCCACTCTGGCGCTGCCTGGTGGTCCAGGCCCCCAGGGCTGACTCTGCCGAGGAAGCTTTGCTCCGTGACCTGGCAGTCTTCTGCCCATGAGGCCAGCGGACTGAGCTGGGCGTTGGCAGCGGGAGTCCCAAAGACGAGCCCCCCGGGAGGGTTAGGCAGCACAAACACAGCTGCTCATCTGGCCGTAAGTTAGAACAAAGAAAAGCAGCGCCTCCCCCCGGAGGGGACAGGCCCCCGTGGCACGGGGTCGGTCTGGTCTGGGGAACCAGTTGGTGCTCCAGACAGCTCAGATGCCGAGCGGGAAAGAGGGCGGTCTGCAGACCTGACCCCCGGCCTACGGGCGTGCTCAGCAGGGCGGGAATCAGGCGTGATTTGTGGGTTTTGAGGATGGTGCTTTGGGAGCGTCAGGACCTCTTGGGGGGGACAAGGCGGGGTGCACGGCCCATGGCATGTGGGCCAGGGCTGGGGGTGCTGGGGGAGGGTCTTTACTATGTGTCAGAGGTGAGGTTGAGGGATTCTGGGAACAGGCTAGGTGTGCAGGTGAGGCGGGCAGGGAGGAGATGGGGGGATCCCTGCAGGTCAGACTGTACATTAATATGGGGACCCCAGGAGGGCCCTGTGGAGCAGAAAAGCCATCTGGGCTGAAGCCATGGGTTTGTAGGCTCTGCGGGGAGCCCGGGCGGCCTGAGTAGTGCCAGCCAGTGCGGAGCCCGAGGAACACCGCCACTTGCAGGACGGCTGGCAGGAAGACGGGCATCCCCGGGGAAAGCTGAGAGTGTGGGGCACTGAGGATGGAAAGGCCAGAGGTGCCAGCTGGGTTGAGGGGCCTGTGTTGGGGGAGGAAGCAAGGAAGGGGCCGAGAGCTGTGCTTGGAGGGATGGGGACGTAGCAGTGAGTGTCCATGAAGGGAGAAGAGAGCCAGGGGGGTGCCAAGCCTGGGGTGCCAAGCTCAGGGTTGCTGGTGACGGAGAGCCACTGGGAGCAGGCCTGGTGACCACGGCGGTCATGAGGTCCCGGGTGTCGGAGTTCAGAGGGTGCAGATGGGGCCCTGTCTGGCGGCATCCAGACAACAGGAGAGTGACCCCTTCCCCCAGGACAGAGGCAGAGGCGCTGTGGGGCCAAGAATTGGGGTTCCCCTCCGATCTCCCTGGGAGAGGGGGGCCAGCCAGGAGCAAGGCAGGGCTCAGTGGGTAGTGAGATGTTTGGGGTCTTTTCTGGGCAAAGGAACTGGGCAGGGGCCCTTTGCCCTCCGTCTCTGGATCGGGCAAGGGTCAGCTGACTCGTGCATCCCAGGGCCCCGTGGTTTTCTCACGTGGTGTCCCGCTGCGGCAGACTCACCGGGAGGAAGGCATCAACAGGGCTGGAGAGCAGGACACCAGGCTGAGCCTCCGGTGAGGACAGGAGGGTGCCGGACAATCCCCAAAAGTCCGGGCTTCTGGGACTTGAGTCCTGGTGGGTCCACAGCTCCGAGCGCTGAGTCAGGCTGCACAGAGGCTGGTGTTTCTGTGAGGGCCAGTCCGGCAGGGGTCCCGGGAGCAGCAGATCCGGTCTGGAGACATGGTTCCCGGGTGAGAGGACCTGGGTGGTAGGGAGGTGCATGGGTGAGTGGGCGAGACTCCAGCCCCTGGCCTGACTCAGAAGCCCAGGAGGAGGGGTGAGGAGGGAATACCATGGCATGACCCCTGACCCCAGGCAGCGGCAGGTTAGTGGGTGCGGAACTGGGACCCCGACATGGAGTTACATGTGGCCACCCCGTGGAGGGGAGCAGGGAGCCTTCCAGAGGCCTTCCAGGAGGGTGGCTGGGGTGGGGGTCTTCTAGAGCCTCCAAGGTCACGCCCAGGTGGGTTTCCGTCACTGCCCAGGAGCTTTCTGGAGGATGTAGGGTCAGAATGCCATGCGGAGGACACCTGGGAAGCTGGCGACCACGTGAACCTAGGCCCTACCCTGCGGTCCTGGGGGCTTTATTATGCCTGGTGGGGCTGGGAACATAGAGGTAAAATGTTCTTTGCTTGTTTTCCCTAAGCCTTTGCCACCGCAGGCGGGCTGACCCCCTGGGATGGTCCCTGGAGGAAATGCACCCCCGGGAAGGAGGCCTCTGCTGGCTTTTCCCTGGGCCGCGCCCCACCCAGCAAGGCTTTGGGCCTCTTGTTGCCAAAACGGCCCAGTGGCCTCGCAGGCAGCACAGGGCCGAAGCCCGGAGGTGCCGTCTCCCCAACCCTTGGGCTCAGGAGAGGGGCTGGCCCTCGCGTGGGGGGTGTCTGTGGCAGGGTCTGGTGGCCCCTCACCCCAGCAGGCGGGCGGGCACGGGGTCCGGCCTCGGTCTCTGGCCTCCAGGTCTGTGTCTTTGCCCCTCGGGGCTCCCCACTGAGCTTCCAGCCTTCCCTGTGCCCTCCCCCTGCCCCAGCCCCTCCCCACAACTCCCCTCCCTGCTTTCGTTCAGTTTTGCTCAACGTTGGGCCGGCAGTGTCCGCTTAGAAAATACTTGTAGGAACGAGTGACCTTCCTGTCCTCTACGTGCCCCTAGTTCCTGCGTCTTTGGGGGCACCTTTCCCTGCCCTCCCCCTCCCCCATGCTGCCCTGACGGGCCTGCCACTGACCTCGTGACCTCCAGCCCACTGTCCAGCTTCAAAGGGTCGAGACCAAGTGGCTGAATGGAAAGTGTGTCTAAAGGCCGAGACAGGCCATGTGCGTGAGGGTGAGCACACGTGTGTGTGTGCACAGGTATGTGTGAGGGTGAGCGTGCGTGTGCACAGGTGTGTATGTGTGTGTGTGGACAGGTGTGCATGTGTGCGTGTGATCCTGTGTGCTGAGGGGGTGTTGTGCGGTTCGCCCCCAGCCCCTCTTACCCAGCCTAACCCTCTTCTCCGGACACCGAACCCACAAGCTCTCTTCACCTTGCGCTCTCAGCTCCCCTCCTGCTCTCACAGACCAGAGACCCCGGCTCAGATGGGGGCACGGGGTGGGCAGAAGCCTGACGGCGACAAGCCATGGGGCCTGGGAGACGCTCACGGGACTCTGGGAAAGCGTGCACTTGGCACGTACCAGCTTCTGTGATGGAAGGACACGACAGGGCACATGGACCAGCAGATGCAGGACACGTCCAGGCCCGGGGGTGGGGAAGGGGGTCAGGCCCCGTCTCCCCAAGCCTTGCCAGGCTCTCCTGCCTGGACGCTCAACCTCCACGCAGGCTTCTAACCCAGTCTCGTCGTCGCGGAGACCAGCCCCCCAGGGACCCCCACCCCTGCTGCTTCCTGCCCTCCCCGTTCACCGCTCCCTCCCAGGTTTGGAGAGCCACTCCTTGGTGCTTGCCACCTAGCAGGTGTCCCTCTTGCCGGGGACCGCCTCCGGGCTGCGCTGGGACCTTGGAACCCGAATTACCGTAGCTTCGTCATGAGTCCACAACCCCCAGGGCTCCTATAGCGGACGTCTGCAGAACTTCCTGGCAATTCTGCTTCTCGTAGTCCCGGAATTGTAGAATCAGCTTATCAAGTGGGGGGAAACCGTACTGGGATTCTGATCAAGTCCAGAGACACATTTGGGAGGAACTGACATTTTTATAAGCCTGGGTTTTTCAAATCTGGAAGCGTGTCATCAAGTCTCATGCATTTAAGTCCTTAAAAAAAAAAAAAAAAGATTGATTTGTTTATGTATTTATTCAAGAGAGAAGGCGGGGGACGTGCAGACGGAGAGAAAGTCAAGCAGGCTCCCAGCTGAGCGTAGAGCCTGACGCAGGCTCCATCCCACGACCCTGAAATCAAGATCTGAGCCGAAACCAAGTCGGACGCTTAACCGACTCGGTTAAGCGAGGAGCCCGCCCAGGAGCTCCCCCCCAGCCCGAGTCGCCCGGCCGCCCCACTCGAGCCCTTTGGACACTCTCCCCAGGACACTCTAGTCTCCCACATGGAGGTCTTTCACAGAATTTGTCAGATTTGTGTCCAGATATTTGACTTTTATGCCATTGTACGTGCTACTGCATGACATGGTCCCCCTCAAGGTGTCTGCTGCTGATGTAAAAGGCTCGATCCCGTATTCCGCGTCCTTCCTAAGACGATCTTTGTTTTCAGGAAATATTTTTGGAACTTCTGCATTTCCCACGCACCCAGACCCGGTGTCTGCTCGCCTGCAAACGTGCAGTTCCCACCGCTCCCTTCTAATCCCCAGATGCTGCATCGCTTTCCTTACTTCCCTGGGACTTCCGTTCCACTGTGAAACAGAGGCCGTCCTTGCCTCGCAGATAAACCGTTCCAGGCTGCACGGTTCGGGATGACATTTGCTCTAGGCGTTTGTCGGCCGCTGCTACGACATTAAGGAACTTCCCTGTTGTCCATGATATGCTAATATTGACATTTCTGCTGTAATGCCACGGGCAGGAGAAACCTTGCAAATTCTGCAAAAGCATGGACTACGAGTAAGAGAGCGACAGGAACACGGGTTTGGGGGCAGACGGCTCAAACCCCGTGGACCTCTGCCACCGGCCCACAGCAGGCAGCAGCTGCCCACGGTCCCCCAGGGCGGGCGGCCAGCGCCCCCGCGGCACCCCTCTCCACGGCCACTTATTTCCACCTGTCCTTAAGGCGTCGCTCCAGATTTCACCCAATTTAATCACCTGACCCAGAGCAGAACCCTTTCCAGACTTCCTGAGCACGAGGGGAGTGTCTTCTCCGCTTCCCTACCCGCACCAGGGTGTCTCCCGCACAGGACACCCCGGGGTCCCCTGACGGTCTTCCCTGACGGTCTTCATGGCCCCCAAGACCTCCTCTCTTGCCGTGACCATGGTAACCTCAATAATCTGACGTCGTTGATATGCTGGGGGAAAGCGGGTCTGCACACTCGGGGTCCTTGCTCCTGACCAAAAGCTCTTTACTTACCCATCGCTTCGGGGCTAACTCACATCTTGTGCGCACGCATCTTAGCGGAAATGGCTTGATTTTATTAAGCAAGTCCCGAATACGATCGAGTCATTTTCCGTGCCTTTTCATTTCATTGCGTGACTTCCCACTTTTGATAAGTTCACTCACAAGGTACATCATCTGATTCTCCCCAATATTCAAACAACCTGGCAGGCCTGAAAGAAATCTAAAACGCTCCTTTTGTGTTGTACTTCAAAAACACTGCGTTGTGTGTCGTGATTTTTCTTCTTTGCCTCTGGGTCCGGGAGTGCGGCGGACTCGCTGCTTCCCTGCCCCACGCCATCCTGGTCAGTCTGGGCGTCAAGGTGACACTCGTCTGGATTTCCATCAAGGGGTTTATTTCTATTTCGTATTCGGTGCATGAGCTGGTGAAGCCGTGGGGCCCTGTCTTCTGCGTCGGGAGGTTTGATTTAGTTCCAGTGTCTCTAGTAGTTCCTGTTTTACTTGGTGCCCCGTTTCCTCATTCCCGCCTCTGGTCTCTCGCCGCAAATCCCTAAGTCATGCATGCCCATGGTCTCTCACTTCTGCCTAGACACCAGCCACCGTCCGATCTGGGACTCGGCCCCTGAAGGCCGCTGACCGTTCCTGCCACCGTTAGTGCGACCACTTCCGTTCCACGCCTCCCCCTCCGATGCGCTGAATAAAGAAATATGAGAAGGGATGTTTCATCGTTATGGGTTCAAAGACGCACGTTCCTTGCTCAGCACGACCGTGTGGGGTCAGAGTGTGTGATGTCATACAATGTGACCTGGACGCCCCACGGGGACGCGCCATGCGGCGGGGCGACAGGGGCCGGCTTCCCGCCTCTGTCCCACCCGTGGCAGAGCTCAGAACTGCCCGGCGCGCAGCGTCCGCCCCGCTGACCCGCCCTGTCTCCGAGCTGCGAGTTCCAAGCTTCTGTCTGTTAAAGCAGTTTTGGTGTTTGGGACGATGACTTTGTCTTCCAGTTCATCGCCAACAGCAGGGTTTTCGCCGAACGGCCGAGTCGTCTCGGGGGAATGTTCTAGATCCGTGTTCTCCGGGAGCCGAGCACGAAGGCACAGGGTTTCAGTCCTCGGAAATGTTGTGTCCTTCATCGCCGCTCTCCTGCTACTGTGTCAGAACGTCCTTCAAAACATGCGCTTTCGCAGCGTCAGAGTCGGGCTTTCAGCACAACCTGCGGGTCAGATTTGGGTCTTCCGTGCGCTCGCGGGCTTCGCGAAGGGGCAGCGGTCGGCCAGAGGCAGCTGCGCCTTGAAGCCTCACCCTGTTGGCCCTGACGCCGCTGAGGGTCTGGCAGGGCAGGTCCTTCCCGGGCGTCCTCCTCTGCCGGAGACGCTGGCTTCCGCGCCCCGAAGACCGTGCTCGGCCCCTCTGTGTCCGCAGCCCGGTCTCGCCAGTGCCCTTCCCTCCGCTCCTTCAGGGTCAGGTGTGCGCCCGTCCCACGCTGTCTCGTCCCAGGGCTCCTTCCCACCTTCTCTCTCACAGCCGTTTCCCCGGGGACGTCCTCTGGGGGGATCCCCCCTGGGGTCCGTTCCCTGGAACACCCAGACTCACAGAAGGGCACTCAGAGGGTCTGAGAGGATGGGGGGCGGGGAGGGCGATGACTGAGGCGCCCCCATTCCGGTTGCTGGATGGGGCACGGACGGGCACCCGTTGTTAAGGGTTTCACGGGTGACGATGGGCAGAAGTCGAGCTGGAGAAGAGCCCAGGGCAGGTGTGATGACGCAGGTGTTTGGGGAGCTCAGAGCACAGGGCCCCAGAGACAGCAGAGTCGGCCGGCTACATCCCGTCCAGTAACAAAGAACCAGGATGTGAGGGATCCTGAGAACAGAGACGGGGACACACGGATGGATGCATCCGAGGACGCAGACTCGGCTGCCACCTCAGAGGCGGACTCCCTCTCAGGTAGGACCCAGCCCTCCCGGGCCCTGGAGGATGCTGTCGAGGCCCCTCCCACACTGGGCAATGCCTGTCCCCGCAAGCGTGTCCTCATCTTGTCACCTGGCCGCCAGGTGACAGGGGCCGATTCTCACATAATGCTATCAGGGCTGTGTGGGGACTGATAAGGCAGGGGACACCGTACCCCTGTAGAATCACCCAACAAGCAGACATCCTGGTGGGGCCCGGGGGGTTGTCTTGGGATCAGACTTCTCTTTCCATAAAAAAATTAATGTATGATTTACATACAGTAAAATCCACTGTTCTTTGAGTTTTGACACATCTATGGACACAGAACTCCTACCAGAACCAAGATACAGAGCAGATCCACATCACAAAAAAATCCCCCCGTGCCATTTTGTGGTCAAGGCATCCCCCCACCCCAGGGACGTCCCCCACCCCAGGGCGTCCCCCACCCCAGGCCCTGGAAACCACTGATGACTTTCTGTCCCGAAAACCTTGCTTTTTCCAAAACACCATCAAAATGGCATCATGCAACCCATACCCTTTCTATTCTGTCTGCTCTCGGTTTCAATAATGCCCCTGAGCCCCTCCTACTGTGGCAAGTGCCATGAAGTGGTGTCCCCATGCGGCTGCCCCGCCATGTGTCCACCCCCAGGCGGAGGGACCGTCCTACCGCCCCTGCCCATAGGTGATCACAGATCAACACCTGCACGCAGGTTTTGAGTGGACATGGACTTCTTCTCCCCTCAGATCAGTGTCTGTGAGCAGGACTGAGTCACGATGCGTGTGTGTTCATTCTAGAAGGATCCGCCCAGGCATCCCGCAAGGCACAGTCCCCACTGCGCCCCAGCCAGCGGCTCTGTCCTCGCTCAAGCCTGCGTGGGCTGCTTTCATTCCGGCCACTCTGCGAAGTCCGCAGCACATCCCCTCCCGCGGCTCTCACGTGCGTGTCCCTCCTCACGGGCCGCGTCGGGCCCCCTCCGCGTCCCTGGCCGTCCACGTGGCCCCTTTGGGGAGGGGCCCCTTTACGTCCTCAGCCCACACTTTCATACCGTTGCTTCCTTCTTGCCGACGGTTGAGAACTCATGTTGTCGGGGCGCGGAGGCGTCCATTCTCAGGCGTCTTCTCCCCCAGGGCGTCTCCTTCTCCCCGGCGGTGCCTTCCGAGCCCAGACTGCGTTCGGAGGCGGCCCGGTTCCCGTTTTCCGTTTGCGGACACCGTATCGGAGACATTTTGCCCAACCCTGGGCCATGAAGGTTTTCTTCCACACTATGCGTTCCGACCCGGGACCCGCGTGGAAGGGATTTTTGCGTATGGGCGCAGGACGAGCCGCCAAGCCCTCGTTCGCACGGGGACCACCCTCCGCCCACGCCTTCTGCTGAGAACACCGTCTGCTGTCCTTTCGTCCGGGAGCCCGTCCTCAGACCCTCCGTTCGGGCTACCCTGCCTCCCCCGCGTGCTGTCCTGGCCTCGGCGCTGTGGATGCTGCGGGCCAGGCAACTCCCTGTCATGGGGGCCGCCCCAGCACCGTGGGCTGTCCCTCTGGTCCCGGCGGCCGACGCCTGGGATGCAGGGCGGGCAGGGCGGGGTCCCCCGAGGCCTCGCTCCTCGTGTGCGGATGGCCGTGCTCCCCCGGGTCCTTATAGGGTCGTCCCTTTGTGCGTGTCTGTGCCCTGATCCCCTCTTCCTATAAGGACCCCGGTCACATGGGATCAGGGCCACCCCAGTGACCGTTTTAACCTGATTATCTCTCAAATGAGGTCACATTCTGAGACCATGGGGTTAGAGCTTCAACACGTGAATTTGGGGGACACACACAGCCCAGTCCACAACGGTTGCCCCATCAGTGACTTCCCAAGAGTCCCCTGCATTGGGGGCACACGCCCAGCCGTCCCCTCGGGATGAGAGCCCCATGTGGGAGACAGAACCAGCCTGGCGGACGGGCTGCTCCCGGCCTGACCCTCAGCAGCACCGGGGCTGGTACAGGCTTGTTCCTTTACCGGGAGCATTTCTTCATGTTCCTGTCGTCTCGTGGTTTAGAGATATTCCTGGATGCAGTTGGGTCAGTTAGAGTTAAAATTTGACTCTTTTTTTTTTTTTCCCACAAAAAACCCCCGATGCAACCCAGAGAGTGAACCCTGGTGCAAACCGTGGGCTTCCGGTGAGGAAGCCGTGTCCGTGCAGGTTCGCAGGCATACCTCGTGGTGGAGGCGTGGGAAGTGGGGGGCTTGTGCGGGAAGAAGGGTACATGGCCACGTGTCCACTTTCCTCCCAATTTTGCTGCGAACCAAACACTACTCTAAAAAAGAAAGTCTACTTTAAAATAAATAACGTCTATTTTTAAAAATAGCTCCCCTCAGGGCACCTGGGTGGCTCAGTGGGTTAAGCCTCTGCCTTCGGCTCAGGTCATGATCTCAGGGTCCTGGGATCGAGCCCCGCATCGGGCTCTCTGCTCTGCGGGGGGCCTGCTTCCCTCTCTCTCTGCCTGCCTCTCTGCCTCCTTGTGAGGTCTGTCTGTCAAATAAATAAATAAAATCTTAAGAAAAATAGCTCCCCAAATGAAATATTTAGGTATAAATCCAGTTAAACGCACTCAGAATCCTTCTGCTATACGTGACATGAAGGAAACCAAAGACGCCCCACGAAGTGGCTGCAACGAGGGTGTGGGTGGGAAGATCCAACACCGGAAACGTGTCCACGCGCCCCACCCTCGTGGGCAGATTTAGTGGGATTCCAGTAAAAACCTTAGCAGAACTCTCTGGTGGATAAAGACAAAATGAAGTCTGTTGGTGACACGTGTGGTGGGAAGCCAAAACCACTCTGAAAATGGTAATGAAGTGGGAGGAAGGTGTTCCCCGCCTTTAAGCCGTGTTAGCTACACGGGCCCTGGCCGGTCCCGTGCAGGGCGGTGTGGGGCGGGGGCGCAGGGTCTGGACACCCCTGAAGTCGCCCGAGCTCCGACGGAGACACAAAGGCAGCCCGCTGGGGGAGGGGAACAGCTCGCAGCCGCACCGCAGAGACCGGAACCTCACATTTGTACGAAATGAAGGCTCGGTCCTTCACGGACCCAAATGCGCAGCGCGTGCAGGGGCAGCGCGTTGGGAGCGGAGCCGCAGACGCTTCTGTGACCCCGAGTCAGAAGCGCAGCGCGCACGAGAACCAAGGAGCCGGCGGGAGTCGCTGCGTCCAGACACACGGGGGAAGGTAACTCCGTCCTTCCGTCCTTTCGTTCTCGCCGAAGGCAGGATAAAGCTGACCTTGGGGGGGGGGTGTCATATGATCTGTCCCTTTGCAAGGGACGTTTGTGTTCTTCAACTTCTTCACCAAATGTCTAGCCTTTGGGGAGCTCATGGTGATCTTAAAAGGTCACTTAGTAATAAAGGGACGGGGACTCTGCCCTCAGCAGGACATCACTGGAGCGCCACAGATCGCCCCCGGGGGGAAACAGAAAATATGAACGGTCACTCAGTCTTTGGCAATGGCTCAATTGTCATCTCAAATGAAGTGACATTTGTTCAATAAAAATCTACTAAAAGCTGGTACAAACTGTGAGTCTGGGGTGTTTGAACCAAGACGGGTGCCTCCCTCCCCGTCCCGGCTCAGCTCCGCTCTGGACCCCGCCCCATGGCGGTGAACGCGGGTCGCCCTCCACACTTTGTCTGCACCCCTCATCCTGCCCCCAGCCCCTGGTTTTCGAGGCTGCCTTCTGGGTGAGTGTGCCTGAGAGCTGGGGGCACCCCCTCCTCCTCAGGTCTCACCTGTCGGACCTGAGATGTCCCTTTGGTGGGGAGAGAAGGGGGAGGGTAGGGGACACGTTCTCACACCCGGACCTCAGACTCACAGCAGAGACGTTTCCCGCTCTCTCCTTTGGACAGTGGGTGGGGGTCCTAGCCCACCTGCCCCTGGGAGTGCCAGCAGCCCGTAGGAGCCCACCGTGTGGGGCCATTGCCTCTGGCCCTCCTTCCAAAGTCTGGGGCACGAGCCCGTGGGGGGTCACCGGGGAGCGCCCGCGGCCCCCTGCAGCTGCACTGACCTTCAGTAGCAAATGGGCAGCGCCCACAAGCACCTAGGAAAGTCAGGGGGCGGCCCTCCGGGGCTGAGGGCAGTGACTCCTGCGGTGCCGGAATGTTCCTGATCGGAGGGCGGCTCTAGGACGGCTTGGGAAAGCCCAGTGAGCTCTACTCCCGGGGCCCCGTCTCCCGTGGCTTCACTTCCACACGGTGCACAGCAGCAAGAGGCAAACATGTTCGGGTCCCCAGCAGCGCCCGTGCATGTCCGGGACCAGGCGGCCACTCTTCTCCGTACCCCGTTTGCTCCACTGTGACCGCCCCACTCTAATACGTCCGGCTGAGGACGGAAAAGGATTTTGCTTATTACCCACAGCTACATTTCTTTAAAGATTTAAGGATCCAGGATTTTTCAGGTTGTGCGTCTTCTGGTGTTTCTGGGGCGCAGCCCACAAGAACCAGGTCTTCCCCATGAGGGCGGCAGGCCCCCCTTCCCCGCCCCCCTGTTCTCCTCCGCAGACTTCCCAGGCTGTGCCCTCTCGCCCGGGGGGCAGGGCAAGGAAGACCGGGGTTGGGAGGCGGTGGACCTGCCCTTTCCCACGCCCCCGCGGAGACTTTGATGTTGAGGCTGACGCCTCTCCCGCGGGCTCTCTGAAGCTCACAGACATCTTCCCCTGGCCGAGCACCCCAGGAGGCCAGCGTGGTCCTGCCAGGCGGGTACACCTGCTGAAGGAAGTGTCCGAGTCTTCCCATGGGACGGGCATCTTTCCCAGCTCGGGCTAGTTGAACTTGGGCCTCCCTGTCCTGGATGGCGTCCCATGGAAGAGGCTCGGGCTGGCCACACCTGTCTGCGGGCAGCATCCCTGCGGCCACCGGGCAGTGTGCTGGGCAGTGTTCTCCAGAGCGACGGAGCCAACAGGATGTGTGGATAGAGAAAGACGCTTATTCTAAGGAATTGGCTCATGCCACTGTGGAGGTGGGGCGAGCCCGAAGTCTAGGCGGGAAGACCAGCCCCAGAGACTCAGGTGGGAAGCGGGGTACGAGCACGAAGGCATTCTGCTGGCAAACCAGTAGGAGCCAAAATTGCTGATGGAACGCAGAGGCTGCCCACTGGCAGAATTCCCCGTTGCTTGGGGAAGTCTGTCTTTTGTTCTATGCGAGCCTTCAACTGATTAGACAAGGTCCACCCACACCAAGGCCCATCGCCTGCTTTACTCAAAGTCCACAGACTGAAATAGCATCTCATCCCAAAACACTCTCATGGACGCTTCAGGAATAACATTTGACCAAAATATCTGGGCCCCATGGCCCAGCCAAGCAGACACATAAAATTAAGCATCACACTCGGGAATGTGTAAGTCACCTCCTTGCTCTGTGTCAGACCAGTCACACGTTGCGGGGACATTGACTTCAAGTCCATCGTCCTGCGCGGGAACTCATCCAGCTTTAGACTTGCAGAAGTACTGCTCTTCCGAATCAGGCCTGTGACTTGGTCCTTCGAGTCTCCCTGAAGCAGGCCTGGGGACCCCACGCCCTGTAGGGTGCCCTGTACTCTGGGGCGCATGACCCCGTGTGACTCTTCACTCTGACATGTCATGAGGTTGATGCCCTGTGAACCTCTCTGCTCCCTCTCCTCGGCGATAAGGCCTGCGTGGCACCTGTTGGTTGCTGGGGAGATCACAGCAAAAACTGGGCTCCTTGACCATCGTCTCGCTGGACCCGGGATCATGACGTCCGGGAGCTCTCTGGCCTTTCTTTCCTTTGGGGGTCATACTCTTGCAGAACGTCTGAGATAATCTACACCCTCTGGGTGCCTCCGCTAGCACCCCAGCAAGTCAGGCCAGCATCAGGCCTTGGGGACAGAGTGACACAGCTTAGAAGCCAGCTACAGGCTTACTGGCTCTGTAGCTTCAGGAAAATTCCTTTACGTCCTGGTCGCCTGTTGTTTTAATGATACATTTGGGACACAGTATGCAAACATTTCCCTCCGGCTCGGCACGTGACACTCGATAAGTCAGCTCTCACTGTTCACGTGCGGCCCAGCGCAGGACGCTCAGAAGTCGGCTACGTGTTGGTTGACCGCGGTTCTCAGTGAAGGGAGATGCTGCATCATGTCCAGATGAAGCGGGCACGTCTGGCCTGCACAGAGCACGCCCGGCCGAGGACAGCCAGGCAGAAAGATGCATCCTTTCTGATACCCAAGGCTGGTCCACCAGACATGGGGCAGCTGTCGCCTTCCAGCACGGAGGACGCGCCCTTGCCATGACGCCTCTGCCCTCCCGCCGTCTTGTATAAATTGAAGCCCTTGGCACCAGCCAGAGCTTCTGTCCTGGCCACGAGCAGGACGTACCGCCAGAGGGAGGGGTTAGCAGTGAAGCTGTGCCACCCGCGCCCTGGGTCTCCCCCAGGTGTGTGCCGGCTCCACGCTGTGCTCAGCCCTGGAAATGTGGAAACAACAGCACCAACCTTGCTGGAGAACAGTGAGCCACCCCTCCCTGAGCAGAGACTGGGGCCGAGGGTCTTTGTTTCCCTTTCTGCTGTGCACCTAGGGCGGAGCAGAGAGCCTGAGACACAGCAGGTGCAAGACAATGGACAAGCAGGGTCCAATGACGAAGACATTAGGGAAAGAACCACAATGAGAACAAGGCTGGCAGGTGCAGAACATTTTATTTAAAGGGATTGAAGACCCAATTGGACCCTAAGAGTCTCAGCTAGAGTTTGCGCCCCTAGTTCTGATCTTGGCTGCAGGACTGGCTCCGTGGGGACCACGACGGGAAGGGACAAAGAGTGAGGGTCACCAGGAGCCAGCGACACGGAGGTAAGTGCTAGTGGAGGAAATTTCAGGGTGTAGGTGCTGGATGCCAGGAGGGATGGGGTGAGGAGGACGAGGTCCTCCTGATAAGTAACTGCAAAGGGGGTCACAGGACAAACCAAGGACTATGACAGGGTCATTTCCATCCTTAGGACTCAGAGAAAACTGTCCCTGGGTTGAGAGCAGCCCAGAGCGGAAATGAGGAAGGAAGTCTTCCTGGGGACACTGAGCTCACCTGAGTCTGTGGTCAGCATCTCAGATTTTGCACTGGCAGCAGACGGGGACACAGCAGCTGGACTGGGAGCAGCAGGGCTTGCAGCAGCTGGACTGGGAGCAGCAGGGGACACAGCAGCAGCACTGGGAGCAGCAGGGGACACAGCAGCAGGACTGGCAGCAGGATGACCCACAGCCTGAAGAGCAGCAACAGGGTTTGCAACAGCTGGACTGGGAGCAGCCACATGAGCCACAGGAGCCACAGCCCCCCTTGGAGCCCCCACAGGAGCCACAGCCCCCCTTGGAGCCCCCACAGGAGCCACAGCCCCCCTTGGAGCCCCCACAGGAGCCACAGCCCCCCTTGGAGCCCCCACAAGAGCCACAGCCACCCTTGGAGCCCCCACACGAGCCACAGCCCCCCTTGCAACCCCCACAAGAGCCACAGCCACCCTTGGAGCCCCCACAGGAGCCACAGCCCCCCTTGGAGCCCCCACAGGAGCCACAGCTGGAGCAGGAACAGGCTGGCACACAGCAGCACACGGGCTTGCAGCAGCAGACGGGGACACAGCAGCCGGAGCCACAGCCCCCACAGCCAGAGCCACAGCCCCCACAGCCGGAGCCGCAGCCCCCACAGCCGGAGCCGCAGCCCCCACAGCCGGAGCCGCAGCCCCCACAGCCGGAGCCGCAGCCCCCACAGCCGGAGCCGCAGCCCCCGGAACAGCCACAGCAGCCCATGGTTCTGGTGGGTTGAGGGTGGAGCAGGTCAGACGAGCAGGTGCGGAGGACAGGTGCTCAGGTGTGGGGCCTCCTGGGCCGGGAGCCCTTTATACACCTGCCCAGGGTCAGCTGAGATGCTGGACACACGGTCACTTCCTGGTCCCTGTTTGTGCCACTCCCCCAGGGAAATCGTATTTGTTTGTTTGTTTTTAATCTTAAAATAACCTCAGTGCTGTCACAGTTTTGCACTTTTCCTTCAGTCCACCGTTTCCCCTCCTGTGCTCCCTGACAGGCAGGAAAGCCGTCCGTCTCTGTGTCCGCGGAAGGTGTTGGGAGCAGGGCTCTCGGCTTTGAGGCCGTGCTCATCTCAGCGACCTGTACTGGTCTCCTGTGGCTCCAGGGCAGGCGGCCACAGGTGGAGGCTTGACAGCAGACAATCCTGCTCCCGCAGTCTGAGGCTGGAGGTCCGCGATGGAGTCAGCAGGGTCGTGGGCTCCCTGAAGGCTCTGGGGGAGGGTCGTTGCTGCCTCCTCCGGCTCCTGGGGCTGCTGGCATCCTTGATGCTCCCTGCATCGTGCTGGAGCCTGACCCCTCCTCACGTGGCCTTTCTCCCCGTGTGTCTGCACCTCACCTCTCCTCTCTGCTCTCACAAGGACACCGGCCTTCAATTAGGTCATCACCTTGTCCGGGACAACCTCAGCTTGGCTCTGCCTGCAAAGACCTGATTTCCCAATAAGGGCGTATTCTGAAGTTCCAGGAGGACACGGTTCAACCCCCTGCACTGTCTCATCACGTTCCTGACGTCGCCCCTGGTGCTGCCCTGACCGTGAAAGCCCAGGGAGTGTCCACAGAAGGCACAGGGGGATGGAGTCCAGGGAAATACTCTGGAACGGTCAGTCCCATCCTGCCTTTCACCTCTGGGAAGAACAGGACTCAAGGTCAGAACAGGACCCAAGACTAGGAAAAGAGTCAGGATCAGGACAGAATTCAGAATCAGGCTAGGACTCAGGATCAGCACAGGACACAGGACCACCGCAGGACCGGCTGACTCAGGAATCTCTTGTTTAGGGCTTGGAGGTGGTATTTTGTTCACCTCTTGCAAGATCGGACACGCTCCAAGTGGGCCTGTAGAGTAGGGAAGCAACAGCAGCATGCCACGGCACCCAGCCGCGGACGGGCCCCTGCTCCCGTCAGGCTGGATTGGCAAGGGGGACCCACGCTGTGGACAAGGCCCTGCCCCCACCCCAGGTGCAGAACGGCGGCCATGAGCCCAGGAACACCACCCTGGGCAGCCCAACGTGACTGCCAGACATGCTGTCGCTGATGGCGTCCTTCAGATGCTGGGGGGCAGAGGCGTGCCAGTGAGGCGTCCTTGGAGGCCAGTGACAGGGGAGAAGGGCAGAGGGCAGACGTGGAGGGTCCCCGCACCAATGGGGGCACAGACTCAGGACCAGCTTCCAAATTCACGGGACCTCTGCGAAAGGAAACTGCAGAGCCCCTGGTCCGAAAACAGTGAGGAAATTCAAGAGCAGATGGGGTGCCCGGGGGGCTCCGTCGTCGGGCGACTGCCTTAGGCTCGGGTCGTGATCCCAGGGTCCTAGGATCGAGCCCCGCATTGGGCTCCCTGCTCGGCGGGGAGTCTGCTTCCCCCTCTGACCCTCCCCCTGCTCGTGTTCCTGCTCTCACTGTGTCTCTGTCAAATGAATAAAATCTTTAAAGAAGTCAGGAGCGGCGGTCACCTCACACCTGTCGGGACGGCCGCCGTCCAAAACCCAAGAGACGACACGTGCTGGCGAGGGTGTGCAGGAGACGGGCTCAGGTGTGTGGCTGGTGGGGATGCGAACCAGTGCGCCCTATGTGCTGGCAAGCCCAGGACGCCCTACGACCCCGGGGTCCTCTTCTGGGTGTGCACCTGCAGGGAGGGAAACCTCCTTCCCTCTCACATCGAGGTCTGCGGCACCCTTCACTGCAGCATGGTGCACAGTAGCCAAGACTCGGACACACCGACGTGCCCGTTGGTGGATGGAAGTAAAGGAAGTGTGATGTGCACGCAAGGGAAGGTCACTCGCCTTTAAAGAAGGAAGGAATTCTGGCCCATGTTATAACGCGGATAAACTGGGAGGACATTGTGCTGAGATGAGCCAGAGGAAGACAAACACCTCATGGTTTCACGTCCATGTGGGGGGAGGGGTCGGTGAGACAGAGAAATGCAGAATCCAAAGGGTGCAGGAGAGCTGAGACCAAGCCCTCATCCATCCGCCCACCTGTGCGTCCACCCCGCCCCAGCAGAGGTGTCTGCAAGCCCTGCCCCGTGCCCCACCCCTGCCCACAGCCTCTCAGGATGGGCCGGGAGCTACAGGATGTCCTATGGGGGCGGCAGGCCTCATGGCTGGAACCGCAGTCCCTTGTAGAACCACAGACAGTAAAATCTCCATCTCCACTCCTTCTAGCATAAGACCTGAGCAATCCTGGACCCTCTCTGGGCCTCTGTTTGTCCGTAAGGTGGGACTCAGTGAGGGAAGGGGAGTTTGCCAGTGAATGAGATGAAAATAAAGCCGCCGGCCCCCGGCTCCCAGCAGGAGCTCAGGTGTCCGCTTACCCTTGCTCTCCGTGGACTCTGGGGTCCACGTTCTGGCATGGTCCCTGTCCCCCCCAGCACAACCTGCACCCCCCAGAGCACAACCCATCCTCCAACGCCCCCCCCCAGAGCACTGCCCAGTCCCCAGTGCCCACCACGCTCCCCTGGCACAGCTGCCCCCCATTCCCCCCGAATCCTCAGCAGGCCTGAGGGTTGAGGGCAGGGGGCTTGGAGGAACACGGGGGGTGGGAAGAAGTGGTGGGAGCAGAAGGCGTGTGAGCCCCATGCTGGCCACCTGGCGCCCGTGGGGACGGGTCTGGGCACACCCAGGGAGGGGAGCAGGCCTGCCAGGGGCTCAGAGGCCAGGACAGCCCGCAGCTGCCCATCCTCCGTCCAGGAGAGGGCTTGGGGTAGCCCCACTGGGTCCGTCCCCTTTCCTGCCAAGCTGGGTATTGAGGCCTGCTGACCTTGCCGTGCTCCCCCAGGGCTGACTGTGCTCCCCCAGGCAGGGATGGGGCAGGGGAGTGTGGGGAGAGCAAGGCCCCCACTGCGGGTCAGGCAGCAGCTCCTTGTGCAGGCGCCCTGGGCGGTCGGGGGGGCTGGCCGCCCTCTGGGTCACCACAGCACCCGCCGCCCCTCTGGGGCTCCCCTGGGTTCCCCGGGCACTGGCCGCGGGCCCCTGGTACAGGCCTTCACCCGTCTCTGGGTGCCCCCCCAGCCCCATCCCTGCCCTCTTGTGCAGGGTGCCCACACCCAAGCTCTCCATCCCCATCACTCGGGGGCTGTGTCCTGGGTAGACTCTGGTCCCCACCGTGACTGTCGCCAAGTTACCGACGCCCTCTGTGCCTCCTTTTCTCCACTCTAAAGTCACCATAGGCATCGCGCCCCGCCCCCCATGCCGTGAATATGCGCATCTCCCCGGCAGGTGCAGGCCGGGCTCCGCGCTCCCCGGAGGGCGCCACCTGGTGGCAGCATCTGCACATGCGCGGTCCCGGAGGCGGACGGCAGCTCCTCTCCCTGCATTGGCTCTGGCTGGAGAGGGTGACCTCTGGGGTCTGGGGCCTGCACGAGTGCCCCTGCCTCCCAAGAAGCCGCGTACCCGGGTGGCCAGGAGGGACGACGGACGTGCCTGGAGGCTCTCCTCTGCTGGCCCACCCGGGAGAGACACACGGAACCAAAACCGCTCAGATCCGTGCTGGGAGGTTTCGATCTTCCCCATCTCAGCGCCTTTGAGGCTGCTTGGGAACTAAAAGCACATCCTTAAAATGTGGTTTCTGAGGCTCCGCTTCCTGGGGCCACCCGTGAGCCGGCGCAGCCAGAGGTCTGGGCGAGGTCAGCAAGGACGACTGCGGGCAAGTGTGGGCCGCACCCGCCCTTCGGGGTTGCTCAGCGTGGGAGGCAGTGGGCTGCGTGAGAGGTGGGACCTCGAGTACCCCAACGGTGATGGGACAGGGTGTCCGTGGCCTCCCGGGTGGGGGTCGTGTGGGGCTGGCTGAGATCTCAGCCCTGAGCCTCCCTCCAGCCCCTGACCCTGTGGGGTGGGTTCCCCTGCTTCCCACTGCCATGGGGGCTCCCCTGCCGGGGCCTGCCTGCTAAGGGCATGGGTGTCTGTCTCCTCCTCTCTGGCATTCCTCCACCATCAACTTAGTGGGCCACAGCCAACTTGGAGAAAGGCCCTGGGGAGTGGGGGTTTCCTTCCCCATCTCTTCTCTCCCGCCCGAGCTTTCCCACGGACTGGAGAATTTACTCTTTCCGCGGGCCAACAGCCATGGAGTCAGACCCCGTGGACGACCTGGCGGCCTGCTCGGAGGGAGAAAGGGCCCTTTCCAAGCTGGGTAACGCTGATGAGGGCCCGAGCCTCTGGCTTCGGTTGCTGACGGACGACCCAGGATGGACGGCCTCCTCTCGGGGCTGCCGTGGGGAGTCACAGTCACAAAGGCACCTGCCGGCCACACAGAGGCTTTTCGTAAGGTGGCGGCCGCGAGACGTCCGCTGCTGCTGTGCACCCCTGCTTCCCGGGCCCCGGTCCCTCACAAGGCCCACTGCAGCTCTCCCTCCCCGGACAGCACCTTCGGCGCCAGCTACTTGGTCCCAGCAGCTCTCCTGGCTGAGACGCCATAGACAGGCCCTACCCTCTGTCCACTGCTCACAGTCCTGGAGGTCGAAGCCCGAGGTCGGGGTGTCAGTGGAGGGAGGCTCCGGAAGGGGACCCCTCCGACTTCTAGGGTCCTCCCTGAGGAGAGGCGGTGGTCTCTGCTTCTGCAAGGACACTAATTCTACGGCAGGGCCAACCCTCCTGACCTCATCTACCCCAGATCACCTCCCAGAGGCCCCACATCCCAACATCCTGTGGGTAATTGCAGAGGACACAGTTCCGTCCACAGCGAGCCCCCCATCAGATCAGGCCAGCTGGCCCCACTCCAGGCAGCAGGGTCCCAGACTATGCCCGAGAGCCGGGGGCAGCCCCTCACTCCCCGGCGTGCACCACACCCCTCTGCCAGGGTGGAAACCATGTTTCTCTACAGCTCCCATCCCGGGCTCTGCACACAGTTGGTGCCACATAAATGCTAGATGTGAGGGGTGGGTGAACAGCAGAGGGACAAGGTCAATGGACATGATCTCTGTGGCCAAAGCCAAGGGACAAAGTCTCTGCTCCAAACGCCTACGCACACTGTGCCTGGGGCCCTGCCCTGAGGGCCCGATTCAGCCCTGGGGTCAGGACCCTTGGAAGCCCAGCAACCACAGCCCAGGACAGGCACACCTGGGCTTGGGCACTGTGGGCATGGGAAGGCAGTGTCAGATTCTCCATCCCTCAGAACTTAGCCAGCTCCACTCCTCGGCAGGCCTAGAGCCGGGCTGGGGCCACCAAGGAGGGGGGACACCAGGCCAGGACCTGGAGGTGGTCACGATGTCCTGAGCTGATTGGCGGTTTGCTCTTGGGCCACGGCAGGACTGGGGCCATGGGAGAGGGGGTCGCACAGGGCTTCCAGCCCGGCTGCAGCCATCGGCCCTACACATCCAGAATCACAGTTTCCCGCCTGCCCGAGGATTGCTTTTCCTCTAGAACCTTCTCTGGGAGGAAGCCACTGGTTCTTGACACCGATGAGTCTTCGTGTTACCGACGGCCGCCGACAGACAGCCGGGGCGGGCCACGGTGGGTCAGCTGGGCGGGGGGCCCGCAGGACGCGTGTGTGCTCCGGAATGACGGAGAGGGGCTCCTTCCCAGCCGTGACAGGCCGGAAGGGGCGATGACAGGATTCAGCCACCGCACGACCGTGCGCACCGTATCTCTCCGTCAGCGCCGGTGACCCGTGGTGTTTATCGTTCCCCGCCCGCCCGTGCGCGTGGCCGCTGAGAAAAGACATGGGCTTCCTCTTGCGACTTCACACACGGAGGCACGGTTGGCATCCGTCCCCCCGAGCACGTGCCGCTCTGTCATTAAGGAAAGCAAACACAGGCACTGAGGAACCGCCTGAGCTGTGTTCGCAGCCGCCAGGCCCAAGTGCGGGAAAAGGCCAGCTCGGCGCAACGTCCAAGCTTGCCGCCCTTCCTGCAGGAGAGCTTGAGGATTCAAGCACCAGACCCACCGGAAAGGAGCAAAAGGAAATGTCCCACCCCACCCCCTGCCTCGAGTGGGAGACTCGAACCGTCTGGTCAGAGCCGCAGGAGAGAAGGCGCTGAGACTACCGTCCAGCTCGTGCATATCCTGGGCTTTCCCACGACAGAGAGGTGGCATTCTGACCTGTCCCCGGGTCGTGATTGTTTGTGAAGAAGGGGCAGCTAGAGCCACAAACCCTGAGGGAAGGGGGCGGCAGCCAGACAGGACTCGGGTCTGGGTCACAGCTACCCCGGGGTAGAGCCTTAGACCCGTGGGGCCGGGACCCAGGGGCAGCCGGGCTCAGGCACTGTCTTCTGTCCCCTGAGCCGTGGTGGCCGATGGGCTGACGCGTCTGGGTCTCTGGACAGGGAGCTGCGGACAGCCAGGGTCCGGGGAGGCCGGGTGTCCCCGCCGACTGCTGAGCACTGGAATTGGAGGGAGGGGGTGTCCCTGCCCAACAGGACGGAGTGGACCTGCCTGACCTACTGCCCTGAGCTGGCATGTGGGGGTGCCCGGCAGAGGACGGTGTGCTCCCCGACCCGGGTGTTCCCGTGAGGTGTGAGGCCTTCAGTAGACGGTCACAGGGCAGGGGGCTGCAGCTCAGACAAGCTCCGTGGGGAGCAGCACGGTGACTCGGTCCAGCCACAGCTGGGTGTCCCGGAAGGTGCTGGAAGGACCGTGGGTCTGAAGCACCGGTGGGGTCACGCCCCTGGGCATGGGGCCACCTGGCGTGTCCAGCAGCCTGAGGACAGAGACCCCAGAACGTCCCGTTGGGCAGCGTGAGGGGCCGGAGGGGTTCCCCTGGTCCAGAGTGGGGGTCTGCAGAGGGAGCACCGGCCCCCAGGAGTGTGAGGAGGGGGCCCGAGTCCGGAGAGCCCCGGCGCCCAGGCCCCTGCGGTCGTGCTGCCCGGCATCCGAGGGTGAGAGGGACGCGAGGCCCAGGGAAGGCAGCACACGGCCCAGGGACCCTGTCAGGGAGGGCAGAATGCGTGTCCCGAGGACCACAGAGGACCAGCTAACTGCGGGAGGGGCCGCGCTCCCAGGTGACAGAGGAGGAAGGGGGCAATTGTCACAGGGGCGGGGACGATGGCGGGATGTGGACTGGAAGGAGAGGTGCGGTCCAGCCCCCCGGAGGAGGAGGGCCTGAGGTCGGCCTCTGGGACCAGGTGCAGCCAGTGGACGCCAGGTCCGGTTGGGGGGGCGGTCCCGGGAGTCTGGGGACAGCCGCAGGGTTCTCTCGCCACACCCGCAGCTCAGCGGCCCGTGGTTCTAGCAGCCCGAGGGCAGAGCGGCTCGGGCGGGCAGGTGCGGAGGAGAGAGGTCGGGGCTGCCGTAGGGGACAGGAACCCCGTGAGCCCTCCGTGGCCGTGCCTTCCCAGGGCCCCGTCTGTGACCCCTGGCTGTTCCTCTCGGGCTGCCCGACCCCCACACGGCCCTGCGGTCACTGTCACTGGTGTGGGCCCCGGGTCCCCAGTGCACGGGGCCCTCGCTCGGTCTGTGGACAGCCCCGGGTCCCGCTGCCCACTCCAGCCTCTGCTCTCAGGACGCCCCAGAGGCTTCGGCCTTCGTGGCCAGCGTCCTGCCACGACGCTGGTCACGGGGGCTGGCGAAGGCCTCCCGGCCTCCTCCCGGGGCCTGCTCCCCGGGCTGACGGCCGGCTGGGTTGTCTCCCACCTGCACGGCCGGCCCGGGCTGCGGCTGACCACCCGGGTGGCCGGGCCAGGGGCTGATGCGTCCCCCAGATGGGGCCGTTTTCGGAGATGGCGAGCCTCGCGTGATGGCGCAGACGGTCCCCGGGGACCCCGCAGACCTGCAGAACATTACCCCAAATGAAAGGGAAGGAGAGGGAGAGACAGACGCGGTGTCCTGTAAACAGTCTGATTTCTCGATGTAAACCAGATTCGGGCCCGGGACGTCAGGTAAGCATCTGTGCCAGAGCCCGGGCCCCCCACCCCCGGGGAGGCCCGGCGGTCTGCATCGCCTACTCTGGGACACGTCAGAGTGACCGCCGAGACATGTCGTAATTAGGCAAAATTGGTCTTGCATTCCTCCCCTAAATCCCCCAGATCTCCGCAATTTCAGGTCTTCTCAAAAACGAAAACATTTGGTAATTCAATGACACGAGTGAAAAAAGCATAGGATGTTCTCTCAACTGGAAAATACCAATTAAGGAGGCAATTCTGACTTTCCACCCACCTCGGGCGAGCGGGGAGCTTATCTCCGGGGAGAGGGATCTGCGGGGACCGGGGCCCGCGAGGGCCGAGGCCGGGGCTGCTGCAGGTGGCTTCACCGAGGCTTCACCGAGGAGGGCGGGGGGGGGGGGCGGCTGCGAGGACGCAGGGGAGGGGTGCGGGGGGCCCTGCTGTCTGAGGTGGGCATTTGGGGAGGGGCCGAGACGGCCTCCCGCTGTGTGGCAGCACCAAGGACGGTGTCTGGGCCCTGGGCCACCGCGGCGGGTGGTCGGTTTCCCTGCAGCCTGGCCGTGCCCCCCACCTGGTCCTGGCTCCTGAGGGACCCCGGGCCCCTCTGCGCAGAGCGGGCTGGTCTAGTCACTGACCATCCCCACCGTCTGGCCTTGGCACCGTCTCCTGCTCATGGCCCAGCTTAGTGTATCGTCCTGACCTGTCCAGTGTCCTCCCATCTGTGAGTTGTGTGTGGATCCCGCCGGGGTCTGCTGTGCTAACTTGGGGTTTTGAGTCTCTCACTGCTACAGAGCCAGGGGTCCTTGGGGTCCTCTTCGGGTCCAAAGCCCACACTGGTGCTGCAGACTCCATGGCAGGGAACATGGTCCTGCGTCCTGTGTGTGACCGTGACCCCCAGGACTGGCTAGGAGCCTGTGCCCCACTCGGCCCTGCCTCTGTGCAGCCCACACGCTCACAGTCACTTTTACATTTCAGACGGTTGAGTAAAAATTAAGCACGGAATAACACGTTGTGACACAGGAAAATTACACGACGTTCTGATTTCAGTGGCCGCACCGAGCAGTGGAGCGGGTGTCTGGCCTTTCCTGACTGTCCACGGCCGCCTTCCTGCTGTGAAGGCAGAGCTGGCCGGGGGACTCCATTGACACAAAACGAAAAACCTTTAAAATTTCTTTCAAGAGAGGAAGAGAGTTTCTCCGGAGCCAGAGCCGGGGTGAGGCCAGCTCAGGCCATATGGTCTTCCCGGGAGGGGGAGCTCGGGGAAGGGGGGAGCTCGGGGAAGGGGGGAGCTCGGGAAGGGAGGGGGAGCTCAGGGAAAGGGGGAGCTCAGGGAAAGGGGGGCTCGGGGAAGGGGGGAGCTCGGGGAAGGGGTGCTCGGGGAAGGGGGTGCTCGGGGAAGGGGGGGGCTCGGGGTTATCGACGGTCTCTGTTGCACCAAGACTCACAAACCCTCAGGACAAAGGACACACTTGATGTCGTGTGTTCGGGACGTGCGAGGTTGCAGCTGCGGGGCTCTGGGACGGAAACCCCGGGGGGATTTCTCCTCTTATCTTTAGATTGAAATGTTTCCTTTAGGTTATTTGCCGACGAGGCAGATGCACAGTGTGTGCTCTCCGCACAAATAGAGCCCGTGTTTTGAGGTTTGGTGAAGTCATTCTGACCTTGGTGGAAGTTAACGTGTAGCTTTCCTGGGGGCCCGGGGCCTGCTGACGTGGAAACCCGGCAGTGTCCTTTGTGACCCCGAGACCCTGTGGCCTGCAGAGCCTGAAATACCCATTTTCTGGGGCTGCCGCGCCCTGAGCCAAGTCCACACGCAGAGACCGTCCAGGCCCCGGGCTGGAAGGCGCCGGCCTCGGTCTATACCTGCGCCACGCAGCCTCCCTCTCAGGGGAGCGGACGCGCCCGCAGAAGGTGCTGCTTCCAGCTCAAGTGTGGCCGCGCAGACACGCCAGTCAGGGCACACACGTTCCCGATACCCGCTGGTGACAGGCCGTCAGGCAGGGAGACCGAGACGTGGCCCTGGTCTTCACGGGCGTCCCCGTCCTCCCATAAAGACACAGAAGTCGGTCTCCCGGAGCCCGGCTACGGCCTGGACGCTGGGCAGAGAGGGACGATAGCTCCAGCTCCAGAGGAGGGACCCGGATAACGTTGCTGAACTGCTCGGAGTGCTGGGTCCATCCGCGCCAGTGAGCACGGTTCTGAGCCAGTGGTTATGGCGGTGGGGCTCGTTCTTTATTTTAGAACATAATTGTTGGGTTCAGTGAGGTGACAATGACAGGGTCCTAGTGACACGCAGACACAGATAGACACACAGACACACACACAGAGATACAGACAGACACATAGACACGCAGACACACACGCATGGGTCCGGGCACGCCAACAGCACTGCACAGTGACCCATGGCATGAGCGTGTACAGGAGCACAGCTGGGTCAGGATGGGGGTGTGCTGTGGTCACTACAGGAGTGAGCCCTGAAGCTGCGGTCACTCTGCAGGAGTGAGCCCATAAGCAAGAGCGGGGTCCTGCGTTAAGCCCGCTGACGGCGCGGGCAGAGCAAGAAGGACCTGCCACGGATGCTGGGGCCTCTGGGCAGAGCGGCGGCTCTGGAAGGAGCTGGTGTGGGGCTCTGACTAGGGGCAGGGGTCCCTCACACGGGCAGGCCGTCGCAGGGTGTGTGCTAATCCATCCAGTCCCGTGCCCCCCAGCCCCGCCTGCCCTGGGCAGACTCCGGATGCGTTTCCTGTTGCCCACTCATGCCAGGCGGCCTCATGACCAGCCCCAGGCCCGCATCTGTGCCCCCGGCCTCATTTCCCGTGTGAGGAGACTGAGGTTCCCAGAAACCAAGCAGGCAGTCCAAGGTCACAGGCAGTCCAGGGTCACAGGCGACGAGGGGCCGGGGGCCCGCACCTCTGAAGGCTGATTGCATCAGACCCGTGCGCGGACATCGGTAGCGGATCCAGATGAGGTAAGACCCGGCAGAGCCGAGCACGTTTTCTTCTGACAGCAGGAAAAGTACAGCGGGTCCCGCTGAGTCAGTCAAGGCCGGCGTGCTGTTTTCTCCCTCCCTGCGCGGCCCCTTCCCGGGTCTCCACGGACGGCCTGGGCCCCTCACAGTGGCCGGCCTCCCCGGCCCTCACGCGCTGAAACCTCTCCCTGGCGCGGCGGCCTCCGAGCAGCTGTGTCCTCGGCCGCTTTCTCACGCCACGCACGCCTGGTTCACTGTCGGGGCCCCGCGAGGACCGCCACAGGACCGGGCTCCCTTCTCCGTGGGAACGTGGGCCTCCAGCCCTGCCTTCCCTGGGAGTCGTGTCAGTCAGCCCTCTCCAGAGAGCAGAGCCGACAGATGAAGTCATAAGTATGGGCAGCCACGTCTTCGAAAGAGGAGCCTCGTTCGGTCGTGGGGGCCGGCGAGTCCAGGCCTTGCAGGGCCGCCTGAGACCCAGGAGACCCGACGGGGCCGGCAAGCACAGGAGGCTGTCTGCGGGGGAACGCCTCTGGCGGGGGAGTTAGTCTTTCTTCTATCCAGGCCTTCGGCTGATTGGATGAGGCCCACCCACACCGCGGAGGACTCTGCTTTACTCGGAGTCCACGGTTTTAAATGTTCGTCTCCCCAGATGCCCAACCAGCTGACGTGCTAAAGTAACCCTCACAGAATTGTTAACGTTTGTCTTGTGATGTTCAAAACGAGACTTTTCGGGGCGCCTGGGTGGCTCAGTGGGTTAAAGCCTCTGCCTTCGGCTCAGGTCATGATCTCAGGGTCCTGGGATCGAGCCCCGCATCGGGCTCTCTGCTCCGCGGGGAGCCTGCTTCCTCCTCTCTCTGCCTGCCTCTCTGCCTGCTTGTGATCTCCGTCTGTCAAATAAATAAAATCTTAAAAAAAAAAAAAGAGACTTTTCAACATGACATTCAGCTCAAAGGTCAGGCTTGGCCAGAGAGAGAGGGAAGAGTATGGAGAACCACGTCCGGGACACTAGACTGTGGTCCTCACTCCAGCCCGTGCGTGCTTGGGCAGGGAGGAGGACTGACTCCGGAGACCGAGGGAGCAGCCTCCCCGCGTGGATGTGGATGCAGACGGGGCCTCCTGCTCGGGGCCTCCTGCTCAAGGCCTCGGCCTCGGAAGAACTCGGACGCAGGTGCGTGCTGCGCGACAGGGAGATGGCGTGGCGGCTACCGAGCTGTGCCCACGCGTGGACGTGGCTCAGAGGGTAAATGTCACATCACGTGTATTTTAACAGTAAAAACGTGTGTTAAGGGAAGCTTTACGGAGACGCACACGGGTACAGTGAGCTACACTTAAAGTGTGTAATTTTACGAACTTTGACATGTTTTCACCCATGAAACCATCAGCGCGACCAGGGAAGGGAGGCACCATCACCCCAAAGGCTCCTCGTGCCCTCGGTCGCCGTCCTCCCGCCTCCCGGCCCCCCAGCCGGCTTGCCCGCCGGTCCTCCTGCCAGCGCGCGGGCTCTGCAGGTTTTAGAGACGTGGGATCGTTGTGGGTTCTTCGCTCCATCGCCTCGAGGCGCACGGAGGGCTGGATCCGGACACATCCAGGTCCGGCTGCTGCAAGGAAGCGGCCCTCATGGTGGCGGGAGCCTCTTGGTCACAGCCCCCATGTCTCTCTGTCACACCCGGGGCGGGAGTCCGGTCCCCGGGAAGGTGCTCGCTCCCGCGGCTGAGAACCCCCAACCTTCCTCCGAAGCAGCTGTTTCCCTGCAAGTCCCAGCCCCAAGCCGGCCGTGCCCCCACCTGTCGCCCATGGGGGCCAGAGCCCGTCCTGGCAGCCGTGGCGCTCTGGGGTGAGGACGCGCTGTAGCCCAAGCTCCCCGGACACGCGTCTCCTCACGCGCTCCTTTCCCATCTGCGCATTTCAGTGACGGGACTGTTCGTTTGTCCCCGATTTTAAATCGGGACGTTTTCCTCCCGTTGGAGCTGCCGCAGTTATTTTTACATCCTGGACGCGAGCCCTCTCAGCTTGCAAATGCCCCTCATCTGTGCTCGTCTTTCCCTCCCCTGCGCTGTCTTCCGAGGCGCTGAGGCTGCAGGTTTAATTCCGGCGGCGGCTAATTGATGGGCTGGTTCTACGGACCGTGCCTCCGGCGCTGCGTCCGGAAGCCTGGCACCGGCCAGGGCACAGAGGCCGCCGCTGACATTTCGTTCAGGGGCTTCTAGCGCCTTGCCGCGCACCCAGACCTGACACCGCTCCGCCTCTATGGACCTCGCAAGCGGAGCATTTCACTGTATCTTTCGGCAAACGAGCATCCCATGTCCTTTCTCCACTGGACTCGCATGGCAGCGCTGCTGAGCTCGCCCACCCTCCGCGGCCTCGCCCGCGCCTGCGTTTCTCTCCTGAGGGTGACTCGGCCCGGGGCCGCCGCAGCCCCACAGACACGGGCCCCTCCGCCTTTCCGCTTCCTCTTCTCAAAGTGCTTTTTTCTCTCTAGGTCCATCGCGTGCCCACGACCTCCGGGGACCGCGCAACCAGAGGCAGAGTTTCACGGAGAAACAGAGCTCCTGCCGGCCGGCCGCTGGCGCCGCGTCGGGTTGTGACCCAGGGACAAGATGCGTGTCTCCGGGCACTTGAGTCAACGTCCTGTTCTGTCCGCAGAGCCTTGTGCTTCTTACCGAACGGGTCTCGTACCTTTTGTCTGACTCATTCCTCAAGACTTCAGATTTTCCTCTAATTTTACATGTTTTTTTCCCTCAGTTTCAGTCGTTAATCGGTGGAATACAGAGATGCACTTGACGTTAACAGCTCTGTGGAGATGCTCCACGTACCACGGCACGGACCCACTGACGGCGGCAAGCCGGGGGTTTTCGGTGTGTTCGCAGGAGTGCACCTATCCCCACCTCATGATGCAATTCTGGAACATTCTCATGACCCCCCTGAGCTGGCACTCCCTGTGGCTCCCACCCGATGACCCCACTGGCTAAGCCACCACCAGTCTGCTTCTGGTCCCCACACACCAGCAGACTCCGGGCGCTGGGAGGGAGTAAACCCTGGGGACTTCCACGTCTGGCATCTCTCACTGAGCGATGTCTTCAAGGTCCATCCGGGCTGTGACCCTCAGGGCTCAGGCCATCGCTCCTCTGGTGGCTGAGGGATATTCACTGTGTGGACAGAGCGCGTCTGGCTCTCATGTCTGCCAGCTGATGGGTGTTTGGGTTATTCCCACGGTTTGGTTGCTACAAACAACGTGAACTGTGAACGCTTGGACGCAGTCTTGGGTCTCTCGGTGTGTACAGGACCGGGACTGCCAGGCACCGGGGGGCCTGCCAAACTGGTTTCCAAAGTCCCCGCACCGTCTTACAGTCCCAGCGACAATGTACGGGGTTCCCATGTGGCCACGTCCCTGAAGACACATCCTGGGCTCCCACCTGCTGAAGCTGGTGCTTCCGTGTCTGTGAGGCTGGTCTGTGGTCCGTCTGCTCTGGGTACAAGAGTGATTCCAGCTCCCAGAACTGCTCTCGCTTTCCCTGGGTGAGCCGTGGGGAGGCTACACCGTGTCTCTGCTGAAGGGGCTGAGACCCAGCTGTGGGGCATCTGGTCCCTAATTCTCCCCGTCAGGAGACGTGTGATGACAAACGCCATTTCCTGAGCAGACATCGGGCCGTTCGCTTTATCCGTTTCGCCCGTGGAGAGTTTCGATGGGTTTTGTGTCTTTTAGGAAATTTGTCCCTGACACTGAAACCATCAAATTCATTGACATAAAGTTGTTCGTAAGACGCCCCGTCCCCTCTGCAGTGCCGTGACCGCGCCCTCCGGATTCCCTCTCTTTCCTTTATTGATTAGACCGGGAAGGGAAGCCTCAGTGTTGGCGACTTTCTCGAATTCCGAGAGATGAGGGATCCGGGTAGAGCCTGCGGCAGGGTGGGCTGCACACCCCCCCAGAACCTCGGGGGACCGCTGGGCGCCGCTATCCTGGACACGCTGCTGGGTGCCCTGCACACGGAGCCCCCGAAATCCGCCTCGTGTTCTGGGTTAGTGTCCTGAGGGGCACCTCCCCACGCCAGTCCTGCCGGGAAGAGGCTGATCCTGGGGCAGGAGGTGAGGACCCAGAGGAGATGCTCAGGAGGGGTTCGTCTAGACTCTTGGCCCCGTGTCAGATGTGGGCTCGTGGGCGTCCTGCTGGGGAATGCCACGCATTGTCGCGGGGTCAAGGTGAAAACAGGCGGGAGTGCCAACATGCGCGGAAGTCAGCATTACCGCACCGAGCTCAGCATTCCTCTTCTGAATCATCTGGATCCAGGATACGCACGGACACGCCTCCCCATTTTGTGACTGTGGGCTCCGTGCACCGATTTCCCCAGACTGAGATGGCAGGTGCTCCCAAGGGGACTCAAGCCTCCGCTTCTTGGGGGACAGGAAACTAACTGCTCCTGGCTCGGAGCTGCCAGCTTTCTCGGATTTTTCCAATGCGCTCCGAAAATACTTAGGCCCGAAGTGTCTGTCGGGCACCCTTTGCACCTGCCCCATTGCACCGGGCCCTTTGCACCGGGCCCCACACTCTCGGGGGGCGGCTCCAGATGCCACCGCTGCTGGTGCTGCTGTGGGCAAGGGGGAGGGTCTTCATTTGGTGATTCTTCAAATGACCCATGCTGGGACACAAAGCCACTCCCCCCGGCCCTTGCTGTGCACTGTGGGTAGACCCGCAGCCCTTCTGTGGCAGCAGGGGACGCTGCCCAGGGCCTGTGGGTCGATGCTGTGGAGCAGTCAGGGCGGGTCAGCTGCGGGTGGGGAAATGGAGAGGAGCTGTGGGTGGGGAGCATGTGTGTGCGGCCGAGCCCAGCCTGGGCCTCCTGGACACTGTCCTGACCGCAGGCCTCCCAGAGAACCCGTCCCTTACCACCTGTGTCCTATGCAAGAGTTCCAGGAGTCACTCATGCCCGTTGTTATGAAGTGATTGCTGAGGCCCGTTTCCGACTTAAAACAGGATGGACCTACCCACTTACGCCCACGGACCACAGAGGCCTCTCTGGTTCTAGAGGCTGAACAAGAGAAGGGCTTCATAACAACAGCCCTCGGGCAGCGGACATGTGCAGGGAAGGGAATCAGGTCACTGGGTTCCCAGCTCCATGGTGACAGGCAGCGTCTTCTGAACCAGACGTCCAGTGGCACCGTCCTGTGTTGTGGCCTTAGACGGAGGCTGTTGTGCTCCCGGCTCTCCCGTGCCCCAACCACACGGCACGGCCATGCTTCCTACCGGATTCTCAAATCCTCCGCCGGCGGGAGGCTCCCCAGCAGGGCTGAAGACCCCTGAGCCCAGCACTGGGGTCCACCCCCAGGCCCCAGCCTTTGCCTCTCTGCCACCCCAAGAGCAGAATCTTGTGTGGCAGCTCACCTCCACACACCTGCGTCCAGCCTCAGTGTCCCCCTTCCCGGCAGATTCCCCCAGGGAGAGCTGGAGGCCGGGAAGGGGCAGAGCTGGAGGAGAGCGAGCGGGTCCCTAGAACCGTGTCTGCTGCTGTAAAGCTGGGGTGACCTGAACCCTATTACTTCCTACGTTTACTTTTTTTTTTTTTAAGATTTTATTTATTTATTTGACAGAGAGATCACAAGCAGGCAGAGAGGCAGGCAGAGAGAGGAGGAAGCAGGCTCCCCACTGAGCAGGGAGCCTGAAGCGGGGCTCGGATCCCAGGACCCTGAGATCATGACCTGAGCCGAAGGCAGAGGCTTAACCCACTGAGCCACCCAGGCGCCCCCCCACACGTTTACTTTTACTTAATTGCAAAACAGTAAGCATGCTAAGCGTGACCTAATTGTAGTGACTAATGTCATTATTTTAAGACTAAAACAAACAAACAAATTTCTCTGGGTAATGGCATAAATAGACACAAGGAAGTGAGCAGGTGCCTAGAGACAGCCGGCAGGTATATAAAGGGCTCCCGGCCCAGGAGACCCCACACCTGAGCACCTGTCCTCTGCACCTGCTCCTCTGACCTGCTCCACCCTCAACCCACCAGAACCATGGGCTGCTGTGGCTGTTCCGGGGGCTGCGGCTCCGGCTGTGGGGGCTGCGGCTCCGGCTGTGGGGGCTGCGGCTCCGGCTGTGGGGGCTGCGGCTCCGGCTGTGGGGGCTGTGGCTCTGGCTGTGGGGGCTGTGGCTCTGGCTGCTGTGTCCCCGTCTGCTGCTGCAAGCCCGTGTGCTGCTGTGTGCCAGCCTGTTCCTGCTCCAGCTGTGGCTCCTGTGGGGGCTCCAAGGGGGGCTGTGGCTCCTGTGGGGGCTCCAAGGGGGGCTGTGGCTCCTGTGGGGGCTCCAAGGGGGGCTGTTGTTCCTGTGGGGGCTCCAAGGGGGGCTGTGGCTCCTGTGGGGGCTCCAAGGGGGGCTGTGGTTCCAGCTGTGGGGGCTGTGGCTCTGGCTGTGGGGGCTGTGGCTCTGGCTGCTGTGGCCCCGTCTGCTGCTGCAAGCCCGTGTGCTGCTGTGTGCCAGCCTGTTCCTGCTCCAGCTGTGGCTCCTGTGGGGGCTCCAAGGGGGGCTGTGGCTCCTGTGGCTCGTGTGGCTGCTCCCAGTCCAGCTGCTGTGTCCCAGTTTGCTGCCAGTGCAAGATCTGAGCTCTGACCAGAGACCCCCGTAGCTGGGAGGTGTGAACCAGTGTATTCAAGTGTCCCCCACCTCCTTCTACTGGTTAGTCCCCATCTCGTGTGTAAAACCAAATGCCACAGCATCTCTAAATAAAGTCTTTCTCTAAACCCAGAGATCTGTCTTCTTGCTGCTATTTTATCCAAGCTAACACGCAGAGATACCCTCCCGTGTCCCAGGCGTGTCCAACCCGTCTCCCCTCACGTGTACGCAGGGGCCACGTTTGGGAGCGGGGCAGAAGACACGTGGAGGATCCTCTCCAAAAATGAGCAGGAAAGGGCTAAGGGATGAAAATATAAAAGGAAAAAGAAGTGATATGACTGGAAGTCCACCTCGTAAACGATGGGAATTTGAAACGGAGTGAAAATACTCTGGGGGAGAAAAAAATCATGGGGAGAAGTTCTCCCAGAGCTAAAGAAGGACTTTATTGAGAGAAAGAAACAAAGAGGGAGAGAGGAAGGAAGGAGGGAGGGAAGACCCTTTTGTTGAAAGGGCAGGAGAAGAAATTTTGCCGCCCACCGTGTGTCGATAGTGTGCGGACACAGCAGGGACGAAGCCGGGACTTCCCGGGAGGAGAGTCACTGTCAAGGCAGCGAGCGCCAGGCTGGCCCAAAGGAACGTTCAACAGAAAATATCATTTCCAGACAAAAATACTTGGAAACGTGAGTGGATAATAACGTGAGGGTGTCAAGAAACGTTCTCAGACAAACACGGAGTCCGGAGGATTATCCTACAAAACCGCTCTGCAAAACACTAAATGATTAAAGGAAAATATCCAGTACAATAAAATGGGATGATCAAATATTTTTTCTTTACTAAACTCATTATCTTTAGGGGGAAAAAGGTAAGAACCAAATAAGAAAAATTATATTCTTACATTTTCTGTGCAATTTCACATGTGGGGATAAAAATGAGAGTTGGCAAACGCACGGGTTCTGTTACCTTCAAGACATGGACGCTGTTTTGTTTAAATGAAAAGTTAAGTGTAACCACCGTAAGAATAAAAACAATGTATACGCGCTAAGCCCGTAGCACCAGACTTGGTGAGTCCACCCTCCGCGGCACCGAGTGAGAAGCAGGACGTGGGCACAGCCCAGCGGCGGACGGACCGCGGAGGGCGGGAGCAGGTCCCGGTCTGAGGAGCCGCCACGGGAGCGCGCGCCAACACGACGGAGGTAACGGCTTAAACGAAAGGATCCCGCGCTGGGCCGTCTGTGAGAGCCGCGGCGGGCTTGACGGGCAGCAGCAGACCCGCGCGGCTCCGAGCACGGTCCGGGCAGTGGTCTCGGGAACAAGGCCCGAGCGGGGTTTCTGAGAGTCGGGGGGTAAGCACGCAGAGCACATGTCCTGCGACCCCGAGGCAGAAACCGAGTCACAAAAGCAGTAGCTAAATTACTCTGTTTGTAAACTCGGGGTTAAAGAGGCACTCACAGGCGAAAGTATGAAATAATTGAAAGCAACGTTGATACAAGCAGCACACTTTAGAATGAACGGAATGCAGCACGCGGAGCCCGTCCTCGCTGAGGAATGGACGATGTGAAGTAAATAAACGTGGCATCAAATAAATTCATCACGAGTCATGAGACGGGGGCTGCCTGCTCGGTCACTTTGCCGGTTCCTAATGAGCTCGTTCGTGTGGCTCTATCAGAAGTTTACATGTGCACATACACACGCATTCTGGACACAATCCCGTATCAGCCCCACGATTCGCAGATGCCGCCTCCCAACCCGCGGCTTATCTTTTTCTTTCCTCAGTGGCGTCTTTGTAACCATAACAGAATTTTCACTTGTCCGTGTTTTCTGTTACAGATGACACTTTGGTGTTGTATCTGCGGAATCGCGCCCAGACGGAGGCTGCGAACGGCTTCCCCCGCGTCTCCTCCCGTCAGTCTTGCTTTCAGCCCTCACAGTTAGACCCGCCTGGCATTCACCTCCGTGGCCCGCCCGAGGGAGGGCTCCCAGCGCGCGCCTTTGCACGGGCACATCCAGATGCCTGTGCGGCGGAGGTGAAAAGGCAATTTTTTTCCCCGTCGAATTGCCTTTGCGCTTGTGGCGAGCGCTCACGGGCAGTAAACGCGAGGGTAATTTCTGGATTCCCGGTGCCGCCACGCTCATCCGGTGCGTCTACCAGCCACCGGCACGGCCACGTCTCAGTGGCCGTGACCACGCAGCCAGTTCTGAGACTGGGAAGGGAACGTCCCGCTCTCTTTGTTCTTCAGAATTATTTGTCTCCACGGGGTCTTCTGTTTCCTTATCAACACGAGGGTCGGTTTGGGAACCTTTGCATATAGGCCTGCTGGGACTGCAACAGGGCTTTGAACTTATGAGTCATTTCTGGGGTGAACTCCCGTTGCCCAGGAGCACGGCGTGCGCCCCATGTGCTGAGCCGTCCTTGTACCACCGGCCACGCCAGGGAAGCCAGCATGTGGCCTGGCACCGACGATGCTGCTGGAATCCTTAAGTATTTTGCTCTTTGTATCGCCATCACGAATGGAACCGGTTTCTTAATTTCATGTTCAGAGTGTTTGTTGCTAATGCAACGACATTCAGTGGCCCTCGGTCTGGGGACATGGGCACCCGCCGCCTTGCCGGCCTGGCGGGTCACCTGGGACAGGTGTGCACACGTGTGTCCAGCTGGGGGCTCTCCGCGGTTTAGGAATCTGTGGTTTGTCGTCTTTCACAACTTGGGGGGAACCGTGGCCACTGTCCTTCCAGGCACTGTCTTCCCCTCCGTGCTGCAGGTCGCACCATTCTCTGCCGCGGGCTCCTGTGCACAGGCTCTCGCCCACGTCCTGCTCTCACCCGCATCCTGCCCAAGCTGCTGGGGATTCCTGCATTGTTTCCACGTGACAGTTTCTGTGTGTTTTCATTTACCTGCTGGAATTCCTCCCCTGTGAGCGCGTGTGTCCTGCTTCCCCCACCCCGGGTCCTGCCGCAGGCCAGTCCATTGTTGTCACGTACCTGTGGGAGAGCCTCGCCGTGTGCACATGCCCGGTGTGGCTGCCTGACGACAGGCTTCCCACCATCTGGGCATCTTTGGACCTGCCTCACCGTCACTTCATAAGCCATCAGTGGCCCGTGATGCACGGCAGAGACCAGGGCGCCCGTGATCCAGAGCAAGGCTGTGTGGCCTGCAGCGGGGCCTCGGGGTGGGGGGCCGTGTCTGGCTGCACGGGTCCCGCATCTGGGCTACATCTCTGGCAGCGGTCACGGCCTTGGGCCTCCGCGTGGGGCCTGGGCACCAGCTGGGGCTCCTCAGTGTCCGCCACCCCCATCAGCGAGGCTGCCACTCCCAGGCCATGGAGTAGGGTGGCCTCCACATCCATGCTGGTCATTCACTCATTTATGCAACGGATTATTTATTGAGCATCTATTACATCTGGGCCCCGAGCCGAATACAAGTTATTCCAAGAAGATAGACAGAAAACAACCTGCTTGGGTAATCCCAAAACGTCTCGAACCATTGATCTGTGAGTGTCTCGATCCTCAGCTGCAGAGGCTTCTAAGTTCGACAAAGTTCCACGTCCAAACACTCCGAGCTCAATGTTCAGTTTTTAGAAGAAAGGGGGAAGCCTGACTGGTTGCCAGTATCTTTGTCTTCTGAGAGAGGTCCACCAGAGATGGCCACTGGCCCTCAGATAAACGGGAAACATTTGAAGAAAGCAGCTTCTATTATTATTTTTGCTGCCACAGTGCGGGGACAGGACAGAGGGTGACCGGGCGCGGAACATCTAAGGGCAGGGATGCTACGGTGAGCAAACACCCTGTGTGGCACGCGACACCACAAACCAACAGACTTTTGTGTGCCGTGTATAGAAAATGTGTGGCTTTACCCATTCATAAGCTATAGGGAATTCCCAAGAAAAAACTAAAATAGATGAAAAAAATTAATTAAAAAAACAGTCTTAGGAGTCGACTTGCCCCAAATTTAAATAAAGGGTGAGAAATCCTTTGTTTTATGCTTGGAAAGACTTTGCACTTGAGTTCTGCAAGTGTGAATCTACAAATTTCATTCCATCCCACTTAAACGATAATTTCCATGTGACCAAGTTTCCCTCAGAGTCTCAGCGAAGAGCGTGTCCGCGGAGAAGCCTGGGCAGTTTTGAAAGCAACATGAAAAGAAAGAATAACAAGAATAATTTTCCAAACAGACACGAGCGCGAAGGACGGCAGCCCACGGTCAGGCAGCGAGCGTCCGACCCAGGGCCAGGGGCAAGCGAGGTGGCGCAGAACCAGGGGGTGGATGGACGGATGGACGGACAGACCAGTAGCGCTCCAGTTGGCAGGATAGCCCGCGGCCACGACGGCAAGGCCATCGCCATGATCACTAACTCATCAGGGGCAAGATGTCTGGGTCCCGAGCGACACACGGTAGGAAGCTAAAGGCAACCAGAACCTGTACAGACACACTTAACTACGACATTCCCTGCAGGACACGGGAGGGGTCGGCAGGACAAGCACGGACGCCAGGGTCCGCGGGCTCGGCGCTTCCTCCGTGAACGTCTCTCGGCCGCGGCCCCCGGAAGACCAGAAGAAAACATTTCTAGCAAATGTAACAGTGAAAATGTTGATATCCCCAGTCGCCACATTGGCTGCGTAAATCCCTAAATCAGAGACCGGTGCTGCACAGAAAACATGCTGAGCACGGAGGAGCGGGTTTCCGGGGACAGCGCGGGCGACACCGTGTGCCTCATTACGCTGGTGAACATAGGAAATGGTTGTCAGGATTTTTCCTACCTTGATCCGTGCAGAATTAAACCAGTTCTATCAAAGCACAGGGAAAATCTTTTTGTGGAAAGAGAAAAACCGTTTCTAAAACTCATAGAAGACCAAAAACCTAGATTAACTCAACTTTTTTTTTAAAAGGAGAATCAGGTGGAAGGAAGGAGCAGCGTGCTGAGCTCGAGAGCTCTGGGAAGTGGCAGCGACCGCACGTACGTCGGGGAGAGGCGGGAAGGACGGACCCGCAGGCGCTGCCGACCGTGTGGCACACAGCTGGACGGCGACGGAGGAAGGATGGGCTTTTCAGCAAATGGTGCTGCCGTAACCAGACGTCCGTGGAGGGGAGGAAAAGACCCCTGACCTGAACCTCATACCACGTTATAAAAAAAAGTGAACTCAAAGTGGATCATAAATTTAAACAAAAAATAAAAGGCTTTAAAAAAAAAATAGGAGAAAATCTTTAGGACCCGGCCCTGGGTAGAGCTCTTAAACGTAACCCCAAAAGCACAATCCATTACAGTTTTTTTAAATCCATGAGTTAAACTTAGTCAGAATTAAAAACTTTTGTCCTGCAGAAAGAACACTGTTAACTGCACCAGAATGAAAACAGAGAGAGAACTTTTGTCCTGCCAGAGCCCCTGCGCACAGCCCACGACCGGGAGAAAGTACTCTCGGGCCACACCTGCGACCACGGACGCGCACCCGCGACACAGAAAGGACGCTCAAGCCTGGACAGGAATGAGATGGGACGAGGATGGAGGCGGGAGACATGCCGTCGAGGGGGTGGGAGGGCGAGTAGACACATGGACGTGCACGACACCGGCAGCCGGGGGACGGGCGGGTCCGGCAGCGCCACGAGTCGCCCCAATCGGCCATCAGAGCCGCTCAGAGACAGAGTTGGGACATCAGCCCGCGCCACCACCGGCAGCTGGGGGACCGCGACCACAGGCAGCTGCTGGGACTGCGGAACGCGACCGCCACTCTGCAGGGTAGTTTGACAGTTTCTTAAAAAATGAATCCTACACTCACCCCAAGGCCAGGCAGTTCCGCTCCCGGACACGTACCCCGAGAAATGAACACCCGAGCTCGCAAACAGGAAACCGCCCACGACAGCTCATCACAGCCCCCGTATAGCCCAGCTGCAAACAAGCCACCTGCACAGGGGACAGCTGGACACACGGTGCCCTGGAGACCGTGAGACACACCTGTCACACATACCATGGGGGGACACGCACGATGACCTCGAAGGACCTCACCGCCATCTGCTCCAGGAAGAGAACCCCAACCTTGCGAGGCCGCAGGCCGTGTGGTTCTGCTTACGCCTCATTCTCAGGATGATACCGTTTTAGCCACGGGAGGCAGGTCACGGGTAGCAAGGGGACCGTGACTGTGGCGGGATGGACAGTCACGTCACTGAGCTGCCACATACCGCACGAGGCCACGGCGAGGCCGGCATCCTGCCAGACCTGGTTGGTAGCTGGCTGGGATGTCCCCTGGCGGGGGGGGATGTCTGAACGAAACATGGCCGTCCCTGTGTCGGAAATTCCTGTGCATCTCTATTTCAAAACTAAGAGGTTTCTCTAATGGTGAGTATGAGGAGGAGAGCATCCCGCCGTCTCCTTCCGTGTGAGAGAGAAGGACAGGAGAGGCTGGCAGGCAAGAACATAACCAACAACAAAAGCCCCAGGGAAGGTAACCCAGAGCCAGTGGCTGGGGCTGAGAGGACGTCCGAACGGTCCCTCGTTTCTGTCAAACAGACGACATGGACAGACCAGCCATGTGCGATGGGCCCCAAACGGGGTTGACATGAACTCTGCAGCGTTCGCTGTCTTCCCATTTGCGGCTGCGTCCTGCTCAGCGGCCTGCCCTGCGCAGAGGGGCCCCGGGTCCCTCAGGAGCCAGGACCAGGTGGGGGGCACGGCCAGGCTGCAGGGAAACCGACCACCCGCCGCGGCGGCCCAGGGCCCAGACACCGTCCTTGGTGCTGCCACACAGCGGGAGGCCGTCTCGGCCCCTCCCCAAATGCCCACCTCAGACAGCAGGGCCCCCCGCACCCCTCCCCTGCGTCCTCGCAGCCGCCCCCCCCCCCCCCGCCCTCCTCGGTGAAGCCACCTGCAGCAGCCCCGGCCTCGGCCCTCGCGGGCCCCGGTCCCCGCAGATCCCTCTCCCCGGAGATAAGCTCCCCGCTCGCCCGAGGTGGGTGGAAAGTCAGAATTGCCTCCTTAATTGGTATTTTCCAGTTGAGAGAACATCCTATGCTTTTTTCACTCGTGTCATTGAATTACCAAATGTTTTCGTTTTTGAGAAGACCTGAAATTGCGGAGATCTGGGGGATTTAGGGGAGGAATGCAAGACCAATTTTGCCTAATTACGACATGTCTCGGCGGTCACTCTGACGTGTCCCAGAGTAGGCGATGCAGACCGCCGGGCCTCCCCGGGGGTGGGGGGCCCGGGCTCTGGCACAGATGCTTACCTGACGTCCCGGGCCCGAATCTGGTTTACATCGAGAAATCAGACTGTTTACAGGACACCGCGTCTGTCTCTCCCTCTCCTTCCCTTTCATTTGGGGTAATGTTCTGCAGGTCTGCGGGGTCCCCGGGGACCGTCTGCGCCATCACGCGAGGCTCGCCATCTCCGAAAACGGCCCCATCTGGGGGACGCATCAGCCCCTGGCCCGGCCACCCGGGTGGTCAGCCGCAGCCCGGGCCGGCCGTGCAGGTGGGAGACAACCCAGCCGGCCGTCAGCCCGGGGAGCAGGCCCCGGGAGGAGGCCGGGAGGCCTTCGCCAGCCCCCGTGACCAGCGTCGTGGCAGGACGCTGGCCACGAAGGCCGAAGCCTCTGGGGCGTCCTGAGAGCAGAGGCTGGAGTGGGCAGCGGGACCCGGGGCTGTCCACAGACCGAGCGAGGGCCCCGTGCACTGGGGACCCGGGGCCCACACCAGTGACAGCGACCGCAGGGCCGTGTGGGGGTCGGGGCAGCCCGAGAGGAACAGCCAGGGGTCACAGACGGGGCCCTGGGAAGGCACGGCCACGGAGGGCTCACGGGGTTCCTGTCCCCTACGGCAGGCCCCGACCTCTCTCCTCCGCACCTGCCCGCCCGAGCCGCTCTGCCCTCGGGCTGCTAGAACCACGGGCCGCTGAGCTGCGGGTGTGGCGAGAGAACCCTGCGGCTGTCCCCAGACTCCCGGGACCGCCCCCCCAACCGGACCTGGCGTCCACTGGCTGCACCTGGTCCCAGAGGCCGACCTCAGGCCCTCCTCCTCCGGGGGGCTGGACCGCACCTCTCCTTCCAGTCCACATCCCGCCATCGTCCCCGCCCCTGTGACAATTGCCCCCTTCCTCCTCTGTCACCTGGGAGCGCGGCCCCTCCCGCAGTTAGCTGGTCCTCTGTGGTCCTCGGGACACGCATTCTGCCCTCCCTGACAGGGTCCCTGGGCCGTGTGCTGCCTCCCCTGGGCCTCGCGTCCCTCTCACCCTCGGATGCCGGGCAGCACGACCGCAGGGGCCTGGGCGCCGGGGCTCTCCGGACTCGGGCCCCCTCCTCACACTCCTGGGGGCCGGTGCTCCCTCTGCAGACCCCCACTCTGGACCAGGGGACCCCCTCCGGCCCCTCACGCTGCCCAACGGGACGTCCTGGGGTCTCTGTCCTCAGGCTGCTGGACACGCCAGGTGGCCCCATGCCCAGGGGCGTGACCCCACCGGTGCTTCAGACCCACGGTCCTTCCAGCACCTTCCGGGACACCCAGCTGTGGCTGGACCGAGTCACCGTGCTGCTCCCCACGGAGCTTGTCTGAGCTGCAGCCCCCCGCCCTGTGACCGTCTACTGAAGGCCTCACACCTCACGGGAACACCCGGGTCGGGGAGCACACCGTCCTCTGCCGGGCACCCCCACATGCCAGCTCAGGGCAGTAGGTCAGGCAGGTCCACTCCGTCCTGTTGGGCAGGGACACCCCCTCCCTCCAATTCCAGTGCTCAGCAGTCGGCGGGGACACCCGGCCTCCCCGGACCCTGGCTGTCCGCAGCTCCCTGTCCAGAGACCCAGACGCGTCAGCCCATCGGCCACCACGGCTCAGGGGACAGAAGACAGTGCCTGAGCCCGGCTGCCCCTGGGTCCCGGCCCCACGGGTCTAAGGCTCTACCCCGGGGTAGCTGTGACCCAGACCCGAGTCCTGTCTGGCTGCCGCCCCCTTCCCTCAGGGTTTGTGGCTCTAGCTGCCCCTTCTTCACAAACAATCACGACCCGGGGACAGGTCAGAATGCCACCTCTCTGTCGTGGGAAAGCCCAGGATATGCACGAGCTGGACGGTAGTCTCAGCGCCTTCTCTCCTGCGGCTCTGACCAGACGGTTCGAGGTCTCCCACTCGAGGCAGGGGGTGGGGTGGGACATTTCCTTTTGCTCCTTTCCGGTGGGTCTGGTGCTTGAATCCTCAAGCTCTCCTGCAGGAAGGGCGGCAAGCTTGGACGTTGCGCCGAGCTGGCCTTTTCCCGCACTTGGGCCTGGCGGCTGCGAACACAGCTCAGGCGGTTCCTCAGTGCCTGTGTTTGCTTTCCTTAATGACAGAGCGGCACGTGCTCGGGGGGACGGATGCCAACCGTGCCTCCGTGTGTGAAGTCGCAAGAGGAAGCCCATGTCTTTTCTCAGCGGCCACGCGCACGGGCGGGCGGGGAACGATAAACACCACGGGTCACCGGCGCTGACGGAGAGATACGGTGCGCACGGTCGTGCGGTGGCTGAATCCTGTCATCGCCCCTTCCGGCCTGTCACGGCTGGGAAGGAGCCCCTCTCCGTCATTCCGGAGCACACACGCGTCCTGCGGGCCCCCCGCCCAGCTGACCCACCGTGGCCCGCACCGGCTGTCTGTCGGCGGCCGTCGGTAACACGAAGACTCATCGGTGTCAAGAACCAGTGGCTTCCTCCCAGAGAAGGTTCTAGAGGAAAAGCAATCCTCGGGCAGGCGGGAAACTGTGATTCTGGATGTGTAGGGCCGATGGCTGCAGCCGGGCTGGAAGCCCTGTGCGACCCCCTCTCCCATGGCCCCAGCCCTGCCGGGACCTACAGTAGGGGAGCCTGGAGCCCAGCCCAGCGTGCAGGCCTGCGCACAGGGACAGCGGTGTCCTGGCAAACCTTGGCATTCAGGGAACGCCTGAGACCAGGACGCTGACAGCATGAAGCCTGTTATTCATGTCATGTTACGCTGTGGCCGTGCAGGCAGTGGTGGTCTCCATGGGCCCGAGCATCCATGCATGTCCTTGCCTTGTGCTCCAGACAGCAAGGTCTGTCCGTCCCCGGACGCTGAGCCGTTTCTCTAGCCAGTCACACAGGAGACTCCGTGGGGGGAGGCGACCACAGTGTGACCACTCAGTGGTCGCCTGTGTCCAGGCTGGGGGATGAGTTTGCTCACTGCCCGCTTCTGCCGGCTGCATGCTGACTGTCCAGCTGGGTTTGCTGCTCCAGGCAGCGGTGGACTCGGGGTGCCAGGTGTGCCGTGTGCTATGCTGCTGTTGGCTACAATGTTCCAGACTGTGGGCACGGCCCCTGGGCCCATTGTCATGGTGTCCCCGGCCCTGCTGGGCACCTGGGGGTGAAGAATGGGCCTCCAGCGTGAGAGTGTTGTTGCTGGGCAGCAGGGAGTCCTTTGTCTGACCCGGGATGGATGGGGCGCTGACCAGAGCAAGGTCCTTCTTCGGGAGCAGCCGCTTCCTGCGTGATACCGGTGGCCAGAGGCTGTGGGCCACAGCGAGTGTGGCTGTCTGTTGGCCTCTGAGTCTGATGGGACCTGTCACCCAGCACAGATCTTCCAAACCACCGAAGACACTTTTCAGTTCTCCTGTCCCTCAGCGCCCACAGTCACCTTCCCAGCCACCTTTCCCCCGAACGGACCCCGTCCCAGCTTCCTGGTTCTCTGCTCAGTCCTCCTTCGCTGCTTCTCCTTATCTACTTGACATGGAGTTCCTCAGGGCCTCACTGCTCCCTCCTGCTCCTGCTTCTTCTCCCCGATCCTCTTTCCGCTGTCTTCCCTCCCCCTTTTGGCCCCCTCCCTGCTCTTCTGTCTTTGTCAACTGTGCATCGGAGAGCCGACACCTCCCCCCCAGCCCACAGCGTGTGCAGAGCCCATTCCGTGCCTGGCACTCTGGGCGCCTCTCAGACACCCACGTCCCCGCACACTGTCCGGCCACCTCCCCGCATCGTGGAGCGGGTACCCCCGGCCCCCGGTGAGTAGCCGGCCGGCTTGTCCTGCTGGGGACGAGCTCATTCCTGCTCCAAGATGCAGTCTCAGAGCTTGGCTGAGGGTCCCCTCCGGCCGTCACAGCCACCGTCACCTGTAAGGTGCCCGGGGACTTGGCGGGTCCCCCCACCCCTCCTCCTCTGACAGCCCGTCTTCACAGGGCAGCGATGGGGCTTCTAACAAACACAAGCCGGCCCCTCGTGCTCCCCTCTTCCAAGCCTCAGTGGCTCCCCGCTGTACTTAGAATAAAAGCTAAAAGCGTCCGCGGAGACTAGACCAATGACTGTGATGGGGGTTTTCTCTTGGGGACTGTGTGAGTGAGGCCACAGGGGCGGGGCGTGACGGGGCAGTGACGGGGGCGTGATGGGCCTCCAGGGGGTTTATCTCCCAGAACAGATCTGTGGTGGGTCTTTCCTTCCTTCCCTATATCTTACTAATAAATAAAGTGAGTTAATTCGGTGTCCAAGCCCGTGGCCTGTGGCTCTGTATCTTTCTGTTAAATGTGTATCTGGTCACACTCGGCCCCTTGGGCACCTGGCGATGGCAGGTGCGGTGACGACGCGCAGGGCGTGTGTATTTACCTTGTCCCACTGTCCCCGCACGTGTAAACACGTCTCGGTCCAGATGGGGGACGGGGGCGCACACAGCCTCCAGCCCCCGGGCCACCAGCTTCGCTTTCCCAGCCAGACTTGCCAAGACCTTGTCGAGGACCGAACACCAGCCCTCCGTTCTGTCAAGATCTCTGGATTTTCTTTCTCTCCTGTTTCTTTAATTTATGCCTTTATCTTTACCCATTCACTTCCTTTTTCTTTCCTTCTTTCTTTCTTGTACTATTATTATTTTTTTTTTGTATTTATTCAGTTAGAAACTGTGTCTCCGATTCACCTATGAACTGTTTTAACTGAGCGGGAGGGTCCCAGGCGGGTGATGTCTCGCAGGCCGACGAGATCCCCTTACTCTGTGAATTGCTGTCTTTACAGAAGGACGGTCCGGTTGGGGTTACGAGGTGACATGGTGGCAAATGGACGAAGAGGGAAGGCTTCTGCAAGCTCCCTCGGGTCCCCACCGTGCACGGCCGACATGAGCCGGTGCTGGGAGCAAACTCTCCCCGTGTTACGAGCTAAGGTGGCCACGTGCGCCGATACACCTTGTGTGTCTGCAGACCAGGAATTCTTTTGGTGGGCGTGTGTCGGTGCGGCTCGAAAATCACGTTATTTCCAGATCATCTGTTTTATATTGTTTTGCTGTTTCCGTGACACGTAGTGCGGCGGGGTAGACATCCATGTTTGGGAATCAGGCGGACACGCTTCAGGGAAGACTGAGATCCAAAATGGGCTTGAAGAGCCAGAGGATATCTGCAATTCAAATTAAGAGATGAAAACAAAAGGGCTAGTGGAAACAGGGACAAATAATGTAAACGGGAAATTCACGTGTAAGAAGAAACGTTGATGGCCGGAGCACATCGGAGAGAGCCCAGGGGGTGGCACACGTGCGAAGGAAGCCACAAATGAGCTCATCCACCCTGGGTTGACAGGGACTCGGGGGGGGCCCATCCGTCACAGCCTGGAGGACAACCTACGTGTCCCAGGTGCCAGGCACTCTTGTCGCTTTCACACGTCAAGTGTCCAGAAACCCGTTGGGCTGGGACAGACCGGGCAACCCAAGCGGTTGGAGTGAGTTCGAATGTCTCCGAGTAGTTTGTCAATAGCAAACAAGAAGTCAGCGCCACAAGCCTTCCACCTGGGCACCCCACGTGGCAGGCTGTTCCCTCCGTCCACACGTACCACGAGCCCCACCAGCACCAGCCCCAGACCCAAGGCACCAGCCCAGCAGCACGAGCACCGGGATGAAGAGTGATGGTGACTCTCCGGGAAAATCCAGTTTCATCCTCGTCTTAGTGACGACGCTTTGGGGTTTCGTAGTTTTAAATCGCACTTCCACTGGCCTTTGAAACCAAGCACGCAGCTTCTTCCTGCCTTTGTTTGACACTGGGTTTTGTTATAAGTGGGTATTAAGTTCTATAAAGTGCTTTTGGGGTTTAGGTAGAGAATATTCGTTACGTCATTTGGTTTTCCAGCAACCAGCCGTCTCTCCTATGGTTCTGTCGTTTCTTTGCAGGGATGTCCCCGCGGTGTACCCCGCGTGTGAGGGGCAGTAGCATCTCCCCACCACGAAGGACAAAGGAGCCAGATCCTTCGTGTTGGCAGCTGGGGACAGGTGAGCTCAACAGACCAGCCCTCGCTCAATGTGCACCCACGTCTACCGGCCTTCCCCAGACAGCCGTGGCCTTCCACGGGCACAACTGTCTTGAACTGTCCGGGGACTGCTGAGACCAGATTCCTGGGGGCAGAGCACAGCAGGGCCGTGTACCCGTTAGAGCTGGGGTGCACGGGAAAATGACAAATGATCGACCGTCAGCTCAAACCCAGCTCCAGGCAGGCCCAGCACAGACCCACGATCACGTCCTCAGTCACCAGATCCCCAGCAAGAGGAGAATTCCCCGAGCGTGTGAGGCCCTGGAAAGCTGCACTAAAAGGGCTACAATCTGCTTGTTTGGGCTAATTTTCAAAAGAACAATGTGTCAAAATTTGAGTTTGGTGCTGGTGGGCTTTTGAGCTAAGGGATCAGGGCCTAAAGTGCAGAAGTAAACAGCCCAGCGGCCACGACCCAGAGACCAGCACTGGGTCCCTCTCCCGATGGCCGCACAGCCTCTTCCCAAGAGTTTGGTCTGCGTGGGACTGGTGGTTCAGTGCCCGGGAAAGGCCCAGCTAAGAGACGGGGTGGCCAGGGTGAAGCCGAAGCTGCAAGTGTCACGCGGCACCTGGGCTCTGTAGGCTGCTGGACACACAGCAGGACGGGGGTTCTAGAGCTGGCCGGGGAGGGCCTGGGCCTCGGAGTCCTGCTGCGTGACGGCTGCACGAGGAGGCCCCCCCGCGTTGGATGGGCGTGCACTTGCTTCCTTCCCAACGCCGCAGTAGCCGACAAGAGACCCGAGCTCGCTCCAGCCTCTTGCCAGAGCCACGGCCCGATTCGAGCTGTGTGGTGTGGGGTCCCAGGCCACCAACTCAAGTCGAGGCAAACAGACAAGCAGACAGGGGCTATCACAGGCCTAGGGACCTCTCGCCCAGGTGCAAATGCTTTTGCCCTCCGGGGGGACACAGACCCAGGGGACCCTTAAAATGCCTGATGCTATTCAGCGGGTTCACTCCGAGCCCGCTGACTGGTGTGTCCTGCCCAAGTGCCCAGTGCATCCCGTCTGAGCTCCCAGCTCGGGGTTCAGGACAATGACTGCTCACTGAAGGTCGGCGGCTGAGGGCAGACAGAGCAGGCGAAAAGGAAAGACAGGGGACACACTGACAATGCCTACGGCGTGGGCCGGGGCGGGGAGGGTCGGGGCAGGTGGTTGGGGAGATGGGGCCCAGCATCCTGATCCAGAAGGCAAACGATGAGCCTCCAGGAAAATCTGGTGCTTCTCAGGTCAGCCTGCTCTAAGGGGGACGCCCGACCCAGCACCTCACGGGAAAACCCAGTCACAGCTCCCCAAGGGCCCACTGCCCCATCTCCCGCCGCCCTGCTTGTGTGGACGGCCCTCCCCGCCCGCCCAGGTGGGTCTCCCCAGGCCAGCGTCCCCTGCCACCCCTTCCTGGGACCCTGAGGCCCTGGAGCCGCTTTCTTTCGCCGGACAACAGTGCCATCTGGTGGCCAGCTCTGCCCCGACGCCTCTCCTTTCCCGTCTCCATTCCAGAACCCGTGTCCACGGTTGCACCGGACAGTCCAGCCTCCAGGACAGCTCAGTTCTGGGATCAGGACATCTAATCTCCCCTTTGGGCTTCGGGTTTGCTAGATCCCACAGTCTTAGGAGCTAATTCCTTGAGGTAAACTGAGGGAGAGAGCGTGCCTGCGTGCCGACAGCACATACACACACCACCGGCCCGTGTCTCTGCAGAACCCGGATCCACCCTCATGCACACGTAGAAACAACAGTGAGAAGGTCCACGTGGACGAGAGCTGGGCCGGGCAGGGGCCACGGTGCCTGAGGGTAAGGGGAGAGCGTGGGGTGCGGCGGGAGCCTGGGACTGGGACTCACTCCCGAATCCAGACTCCTTCGGGAAACTTAGCAGCACACACTGTCGAGTGCCACTGAATGCCTCCCCCTGACCCAGTAGCAGACGAACCCGGGGGCCTGTGGCAGGGCTCTAAATTTTGGGATTTGGTGCTTTTTCTGACTGTGGGCTCTCCACTGGCAAGACAGGAAAGAGAGAGTGCTGTTTCTCATGATCCGGAGCAGCAGGGAAACTCTAGGCGAGCCCTGTGAGCTCTGACCTATGACCGCTGGAAACAGATGTGCAAGCCGGTAGCAGGACACGAGCCCGTCCAGGAGCCCGGGCATCTGATGCTGAATGTGGCTTGCGAGGACTATGTGTCCTCTTTCTATCCCTCCCAGGGTTCTGCTGATTATCGGCGCGTTAGAACTGGCTTGGAATCTTGTACTTATCATTAACGAGCTATAGCACCTGCAGGGGTTTCTTCTCGGGTCTCTGGCCTGGTAATCTCGAAGGCAGGATGAGTCGGAGGCCCGCGCCCTGCTGAGAGCAGCGGAGGAGAGCTTCAGCCTGGAGGGACCTGCAGGAGCTGGAAGGTGGGCGAGGGGCACAGACCCCAAGAGGACAGAGCTCAGGACACGGGTCTGAGGGGAGCAGCCGGGGTGGCCCCACCATCCCAGGGACGGGAAACGGGCGCTGATGGATTTGGCCACAACCACAAGCCTGGGGCATCGGCTGGTAGGCAGGAAACCGCCCGTACGCCTCTGCCGCCGCCGTGCAGAGAGCCACCCACCGCTGGCCGGGTCCTCGGACAGCCACGGCAAACCCAAGCAGCTTCTGGTTTTCCCCCAAAAGGAACTTTCTCCCAACCAGGAGTTGGTGCTCGACTGGCCTTCTTGCCGCCAGGGGGCGCAGTGCGTCAGCTCCCCGCCCTCCCCCCACCCCACCCCCCCACACCCGCAAGGTGGGCTCAGAGGCTGTCCCCGGGCCGGTGGGCGTCCAGGCCAGCGTGACTGCCAACGAGGACAGCTGGGCTCGCCTGCAACCAGAGCTCTGAGTTACTCACTGAGGCTGGGCCTCTCCCCAACCCTGTCTGTCCTCCTTCCCCACGTTTCCGCAGTCAGTGGGACTACAAAATTCAAACTACCTTGTATATCATTTTAAAGACCAGCAAAACCTCAAGCTAAAACACAATTGTTTGGGGTGCTTTTACGTTCAGAAATCAGGAATCCGGAAAGGTTACCCCTCCTCACCAGACAGAGGCCTCCTTCCCCTGCCATGACTGTCCCCGGTGCGCCAGGCCTGGGACGCCACCGTGCCTCTCCTGCCCCTTAGCACACGCCCTCCCGCGCCCCCTCCCCGCGGGAGGGACAGCGAGCAGGAGGCGGCAGGGACTGGCTCTCAGCAGGAGCCCGACAGGACAGATTTCCCGCAAAGTCCAACGTGACTGAAGATACAAAGTTTCAAACTTAATGTTGTACAAAGTTGCCGAGGCCCACCCGGAGACAGGGCTTTCGGCCTCTGCGGCTCCACGCATCAGGCGGCTGAAAAGTCGGGTCACTGTGTCCGAGCCCCCGAGAGCTGCTGTCAGGTCCGGGGCACGAGGCCGGGGCCTCAAAGGCGGACGGGCCGCTGCTCTGAGCATGTGGTCTCGCTGTGGCTCACCGACCACCCACTTTCCTTCACAGCAAACCAGCCGGATTTTGGTGTTTTAATGTGCAAGGAGTTAGGAAGGCATCCTTGGGACGTGGTAAGCAGATCGGGAGCCTTTGAAACTGCCTGTGGGATCTCAGCAACGCGCACGGCTAAGCGCTAAGTGCGGAGAGACTGGGAACAGGCCGGAGCAGGTGGTCCTCCCTAGACGTCCCGGGACCCAGGGGGCACGACCCCCATGGACACAGCCCGGCCCTGAGTCATCCCGGCTTCCTTCTGGAGCCAGAGCCTTGGGGCAGGAGGGAGCCCGGGGAGCCTGGCATGCAGCTCTGACGGCCACTTCAAAGACACCCGCCCCCGGGCTATCGCACAGCCAGCTCGGCGGCCGAGATAAGGAGCGGCCGCCCACCCGCAGAATTCCGCTGGGGAGAAAGCAGTGGGTGAGTGGGACAGCACGCCGCCCGGCCGCATGCCCTTGCCGTTCCCCTCCTCACCCCGGTCCTACTCTCATGCCTTTCATTCACCGACAAAGAGTGAACCCGTGAAACCTCAGCCCCCACCCCCAACCCCAGAGTTAGAGACCGAGGTCCATGCTGCCTCCCTCTCCTCTCCCCGAGACCTTGACCTGTGGCCCCAGATGTGCCTACGCCCTCCAGGGCCTGTGAGTCAGGAAGCTTCCACAGAGCCCCCTGATGGCTCTTGCTCAAGTGTGTCCTGTCATCGTGAGAAGGACCACCGGGGCCCGTCCAGCCACGACACTGGCCCCCATGGGGAAAGGGGTCTGGTGTTCCCCCACCAGTAGTGTGGGCGCAGGGGAGGGTCCAGGCATGCCCAGCTTCACTCCCCAGGCCGAGACCCACAGCATGCAGGTAGCTGACAGCGACCCCCTGACAGGAGCACCAGCGGGCTGCGGGGTCTCTCCTGAGTCGAAGACCTCGCCTGCCCAGAGCCAGCTCCACTGACGGGCAAACCAGGACAAGACCAAGGGCTCTAAACAGAAGCCCAGACCCACCAGGACAGTGAGAATGCAGAATGCAGAGCCCTGGGCTGTCCCAGGTGCCCCGCGAGACCGAGGCTGAACCTGAATGACACTGCCCCGTCCCCAATGGGCGTGGAGCTGTTCGCAGTGTCCGTCCACTGCTGCGCCCAGTGCCGGTCATGGTCAGCCATGCTAGAAGCCTTCAACTTTGGGGACACCTGGGAGGCTCGGTGGGTTACATGTCTGCCTTCAGCTGACTTCGGGGTCCTGGGATCGAGCCCCACATCGGGCTCTCTGCTCAGCGGGGAGCCTGCTTCTCCCTCTCCCTCTGCCCCTCCCCCTCCTCGTGCTCTCTCTCCCCCTCTCTGTGTCAAATAAGTAAATAAATAAATATATATTTAAGAAGAAGATGGTGACAAGGAGGAGGAGGACATGGAGGGAGAAGAAGGGGGGGAGGGGGAGGACATTTCGACTTTGCTGGGTTCCCAGGGAGCAAGCTTATTGTTTCGCTGATAATTCTCTTTCTCGTTCCGATTTCCTTGGTTTCATCACTTTCTTCCTAATGCTGGGCTTGCCTCACCGAGTGCTCAGCACGGGGAACCTGCTCACTGACGGATTAGGCGCCTTTCCGTCCTCCTCGATGCCCCCGGGGACGCAAGGCCCCCACTAAGCGCGGCTTCCGCTACGCTGCCCGTTCATTGTCACTCAGGTTCAAAATATTTTTTTAATTTCCACTGAGACTCCCTCTTTGACACTCGGGCTATTCCGAGGTGTCTGGTTTGGTTTCCAGTTAGCTAGGGAGAGCTTCGTGCTGCAGATGTCAAGGTTAATTCTGCTGCTTTGGGAGAGGCAGTCGTGAGACCCCCACGAGGCCGAGGAGGTTGGGCCACGGCCTGGAGGCCGTCTTCCCCGGGGGTCAGGAGCCCCGCGCCTGTGCTGCTCTCATCATCTTGGGTGGGACTATCTTCCCTGTTCCAGACTCACTGTGTGTTCCTTGGTTCTGCTTAAGCATGTGTGTCTGGTGGCGTCTGGCCAAACCTGCTGCTCTGTGGGTCCCCTGTAGGGTGAGGACAGGGTCCTTCTGCTGTGGCATACGAAGGGTGCGCGCAGGTCAATGGCCCACGTCAGCTGCTGGGAGGGGACCAGCTGGCCACGGGGGACCAGCAGCCGCTGCTGAGACTGACCTGGCTCTGTCTCTTCCTGTGAGAAGAATATCGTCCCGTCCGGCACGTGACTGCCGTGTGTGTTTCTTGGCGATTCCAATACGGCAGGCGGAGGACAGAAGTGCTCATGTCTTCTCCCGGTGACAGGAAACAGATGCCACTTGCTCAACACATACTTCATGTGATTTGCATTCTTCTAAGTCTGGTGAGCTTTGTTTTATGGCCCAGAAGATGCTCTATCACGGCAAATGGTCTATGTGTGCTTGAAAAGAATGAATTTTCTTGACAAACAAGTAAAAAAAGCTGCATCAGACCCATAAATACAGAGAACACACTGGGGGGTTCCGGGTGGGAAGGGGAGATGGGCAAAGTGGGTGAAGGGGTAGGGGCTACGGGCTTCCAGTTTGGGAGGGAATGAGTCACAGGGATGAAAGTTCCAGCCCCAGGGATACAGGCCGCGGCATGTTCTCGCAATGTGTGGTGGCTGGTGGTGGCCACGCCTGTGGTGAGCCCAGCACAGCGTACACACTTGTCACATCCCTGTGTCGTACACCCGACCCCAGTGCTAACGTGGAGGGCTAACTAGACTTCAAGTTTTAAAAACTGTTAAAAGAGAGTAAATTTTCCCTATTGTTGGGAGAAATACTCTATAAATGTCGTTAGGTCAAGTTGCCGATACCCTTGTCAGGACTTCTTTGTTCCTGTTGACCTCTGCCCACGGGCTCTGCCGAGTGCCAGCAGGCGGGGCGAGGACCTTGGCTGTTCTCCAGGCGGGTCTTCCAGATCAGCCTTTGCCTCTTGGGTTTTGGAGCGCTGTTATTATGTGCCTAGTGTTTGTGATCACTTTGTGTTCTTAGCGAGTTGGCCCCTCTATCATTGTGTGACATCCCTCTGAGGGTCAACACGGTCTATCTCTATCCCCTCACCGTTGGCCCGGCTAAGCTGTAGTACTGAAGTGGGATTTGGGCATCGCCTCATCCACTCAGACAATCCCAGTCTCCAGGTGTTGTGTCCAGAACATTCACATTTTCAGCAACAACTGGCGTAGATCAAACTCTGTGACTTTGGGTGGCTGTTCGATATTTTTCATGTTTGCCCTCTGTTTCTTTTTTCTTCTTTTTCTATCTTCTTTAGGTTTAATTCAGCATTTTTTATGATCCCATTACATGTCTTCTATTGACTTATTTACATCTCTTTTTTCAAAACACAGTTTTTAGGGCTTGCCCTAAAGTGTACAACATACACTTGAAATAATCTATATCCACCCGTAAATATTACACTGCTTCATGTATGCAGTGAGGCCCCTGCGCTCCCGGGCCCTCCCTGCTAGACCTATTCAGGGGCTGCCATACACCCCATTTTTACCCAAGTTATACTCACCCAGTTCACTGTTACTATTACTGTTTTAAGCAGCTGGTTATCTTGTAGAGCAAGCAAGAATAAAGACAATATTTTACCTTCATTCTGCCCATTTCCAAAATTCTTCTTTTTGTAGACCCAATTCTCTGACCTACCTCTGACCTTTCTTCCACCTGAAGAATTTCCTTAAATATTTCTTATAGGGTAGGTCGACTGGAAAAAAGTCCCTCTGTTTCTACCTGTTCAGGAAAATGTTTCTCCTTTACTTTTGAAGGATAGACTTATTGGATATAGATTCTGGGTTGACGGGTATTTTCTGTTAACATTTTTATTTTAAAGATTTTATTTATTTGACAGACAGAGATCACAGGTAGGCAGAGAGAGAGAGAGAGAGAGAGAGAGAGAGGAGGAAGCAGGCTCCTCGCTGAGCAGAGAGCCCAATGCGGGGCTGGATCCCAAGACCCTGGGATCATGACCTAAGCCGAAGGCACAGGCTTTAACCCACTGAGCCACCCAGGAGCCCCTTTCTGTTAACATTTTAAAGATGTCAGCCCATTCTTTTCCTCATGTGGTTTCTGGTGAGAGCCCTGCTCTAATTCTCATCCTTGTTGCACCGCAGGTGCTGTGGTTCTCATGTGCTCGCAGTCTGCGAGATTTTCCCGTTGTCACTGGCTTTCAGCAAGTTAAATGCGATTTGCCGCAGTGTGTGCGCGTGTGTGCGCGCGTGTGTGTTTCCGTGGGTACCATGGCTGGTATTCTCTGAACTGGTGCGGTAACTATCATTGGTTCTGGCAAACCCTCAGCCATTATTTCTTCCACCTTCTCTTTTCCTTTTCTTCTTTTACGCAGCCGGGATTCCAGCTGCCTGTGGGTTGTTTGGTTTTATCGCGCGGCTCCTGGACGAGCTGGTTTTCCTCTTCGCTCTTTGTATTTCAGTTTGAGCCCTTTGGGGACATTTTTATTTCTGTTGCTGTGTTTCCAATCTCTAGTATTTTTATATTATCCTTTCTGGTAGTTAGCATGGCTCTGCTGAAATTACCCACGAGTGTAAGGCTCCCGCCTGTTTCCTCTCACTTAAAACCTTCACACCTAACCGTTATTCTCACCTGTATCACCACAGACTGATGTTGTCTTTTTTGGCCAGTCCTAAGGGTGGACTCATGCAGGATACATTGTTTTGTGACTGGCTAATGGGTTCAACGTTTAGGACTGTGAAATTTGTCCCCACGCTTGTATGTGGCAATTCCTTTTTTTACTTGACCCGTAGAGTTCCATCACACAAATACATCTCGATTTACTTATCTGCTCTGTATTTCACGGACATGTGAGGTGTGTCCGGTTCTGAGCATTAGGAATACGGTGGCTCTGGAAATTTTTGCATGGTTTTTTGGTTCACATGAGCATTCATTCCTGTTGGGTATATAACCAGAGTGGATTTGCTGAATCATAAGGAAATCCCTTTCAAAAGTGATTGTGCCAGAGACACCTGGGTGGTTCAGTCAGTTAAGCATCTGCCCTTGGTTCAGGTCATAATCCCGGGGTCCTGGGATCGAGCCCCTAGTTGGGCTCCCTGCTCAGCAAGGAGTCTGCTTCTCCTTCTCTCCCTGCCCCTCCCTGTGGCTTGTGCTCTCTTTCTCTCTAATAAATGAAGTCTTAAAAAAAGTAATTGTGCCAAGTTCTGCTTCTTCCAACAATGCACAAGAGCTCCAGCCGACCTACGTCCTTACCACCACGCGGCAGTAGCACATTGTGACTAATTCTGTACTTTCCTGATGACTCATGAATCTGAGCAGTGTTTACTATGTTTAGCCATTTGGCTATTTTCTTTGTGAAACGTCTGTCCAAATCATTTGCTGATTTTTCTATTGGATCATGTATCTTTTAAAAATGACCCATGAAAGTCATTATTATGATTATTATATTGAACTTATTCACAAGATCCTGATACTAGTTCTTCATCAAATACACGCGTTCTCAGTATCTTCTCCAACTTTTCTGCTTGCTTTTCATTTCCTTGAAGGTTTCTTATAATGGCAGATTTCTTAAAACTAAATGCCACAAACTGTTACATTGTACGCTTCAGGAGAACGTGGAGCATCACAAAATTGCTCTAGGTTTCCTATGGAAGTGTCACTGTTTTCCATCTTTCACGCCTGGAAATGCAATGCGTCCGGAATTACTTTTGTGTACGGTACGAGGTAAGGGTCAGCTACCTTTTCCTAAATCCGGGTAGTCTCTTTATCTCAAACCATCATCGCACACTGCACTAACCATCACCTTGGTCATAATAAGGTTGTCGTACAATATGTAGGACGAGAACTGGACACCGCGTGCCATCCAATACCATAGCCACAGCCACGTGGACCTATGTACATCTGAATTAATTCTAAGTTAGTTAAACATAAAATTCATTTCCTCAGACCCATTGGTCACATTGCAAATGCTCAGAAGATTCGTGTATCTAGTGTCTCCATGGAAGGCGTCTGTTATCCCCGAGCTGCCACTAGACAGGACTGTGGGCCACTCCAAGAGTCATCTGGTCTACCTTCCCTCACAGCGACATTCTCCTAGATACTCTCCCTTCCTACCAGGCTTGATATATGGCAAAGCAAACCAGCTTTGTTCTTCAAGACTGCTATGGCTTTTCTGGGTCTTTTGAATCTCCATATAAATTTTGGAATCAGCTTATCAACATAAGCAAAGTTAACTTTCTGGGATTTTGATACAAATGACGTGGATTCCACATAGTAAGTTTGGGAAGAATCGACATCTTTATAAATGTGACTTTTCAAGCCCATAAATACAGTATTTGGCTTTATTTACTTAGATCTTTAAACTCTCTCAAAAATATGTTGTAATTTTCTTTGTTCTTTTTTAGTTGGTTTTTTTTTTTGCCTAAGTAATTGATTTTTTAAATATTTTATAATTTAAAATTTTATTTGATCTGTCTTAAACTTAATTTTTAAGAGATTGTTACTTGTCATCAAAACATGATTAATTTTCTTATGGACCTGTTCCATCTATCTTGCTATATCAACTTTTTAATAGATGTATTTGAACTTCATTCGTTAAAAATTACGTTACTAAGCATAGCAATTTTATTTCCTCTTTTCCAATATGTGTAGTGTCATTTCTTTTCCTTGCCTATTGGACTGACTGGGCCGTGTAAGTCGACACTCAACCAGCCGAGTGATTAGGCACATCCAAGTCTTGTTTCTGCATTTAGGACAAAATGCTTAATATTACAACATATAGTTTGGTTTTGTAGATTTAAAAAAATCAGACAGGATTGTTTATTTCCAGTCATAGATATTAAATTTTTATGATGCTCTGGTTTCCAGCTGGGAGAAATTTTGTCCCACGAGGACCCTGGGCACTACCTGGAGACACTTTCAGTCGCCACGACTTGAAGTGTGCGGGGCTCCTGGCATCTGGCAGATGGAAGCCAAGAGTCCCTCTGAACATACGACGCACAGGACAGTCCCCGCAGCAAATCCCCATCTTGGTGTTTCAATGTTAAACTCTATTCATGAGGGGCGCCTGGGGGCCTCCGTGGGTTAAATCCTCTGCCTTTGGCTCAGTTCATGATCTCAGGGTCCTGTGATAGAGTCCCGCATCGGGCTCTCTGCTCAGCGGGGAGCCTGCTTCCCCCCCTCTCTCTCTGCCTGCCTCTCTGCCTACTTGTGATCTCTGTCTGTCAAATAAGTAAATAAAATCTTTGAGAAATAAAAAAATAAAAATAAACTCTATTCGCAAGCCGCCGTTCAGATGGGGCTCGATGTCTCACGCTCCCAACTTCGGCCCCAGACTGATGAGTGCCCCGGGGGTCACCCGTCCCCTTTAACACCTCACCTGGTGGCTTGAGGGTCGTCGATGACTGTTTGTAGGTCCACCATCTCCACAGGCTCTGGACAGGGCCATGTTCTGACTCTACCTTCACAACTTCTCCTGTTAGCAGAGATCCTGTCACTGACGCAGCTCCCTGAGGAAGCTGTTCCTTCCTGAAACGCAGGATACTGACTGGTGCCCAAGCCAGCTGCACTGAGGACAGGGTCTCTGGGACTAGTGATGGGAGCCCCCCAAGGTCAGCCAGGATAGCCTCCCACAAGGACGGGTGCACTCGTCACCCCTTCACGTGGGCCTGCGGCAGCTACCTATAGGGGCTCAGAGTGGCCTGTCTGGGTGTCTCCCCAGGTGGGGGCTGCCACTCCTGGGGGGCTCAGGATTCCAAGTGTTCCCTTTGAAAGAGGGAACCACAGGACATAGTTCTGAGTTGTGTAGACTAAGACCCTCCCCAGTCTATACAGGCCGGCTGGTTGGGGACCTCAGGTAGGACCTGGGGACTTACCAGAGTGGCCTGGACCCCATAGAGTCTGTTGGTAGAACACCCGCCCCGGCCAGAGGAAGCCCCCTCCATGTCCTCAGGCCCCCACATGGACTTCTCAGGGGAGTGGCACTAAGTCGCATGTGGGACAGTGGTTCCAGCCCCTGTGTGGGTAGAAGCCTCAGGTGTCAGTGGGACCACCGACTCAGGGTCGCGAGTCCAGCAACCCCGGCCCTTCTCCAGCCCAGCGGAAGTTGCAGGGGAGAGGAGAGTGGCAGCTGCGTACCTCTGCCTCCTCAGCAGCAATCCAGGTCGTCCCCTCCCACGGGCGTCGGGCGGCGCGAGCAGAGGGACGTGGGCGGCCTGGCACCCTGTGGGGGTCCCTGGAGCAACCACTCCTGCCCATCCAGGCCTTGGCTCCACCGCATCCACCCTCCCTCCCTGTCCTGCGGGCACCCAGGCTCCACGGTCCTGAACACAGGCGGCAGTGCCCTGGGGTGTCAGGTGGGCTGCTGCTGACTGTGGGGGGTGCCTCTTGCCCAGGCACCCAGCCTTTCCTGGAGTTTGCAGACTCTGGGGGTGACCTGCTACCTGGCTTAGCAAGGTAGGAGGGGCCAGGACCCCGGCGGGAGGAGCAGAAAGTAGGTGAGAACCCATGCCTGCAGCAGCCTGAGCCCCCACTGGCAGGTCCCTGACCCTAGGGAGCCTCTCTTGTTGGCTTCGGGGTCTGGGGGACCTGGAGGAGGAGCTCCCGGAATGGGAGTTGGGTGGAGGTACTGGCCTTCCACATCCCAGTGGTGCTCTCCCCTAGGGAGGGGGCTGGGCTGCTGATACCTCCCCACCCCCGGGGCCCAGCCTGCGGGGTCAGGTGCCCCGGGAGCCGGTGCAGGGGACCAGGAGGGGCCCTCTGGGGGCCCTCTTGGTAGGAGGGGCAGATGGTGTCCAGCCCAAAGTGCTAGTGCCTTTGGCTTCCTCCTGAGATCACCGCTGAACGACCCGGAGGCCCAGGACAGAGGCACCTCCCTCGGCCCCTGCGGGGGGGGGGGGGGGCGCTCACCCTGCAGCCGCTCTAACCTGCATTCGGCAGCCCCCGGGGCTCAGGCCATGCCTGACCTCACAGCAGCCCAGCGGTCTGCATTTCAGCCTCGGCCCCTCTGGGGGAAGAAACTCCAGGAATTGTCTCAGCAACGGGGATGGGCAAGGAGGAGTCCGGGGTCCCTCTGGCCGTGATGTCCTGCGCATAAGGAAGACCCTCCCCTGCTGCGGGGGTGAGGCTGGGGCTTTGCTTCACTTGCAAAGGCCCTGGGGCCATGAGTAGACCAATACCGGAGCGAGAGAAGCAGACCGAGGTTAACAAGCCCCGAAGAGACAGGAGGAGTCGCGAAGCCTCGGGTGGACGCGGGGGCGGGGGGTCCCCCTGCTCCCGAAAACCCGACCTGGACTTCGGGCAGCCTTGCAGGGGGGCTGTTGGCGATGTTCCCAGTCCCTGTTTCCCCTCATCCTTTTGGGGGACATGGGGGTGAAGGGGTGGAGGAGATGGGGGTGGCGGGGTCTGTGGGGCCCAGGGTGTTGACTCAGAGGAGTTACAGCTTCTCAGGGAGGCTGGAGGGCCCTGCGGGCCCCACATCAGAGGACTGTGCCTGGGGACCTCCACACACCCTGGGGCTGGAGCGCGAGCATCGCCTGGTCAGCAGCGCCCCCTGCCGGCCGGCCGCCCCAGCGGTCCCCCCTGTCCTGACCCCTGCAAGCAAAGTCTGGCCACGGAACCAGCCACCCCCCCCCGACCCTGTCCACAGCAGGCCAGGGGCACGCGACCCGTGCACGCCTTCCGCGAAGTCATCCAGTATCTGCCACGTGCGGGGCACTGCGGTTGACCCAGGGCAGCGGCCAGAATGACAGAGACCCTGCTCCATAGGCCAGTCCTGCAGCGGACTCCCTGGGTCGTCCCCCCACGAGGGTCGGTGTTAACAAATGCCTCCCCAGCAAATGCTTCCCTTCCAAGCCCAGCGGTGCCACGTGTCCTCGAGGATGGTGACTCACCCTCTGCTCTCACTTTCAGGACTGTGCCCCAGCCTCGATGTTCCGGTTCTGTGAACTCCTTACAAGCATCGCCTGCGCTCCCTGTCTGCTGCGCTTACCTGGAGACCCCTCCTTGGCTGTCCCTGTTTCCAAGCCCACCCAGCCGGCTTCTCTCCACTGCTGTTTCCTAGAGGAAATGGTCTATGGTTCTTCACTGTCATGTTTTCCCATGATGCTCAACCCAATCCCAATTGATCAGACTTTTGGGCAGATGGGTAGCAGCTGCCGCTGACCTGGTGTGTCTCCTCAAGCGCGTGCACTAGTGGCTTCTCCTGCGGGGTCGGGGGAAGCGGCTCCCATGACCGGAGAGCAAACACCAGTGTGGCTTGAGGGGCCACAGTGGCGCCGGACACCAAGGGGCAGGTCTGACCCAGGGTGGCTGCCATGGACCAGCAGAAAGGTGGCCAGAGAGGTGGGAGCAAGGCCCAGGGTGCAGGCAGGGGGGCGGGCGTGGCATGGAAGGGTTCCCAGAGACTGCACGGCCCCTGGGCTGCTGTCGCCCTGGGATGAACGGAGGACCTGTTCGGGGCCTGCCTGCCCGGGAACTTCTGGAAGCAGGGGCATCGGCCGCCCATGGGTGTTGGGGACCCAGCTCCAGGTGAAGAGAAGCCATTGGGGGGACACTGCCACCAAGGTGTGAAGAAGGGCGGGAAGTGTGGGTGACCCCTCTCATGGCTCTCCGGAGACACCACAGACGGGTCCCGGTGGGCCAGGTGCTGCCCCGGGTGCCCTCAGCCGGGGCCTGGAGGCGGGAGGCGGCAGCTCCCCTCCCTCCTGTCGGTGGCCCAGCCATGGCGTCTCACCGTGTGCAGAAGCGTCTCGGTGTCCAAGCCACACTTGCTGCTCAGCCACGTGGACAGACCGCAGCCACTGCTGCCACCACCCATGGGCATCGCAAGGTGGCTGTGGCCCCTGGGTCAGCTTCCCTGTGGCTCTCGGGCCTGGGACCTGGTCCCAGGGGGCGCTCGGGGCTCGCAACAGAGCCAGAGGCCGAGGCCGAGGCCCGCCCCTGGGCCAGCGCTGTGGACTTGCGGGGGTCCTGGGGGCGTGGCCTCTGGACCCGCCATCAACCGTGGAAGCACCCAGTTTCCATGTTGACCCCCTCGAGGCTCCCAAGGCCACTGCACACATCCCCTGGAGCCAAGGAAACCAAGCGCCCCTGGGGGCATAGACCGCAGACTGTCAGCACAGTCTGGAGGCCGCGACGTCCTATCCGTCCATCCTGGGTCTTTCTGAGGCTACGTTTGGGGTAAAACTCGGACTCTTTCGGCAACTTTTCTATGGCTTCCTCAGAGCCCCAGGGGCTCCCGGAAGTTCTTCTCCTGCACAGACGCCACCGACTCTCTTCCTCCGAAGAGTCTTAGCCTCCGGGAACCCCCCCGCCCCCACACAGGATGGCCCGCGGCGGGCACGTCTCGCAGCCGCCAACCCCTGTCCCGCCCCCACCCCCACACTCCAGATGGTGGAGCTCTATTCCGCACTTGACCCTCAGAGCCTGACGCCATGGGGGCAGAGGGCAGAAACCCATAAATGTCAGATTTAGATCATGAAGGAGATGAAGGCAGGAGAGATGGAGCAGACTCAGGGACGGGGCTGGGAAAGGATGCTCTGGGGGTTACAGAGAGGAAGGGAGGGACGGAGATGTCTGCTTATCAGCTGTTTATTTGGAAGACTGGGGATCAGGTTTTGACATACAGGGAGCCAAAGGGTCATTCCAACTCCTGAGAGGAGGGGCCGCTCTCAGGGTCCCAGGAGTCCAAGCTGCCTCGAGGGCCTCTGTCTGCCAGTTTGGGTCTTCAGTTGGGTGAGGGGGAGAGAGGGAGGGTCCGGGAGGAGAGGAGGGAGATGAGCCAAGTGGAGGGCCCCGTCGCTGAGAAGGGGGTCCCAGGGTCCTGTCCATCCAGAGAATGTGTTGCCCAAGCTGGGGGTGCAGATGGTGAAGTCAGAGCATGAAGTCGAAGAGCCCCAGAGCAGTGGGCTGGGGATGGGGGCCCCCACGTCGGCACAGGCCACTTGACATTGCTGTCCAGACCCTCAGATCTTGCACTGGCAGCAGCAGGGGACACAGCAGCTGGACTGGGAACAGCCACAGAAGCCACAGGAGCCACAGCCCCCCTTAGAGCCTCCACAGGAGCCACAGCTGGAGCAGGAACAGGCTGGCACACAGCAGCACACGGGCTTGCAGCAGCAGACGGGGACACAGCAGCCGGAGCCGCAGCCCCCACAGCCGGAGCCGCAGCCCCCGGAACAGCCACAGCAGCCCATGGTTCTGGTGGGTTGCGGGCAGAGCCGGTCAGAGGAGCAGGTGCAAAGGACAGGTGCTCAGGTGTGGGGCCTCCTGGGCCGGGAGCCCTTTATACACCTGCCGGCCGTCTCCGGGCACCTGCTCCCCATGGCCGGGCCCGTCAGTACCGTGACCACCTGTCTTCTCTGCCTTCCCAGGTGATGTGCTGAGGATGGGTTTTCAGAAGATCTCCTTCCCCCAACAAAACGCCTCCCACTGACCCGGCCACGTCTCCCCATGATTAGTAACACTCACACTGTTACAGTACTGCTCCTGGAACAGATGGCCGTGCCAAGAAAGAAACTCAAAATTTAAGGGAAAATGGTAAAAGAACCAGTAATCTCATCACACAATGGTAACATTTTGGTTAATTTGCCCCAATTTACCTTTCCCCTTAGATAGCTCCATTTCATTTTAAATTTTAAAATTTTCTACGTAAGCCTGGTTTTCATATTTTTGCCAAACTTTCATCCATGTCACGAAAGAGGCTTAACTGAAGAGGGGACTTCATAGCTCTGACCCGTCTACAAACACAGGCGAGCACGGCTGATCGTGCCTTTCCTTGCGAGGGCCCCCGGACAACGCCCGGTGCCAGCTGCTACGGGACGGCTGAGACTCTGAGTGTGTCGGTGTGATCTTCTCTCGTCTCATGGGTGTCACAGTCGGAAAAGGGCACCGCATTTATGGCTTTAATTTCTTTTCAGTGAGGGTGATTTTTTTTTTTTTTACTTTCTTACAAATTATGTTTTCTTTGCATTCTCTTTTGCTTTGAGACGTTATTTACATACCGAGGAGATGAGTTTCCTCGAACAACACGCTCTGCTTTCCACGGCCACTCACGTGGGAGCTCGGGGTAGGATGTATGTATTTAGGTAGGTGTTCAGTTAGTTATTTCAGAGAGTGTGAGAGCGTAGCAGACAGAAGGAGAGGGAGAAGGAAGCGGTCTCGGGCCCAGGACCCTGAGACCATGACCTGAGCCAAAACCGGGAGCTTCAGCTTAACCGGCTGAGCCACCAAGTGCTCTGGGACATTTTTAAACAAACAGCAGCCGTATGTGCAGCCGGGACGCGGCCCCAGCACAGCCTTCCAGTGGGGCTGGGTTTGAAGCTGGGAGGTCCACGAACCCAGCTCACACGGCCCGCCAGGTGCCGGGAGCCCCAGGTGGGGACATGCAAGGACCCCAGCGTGTTTTCATGGGTCTGGTGCCATTTGTCTGTCTTCCTGGCAGAAATATCTTTTCATGACTTCTGCCCGTTTCTTGACTGGGTTTTTTTGGGGGGTGGAGGCTGAGTTTAACAAGTTCTTGATAGGTCCTGGGTACCAGCCCTTTCTCTGGTAAGACCTTCACAGATGTCTTCTCCCGTTTTGTGGGTTTCCTCTGCTGGGCAGAAGTTTCTCATCCTGATGAAGTCCCCGTAGTTCATTTTTGCTTTTGTTTCCCTGCCTTGGGAGACGTGTTGTGCGGACGGAACTAGAGGGCATTACGCTCAGTGAGACGGGTCAGTCCGAGAAAGACAAAGACCGCGTGATCTCACTCCTGAGGAATGTGAGAAACAAAACAGATGAACATGGGGAAGGAAGGAAAAATAAAATAAGAAGAAAACAAAGAGGAAAACAAGCCATAAGAGACCCTTAACTCTAGGAAACACACTGAGCGCTGCTGGCCGGGGGGGGGGCTGGGGTGACTGGGTGACGGGCACAAAGGAGCACGTGATGTCACGAGCACTGAGGCTTAACCCTGACTGATGAACCCCTGAACCCGACTCCCGAAACCAGTGACGTGCTACATGGTAACTACACTGAATTCAAATAAAGAATCGACAATACTTTAAGAATCTGAAAAAGGAAGCCCGGGCAGAGGCAGGGAAGCTCCCGGTGCGGGTGGGAGCCCGGAGACAGGGCCCGGCGGAAGCAGAGGCCCCTGAAACGTGGTGCAGGCCTCGCTCAGTGGAGCTGAACTAGGCTAAAAACACAGGCGGCCTCCCGCGGCCTGAATGAGGGACGTGTTGGGGCACCCGGGCGGCTCGGTCGACGGATCAGACTCTTGATTTTGTCTCGGGTCACGATCTCGGGGTCGTGAGATCGAGCCCCTCGGGTCTGCTTGGGATTCTATCTTTCCTTCCCCCACTCCCCACTCTCTCTTTCTATAAGGTAAATAAATAAATCTTTAAAAAAAAAAAAAAGGAGTGACACGTTCTGGGAAAAATGAAGCCAGAACACTGCTGACTAAGACATATGATTATTAAGTTACAAAATTCCAAAGATTAACCCCCGAAAATGTTGCCAAAACAGCAAATTCCCAGCCCTCTGTGGCATGGGGCGGGGTGGGTGCGGACATCGGGCTGGTTCCAGATGTCCCGTTGGAGCGTCCCAAGCCCAAACACACTGGAGCGCTATCTCCAAACACCTGATAAAAGCAAAGCTTTACCCTGGGATGTGTGTGTCTCCACAGAACACCACCCCGGTGAGAGAGGACAGGCGGGCAGCCCCAAACATGCCCGAGCCCACAGCACCCCGGGGCGCCCTGATCAAACAGAACTGGAGGCCACAGGCCTGGGACCGGCTCCAGGGGAGGAAGGGATGAGCCTGGGAGAGGCGGCCGGGAGGCTGAGTGCCCCAGAGTGAGGGTCGGCCTGGAGCGCTGGCACGAAGGACGGCCCCAGCAGAGGCCTGACGTGTAATCCTCGGGTGTGGGTTACGGACCTTTCTTCCCTGTTCTGACTCTTCCTCCATCTTCCCAGCAAGCAGGGGATTCGAGCCGGCTGGGATCACAAGCTCCTTTGAAAATCGTCCCTTGTTTGTTCGTGGCTGGCTGCGGCCGTGCCGCCTCCCTGACGGGGTGGGGGGCTGAAGCCCCCCTTGATTTCCCCCCGTCCCTTCTTTCTTCTGAGACAGAACCCACTCACACAGCTCCGACATATCCACGCGGGGGTCCCTCCTGAAATACACGGAGGGTCGTGCTCATGTTCTTATGGACGCAGCCCCTCCTCCTGCTGAGCCCTGCATTTTTTTTAATTAAGCCGCGTTTCTTTACAGCAGTCCAGCCCGTGATTTCTCTGACACACAGTTTGCTCGCGTAAACACATGCCTGGTTCTGTTTATTCTCCCCGTTTTGGACGCCATCCGTGCTCGCAACCAGCCTGTCCACGGACCTGCCCCTGTGAGCAGCGTCCTCCGTGACCCCTGCTCCGGGGAGAGCCGAGGGGTGGCTGGGTCTGGTCACCTGGACGGGGCTCCGTGCCGGGACCCACCTCTGAGGTCTGCGGGCGGGCTCAAGCCAGCACCACGAAGCGAGCATTCAGACGGCCTCCCGACCCGGGGGGATGCCATGGGATCTCCTGTAATTATCGTCCCTGATTCGCGACGCTCTCCATCATGGCCCAAGCGCCCGCCATCCCCCCTTCTCCTTGCCCGCCCCAATACTGCCCTGCCCTGATTTATCGCCCAGGTGATGGGTGGGCTCTCCCTTCCTCATGATCCGTGAAACCTGATTCTCCCACGTAATTCAAGAGTTAGGAACAATTCTCCCGTGACCTTCGGGGACTGTTAGAATTGCACTTAGATTAGTTTGGGGACAATGACACTCTTCTTTCCATTGCCACGTTGCTGTCAGGGGAGGGTTTACACGAGGGCTGGGGGCGTCCCAGGTGCCGGCACTTTTGTTCTCCTTGCGGAAACGTCCTCTCATTTCCTACCCTGTGGTAGGAGTTTTGTGACTTTTGTGACTTTTGTGACGAGAGCAGTTGTTCTGGGAGCTTTGAGCGGGAGGAGTTCTGCGGCCTAGCTCAGCTCTCTTATCCCGATTTTCTCAAAATCCATTCTGGCTGCTTTTCTTTGGAGATGGACATGTCACGTGCCAATTGTCCGTTTTTCTCTCCCCACAGTCATGACGGACCACATCTTCATCTCACACGTAAATGTAAAAGGATGTGTCTGAGCTTTCCCCAGTAACCGTCGGGTGCGGTGGGGATCGGACAGACGGACTGATCCAGTTTTTAAGGAAGATCCTTCTGTCTCTCCACCTCTGGCAGAAAAATCATAAGTTGTTCATGGACCCTTTTCTTCACACTTCCTGAGATGGTCGTGTGAATCCTTTTCTCCTTTGAGCCGCGTGGTCGTGAGTTACGGTGACACATTTCCTGAGGGCGAATCACCTTAGCCTTCTTAGAATAAGCCCTCCTTGGGCTCATTGAAAGGCTGCTTTCAGTTACCGACCTGATCGTTCCCGTATTTGGTTTAGAAATTGTGCAGTTCCATTCATACTGAAGCGGATCTACGATTTTCCTCTGTCTTACTGTGCTTTGCCTGATTCTGAAATGACAGTGGTAAGACCAGCCTGAGAGGACGTGCTCAGCTCCCCTTCTAGCTCACCCCAGCATTTGCAGAGGGGCTGTGGGAGCTCATCGGTAAAGTCATCTGCGTCTGGGGCTTTCCAGGGCTCAGGATTTCTGGTGAAGATTTCACTGTCTTTCAGGGTTATTGATCTGTTCAAGTTTTCAAGGTCTTTTCATGTGAATTTTGCTATTTCATTTTATTTCGGCAAGGTATCCGTTTTTTCTAGATTTTAAATTTCCAGCAGATTTTCTCCCCAGATTCCTTTCTTGTGAGATCTGCTACATGTCCATGACTTAACTTTGCTCAGGTTGTGTCTTGTTAGTGTGCGTCTTGCTTCCTCTCCCGTGGCCCAGCTCTCAGGCAGTTGTCTCCTCAGTTTTTCCAAAGATGCAGCATCCCCCGTCGCTTCACCGTTATTTTTCTTCTGCTTCTTTCTTATTATTTTAGTTTCATTCTGTGCTTTTTCTCACACCTTTATTTGAATGCTTGCCCTGTTTCCATTCTTTTCTCTTAAGCTCTAAATTTTCCTGGATGGTCCTGGCTCAGGATCTCTCCTGAGGTTCTCAGCAAGGATTGAGTGGGGTTGGAAGAGCCATTTCCAAGATGGCGTCCCACGTGGCTCTTGGCCTCAGTTCTTCACCACGCGGGCCTCTCTGTAGGCTGTGACACGGCATCTGGCTTCCCCCAGCCCCAGGGGTAGTGAAAGGGACCACACTGCCTTTTATGACCTCTCCGCCGATTCACACACCGTCAGTTCATCCCAAGGGAATCACTACGTTGTCGGTATTCTCATCTGCAGCCCTGTCCGCGGTCTTCAGATGACCTTCCTGGGTCACATAAATCACTTAGCCCTTCACCACCTGACACCATACTGCCTGTCACCTTTGCTTTCCTCTGACTTTGGGAGAGGTGGGAAAACCCACACAACCAATCCTTCAAGCTCCATGGGAAGCCCACAGGAACCATCTAGCTTCACTTGGAGCCTCCTGTCCTAGTGGGTTCCCAACTGGATCTACAGACCACAGGTGGACATCAGGTCCTATAGGAATTCTTACAAGTTTTATGCACAATTCTATGTTTATGTGCAAAATATCGACTTGTCTAAGGAGACCCTCACTTGAATTTTAAAGACGAGTATATGAACCACAAGTACTTAAGAATGGGTCTACAAGTGTGGTCCCCAACATGGATCGCAGAAAAGCATATTAAAACCTATTTGTGTTTCAGCTTCAAAAATGTGAAAAAATTAGCTAACATGCAATATATGACTGGATAGATCATATGCATATTACAGAAATTCACCTATTGGAGGGATGCATGCTATTAAATAAAAGCTGTTTATTGGGGCATCCGGGTGGCTCAGTGGTTAAGCCTCTGCTTTTGCCTCAGGTAGTGATCCCAGGGTCCTGGGATCAAGCGCCACGTCAGGCTCCCTGCTCAGCAGGAAGCCTGCTTCTCCCTCTCTCACTCCCCCTGCTTATGTTCCCTCTCTCACTGTCTCTCTCTCTCTTTCTGCCAAATAATTTTTTTAAAAAATTTTTAAGTTTTTTATTGAGGAGTTTCCCATCACAAAGGGCAAGGCCCACTGTTGTCTTGATAGTTCAGTGGGACATTTTGGGAACCTCTCCTAATGAGTTTGCCCAACTGGGTGCAGACACTCCAGGATCCTTGAAGTCCAGAAGGGGAACCCCAGCTCATTATCTGGGTCCTATCCTGATCCTCAGTCCTATTCTGATTCTGGGTCTTATTCCAATTACTGAGTCCTAACCTGGTCCTAACTTCTGTCCTGATCCTGACTCCTATCCCCATCCTGAGTCCTACACTGATCCTGGGTCCTGTACTGACCCTGAGTACTGCTCTTTTTTTCAAAAAGATTTATTTATTTATTTATTTATTTATTTGAGAGAGAGAATGAGCAGAGGAGGAGCAGAGTGAAGCAGAGATCCCAACGTGGGGCTTGATGTCAGGACCCTGAGATCATATCTGAGCTAAAACCAAGAGTTAGACCTTAACCAACTGAGCCACTCAGGCACTGCTGAGTACTGTTCTGATTCTGAGTCTTATCTTGATTCTGGGTCCCATCCTGACCCCAAGTCCTTTCCTAATTCTCAATCCAATCCTGACCCTGGGTCCTTTCCTGATCCCAAGTCCAATCCTAGTCCTGTGTCCTGTGCTGATCCTGAGTCCTAGCCTGATTCTGAATTCTGTCCTGATCCTGACTCTTTTCCTAGTCTTGGGTCCTGTTCTGACCTTGAGTCCTGTTCTTCCCAGAGGTGAAAGGCAGGATGGGACTGACCGTTCCAGAGTATTTCCCTGGACTCCATCCCCCTGTGCCTTCTGTGGACACTCCCTGGGCTTTCACGGTCAGGGCAGCACCAGGGGCGACGTCAGGAACGTGATGAGACAGTGCAGGGGGTTGAACCGTGTCCTCCTGGAACTTCAGAATACGCCCTTATTGGGAAATCAGGTCTTTGCAGGCAGAGCCAAGCTGAGGTTGTCCCGGACAAGGTGATGACCTAATTGAAGGCCGGTGTCCTTGTGAGAGCAGAGAGGAGAGGTGAGGTGCAGACACACGGGGAGAAAGGCCACGTGAGGAGGGGTCAGGCTCCAGCACGATGCAGGGAGCATCAAGGATGCCAGCAGCCCCAGGAGCCGGAGGAGGCAGCAACGACCCTCCCCCAGAGCCTTCAGGGAGCCCACGACCCTGCTGACTCCATCGCGGACCTCCAGCCTCAGACTGCGGGAGCAGGATTGTCTGCTGTCAAGCCTCCACCTGTGGCCGCCTGCCCTGGAGCCACAGGAGACCAGTACAGGTCGCTGAGATGAGCACGGCCTCAAAGCCGAGAGCCCTGCTCCCAACACCTTCCGCGGACACAGAGACGGACGGCTTTCCTGCCTGTCAGGGAGCACAGGAGGGGAAACGGTGGACTGAAGGAAAAGTGCAAAACTGTGACAGCACTGAGGTTATTTTAAGATTAAAAACAAACAAACAAATACGATTTCCCTGGGGGAGTGGCACAAACAGGGACCAGGAAGTGACCGTGTGTCCAGCATCTCAGCTGACCCTGGGCAGGTGTATAAAGGGCTCCCGGCCCAGGAGGCCCCACACCTGAGCACCTGTCCTCCGCACCTGCTCCTCTGACCTGCTCCACCCTCAACCCACCAGAACCATGGGCTGCTGTGGCTGTTCCGGGGGCTGTGGCTCCGGCTGTGGGGGCTGCGGCTCCGGCTGTGGGGGCTGCGGCTCCGGCTGTGGGGGCTGCGGCTCCGGCTGTGGGGGCTGTGGCTCTGGCTGTGGGGGCTGTGGCTCCGGCTGCTGTGTCCCCATCTGCTGCTGCAAGCCCGTGTGCTGCTGTGTGCCAGCCTGTTCCTGCTCCAGCTGTGGCTCCTGTGGGGGCTCCAAGGGGGGCTGTGGCTCCTGTGGGGGCTCCAAGGGTGGCTGTGGCTCTTGTGGGGGTTGCAAGGGGGGCTGTGGCTCCTGTGGGGGCTCCAAGGGGGGCTGTGGCTCTTGTGGGGGCTCCAAGGGGGGCTGTGGCTCCTGTGGGGGTTGCAAGGGGGGTTGTGGCTCTTGTGGGGGCTCCAAGGGGGGCTGTGGCTCCTGTGGCTGCTCCCAGTCCAGCTGTTGCAAACCCTGTTGCTGCTCTTCAGGCTGTGGGTCATCCTGCTGCCAGTCCTGCTGCTGTGTCCCCTGCTGCTCCCAGTCCTGCTGCTGCAAACCCTGCTGCTCCCAGTCCAGCTGCTGTGTCCCGGTCTGCTGCCAGTGCAAGATCTGAGGTTCTGTTAAGGACCTCAGGTGACTCCTGCTGATCCAGTTTTCCCAAGCTGTGACCTGTACTTTATTGCTAAGTTCCAAATCACACCCCAGGGCCATCGCCCTCTAGAAAGAAGCCAAATTTGGTTGACAGTTCCTTGGGAGAAGCCAGTTTAATGTTCATTTTCAGCTGACTTTCCCGTCACCTTCCGGAAGCATCTTCCTCCTCCCAGACCCCGTCCTGGTTGGCCCACCGAGAGCCACGTGCTCCAGGTGATGTCCTGTTTCCACGTTAGGGGCTGTTAGTGCAGGTGCTCCACTGGGAGCAAGGTTGTGGTTAAAGAAACACTTGGAGCTGCTTTGCATGTTAAACACGGCTTTATCTTAAATCCTGTGTTTCAAATCAATAAAAATATGTTCACGAATTGAAATCCATGCTTGTGCCTTTCTGTCATTGGTCATGACTACCATGATGGTCGCTGCTGCTCTCATTCTCTTCTATTCCACACTTGGGGGCTTGATGGATTTGTTGGTGACGGTGTTGGTGCACCAGCCCTGGGATCAGCTGGTAATCACCCTGGCCTCCCATCTCCTCTGTGGTCTCTCTTCTATCCTCAGGACTCTCTCTTTCTCACATCTTACTAGCCATTGATGTGATAGAGAGAGGACAGTCCCCAAGGCCAGGGCAATAGAGGCCTAACAGCTGTGGGACTGTCCCAGAGCTTCAGACTTTCCCCTCCCTTCTTCCAGGGCTCTGCCGCCTTCCTCTTTCTCCTGCAACCACAGGCACAGCTGAATCCCTCAGTCTTAGTCAAGTGGCTGGGGCCTGGGAACCAGATATTGCCACTCTCATTCCACATTTGAGGACTGTGGTAAGACCAGCCTCTTGCCACAGGAAACTCACACACTGGCTTAAGGAAGGGAGTTCACCTTCTGTATCCGTGTCCCAGCCCTTAACCTATCTGTTCCAATCTGCATAAAACATAAGGGATTGTCAAGAAAAAGAAAAACAGTGGCTGTTTCCCAGACTGAGGACCTTGGGAAATCATACTGTGAGGCCTCCCTTGTTATTTTGAGACCTCCAACCACATTCTTTCGAAATTCTTAAAAGGCAGTATTAATAGAGATGAGTTATTTCAAGTCATTTGAAAACACAATAATCTCCCGGTGTGATATGCCCTCACCATAGAAAAACACGAAAACAGAAATCTTAAGCCGTTTCCAGTAAACATTTTGTTGGTGGGTAACACTGATATTATTACCCTGAGACAGCTCTGACTGTCTCAGTGAAGAGCAAATGTATAATTGGGTCAGGACCAGAAATGTGAGTGTGGGTGTGGGACTGATGAAGTTGAGTAAAAATCCTGTAGTGCTAAATGTGAATTTAAAATGTCAATGTGAAGTTATGATGTATATTATCTTTATTTTTTTTTGAGAGTTATCTAGGTTTATTGTAAAGAGCCCTAGAATCACACAGACCTATTCTTGAATACTGAATTTATCACTTATAGTTTATGTTGTCAACGGCAAACAACTGAACTTCAGTTACTGCATCTATACAATGGGGATGATAAAACTTCTTTTTCAGGGTTATTATGAAATCTAGCAGAAACAATATGTGTTAACCACACAATGGGGCATGATCATTCATTCAGTTACAATACCTAGTAAGGGCTTTATTTTGAGAATTTTTCAGGAGCTGAATGTGTAGTTGTGAGAGACATATGCATGCCTGACACTCATAGAACTTTGAGTCTAGTGGAGTCACATAGCATATTATTATTTGTGTCAAGAATCCTATGTGGTTTTGCTTACAGTTTTCCAACTGAGTGCCATACTGGAAAAAAATAATTTATTCATTTTACATTGCTTCTCTTGCTGCTTCTCATATTATGCTAATGCAGAGTGATAATGTTTCCTTGCTTTGTTGATTGCTTTTACCAACCATTATTCTCCTCCTGATATTCTTGCTATTAAATCACCCGTTTTGGGGCGCCTGGGTGGCTCAGTGGGTTAAAGCTTCTGTCTTCGGCTCAGGTGATGTATATTATCTTTAAAATACTGGTTTCCTATTTCACTGAAAGACCTAGAAAAACGGCCAGCCTGGTAGCTGTGAGTACTGCTTGTGCCAAACCTGTTTTGTTAAACGCCACTCCTTGTATCCAAATGGGACCTGGGTTCTCCGCAGAAATGGGAATGGAAATGAGTAAAGTGAATATAGAACACCCCATTATTCCAGAAAACAAAGAGATAACAAAGACTCCTCGGGTCATGTTGGAAGAAGCAGGGCATCAAATTCAAAGAGGTCTCCAGGAGGTAAGTTTGGGGTAATGTTTACACCAATGTTTAAATGGACTGAAACAGAGGCACCTGAGTGACTTAGTCAGTTAGGTATCCAACTCTCAGTTCAACTCAGGTCATGATCTCAGCGTCATGAGATGGAGTCCTGAGTTGGGCCATGTGCTGAGCAAGGAGTCTGCTTGAGATTCTCCTTCTCCCTCCCCCTCGCCCTGTGCGCTCGCTCTCTCTCTCTCTCTAAAATAAATAAATAAATATTTTTAAAAAATGGACTGATACACGTCACATATGCTTAAATCTATAAGCACATAGTGATGCACAGATAATAATACAAACAATATACAAAATGCATAGTATCATAACTATAAGGCATTTTACGTAAGCCTCATGGTAACCACACACAAAAAACATTATGGTGGATATACAAAAGACAGACAGGTTCAAAGTATATCATTACAGAATATTACCAAATTCCAAAGGAAGACAGCAAGAAAAAAACAAAGGAACTACAAAACAGTCTGGAAATAATTGACAAGATGACAATAACTATAGTTAGTTCTTACCTATCAAAAATTCCTTTAAATATAAATGGATTAAACTCTTCAAAAGATGTAGAGTGGATGGGGTTAAAGGAAAAAAGAAGTTCCAATTCCATGCTGCCTACAAGGGACTCACTTCAGCTTCAAGGTCACACCGAGGGTGAAAGTAAGGGATGGAGAAAGATCTCCTGCAAATGGGAAATGAAAGACAGTGGGGGCAGCTGTACTTCCACCAGGGAAAACAGACTCAAGGCAAATGGTAACAAGGGATGAGGAAGGGCATTATTAATGACAAAGAGGATGTAACAATTATGAGTATTTATTTACCCACCCAGCATCAGAGCACCTAAATATAGCAAATACCAACAGATCCAAAAGTAGAAAAAGACACAATAATAGTAGGGAACTTCAGTGCCCCCTTTCATCAACAAGCAGATCACGCATACAGAAAATCAGTGAGGAGACATTGGGTTTGAACTATATTTTAAAGCAAATGGACCAAACAGACGTGTACAAGGCACCAAACACACATTCTTCTCAAGTGACATGGGGCACTCTTCAGAATAGATCATTTGTTAGGTTACAAAACAAATCCTGAACTTAGGAGGATTGAAATTGCATCGAGTATTCTCTCTGACAGTAATGTCAGGAAACCAGAGAACAGTAATAGGAAGAGAATGGAAACATTCACACAGAAGTGGAAAGTAAGCAACATACCCCTGAACCACCAATGAGTCCAAGAAGAAATCAAAAGGGACATCAAAAAATATCTTGAAACAAAAGAAAATGGAAGTACATTGTACCAAAACATACGGGTTGCAGCAAAGGATGTAAGTTGCTACCATTTCAATGTTTGTGTCTTCTCAGAATTCATATTAAAACCTTAACTCCTTCTCCCCATGTCCTCCATGTTATTCCTTACGCTCCACAAGTAAGTGAGACCATATGATCATTGACTCTCTCTGCTTGACTTGTTTCACTCAGCATCATCTCCTCCAGTTGGGGGAAATCAGAGGGGAGGCGAACCATGTGAGACTATGGACTCTGAGAAACAAACTGAGGGTTTTGGAGGGGTGGGGGGTGGGGGGTTGGATGAGCCTGGTGGTGGGTATTAGGGGGGCACGTATCGCATGAGGCACTGGGTGTGGTGCATAAACAATGAATCTTGGAACACTGAAAAATAAAATAAAATTTAAAAAAAAAAAAAAAAAAACCTTAACTCCTGAAGATGATGGTGCTAAGAGGTGGGACTTTGGGGAGATGCTCAGGTCATCAGAGTGGAGCCCTCCTGAATGGGATTAGTGTTCTTATAAGAGACCCCACAGAGCTCCCCAGTCGCGTGTACCGCATGAGGACACAGGGAAGGCATCACCTATGAACCAAGAGGTGGGCCTTCGACAGCTACCATATAGGGTCCGCCAGCACCGTGACCTTGGGTTCCCCAGCCCCACCATACAGGAAATAAGTTCTGTTGTTCATGAGCCTCCCAGTCTGTGATATTCTGCCGTAGTGGCCCAACAGACTAAGGCAGGAGGTTGCGTGACAAACTCCTAGATGAAGAAACAAGGAAGATGTCAACTAAACAGGTACTCTTACATCTTAGGGAACTGGGGCCAAAAGACCAAACTAAGTCCCAGGTTGGCAGAATGGAGGAAATGACGCAGCTCAGGGTTGGAGGAAGGGAAAGAGACTATAGAAGAACAATCGAAAAATCAGTGAGGATGAAGGAGGTTTTTGAAAAGATAAAAAAGAGAGTTGATAAAACTTGGGCTAGATTAACTTAGACTCAAATAAAACCTGAAATGAAGGAGAGGACGTTACAACAGACCCCACAGAAACACGACAGATTGTAAGAGATTACCACGAACAATCATTCACCGACAGAGCAGATACTTTCAACGGGTGTTTTTTTAATACCACCAAAAACTCCTTCATTTCTCAGCGCTCACTGACTGGATGTCCCACAGTTAACTTGAATCTGTTCTGACACGATGCACCTGGTGTTAGCACCGGATCTCACAGGTGAAGGGCACAGTCCCACAGGAACACCCCCGTCCCCACAACTGCTGGTGTCGCAAGCCCAGGTGTCACCTGTGCTTCTAACTGACCAGTGAGACGTCCAAGGTTCCAACAACCCCTCCTTGGGTTTGACTGATTTGCTGGAGCCACCACAGAACTCACAGAAACGTGTCACCTACTAGACTAATGGTTGCTGATAGAAGCATAAACTCGGGTACAGGGGGGTAGAAGAGATGCAGGGAGCAAGGTATGGGGAAAGGGTGTGGAGCTTCCGTGCCAGCGAGCACATCACCGTCCCCCAAATCTCCACAGGTTCACCAGCATGGAACCTCATCAAGTCTTGGTGTTCAAGAGTCTTTATAGAACCTGACCTCTAGGGCACCCCCTCCCCTTCCCAGAGGCTTTCAGGGGAAGGGGATGAGGCTTTCAGCCCCAAGACCTGGGGACCCCACCCTGAGTCTCCTCAGCAGCACCTACTCAGGTGTGTTCTTTTTGGAGACTCCTAATAAGTGACAGAAGATGTTCTTATCACTTGGGAAATTCTAAGGTTTTTAGGAGCTTCTTGCTGGAAACTGGAGACAAAGACTGTATGTATTTCTTACCCCACAACAATAACCTAGAAAAAACGGATGAATTCCTAGAAACGTACAACCAACCAAGACTGAATCATCAAGAAATAGGAAATCTGGGGGCTCCTTGGTGGCTCAGTCAGTTGAATGCCTGACTTTCAATTTCGGCTCAGGTCATGATCTCAAGGTTGTGAGATCAAGCCCCACGTCATGCTCCACATCGCGCGTGGAGCCTGCTTAAGATTTTCTCTCTCCTTCTGCCCTTCTCCCCATCCCTGCTCATGCCCACTCTCCTCTCTCAAAAAAGTAAGGAAGGGAGAAAGGGATGGAGAGAGGGAGGGAGGAAGGAAGGGAGAAAGAGGAAGGAAGGGAGGGAAGGAAGAAAGAGAAAATCTGAGCAGACCAAGAAGACTAAATCAAAACCTTTCCAGCAAAGAAAAGTCCAGTCCAGATTGGTTTCACAGAAAACAGAAGCAAAATAAATAAGCGGAACCACATCAAACTAAGAAGTCTGTGCACAGCAAAATACAGAAACAAAAAAATCATCAAAAGAGTCATCATGCAACCTACAGGATGGGAGAAAACATTTGTAAACCATATATCTGATAAGGGGTTAATATCCAAAACATTTAAGGAACTCATATAACTCAATAGCAGAAAAACAAATAACTCTATTAAAAAATGGGCAAAGGGCCCAAAGAGACATTTTTCCAAAGAAAACATACAATGGCCAACAAGTACATGAAAAAGTGCTTACATCCCTTATCACCAGGGAAATGCAAACCAAAACCACGAGGAAATGCCACCTCACCCCGGTCACAATGGCCGGTATCAGACGGGCAAGAAACGGGGAGGCTGTGGAGAAAGGGGAGCCCTCCTGCTCTGGGGGCCGGAATGCGAGCTGGGGCAGCCAGGCTGGGAAACCGTACGGAGGGTCCTCAGGACGTTAAAAATAGAGTCGCCCTAGGA